>NC_069504.1:889497049-890207049 GCF_027579735.1 Bombina bombina
GAAGCAGAGGAATCAAACTGAAACAGCTGCCTGAAGAACGTTTCTACCAAAAACTGCTTCCGAAGAGGCAAATACATCAAAACGGTAGAATTTAGTAAATGTATGCAAAGAAGACCAAGTTGCTGCTTTGCAAATCTTATCAACTGAAGCTTCATTCTTAAAAGCCCACGAAGTCTGACCCAACTCCAAATAAGCCTGATGAATCAAAAGCTTTAACCAAGATGCCAAGGAAGTGGCAGAAACTTTCTGACCTTTCCTAGAACCAGAAAAGATAACAAATAGACTAGAAGTCTTCCTGAAATCTTTAGTAGCGTCAACATAAAATTTCAAAGCTCTTACAACATCCAGAGAATGTAAGGATCTCTTCAAAAAATTCTTAGGATTAGGACACAAAGAGGGAACAACAATTTCCCTATTAATGTTGTTAGAATTCACAACCTTAGGTAGAAGTCCGCAAAACTGCCTTATCCTGATGGAAAATCAGAAAAGAAGACTTACAAGAGAGAGCAGATAATTCGGAAACTCTTCTAGCAGAAGAGATGGCCAAAAGGAACAACACTTTCCAAGAAAGTAGTTTAATATCCAAAGAATGCATAGGCTCAAAAAGAGGAGCCTGTAAGGCCTTCAAAACCAAATTAAGACTCCAAGGAGGAGAGATTGATTTAATGACAGGCTTGATATGGACCAAAGCCTGTACAAAACAGTGAATATATATATATCAGTGAAATAAAACAGAAAGAGCAGAGATTTGTCCCTTCAATGAACTTGCAGACAAACCTTTATCCAACAGAAAAAGGAAAAATTTAAACAGCGCTTGACCTGTATCTAAATACTGGTTAGCTAGGGGTATGCAACAACAGATATTTGATATATAAAAAAATTCAGGATCGAAGTATAAACAAATACAATTTAATTTCTTAAAACCATATAACAATTTCACATTTGGGAAACCAATAGCATATTGCAAAATAAAAAAACGTAGGTTAATGTAAATACAGGAGGACGTCTCTTCCAACCTCTATTTAAAATTTCTGTGTTTCTGCCACTTCTACATATATTTTTAAAACCACCTTTAGACGATTCACTCTGATTATACAATGCGTGTGTCAGATATAGTTCATCTGTAAAAATAAAAAAGTCTCTTTATAATGGAAAGTGCACTTGTATCAATCCACCTTAAAATGTTGCAAATTTTATTTGATACACTTTTGCAAATCTAAGTTATACTTGCAGATAGCTTCACATATAATGTTCCATTAAAGCTTGCATCAACAGTTTATAAAATGGCTTATAGAATCAGTTTCCAAGTTGGTATACAGACTTTCACATTTGCAGGATGTATGGAGGATTTGACTCTGATAGCCGATATGCAATAAAAATTCAATACGGTATTGATACAAATAGTGGGTATACTTTACCGGTCCCCTTGCCTTTCGATATGGAGCCGATTGGGCAATATATCTACTGTCTAACCTTGGACTAGTCGGCCTCCGATCTCACCTCTGACCTCTCGGATGTGTTTGTATCCCGGTAACATTGCTCTTGTCGTAAATCTTTACCGCATTGGTCTCTCAAGGTGGCGGATGTTTCTGGGGCTACCGGTTCTTTTCGCTTCCACTTTAAATGTGTATCAATCCGCTGTAAGCAATATGGGCTTTGTCCGTAATCTTTTTTGGGAACTCTGCGCAGAGTATTGATTTGTACTCACAAAAAAGACTGATTCAAATTCTTTCAAAGATGTGGTATTCTCTTTAGACACTTGAACGAACGTCAACGCGTTTCACCTGTGTTTTAGGCTTTATCAAGACTGCTATTCAAGGGGAATATTTGCTGTGTTTAAATACCCCGCTCTGAATTTTCATTTGTTCAGATTTCCTCCAATTGTTTTTAGGATTTTCTTAAGGTGGTATTGTCTCTTCTATTACTAAAGGTGGTATTTGTATTACTATTCATCCATTTATTTGTCAATTCAATAGTAGTATAATTTAGTTGTGGCTTAACACAGTAAAAAAAATGTAAAAGTTCAAAAATTCCACAATTAAAAATGATTATAAAATTAGTTTTCTTTTCAAAGAGGCAAAATAAACAATATTAATGTCATATATTATATTAAAAACTTCCTACAGGTTAAATATTTATTTTATTTAATATAATCCATTGTTTACAACTTGGGATAGGCGACATATGTATAGCTAATTATTATAGATCCTTAGAGGGGTTTAATATTAAGATAGCTATTATTAATCCTTATACTAAAGTTCTCATATTTTCTTTAGGTATTTCTATATTATATGGATCATAATATTAGCTCCTAATCTATTATAAATGGGTTAAGATCCAATTCTGAATTGAGTCCTTTTGGGTACAAAGTTCCCATATTGTATATATATTCTGCCTCTTTCTTTAGTATTACTTTTTCAAAATTACCTCCTCTCCAAGGTTTTTGTACCTTCTTTATACCCCAATATGTTAGGTCTTTCATGTTGTTGTTGTGTACTGATCTGAAGTGTTCATATAGGTGTGTTTCTTGTTGTCCTTTTTCTATATTCCATAGATGTTCACGAATTCGTGTTCGGAGACACCTGGTCATCTCACCTAAGTATTGTAATTTGCAACTACACTGCAGTATATATATATAACATTATGGTCACTACATCTAATGGTTTCACTAATCTTCACTTTGTAATTGTTACTTGTGGATTCTATCCCTTTTTTCTTACTGATGTGCTTGCAAGCTTTGCAGCTATAGCAGGGGTAGAAACCTGTTAATAATTTCCCCTTAAGGTCTTTATCTAATCTTTTTGTGTAAACTCACTAGGGGCTAGCATACTTTTCATATTTCTGGCCCTTCTGTATATAAAATTTGGATTGTCTGTTAATTTCTCTCCTATAACTGGATCTTCCTTTATCAAATGCCAGTGTTTCTCGACTATTTTCTCTATGGTTTTATAGTCACTATTGAAATTTGTGATAAAAAGGTACTTTTAACTTCACTGTATTTTCTTCCTTTTTTATTGTTTTCTGTATATTTTTCCCATTTAAATCTCTGCCAAATTCTATAGCTGTTTTTATTACTTCTTGATTGTACCCCCTTTCTAAAAATCTTTCTTCTAAGATTTTTATTTGTGTATCATAATCTGTTAACCTAGAACAATTCCTACTGATTCTCAAACATTGTCCTTTAAGAATATTGCTTATCCACCTTGGAAGGTGGCAGCTCTCTGAGTGTATATAACCGTTTGCATCTACTTTTTTTAAGTGATTTTTTTGTGTATAGGGTTGTATTTTCTATGAATATGTCCAGATCTAGGAATGTGATATTATTTTTGCTTATTTCATATGTAAACTGTAAGCCATCAGTATTTGTATTCATATCATCAAACATTTTTAGAAGACTTTGTTTGTCTCCTCGCCATATAATTAGCACATCATCTATGTACCGTTTAAAGAGCACGAGGCTCGCGCCCAGGTCACGCGACACAAGGAATCTCTGTTCCCAAAGGCCCATAAAGAGATTTGCGTAGCTGGGCGCGAACCTCGTGCCCATAGCTGTTCCCTTGGTTTGTATATACATTTTGTTGTTGAAGACAAATATATTATTCATCAATATGAATTCTACCCCCTTCAAGATAAAATCTTTTTGATTTTGTAACATAGTACTATCATTGTTTAGATAGTATCTTATAGCTTCCAAATCTTTGTGATGTATAATGCTTGTGTATAGGGCTGTGACATCACATGTTGCTAGCATGTAATTGTCATCCCATTCGAAATCCTTTAATATGGACAATACTTCTCCTGTATCTTTTAAATAGGTGGGTAGTGTTTTTACATATTTTTGTAATTGGATATCTATATATTGAGACAAATTTGCCGTTATTGAACCAATCCCAGATAGGATAGGTCTACCTGGGGGTGCTGTTATGTTCTTATGAATCTTTGGCAAAAAATAAAAAATTGCCATTCTGGGATGTTCTTGGTTAAGAAAGTTAAATTCTTTATTATTTAGTATTTTTTCATTTTTTGCATTTGTTAGTAATGATTTCAATTTTTCTGTTATCTTATTTAGTGGATTTAATTTCAATTCTTGGTAGGTGGTTTTGTCATTCAATATCCTATTTGATTCTTTTAAGTAATATTCTGTGTCCATTATAACGATTCCACCTCCTTTGTCCGCAGGTTTGATTGTTATGTTTCTATTGTTTTTCAAATTCTCTAATACTGATTTTTCATTTATATTTAAATTATATTTCGTTCTTTGTTTAGTATGTTCAAATTTGACTAAGTCTTTTTGAAAAATTTCTATATGACTTCCTTTCTCTTGAAGGGGGTAGAATGCGGATTTGGGTTTGAGGGAAGTATGTATAATGTTAGGTTGTGTTTGATTAGTACTTGTAGTAGTAATGTTATCTCTTATACTGGTTATATCTCTTTCAACTGGGTTTTTTAGAAAGTATCTTTTCAGTGTCAATCTGCGGATAAATGGATTAATATGTATATGAGTTTCAAACTTATTGAGTCTTTGTGTTGGCGCAAAAGTTAAACCTTTTTTGAGTACTTTTTTCTCTTCTTGTGATAGTTCTATTTTACTTAGATTAAAAATGCCTTTGTCATCTATCTCCATCTTTTTTTATTTTGTTCGTATTCCTCCTCTGGTTCCTCTATATTTCTTTTTCTGTTTAACCATGGGGTCTTGGATACTAGGCCTAACCCTACAAAATCTGCTGATGTACCCTGAAGTGGGGAGTTTGGGATGTTATTCTCTTCATTTAATATATGTGACTCCTCCTCTCCCTGATTTCTTAATGGTGTGTACCGGTTGCTTAGAGGGACTCTCCAATTCTTCATTCTATTATTCATATATGGTTCATGTCTATTGTCAGAGGGAGGTTGTCTAAACCGTCCTCTTGGTTCCATATTATATCTGAAATTACTCTGATTTCTTTTATACCCACTGTTATACCCACTGCAGTAGTGGTTTAGATTTTGTCCATTATAGTTGTTTCTATAATTTTTTCTATAGCCACTTGGATTTCCAGTTTGTTCGAAATTGTTTCTAAAAGGATTATTATTTACTCTATAATTAGGTCTGAAATTGTTTCTAAAGGAATTATTTACTCTATAGTTATCTCTCTCAGTGTCATTCTCCCAGTGCCAATTTTGATTGGGGTGTGTATAATATTTATCTTGGTAATTGTGTGTTTTCTCAGTGTCTAATTGTGTTGATTTAAGTACATTTTTTTGTGTGTGTTTTTTGGGAACAATATTCCAAGTGTTATCTGTAGTGACTGTGTTACCTTTTTCACCATTGTCAATATCGGTGTTTTCTTGTTCTAATGATTCTTTATAATCATTTTGATCTCTTGCCATTTTCTTACTTTTATCACAAATGAATTCAATTTTTTTTGTTTTTAAGTGTTTCAATAATTTCTATTTGTCTATCTTTACAAAATGTATCCTCTTGGTGAATTTCTAGTGCATTTTTAATTTCTGTGATTCTAGTTTCAAATATGTCTAAAGAAATATTGCGTGCTTTTTTAATTATATTGATTAAATCGAAAGATGCTTTTTCTAATGCTGTTTGCCATTCTTTTTTTTAAATCTCCATTTAACTCAAAAGTACATTCTTTTTCTAGTCTGAGTCCTCGAGGTATTATTTGCAAACTAATATACCTATCTAAATATGCAAGTTCTGTTTTTTGTTTAAGTTCTTTTACAAGTATATTTTCTAATTCATGCATTATTTCTGTTAGATTCGTATTTTCTCCAATTATAGGGGTATTATTACTATAATGTATTTCAGATAGTAGATTCTGTCGTACTTTGAATAATTTCATATTTAAAAATAAATTAAAGTGTATATATTCTACTGTTGATGTGTTAGGCTGCTTCCAGTGAGTGAGAAAAAAGTTTGCGAAATAAACCTTTATCCAAACCATCCTGAAGAAACTGTAAAATTCTAGGAATTCTAAAAGAATTCCAGGAGAATTTATGAGAAGAACAAAAGGGATCGCTTCCGATGCTGCAGTCATGAGACCTAAAACTTCCATGCACATAGCTACTGAAGGGAATTATTGAGACTGAAGGTTCCGACAAGCTGAAACCAATTTTATTAGTCTCTTGTCTGTTAGAGAAAGAGTCATGGACACTGAATCTATCAGGAAACCTAAAAAGGTGACCCTTGTCTGAGGAATCAAGGAACTTTATGGTAAATTGATCCTCCAACCAAGTCTTTGAAGAAACAACACTAGTTGATTTGTGTGATATTCGGCAGAATGTAAAAACTGAGCTAGTACCAAGATATTGTCCAAAAAATGAAACAGCGCAATACCCTGTTCTCTGTTTACAGAGAGTAGGGCACCGAGAACCTTTAAAAAAATTCTTGGAGCTGTCGCTAGGCCAAATGGAAGAGCGAAAAATTGGTAATGCTTGTCTAGAAAAGAAAATCTCAGAAACCGATAGTGGTCTGAATGAATCGGAATATGAAGCTATGCATCCTGTAAGTCAATCGTGGACATATAATGACCTTGCTGAACAAACAGAATAGTCCTTATAGTCACCATTTTGAAAGTTGGCACTCTTACAAAACGATTCAAAATTTTCAGATCCAGAACTGGCCTGAATTAATTTTCTTTCTTTGGGACAATGAATAGATTTGAATAAAACCCCAGACCCTGCTCCTGAAACGGAACTGGTATAATTACCCCTGAAAGCTCTAGATCTGAAACACACTTCAGAAAAGCCTGAGCCTTCACTGGATTTGTTGAGACGCATGAGAGAAAAAATATTCTTACAGGAGGTCTTATTCTGAATCCTATTCGATACCCTTAAGAGACAATACTCCATCCATTGATTGTGGACAGAATCTGCCCAAATGTTTTGGAAAAAATTGAATCTGCCCCCCACCAGCTGAGCTGGAATGAGGGCCGCAGATTCAGGCAGACTTGGGGGCTGGCTTTAGTTTCTTAAACGGCTTGGATTTATTCCAACTTGAAGAAGGTTTCCAATTGGAACCAGATTCTTTGGGGGAAGGATTGGCTTTCTGTTTCTTATTCTGTCGAAAAGAATGAAAATGATTAGAAGCTTTAGATTTACCCTTAGATCTTTTATCCTGAGGTAAAAAAACTCCCTTCACCCCAGTGACTGAGAACCAAATAAATTGTTACCTTGGAAAGAAAGAGATAGTAATCTAGACTTAGATACCATGTCAGCATTCCAATATTTGAGCCACAAAGCTCTTCTAGCTAAAATAGCTAAAGACATAGATCTAACATCAATTTTGATGATATCAAAAAATGGCATCACAGATAAAATGATTAGCATGTTGAAGCAAGCGAACAATGCTAGACAAATCAGGATCTGTTTCCTGTTGCGCTAAGCTTTCCAACCAAAACGTTGATGCAGCTGTCACATCAGCCATAGAAATGGCAGGCCTGAGAAGATAGCTAGAATATAAATAAGCTTTCCTTAGATAAGATTCAAGTTTCTTATCTAAAGGGTCCTTAAAGGAAGTACTATCTTCCATAGGAATAGTAGTACGTTTGGCAAGAGTAGAATAGGACAACAAAAAGTATCGGTGCACATCCAACCACTTAAGTCCTTTTTCTGGCATATTTTTTTTTTTGTTAAGCACACCACAAAAAAAAAATATGCCAGAAAAAGTGGTTGGATGGGCACCGATACTTTTTGTTGTCTTGTAATTGTTTTGGTCACTTGGGTAGCACTCCCACAATATGTGTGCTAAGATAAAACAGTCCTTTTTTTGTGGTGTGCTTAACCAAAAAACACCTTTGTTGTATCTTTGAATAGGGAGCTGACCAAATCCCTCCCCTTTGGTTAATGCACGCCACCCAGCCCAGGTGTGTTCCAGATAAATTGTGATATACTTAATAAGCTAGAAAGCTTCACACTGTGTAGACATGACTTGCTGCAGTGTGGAAACTGGTTAGTTAGGACCAGTCTAATATGGGGACACCTTGTAAGTGGTGACTGGTTTAGCAGAATATGATCATATTGTGTGACTAAGATCCCTATTTTATTTAAATTTAAACAGGCAATTTTTTTGCAGCATAAATATAAGTCAATATTATTGAGAGATGTTTATCCCAATCTTATTTGAACTATGTAAGTATATTTAGCATACAGAACTTTTTCTTTAAATTTAAAGGCATTTTTAACAAACAAAATTTTTTGCAGCATAAATATAAGTCAATATTATTGCGAGATGTTAATCCCAATTTTATTTGAACTATGTAAGTATATTTAGTAGATAGAAGTATATTTGTTTTTGCAGCTCAAATATAAGCCAATATTATTGTGAGACGTTGATCCCAATCTTATTAGAAGCTATGTAAGTATATTTGACTGACAGAAGCATATAAAAATATGCCAGAAAAAGTGGTTGGATGTGCACCGATAGTTTTTGTTGTCTTGTAATTGTTTTGGTCACTTCGGTAGCACTCCCACAATATGTGTGCGAAGAGTAGAAATAGCCCCAACAACTTTGGGGATTTTTTTTCCCAAAACTCCAATCTAACTGTTGGCAAAGGATACAACTTTTTAAACCTAAAAGAAGGAATAAAAGAAGTACAAGGCCTATTCCATTTCTTAGAAATCATATCAGAAATAGCATCAGGAACTGGAAAAACCTCTGGAGGAACCACCGGAGGTTTATAAACAGAATTTAAACGTTTACTAGTTTTAGTATCAAGAGGACTAGTTTCCTCAATATCCAAAGTAATTAACACCTCTTTTAACAAGGAACGAATATACTCCATCTTAAAAAAATAAGTAGATAAGTCAGTGTCAATATCTGAGGTAGGATCTTCTGAATCAGATAGATCCTCATCAGAGGAGGATAATTCAGTATGTTGTCGGTGATTTGAAATTTCATCAACTTTATGAGAAGTTTTAAAAGACCTTTTACGTTTATTAGAAGGCGGAATAGCAGACAAAGCCTTCTGAATTGCATCAGCAATAAAATCTTTTATATTCACAGGGATATCATGTACACTAGATGTTGAAGAAACAACAGGCATTGTACTAGTACTGATGGATACATTCTCTGCATGTAAAACCTTATCATGACAACTATTACATACCACAGCTGGAGATATAATCTCCACTAACTTACAACAGATACACTTAGCTTTAGTAGAACTGTTATCAGGCAGCAGGGCTCCAACAGTGGTTTCTGAGACAGGATCAGATTGAGACATCTTGCAAATGTAAGAAAAAAACATAATTTATGCTTACCTGATAAATTCCTTTCTTCTGTAGTGTGATCAGTCCACGGGTCATCATTACTTGTGGGATATTAACTGCTCCCCTACAGGAAGTGCAAGAGGATTCACCCAGCAGAGTTGCTATATAGCTCCTCCCCTCTACGTCACCTCCAGTCATTCGACCAAGGACCAACGAGAAAGGAGAAGCCAAGGGTGTAGTGGTGACTGAAGTATAATTTAAAAAATATTTACCTGCCTTAAAAAACAGGGCGGGCCGTGGACTGATCACACTACAGAAGAAAGGAATTTATAAGGTAAGCATAAATTATGTTTTCTTCTGTTAAGTGTGATCAGTCCACGGGTCATCATTACTTGTGGGATACCAATACCAAAGCAAAAGTACACGGATGACGGGAGGGATAGGCAGGCTCTTTATAAAGAAGGAACCACTGCCTGAAGAACCTTTCTCCCAAAAATAGCCTCCGAGGAAGCAAAAGTGTCAAATTTGTAAAATTTGGAAAAAGTATGAAGCGAAGACCAAGTTGCAGCCTTGCAAATCTGTTCAACAGAGGCCTCATTCTTAAAGGCCCAAGTGGAAGCCACAGCTCTAGTGGAATGAGCTGTAATTCTTTCAGGAGGCTGCTGTCCAGCAGTCTCATAAGCTAAACGAATTATGCTACGAAGCCAAAAAGAGAGAGAGGTAGCAGAAGCTTTTTGACCTCTCCTCTGACCAGAGTAAACGACAAACAGGGAAGACGTTTGCCGAAAATCTTTAGTTGCCTGTAAATAAAATTTAAGGGCACGAACTACATCCAGATTGTGCAAAAGACGTTCCTTCCTCGAAGAAGGATTTGGGCACAAGGATGGAACAACAATCTCCTGATTGATATTCCTGTTAGTGACTACCTTAGGTAAGAACCCAGGCTTAGTACGCAGAACTACCTTATCCGAGTGAAAAATCAAATAAGGAGAATCACAATGTAAGGCTGATAACTCAGAGACTCTTCGAGCCGAGGAAATAGCCATTAAAAATAGAACTTTCCAAGATAACAACTTTATATCAATGGAATGAAGGGGTTCAAACGGAACACCCTGTAAAACGTTAAGAACAAGGTTTAAACTCCATGGTGGAGCCACAGCTTTAAACACAGGTTTAATCCTGGCCAAAGCCTGACAAAAAGCCTGAACGTCTGGAACTTCTGACAGACGCTTGTGTAACAGAATGGACAGAGCTGAGATCTGTCCCTTTAAGGAACTAGCGGATAACCCCTTTTCTAAACCTTCTTGTAGAAAAGACAATATCCTAGGAATCCTAACCTTACTCCAAGAGTAACCTTTGGATTCGCACCAATATAGGTATTTACGCCATATTTTATGGTAAATCTTTCTGGTAACAGGCTTCCTAGCCTGTATTAAGGTATCAATAACTGACTCCGAAAAACCACGCTTTGATAAGATCAAGCGTTCAATTTCCAAGCAGTCAGCTTCAGAGAAGTTAGATTTTGATGTTTGAAAGGACCCTGAATCAGAAGGTCCTGTTTCAGAGGTAACGACCAAGGTGGACAGAATGACATGTCCACCAGATCTGTATACCAAGTCCTGCGTGGCCATGCAGGCACTATTAGAATCACTGATGCTTTCTTCTGTTTGATTCTGGCAATCAATCGAGGAAGCATCGGGAAAGGTGGAAACACATAAGCCATCCTGAAGGTCCATGGTGCTGTCAAGGCATCTATCAGGACCGCTCCCGGATCCCTGGATCTTGACCCGTAGCGCGGAAGCTTGGCGTTCTGTCGAGACGCCATGAGATCTATCTCTGGTTTGCCCCAACGTCAAAGTATTTGGGCAAAGACCTCTGGATGAAGTTCCCACTCCCCCAGATGAAAAGTCTGACGACTTAAGAAATCCGCCTCCCAGTTCTCCACTCCCGGGATGTGGATTGCAGACAGGTGGCAAGAGTGAGACTCTGCCCAGCGAATTATCTTCGATACTTCCATCATTGCTAGGGAGCTTCTTGTCCCTCCCTGATGGTTGATATAAGCTACAGTCGTGATGTTGTCCGACTGGAACCTGATGAACCC
Source organism: Bombina bombina (assembly GCF_027579735.1). Classification (NCBI taxonomy): domain Eukaryota; kingdom Metazoa; phylum Chordata; class Amphibia; order Anura; family Bombinatoridae; genus Bombina; species Bombina bombina. Next base: position 889,508,355 of record NC_069504.1, read on the forward strand.
CCGAGTTGCTAACTGGGGCCAAGCCAGAAGAGCATTGAGGACTGCTCTCAATTCCAGAATGTTTATTGGAAGAAGACTCTCCTCCTGATTCCATAGTCCCTGAGCCTTCAGAGAATTCCAGACAGCACCCCAACCTAGTAGGCTGGCGTCTGTTGTTACAATTGACCAGTCTGGCCTGCTGAATGGCATTCCCCTGGACAGATGTGGCCGATAAAGCCACCATAGAAGAGAATTTCTGGTCTCTTGAATGGAATGAAGGACACGGCATGCATTTAGAAGTTTTGTTAACCTGTCCTCTGTCAGGTAAATCTTCATTTCTACAGAATCTATCAGAGTCCCCAGGAAGGGAACTCTTGTGAGTGGAAAGAGAGAACTTTTCTCTTCGTTCACTTTCCATCCATGCGACCTTAGAAATGCCAATACTATCTCTGTATGAGATTTGGCAGTTTGAAAGCTTGAAGCTTGTATCAGTATGTCGTCTAAGTACGGAGTTACTGAAATTCCTCGCGGTCTTAGTACCGCCAGAAGAGTGCCCAGAACCTTTGTGAAGATTCTTGGAGCCGTAGCCAGTCCGAATGGAAGAGCTACAAACTGGTAATGCCTGTCTAAAAAGGCAAACCTTAGATACCGGTAATGACTTCTGTGAATCGGTATGTGAAGGTAAGCATCCTTTAAATCCACTGTGGTCAAGTACTGACCCTCTTGGATCATGGTCAAAATTGTTCGAATAGTTTCCATCTTGAACGATGGAAATCTTAGGAATTTGTTTAGGATCTTTAAATCCAAGATTGGCCTGAAGGTTCCCTCTTTTTTGGGAACTACAAACAGATTTGAGTAAAACCCTTGTCCTTGTTCCAACCGCGGAACTGGATGGATCACTCCCATTAATAAAAGATCTTGTACGCAGCGTAGAAACGCTTCCTTCTTTGTTAGGTTTGTTGACAACCTTGACAGATGAAATCTCCCTCTTGGGGGAGAGGATTTGAAGTGCAGAAGGTATCCCTGAGATATGATCTCTAACGCCCAGGGATCCTGAACATCTCTTGCCCAAGCCTGGGCGAAGAGGGAAAGTCTGCCCCCCACTAGATCCGGTCCCGGATCGGGGGCCCTCAATTCATGCTGTCTTAGGGGCAGCAGCAGGTTTTCTGGCCTGTTTGCCCCTGTTCCAGGACTGGTTAGGTTTCCAGCCTTGTCTGTAGCGAGCAACAGCTCCTTCCTGTTTTGGTGCAGAGGAAGTTGATGCTGCTCCTGCTTTGAAATTACGAAAGGAATGAAAATTGGACTGTCTAGCCTTGGCTTTGGCCTTGTCCTGAGGCAGGGCATGACCTTTACCTCCTGTAATGTCATCAATAATCTCTTTCAAGCCGGGCCCGAATAAGGTCTGCCCTTTGAAAGGAATATTAAGCAATTTAGATTTAGACGTAACATCAGCTGACCAGGATTTTAGCCACAGAGCTCTGCGTGCCTGAATGGCAAATCCTGAATTTTTAGCCGCAAGTTTAGTTAAATGTACTACGGCATCTGAAATAAATGAATTAGCTAACTTAAGGAATTTAAGTTTGTGTGTGATGTCATCTAGTGTGGATGATTGAAGTGTCTCTTCCAGAGACTCAAACCAAAATGCTGCTGCAGCCGTGACAGGCGCAATACATGCAAGAGGTTGCAATATAAACCCTTGTTGAACAAACATTTTCTTAAGGTAACCCTCTAATTTTTTATCCATTGGATCTGAAAAAGCACAGCTATCCTCCACTGGGATAGTGGTACGCTTAGCTAAAGTAGAAACTGCTCCCTCCACCTTAGGGACCATTTGCCATAAGTCCCTCTGTGGCGGCGTCTATTGGAAACATTTTTCTGAATATAGGAGGGGGTGAGAAAGGCACACCGGGTCTATCCCACTCCTTAGTAACAATGTCAGTAAGTCTCTTAGGTATAGGAAAAACGTCAGTACTCGTCGGTACCGCAAAATATTTATCCAACCTACACATTTTTTCTGGGATTGCAACTGTGTTACAATCATTCAGAGCCGCTAATACCTCCCCTAGTAACACACGGAGGTTCTCAAGCTTAAATTTAAAATTTGAAATGTCTGAGTCCAGTTTATTTGGATCAGAACCGTCACCCACAGAATGAAGCTCTCCGTCTTCACGTTCTGCAAACTGTGACGCAGTATCAGACATGGCCCTTGCATTATCAGCGCACTCTGTTCTCATCCCAGAGTGATCACGTTTACCTCTTAGTTCTGGTAGTTTAGCCAAAACTTCAGTCATAACAGTAGCCATATCTTGTAATGTGATTTGTAATGGCCGCCCAGATGCACTCGGCGCTACAATATCACGCACCTCCTGAGCGGGAGATGCAGGTACTGACACGTGAGGCGAGTTAGTCGGCATAACTCTCCCCTCGTTGTTTGGTGAAATATGTTCAATTTGTACAGATTGACTATTTTTTAAAGTAGCATCAATACATTTAGTACATAAATTTCTATTGGGCTCCACTTTGGCATTAACACATATAGCACAGAGATATTCCTCTGAATCAGACATGTTTAACACACTAGCAAATAAACAGCAACTTGGAAATACTTTTCAAAGTAATTTACAAATAATATGAAAACGAACTGTGCCTTTAAGAAGCACAGAAAAATATTATAACAGTTAAAATAATTAAGTTATAGCATCAATCTTTGTCAAAATATACAGTTTTAGCAAAGGATTGTTCCCCTCAGCAAATGATAACTAACCCAGGCAGCAGAAAAAAATACACAAATAAACGTTTTTTATATCACAGTCAATACCATCAGCACAGCTCTGCTGTAATGATTACTTCCCTCAAAAAAAGGCTTTTGAGATCCCTGAACTCTGTAGAGATGAACCGGATCATGCAGGAAGAAAATGAACCTCTGACTGAGTTTTTTCTGATGCGTAGTGAAAGCACCAAAATGGCCCCTCCCCCACACACATAACAGTGAGAGGGATCAGTGAACTGCTCTAATTTAAATCAAAACTATTGCCAAGTGGAAAAAAAGTGCCCAAAATATTTTTTCACCCAGTACCTCAGAGAAAAAAACGTTTTTACATGCCAGCAAAAAAACGTTTTACCTCAATAATTAATTGTCATTTAAAACCTATTGCAAGTCCCTGCAAAATAGGTTAAGTCTATGTATACAGTTTAAAAGCCAGAGAAGTACCATTTCCCAGAAAACTGAAGTGTAAAATATACATACATGACAGCCTGATATCAGCTACATCTACTGCATTCAAGGCTGAGTTTACATTATAACGGTATGGCAGGATTTTCTCATCAATTCCATGTCAGAAAATAATAAACTGCTACATACCTCTTTGCAGATTAATCTGCCTGCTGTCCCCTGGTCTGAAGTTTACCTCTCCTCAGATGGCCGAGAAACAGCAATATGATCTTAACTACTCCGGCTAAAATCATAGAAAAACTCAGGTAGATTCTTCTTCAAATTCTACCAGAGAAGGAATAACACACTCCGGTGCTATTATAAAATAACAAACTTTTGATTGAAGATATAAAAACTAAATATATCACCATAGTCCTCTCACACATCCTATCTAGTCGTTGGGTGCAAGAGAATGACTGGAGGTGACGTAGAGGGGAGGAGCTATATAGCAACTCTGCTGGGTGAATCCTCTTGCACTTCCTGTAGGGGAGCAGTTAATATCCCACAAGTAATGATGACCCGTGGACTGATCACACTTAACAGAAGAAAAACAACATATAAAGCAAAATTATCAATTTCCTTATATGGCAGTTTCAGGAACGGGAAAAAAATGCAAACAACATAGCCCTCTGAGCATAGAAAAAGGCAAGAGGTATATAGGAAGTGGGGTTTAAATAATTAAATTATTTGGCGCCAAGTATGACGCACAACGCAAAATTAATTTTTTTGCCGCTAACGACATCCGGAAATGACGCAACTCTCGTCATGGCAGACACAACCTTGTGCAAGGAAACCTGGCGGCAACTAAGACGCCGGAAATGACAAATTTGCAACACTGAACGTACCTTCGCACCAAAAAAATTCTCGCGCCAAGAATGATGCAATAAATATCAGCATTTTGCGACCTCGTGAGGCTAATTTTGCCTGCGAAAATTAATGAAAAAACAGTCAATTTGAAGAAAAGACTATACCCCAGGTAAGAAAAAATAACTTCCTAAATATGTTTTCCCTATTTTAAAACTGATAGTCTGCAAAAGGAAATATACATAAACGTGACTCATGGCAAATATAAGAACAATACATATATTTAGAACTTTATATTAATACATAAAGTGCCAAACCATAGCTGAGAGTGTCTTAAGTAATGAAAACATACTTACCGAAAGACACCCATCCACATATAGCAGATAGCCAAACGAGTACTGAAACAGTAACAGTAGAGGTAATGGAATATATCGTCAATCTGAAAAGGGAGGTAGGAGGTGAATCTCTACGACCGATAAACAGAGAACCTTTGAAAAGATTTCCTGTGAGGAAAACCATAAAATCAATAGGCAATACTCTCTTCACATCCCTCTGACATTCACTGTACTCTGAGAGGAAATCAGGCTTCAAAATGCTGAGAAGCGCATATCACAGAAGAAAATCAAGCACAAACTTACTTCACCACCTCCATAGGAGGCAAAGTTTGTAAAACTGAATTGTGGGTGTGGTGAGGGGTGTATTTATAGGCATTTTGAGGTTTGGGAAACTTTGCCCCTCCTGGTAGGATTGTATATACTATACCTCACTAGCTCATGGACTCTTGCCAATATGAAAAAAATGAATTTATCAGGTAAGTTCTTACATAAATGATGTTTTCTTTCATGTAATTGGCAAGAGTCCATGAGCTAGTGACGTATGGGATAGAAATACCCTAGATGTGGAAGTCCACAGAAGAGTCACTAGAAAGGGAGGGATAAAATAACAACAGCTATTTCCACTGAGAAATTAAATCCACACAATAAATAAGTTTTCCTTGAAAACACATAAATCAAAAGCAGTAGAATCAAACTGAAACAGCTGCCTGAAAAACTTCTCCTACCAAAGACTGCTTCAGAAGAAGCAAATACATCAAAATGGTAAAAACAATAAAAGTATGCAAAGAAGACCAAATTACTGATTTGCAAATTTGATCAACTTAAGCTTCATTCTGAAAAAGCCCAAGAAATGGCAAACTGAATTTAGTAGAATGAGCTGTAAATCTCTGAGGCGGAGCCTGCCCTGCCTCAAAATAAGTCTTGAAAAACAAAAGCTTTAATCAGGATGCCAAAGAAATGGCAAAGGCTTCCTAACCTTTTCTGGAACCAGAAAAACAGCAGATAGACTAGAAGTCTTCTGAAATCCTAGTATATATATACACACACACACATATATATATATATATATATATATATATATATATATATATATATATATATATATATATATATATATATATATATATATATATATATATATATATATATATATATATATATATATATAAAAGCACTCTCACCTCCTCCTCAGTAAACGGCCAGGGTGACAGGAACAGTGGTTATTTATAGTATAAAATAGATCTGCACTCACTGGACTTTTAAAAAAACAAAACATGGTTTATTGTTGTGAAGTTTCGGAGATCAAACCCACCCCTTCATCAGACCAATCTCCAAAACGTCACAATAATAAACCACGTTTTGTTTTATAATATATATATATATATATATATATATATATATATATATATTTTTTAGACTCTCAGTTATCCGGGAACTCAAGCAACCGGCACTCTCAAGCAACCGGGGGAAAAAAAAGGAAACATATTAGAACATAAATGTGCTCTATAACAAACAAACAGTCAGGATCTTGTAGATAGACCAATAGACAGGCACAGTAATTGATGTCTCAGGACTCTTTTCTGCTACACTAACCCTTGTATGTATTTAAATATTAATACAGTATCAAGTAAATTATGGGTTATGGAACTAGTTAGGCCTATTTTAAATAGTAACTCTCAAGCAACAAGAAATACACTTATCTGGAATCTATCAATCCCCATGAGTGCCGGTTTTTTTATATATATATATATATATATATATATATATATATATATATATATATATATATATATATATATATATATATATATATAATGGAAGGGAACTGCACTCCAAGACCGGATCAGGTAGTTAACCCCAGTCCGGAATGGGTGCAAGAAACAAGGGAGATTACAAATAAAAAGTAATACAACACATAGAAACACCCAGCACTCACCAGCTAGCTCACAGCTAAGATAAAATCACAACTGGAAAGGTTAGTCACCGCATCTGGCCAAATGGGAAAGCTCAGGCACCACGTCAAGGTCCTTTCCATCGCCTGAGTCCCTAACACAGCCACACCATCATGCGAGCTCACAAAGCCAAACAAACTGAGAACAAAGAAGGGGTGCACAGGTGGCTGTAATCACCCATAGAAAATACCAAACATGGAAGGGAACTGCACTCCAAGACCGGATCAGGTACACATCCTGTGACTCAGTAATATCCAGCCCTGGGTGCTAAATAGCACTCCAAAAAAGCTGTGATGTCACCAGAGCCACAGGCAATTAATCCCAGTCCGGAATGGGTGCAAGAAACAAGGGAGATTACAAATAAAAAGTAATACAACACATAGAAACACCCAGCACTCACCAGCTAGCTCATATATACACACATATATATATATATATATATATATATACACACACACACATATATACTGTATATATATATATATATATATATATATATATATATATATATATATATATGTATATATATATATATACATACACACACACATATATATATATTCATTTTTTTCCCACTTTGTTTGCTCCAATGACTTAAATGGTGGAATATGTTAAAGGGATCGAGAAATTCTGCATTTTGCAACTTGTCAACATATTGTCAACTTGTAATAGGAGCGCTACCCAACACGTGCAAAAAGCTCACTTCAAGCGGAGTTAGCACGCAAGCGAGAGAGGTTTAAACCACTCCCCATTGTAATCTGACCCTTAATTGTCTAAGACATAAACTGCTGTGATTAAATCTCCTGTAAGCCTCCAGATGCTCCAAGATCTCGTGACCACTTCATGGAAAATGGGGCAGGAAAGAACTGAGGTGAGCGCTGAGCAGAAAGTGACAAGGGTTATGTCATTATATGACGTGAAGGTCAAGAAACTGTCCTCAATTCTTTTCTCACCCATCATAATAGGGCATTTTAATGGGCAGCAGAGACTATTTTTAACATAGATTTTTAAGACAGGTAAGAACCATAGACCCATTAGGTCTAACCATATTTCCTACAAAGTAAAAGATAGCCTTATGCTTATCCCAGGCATTATTAAAGTCCTCAACGGTGTTTATCTTTACCACCAACTACTGGACGTTTATCCCATGAATCAACCACCCTTTCTGTAAATAAGTGTTTCGCAAAATTACTCATGAACCTACTATCCTACTACCCATGAGATCATGACCCCTTGCCCTTAAAGGGACAGTTAACACCACAATGTTTGTTGTTTTAAAAGATAGATAATCCTTTTATTACCCATTCCCCAGTTTTGCACAGCCACCACGGTTATATTAATGTAATTTTTACCTCTGTGATTACCTTGTATCTAAGAACCTTCTGACAGCCCCCTGATCACATGACATTTTATTTGTTATCTATTGACTTGCATTTTAGCCAATTAGTGCAGTGTCTGCCACAATTCATAGGCGTGCTCACAATGTTATCTATATGGCTTACAGGAACTAGCTCTCCCCTGTTGTGAAAAGCAAATACAAAAACATGTGATTAGAGGCGGGCTTCAAGGGCTTAGAAATTATCATATGAGCCTTCCTAGGTTTAGCTTTCAACTAAGAATACCAAGAGAACAAAGCAAAATTGGTGATAAAAGTAAATTGGAAAGATGTTTAAAATGTCATGCCTTATTTGAAACATGAAAGTTTTTTTTGGACTTGACTGTCCCTTTAAGTTAGTTTTTTTGTGAAACATACTTTTAGCTTCTGCTTTATATAGTCCCTTAATATACTTGAATGTTTATTTCATATCACCTATCTTCTCTCCTCTAAACTATACATATTTAGGTAATTAAGTTTTTTGTCTTTAAGTTTAGATCATGTACCATTTTAATTGCCCTCCTTTGAACAGATTCCAGTTTGTTCATACTCTTCTGGAGATATGGCCTCAAGACTCTCTGACACCTGTTATTCTTTGAGCTCTACTATACAATATCCATATATGATTTACATTATGATGGGACAATCTACTGCAGATGAGATCAAGGGCATATAGATGATTCCTATTATGTTAAATAGGTGTAGTAAAATGTTCTACTGAATCAAAATAAATGTGTTTCATAACTGATTTCTGCAAAGTATAATGCTTGGTGAAACTTTGCAGTGATAGGATTAAAGATAGAGTAAGTTACGTCACCTATATGTTTAAAATGAAATAAGGTCTATTAAATCTTATTATGCTACTATCAATGCAAAATTTGTTGCAAATGTAATTTAATTAATCATAAGAAGAAACATATTGAGCTCATGGTTATTGTGCTCCTCTTACCTGCACCTTTCCGCCCCCTTGGCAAGTTTCGTAGAGTGTGGCAGACAGATGGAAGAGGGCAATGTGCAAGTAGCCAACTGAGTGAATCCAGGACTATAGTCACAGGGTGGCTGTCATCTCCAATATGCTTCCATATTCTGTCAACACTGAAATCTAGGGGTGTGAGAGATACCTGGGCATTATTCCAATTCAAAGGGTCAGAAAATCCATCATGGAATGCCAGCCTGCGGTAGAAGAAACAAAGTTAGAGGTCCTTTTACTACTCACTGCCCTAAAAAAGTCCATAATCAATACAGGCTCCCAAAAAGAATACTCAGATTATAGTGATTTCAAAATTCCTAGTCTATCATAAGCATATACTGTTAATACTATAAAGAAAACAAGAAGCTGTGGGATAAGCCATTGGCCAAAATAGATGAAATTACTGATGAACAAAAAGCAAAAACATGTACACATAACATAGCTGGCAGGGGGTAAACCATATTATAAATTCACATAGGTTCTAAAAAAAGGGCTTTACCAATATCTACCCAAATAATGCTGATCCTTATATCTTCCCCTCATCCACCTGCTCTCACCTTACAAAACCTTTATAAAGGGATAGAAGCTACCAGCTGTAAACCATTACACTATAAACATATTAAACTTTTATTTTGTACTTCTGGGGTGATGGATGATTTTTCTAACTCGCTATACATAGTATATTATACCCATTCTTACCTGGTTAAGATTTCTGGTGGAAATCCCGATGAAAACTCTTTCTGAGAAATCTCATACCCAAAGACATGGACAAATTCCTTTCTATAAGCAAAATAAACAAGATTATTTTTCCTTACAAACCCAAATTGAAGAGCCATTAACTGGATATCTGGTGCTCTGACCAATAAACTTAACCCAGCACGGTTTGCTTTGCCTCAGCATATATACAGCATGGCATTCCACAATTTGTTGTCTCTATAAGTAGCCTATGTGCCTTTGCTTTTTCCTTTGATGTAGCCCTGGTTTACATATGTAGTTGTTTACTATTTAAATGCTGACAAATGGCTTAAGCATCAGAATAGGTGTTAATGTATACTACTAACTGCTATCAGAAAGCAATGCAAAGAAACAGTTTGATAGTTGGAAAAAAGAGGGAAGCGACAAGACTTTGTTATATAATCCTGCTTTGCTGCCCTATAGTGCTCTGTGGTTAAGCGTATAATTAAATCACTAATCTGCTAAACTTGTGGTTAACATGCTGACAGTTGTCTGTCATTATTATGAATGCCAACATGTAGCTGCGCCGGCATTCAAATAAACTAAAAAATATTGGGAGGGAAATTGCCATGGAGATCTAGTCAATTTCCCTCAAGGTCCAGCTCTGTGCCCTAGGCCTGCACTCTATCCCCCCTTTCTTCAACCACAGATTTCCTCTAACACTCATACATAAGTCTTACCAGTGTGCTAACCAGCCACTGAGTGACATCAGTATGAGAAGTCAGTATTCTGTCAGCAACTGGAATTAATTACTTTGTTGAGTGGTACTACTATACTGTATTTATATATATATATATATATATATATATACACACATACACACACACACACACACATACATACAACATTTTCACTAGCCATTGGCGACAAGGATATGTTATTCCTCTAGGGACCCCATTAGTGCTTAGATTGTTACTTCTGAGAGGATAAACAGGGGCAGAGAGGGATTGGAGAGGAAAAGTGAAAGTGGAGAAAAAGATAGAGAGAAGAGAGAGAGTGTAAAGAGAAGATAAGGGGTAAAAAGAGAGATTGAAGATGGGAGGGAGTGGAGTTAGATGAGAGATGATAGTTATAAAACAATTTTGCCAGGTCTGCTATGACCTCAAAATAATGTCAACACTCTCTGCACTCTTCCTTCCTTTTTCTGTCCAGCTGTTGTCTTCCCCAGAACCCTAGTTGATGTTGCTAACTGCTATGCACTTATTCTTGTTAATTTATTACTGTATGTAGCATAATTTAATTTATGGCATAAAACAAAAACTGTATTAAAACATTGCTGCACAATAAGGTGTTTGGCATTGACTAAACATATGCAAAGAGGGGGGGTTAGTGGGAGTTGGCGGGATCATAAGTGCCGAGTAACATTTTGGGCTGGCTAGTAGCTTGACATTTTGTTTGAGCCCTGTGTGTGTGTATATATATGTATATGTGTGTGTATATATATATATGTATATGTGTGTGTATATATATGTATATGTGTGTGTATATATATATATGTATATGTGTGTGTATATATATGTATATATATATATATATATATATATATATATATTTTCACACACAGTTGTGCCCATAAGTTTACATACCCTGGCAGAATTTATGATTTCTTGGCCATTTTTCAGAGAATATGAATAACACAAAATTTTTTCTTTCACTCATGGTTAGTGTTTGTCTGAATCCATTTATTATCAATTAACTGTGTTTACTTTTTTTTTTTTAAATCATATTGACAACAGAAACTACCCAAATGACCCTGATCAAAAGTTTACATACCCTGGTGATTTTGGCCTGATAACATGTACACAAGTTGACACAAAGGGGTTTGAATGGCTATTAAAGGTAACCATCCTCACCTGTGATCTGTTTGCTTGTAATTAGTGTGTGTGTATAAAAGGTCAATGAGTTTCTGGACTCCTGACAGACCCTTGCATCTTTCATCCAGTGCTGCACTGACATTTCTGGATTCTGAGGCATGGGGAAAGCAAAAGAATTATCAAATGATCTGCGGGAAAAGGTAGTTGAACTGTATAAAACAGGAAAGGGATATAAAAAGATATCCAAGGAATTGAGAATTCAAATCAGCAGTGTTCAAACTCTAATCAAGAAGTGATTTAGTTTTGGACTTAGATAAGGCTCATCACACTTATTAAAGCTACGCTAAACTATCACTTCCTAGGGGTCTCTCAGTTTAAAAGAGGGGTATTGACGTTTGTGCATATCCCTAGAGCATTAGTACGTTTGTGAGATGACTAGGTTAATTATGTTTTGCTATATAGTTAGTTCAATTGTATTGCATTGGGATAAATGTATAAAATGTCCCTAGCACTGTTTAGTTTCCTCCTGTTTGAGAATCCAGCCTCTCACTTACATGATGGTTTATGCTTATTTTTCTTTTTTATGTTTATATAAGTTTCAATTGTTCTGACATGTTGAGAAACTGGTAGCTGCCTATCTACTGTACATATGGGAAGGGGGTAATTAACTTTGACACAATAGCCTGTTGTTGGATACAGGGCCCATATCCAACTAACATAGTTGCTAAGACATATTATTACCATAAAGGCTGATTTATGCCCCTACCCTGTACTCCCATAGAAGCAAAGTTGCTACAATCGCATTTTTAGGTTAAGCTGGCAAAAAGACTATATATATGCCACTACATCTCCCCAATACCCAGCACTATCTCAGTATATCAGAATGATTTACACACCCTTCTCCTTCCTCACTGGGTTTCACCTATCATTTTGTATCCTATAAGACTAACTCCCAGAACAAAAAATTCTTCAACGTGTTTTAATCATGCTTCACAATAGCAATAACTCTGATCTCCCCAAAGCTTAATGTTGTCCATATTTAGTCTGCATAGACCAACCAATTGTCAATTGCACAACATCTCTAGTAAAACCTTTTTCACCCTAGATGCAAAAGCAATTCCACAACCTATTTACTCTCTTACTATATACTCTCAATACCAAGGTACTGACTTTACCTACTTTATTTAGATCAGCAGGACTGATAAATAATACTAGCTAGCTGAGTCTATAATCTCTATACCTACCCTGTCTTCTTCACAGTTTCACTTGCTCTCCCCCTCGACATAGTAACATTATATAACTGGCGCCCTACACCTTGAAAGTCTCCTTTGGCATGCTTTCCATTTATTGTATTTATCTTACCACCCCCACCCTACTATTCCATAATATGTCTCCTAGTTTTAGGAGAATTAAAAAAGCGGTTTCTCTTGCTTATACCGCACCTTCCATCACCCCCTTGGTATCCCTTTCTATTTCATATTGCACCATAATACGGAACCTATCCAATTTAACCAGACTAATAGGTCTGCTTGACTTGTACCTGCTAAGTTTTTCTTCCTTCAACATATATCAGGGGCCTTTTTGAGGCCAGATATACAGCAGTTACTACCCTAATGTGTGGGTCGGTAGGCCCTAATATGGTTCCTGCTTGTTATTATTAAGGGGGTTTTGGTTTTGATCTTGATTTTGTTACAGCATATTCAATATATTACATCTTACATTTTAAATGTTATAAAACCAAGGTATAATGATGAGATCCACAGATGGTCTTTTTGGCCTATATTTGCCTTCCTCCATCTTAATGCTTTTAGAAGGTCTCTTTATGTTGGGCATCCTCTATATACAATGTCTACATGGTTTGTAAATTGTTGTTTTTATGTGGTTATTTTGCTACTCCAGGAATATTGAAGCCTTTATTGTATGTAACATGTAGCGCAAAAATTTGTTTACATAACTGATGTATGCCTCTCATTGTACCTCAATAAAAATATTTATAAAAAAAAACAAAAAAAAACAAACCTCTAATCAAGAAGTGGAAAATGAGGGGTTCTGTTGAAACCAACTAAAATTTCAGCCACAACTGTCAGGAAAATTGTTTGGGATGCAAAGACAAACCCACAAATAACTTCATGTGAAATACAGGACTCTCTAAAAACATGTGGTGTGGCTGTTTCAAGATGCACAATAAGGAGGCACTTGTAGAAAGATGGCTTGCATGGTCGAGTCGCCAGAAGAAAGCCATTACTACGCAAATGCCACAAAGTATCCCGCTTACAATACGCTAAACAGCACAGAGACAAGCCTCAAACCTTCTAGCACAAAGTCATTTGGAGTGATGAGACCAAAATTGAGCTTTTAGTCACAACCATAAACGCTACATTTGGAGAGGAGTCAACAAGGCCTATGATGAAAGGTACACCATTCCTACTGTGAAACATGGAGGTGGATCGCTGATGTTTTGGAGATGTGTGAGTTACAAAGGCACAGGAAATTTGGTCAGAATTAATGGCAAGATGAAAGCAGTATGTTATCAAACAGAAACACTAATTTTCCAGTTCTTGATTAGAGTTTGAACGCTGCTGATTTGCATTCTCAATTCCTTGGATATCTTTTTATATCCCTTTCCTGTTTTATACAGTTCAACTACCTTTTCCCGCAGATCTTTGACAATTCTTTTGCTTTCCCCATGACTCAGAATCCAGAAACGTCAGTGCAGCACTGGATGAAAGATGCAAGGGTCTGTCAGGAGTCCAAAAACTCATTGACCTTTTATACACACACACTAATTACAAGCAAACAGATCACAGGTGAGGATGGTTACCTTTAATAGCCATTCAAACCCCTTTGTGTCAACTTGTGTGCATGTTATCAGGCCAAAATCACCAGGGTATCTAAACTTTTGATCAGGGTCAGTTGAGTAGTCTCTGTTGTCATTATGATTTTAAAAGAGTAAACACAGTTGATTGATAATAAATGGCTTCAGCTAAACACTAACCATGAGTGAAAGAAAGGTTTTTGTGTTATCATTCATTTTCTCTGAAAAATGGCCAAGAAATCATAGATTCTGCCAGGGTATGTAAACTTATGAGCACAACTGTATATATATATATATATATATATATATATATATATTTGTGCAATCTAAAAAAAAGCGCACAAAGATCTTCCACATAGCGTAATATGTTTATTACCAAAGTAACAAGTAAAATATACTAACAATACCACTGAGAGGCCGATGTCTAACTCTGCACTAGTTACAGTTCCTGTGTACTATTGCCTCCATGATATCTATTGTACACTAAACCGGTGCGCTCCTAGACAGCAGAACGGAAGGTAAAAGGTGCATTAGGAGCAACTTCATACGAATGTAGATGTCTCTTTACAGGGACGATCTATCTTGAACGACTATGCTTTGCAAACTATTCCTGTCATGCTCTTACAGGACTGTTTTGCAAGCAGAGCCCAGTTTTATTACCGCTTGTGACTACTATAGGTTCTGAGGTCTGGATGAGAACATCGGGAATGGTATAACTGCAGACTGTAGTAACGATCCTGATGATCTTGATCAGATTTTCTTTCTCTTTCATACTTCATTTATATACTTGTATGTTGAAATGTTTTGTAAATTGCATTGATGAGTGTTAAATTTTATGAAAACTACACGCTTGAAATTTTATGTAATTCCCATAGCTCACGCTCCCTACAGATATTATGAATAGATTGTTAATGATTTATTGCTGCAAGTATATATCTACTATCTAGTGAATATATATTTAGAATTTATTATCACGCTATTTCCTGCCTTATGATATATAACTTCAGGGGAGCGTTTATGCTTTTATTATGTGTATTAAGCTTAGGATACTATATCTTTGTGCTCAGTTTCTGCTAAACCTATACAACAAGCTATATAGTACTACTATATATTTTAATGTATCAGATAATGACTTATATTGTGCTGTTTACATGTATTTTCAATCTGGGGTACTATACACCTATGTCCAGACCTTCCTTTAGCCTATATACATGGACTGAGGTGTGGAGTATTAGTTACTATAAATTTATTGTGATACTCCCCCTAAAATACTCTACAGCATATAATTTGCACCTAAAGATTGCCGACTTTCTTTGATTTGTTCTATTACCCCAATATATTCAAAATAGGCCCTCTAATATACTTTGTTAGACAGAGCTCCTACTTAGTCTGATTTGTAAATACACTGTGCTATAAGCCATATTTTCTATTATATCTTACTCCATGTCATGATACCCTGGGTACATATGATATTTCATATTCTTTATATGATTCTCTATAGTTATAATATTTCATGAAAAATAGAGATAGAATTTAGGCTCCAAAGTATAATGCCTTGATATTATGTGACAACTAGCTTCTACGATGATAAAAAATATATAAAAACAGAGGTTTCTAATGTCACAATTCTTACAAGGTTGTAGCTTTACGAAGCTGTGTAATGCGGCGATGCTATGGCGTAAAGGGAAGTCTGCCTTAAAAACCAGGCTAAAAGTAAAAAAGTGAGTCATTGTGAACCTCATTTGCATATCTCACCCAGAATCCTTTGCTGCATTGGAAACAATGTAATCAGAGAGTTTCTGTGTGAAAAGCAAGTCTTCTGACTTGTCTAGATTTGTAAATGATTTACACAATGTGTTATTTTCTCTACATTATATATATATATATATATATATATATATATATATATACACACACACACACATGTATATGTGTGTGTGTGTGTGTGATTTTGTTTTCTTTCATGTAATTGGCAAGAGTCCATGAGCTAGTGACGTATGGGATATACATTCCTACCAGGAGGGGCAAAGTTTCCCAAACCTCAAAATGCCTATAAATACACCCCTCACCACACCCACAATTCAGTTTTACAAACTTTGCCTCCCATGGAGGTGGTGAAGTAAGTTTGTGCTAGATTTTCTACGTTGATATGCGCTTTGCAGCAGGCTGAAGCCCGGTTTTCCAATCAGAGTGCAGTGAATGTCAGAGGGATGTGAAGAGAGTATTGCCTATTTGAATACCATGGTCTTCCTCTAGGGGATCTATTTCATAGGTTCTCTGTTATCGGTCGTAGAGATTTCTTCTCCTACCTCCCTTTTCAGATCGACGATATACTCTTATATACCATTACCTCTACTGATTCTCGTTTCAGTACTGGTTTGGCTATCTACTATATGTAGATGAGTGTCTTAGGGTAAGTAAGTCTTATTTTATTCATGACACTCTAAGCTATGGTTGGGCACTTTATATGTAAAGTTCTAAATATATGTTTTAAACTTATATTTGCCATGATTCAGGATAATCAGTATTCCTTCTTTCAGACTGTCAGTTGGTGTGGCATGATGGTGCGGCCCTCATTCCAGCACAGCTGGTAGGGGGCAGGTTACGATTTTTCAAAGATATTTGGATCAATTCGATTCAAAGTCTTTGGATTTAGAACATTGTTTCACAAGGGTACAGAATAGGTTTCAAGGTAAGACCGCCTGTGAGAAGATTTTTTCTCTCATGCATTCCAGTAAACCCAGTAAAGGCTCAGGCGTTTCTGAAATGTGTTTCAGATCTAGAGTCGGCTGGGGTAATTGTGCCAGTTCCAGTTCTGGAACGGGTTCTGGGGTTTTACTCAAATCTGTTCATTGTACCAAAGAAGGAGAATTCCTTCAGACCAGTTCTGGATCTAAAAATATTGAATCGTTATGTAAGGATACCAACATTCAAAATGGTGACTATAAGGACTATTCTGTCTTTTGTTCAGCAAGGGCATTATATGTCTACAATAGACTTACAGGATGCATATCTTCATATTCCAATCCATCCAGATCACTATCAGTTTCTGAGATTCTCTTTTCTAGACAAGCATTACCAGTTTGTTGCTCTTCCGTTTGGCCTAGCAACAGCTCCAAGGATCTTTTCAAAGGTTCTCGGTGCCTTTCGCTCTGTAATCAGAGAACAGGGTATTGCGGTATTTCCTTATTTGGAAGATATCTTGGTATTTGCTCAGTCTTTACATTCTGCAGAATCTCATACGAATCAACTTGTGTTGTTTCTTCCAAGACATGGTTGGAGGATCAATTTACCAAAGAGTTCATTGATTCCTCAGACAAGGGTAACCTTTTTGGGTTTCCAAATAGATTCAGTGTCCATGACTTTGTCTCTAACAGAAAAGAGACGTCTGAAATTGGTTTCAGCTTGTCGAAACCTTCAGTCTCAATCATTCCCTTCGGTAGCTTTGTGAATGGAAATTCTAGGTCTCATGACTGCTGCATCGGACGCGATCCCTTTTGCTCGTTTTCACATGAGACCTCTCCAGCTTTGTATGCTGAACCTATGGTGCAGGGATTATACAAAGATATCACAATTAATATCCTTAAATCCCAATGTTCAATCTTCTCTGACTTGGTGGTTGGATCACCATTGTTTAATTCAAGGGGCCTCTTTTGTTCGTCCAACCTGGACTGTGATCTCAACAGGTTGGGGAGCTGTATGGGGATCTCTGACAGCGCAGGGGGTTTGGGAATCTCAGGAGGCGAGATTACCAATCAACATTTTGGAACTCCGTGCGATTTTCAGAGCTCTTCAGTTCTGGCCTCTTCTGAAGAGAGAATCGTTTATTTGTTTTCAGACAGACAATGTCACAACCGTGGCATATGTCAATCATCAAGGTGGGACTCACAGTCCTCAGGCTATGAAAAAGTATCTCGGATACTTGTATGGGCGGAATCCAGCTCCTGTCTAATTTCTGCGGTTCACATCCCAGGTATAGACAATTGGGAAGTGGATTATCTCAGTCGCCAGACGTTACATCCGGGCGAATGGTCTCTTCACCCAGAGGTATTTCTTCAGATTGTTCAAATCTCGGGACTTCCAGAAATAAATCTGATGGCCTCTCATCTAAACAAGAAACTTCCCAGGTATCTGTCCAGATCCAGGGATCCTCAGGCGGAAGCGGTGGATGCGTTGTCACTTCCTTGGAATTATCAACCTGCTTATATCTTTCCGCCTCTAGTACTTCTTCCAAAAGTGATTTCCAAAATCCTAATGGAGCGTTCGTTTGTACTGCTGGTGGCTCCAGCATGGCCACACAGGTTTTGGTATGCGGATCTCGTTCGGATGGCCAGTTGCCAACCTTGGACACTTCCGTTAAGGCCAGATCTTCTATCTCAAGGCCCATTTTTCCATCAGGATCTCAAATCATTTAATTTGAAGGTATGGAGATTGAACACTTAATACTTAGTCATAGAGGTTTATCCACTCAGTGATTGATACTATGTTACAGGCTCGTAAATCTGTGTCTAGAAAGATTTATTACCGAGTTTGGAAGATTTACATTTCTTGGTGTTCTTCTCATAAATTCTCTTAGCATTCTTTTAGAATTCCTAGAATTTTACAGTTTCTTCAGGATGGTTTGGATAAGGGTTTGTCTGCAAGTTCCTTGAAAGGACAGATCTCTGCTCTTTCTGTTCTTTTTCACAGAAAGATTGCTAATCATCCTGATATTCATTGTTTTGTACAGGCTTTGGTTCGTATCAAGCCTGTCCTTAAGTCAATCTCTCCTCCTTGGAGTCTTAATTTGGTTCTGATGGCTTTACAGGCTCCTCCGTTTGAACCTATGCATTCTCTGGATATTAAATTACTTTCCTGGAAAGTTTTGTTCCTTTTGGCCATCTCTTCTGCTAGAAGAGTTTCTGAGTTATCTGCTCTTTCTTGTGAATTTCCTTTTCTGATTTTTCATCAGGATAAGGCGGTGTTGCGGATTTCATTTAATTTTTTACCTAAAGTTGAAGCTTGAAATATTATGTTGAAGCTACTAAAGATTTCAGAAAGACTTCTAGTCTATTTGTTATCTTTTCTGGTTCTAGGAAAGGTCAGAAGGCTTCTGACATTTCTTTGGCGTCTTGGTTAAAGTCTTTGATTCATCATGCTTATGTGGAGTCGGGTAAATCCCCGCCTCAGAGGATTACGGCTCATTCTACTAGGTCAGTTTCTACTTCCTGGGCTTTTAGGAATGAAGCTTCTGTTGATCAGATTTGCAAAGCAGCAACTTGGTCTTCTTTGCATACTTTTACTAAATTCTACCATTTTGATGTTTTTTCTTCTTCTGAAGCAGTTTTTGATAGAAAAGGACTTCAGGCAGCTGTTTCAGTTTGATTCTTCTGCTTATAATTTCAGTTTTTTTCATTATAAGATTAAAACTTTTTGATTTGGGTTGTGGATTATTTATTCAGCGGAATTGGCTGTCTTTATTTTATCCCTCCCTCTCTAGTGACTCTTGCGTGGAAGTTCCACATCTTTGGTATCTGCTATCCCATACGTCACTAGCTCATGGACTCTTGCCAATTACATGAAAGAAAACATAATTTATGTAAGAACTTACCTGATAAATTCATTTCTTTCATATTGGCAAGAGTCCATGAGGCCCACCTTTTTTTGTGGTGGTTATGATTTTTTTTGTATAAAGCACAATTATTCCAATTCCTTATTTGATGCTTTCGCTCCTTTCTTATCACCCCACCTCTTGGCTATTCGTTAAACTGAATTGTGGGTGTGGTGAGGGGTGTATTTATAGGCATTTTGAGGTTTGGGAAACTTTGCCCCTCCTGGTAGGAATGTATATCCTATACGTCACTAGCTCATGGTCTCTTGCCAATATGAAAGAAATTAATTTATCAGGTAAGTTCTTACATAAATTATGTTTTTAGAACAGGACAATAAAGCAATGGCATTGTGAGTTAATAGATATAATTTGTTAGTGATAATTGCCATTACAAATTCTAGTTCTAGTTATGATACCAACTCTTCATGCCTAGATTCAGCTATCACGAACAAACGTTTGTGCCTATTTGTTTGTTTTCTATATCGTTGAATATATTTTATGGCATGATTATGTTACTTCCTTTTTTTTTTTTAAGAGAAATGTTCTGTACTTTCTTTTATAACCTCAATAAAAATATTATTATAGTGTATGTTTGTATAACACACACGCATTAATATGTGTGTGTGTGTGTGCTTTTTGGTAAGCACGCTTATGAATAATATTTTTTTAGAGCGTGCATTTTTGCTGAAAAACACAAAACAAAGAAAATGATACTTCAATGTAGTATTTAGTAATAAGACAATTGGTCATTGACCTAGAGAGATGGTTAGACAGACAGAAAGACTGCTAATATTTAGCTGGGCTGGAATTACAGGCTCTGCAGGCAGTATAGTTGCACTGTGTGTGTGTTAGTATGTGTGTATGTCTGTGTTAATATCTCTGTGCATGTCTGTATGAGTATTTGTGTGTTAGTATCTCTGTGCGTGTCTGTATGAGTGTTTGCGTGTTAGTATCTCTGTGCGTGTCTGTATGAGTGTTTGTGTGTTAGTATCTCTGTGCGTGTCTGTATGAGTGTTTGTGTGTTAGTATCTCTGTGCGTGTCTGTATGAGTGTTTGTGTGTTAGTATCTCTGTGTGTGTCTGTGTGTGTGTGTGTGTTAGTATCTGTGTATGTCTGTGTTAGTATCTCTGTGCGTGTCTGTATGAGGGTTTGCGTGTTAGTATCTCTGTGCGTGTCTGTATGAGTGTTTGTGTGTTAGTATCTCTGTGCGTGTCTGTATGAGTGTTTGTGTGTTAGTATCTTTGTGCGTGTCTGTATGAGTGTTTGTGTGTTAGTATCTCTGTGTGTGTCTGTGTGTGTGTGTGTGTTAGTATCTGTGTATGTCTGTGTTAGTATCTCTGTGCGTGTCTGTATGAGGGTTTGCATGTGTGTCTGTGTTTGTGTGTGTGTGTGTTAGCATAAGTGAGTGTGTCGGTGCGCATGTGTCGGTCTGCGAAAATAGGTTTAACAAAATCTTCAACTTCAAACCCATAAAGCTCTTGATCTGGAACTGTGTATGTATGAGTTTTTTGTATTGTAGATGGGTGTAGTTTATGTGTACAGTACATGTAGCCCACATCCATGAGTTTTAGCCCAGTGGATATAGCCTATCTCCCTACAGTCTGCCACCCTTTGCAGTGTTCTCCTTTTAAATTACCTCTGTAAACTTGCCACCAGGAAGCTGTTCAGTAATTCTCTGCCACTGTGCAGGGCTGTGTCTGAGGAGAGGAAATGTATAGCAATTTAGCATACAAAAGGTAATAATAATAATATAATATACATATATTAACCCCTAGAAACCTTTAGGACGTTCCATGCTGTCCTAAAAGCATTGGGCTTTAACGCCGTTAGGACGGCATGGAACATCCTAACTTTTTCAGCATGCTGCTCCTTACTGCTTCTACAAAACAAATAATTGAACTAGAGGAGGGAAGGCGGTCCCCCATAATCCAATCCCACTGTTGAAGTCACGTGATTGCATTGACAAATCACGTAACTTCCTGTTTCCTGCAAATGTTTACATCAGAACTTTGCTCCAATTTTAAACATTTCCCCCCATCATGAAAGAGTTAGGTGAATTATTTAGTCTGAAGTTAAAACCACTTTTGTCACTTAGAACAAAAATACCTAAAGTAAATGAATCAACATTGCAACTAACACAAGATGGGTTCAAACTTCTTTACACCAATATTATACCTGCACACATCAAAAGAAAGAAATGCACTCTGAAAGCAATTCTACACAAGAAATACAAAGAAAGATGGATGTGGCGCTAGTGGACAAGCAACGGTATCTAAATAAATAAAGGAAATTACTAAATAAATTAGACTAAATAAAAAATGCTAGTTTCAATACACATAATTAATAAGATTTAATACACATAAATACTAAGATTAAATACACCAAACCAATTCACATATAAAATAATAAACACAATATATATAAATCCTATACCACCGGTGGTTTAAAAGGATAATAATTATAAAATGGGGTTGTTAAAATCCGCTAAATGCAAGAGTCGTCCAAACAATTTAAAAACTGTGCAAAATCTGATCAAATTAAACTGTGCAAATTCTGATCAGGCATCCAATTTTTGAGGCAATACAGGAATCAAAAAGCAGTTTGAGAAGTCTCAATCTCCAGTGGTTAATGCTGTCAGTGATACAAGAATTTGTAAGGTGCTGCTGGATCTGGGATAGGGGTGTCAATTACCTTGAGAGTGCGACCACCTTCAGGACAAGGATTCTGTGCTCGGTACCACGTTAACCAGTGTCAACTCCAAGTGGGTGTCCCGGTCGGTCTCAGGTTCCGTTACCCCTCTGTTGCAACCACGATCCGTCGGCGTGTGACGTAATCAGCTCCGTGTACTCCGGGTGATCACGTGTTAGGATATGCGCCAATCAGCTGGAGTCTCCCACGCTGTCAATCCTTTGGCGGTTGGTTTAAAAGTTTTTAGACAGTGACAGAGCGCTCTGGTGTCATACGGTTTAGATGTCAAGGAACAGACATACACATCTACGCGTTTCAGCCTCAATGCGGCCTTTATCAAGATGTCTTTTCTAGTTCCCATATTGTCTATTTATACCTTTATCAATTTCCTGTTTGCCACACTAATCAGTCGTTGATTGGTTAGTTAAATGTTTCCTCCATGTTTTTCCTCCATGTTTTTCTTTTATATTAGCTCTTCAATAAACGATGATTCTTTTAACGGATCTTTTATCATTGCTTCCATAAAAAGTATATGTATATACATAACCCCATAAGTTAACCCCTTAATGACAACTGACGTACCAGGTACGTCATGCATTAACAACCAGTTAATGACAATAGACGTACCTGGTACGTCAGTTGTCTAACAGAGTGCTGGAAGCGATCGCAATCGCTTCCAGCAGCTCTCAGGGTATTGCAGTGATGCCTCCATATGGAGGCATCCTGCAATACCTTTTTAGAAGACTCCGATGCAGAGAGAGCCACTCTGTGGCCCTCTCTGCACCGGTAGCGATGGTGCTGTTCGTTGGTGGGTGGGAGAATAACAGGGAGGCGGGTGGGCGGCCCATCGCTACCCGGCATCCGGTTCCTGTAAGTGCAATGTGCACGCCGGGTGCCGGGAGCGTGCGGGGGCGCGCGTGCGCGATTAGCTGGCCACTGACACCAATGAGGAGGGAAGAGGGGGGAAAAAAGATTTTAAAAAAATAAATATATAAGGATCTGGGAGGGGGAGGGGGTTGGGGTATTGTGGGGGGCTGCTACACTACAGAAAACATTAATAATGGCAAAAAGACAAAAAAATACTTTTGTTTTTGGGGCAAATTGGGTACTGGCAGACAGCTGCCAGTACCCAAGATGGCGGCAATTAGGTAGGGGAGAGGGTTAGAGAGCTGGGGGGGGGATCATGGAGGTTGGGGCTAAGGCAGGGGTCCATCACAACTAAAACATTTTATTTTTTTTTATTAAAAAAAAGAAAAACTCCTTTTATTTAGTACTGGCAGACTTTCTGCCAGTACTTAAGATGGCGGGGACAATTGTGGGGTGGGGGAGGGAAGAGAGCTGTTTGGGAGGGATCAGGGGGTGGGATGTGTCAGGTGGGAGGCTGATCTCTACCCTAAAGCTAAAATTAACCCTGCAAGCTCCCTACAACCTACCTAATTAACCCCTTCACTGCTGGGCATAATTTACGTGTGGTGCGCAGCAGCATTTAGCGGCCTTCTAATTACCAAAAAGCAATGCCAAAGCCATATAAGTCTGCTATTTCTGAACAAAGGGGATCCCAAAGAAGCTTTTACAACAATTTGTGCCATAATAGCACAAGCTGTTTGTAAATACTTTCAGTGAGAAACCTAAAATTGTGAAAAATGAATTTTTTTTAATTGTTTGCTCGCATTTGGCGGTGAAATAGTGGCATAAAATATATCAAAATGGGCCTAGATCAATACTTGGGGTTGTCTACTACACTACCCTAAAGCTAAAATTAACCATGCAAGCTCCCTACAACCTACCTAATTAACCCCTTCACTGCTGGGCATAATTTACGTGTGGTGCGCAGCAGCATTTAGCAGCCTTCTAATTACCAAAAAGCAACCCCAAAGCCATATAAGTCTGCTATTTCTGAACAAAGGGGATCCCAAAGAAGCATTTACAACCATCTGTGCCTTAATTGCAGAAGCTGTTTGTAAATAATTTCAGTGGGAAACCTAAAGTTTGTGACAAAATTTGTGAAAAAGTGAACTTTTTTTTTTATTTGATGACATTTGGCGGTGAAATGGTGGCATGAAATATACCAAAATGGACCTAGATCAATACTTTGGGTTGTCTTCTAAAAAAAAATATATACATGTCAAGGGATATTCAGGTTTTCCTGACAGATATCAGGGTTCCAATGTAACTAGCGCTAATTTTGAAAAAAAGGGGTTTGGAAATAGCAAAGTGCTACTTGTATTTATGGCCCTATAACTTGCAAAAAAAGTAAAGAACATGTAAACATTGGGTATTTCTAAACTCAGGATAAAATTTAGAAACTATTTAGCATAGGTGTTTTTTGGTGATTGTAGATGTGTAACAGATTTTGGGGGTCAAAGTTAGAAAAAGTGTGTTTTTTTCAATTTTTTCCTCATATTTTATATTTTTTTTATAGGAAATTATAAGATATGATGAAAATAATGGTATCTTTAGAAAGTCCATTTAATGGCGAGAAAAACAGTATATAATATGTGTGGGTACATTAAATGTGTAAGAGGAAAATTACAGCTAAACACAAACACAGCAGAAATGTAAAAATAGCCTTTGTCATTAAGGGTAAGAAAATTGAAAAATGGTCTGGTCATTAAGGGGTTAAAGAACAATCTAATCTTGTTTAAATTATATAAGTAGAAACACACATTTAAAAGTGCATCCAAAAATGAACAACAATAAACTCATCCTAAATTATAATAAATGTATATATATATAAATATAAATCTGCTCATATAAGTTCGCATGAGCTATCCACTCTCATATACTGTATAATTTATTCGTTAATAGAATATGAGCTAGTTCTTATTTTCTCTTTAACCCTTTAAGGACACAGCTTTCAGTTTGCTCAATTGTTTTATGACGGAAAAATTCCGTCATATGTCCTTAAGAGGATAAATAGTGTTCATTTTACCATTGCATATAGCTTATATAGTTTCATTTCATTTTTTCATATTGCAGAGGAATCAATAGATCACAATATAAAATCTAATAAGTTACTCAAACTGATGTAAAAACATACGTAAAAGAGATAAATTCATTTAAACTAATAATTTCAAAAAATCCTATATGCAATACTAACCCTATAATCACTCAAAATATAAAATGTCAACAATACATAACTCTAATAAATATGGTTCCTAAAACTAATGTGATAACATATGTAAAAGACCATATTAAAGGACTATATATATTCCTTATTTCATAAGGGAAGGTTAATAAAACCGAGTAAAAAATGTGAAGTTTAAAAATGATATTTAATGATATTATTGGTATTATTAATGGTGGGATTTTTTGGGATCATGGGTTCATGGTTAAGAATACTTTAAGTGGTGATTTCCAGATCTCTATCAGTATGGAATCTAAAAAAGTTAATGAATAAATGGGTTTAAATCTAATTCTACATTTAATCCTTCTGGATTAATTGAGCCAAAATTATAGATTAGTTCGGCCTCATTATAAAGGATTAATTTTTCATAATCTCCTCCTCTGGGGTCTTTTTTAATTCTTTTTATACCCCACCATTGGAGATCTTTTGTATTGCTCCCATGGTGTTCTTTAAAGTGTTTTGATACAAAATGGCCCTCGAATCCATTTTTTATATTATTTATGTGATCCCTAATCCTGTCTCTCAGTTTTCTTTGAGTTTGGCCTAGATACTGTTTCTTGCATGAACATTGTAGAATGTAAATCACACCTTTGTCACTATACCTAATAGCATCTTTAATAGTATGTTTATAATCTCTGGTAGTTGATTCAATAATCTTAAATTTTACTGCTACGTTTGCAAGCTACGCAGCTATAACAGGGATGAAAACCTGATAGTTTGGTTCCTGTAATTGTAGCATCAGTCTTATTTACAGTTTTCTTAAACATACTTGGTGCTAGACAATTTTTAAGATTTTTTGCCTTAGTAAAGAATAAATCTGGATGTCCCTTTACATGATCTCCCAGGATGTGATCTTTTTTGATAAGGTGCCAGTGTTTATTTAAAATCGACTTTATATGTTTATGTTGAGCATTATATCTCGTTATGAACGGGATATTTAATTTATCCTTTTGGTCCCTCTGTTTTTGAACATTGTCTACTTTTTTAATTAATAGGTCTTCTCTGTCTTTCTTCCTTGCTTTTTCTAATGCTCTACTCGCATTGTCCTTATCATATCCTTTCTCAAGAAATCTGTCTTTTAGGATCACAGATTGTGATTCAAAGTCATCTGGGTTACTGCAATTCTTCTTCATCCTCGTAAATTGGCTGGTGGGTATATTTTCTAACCATTTTGGCAAATGACAGCTCTCAATATGCACATAATTATTTGCATCTACCTT
Organism: Bombina bombina; assembly: GCF_027579735.1. Taxonomy (NCBI): domain Eukaryota; kingdom Metazoa; phylum Chordata; class Amphibia; order Anura; family Bombinatoridae; genus Bombina; species Bombina bombina. Next base: position 889,534,970 of record NC_069504.1, read on the forward strand.
TTTAAAAAATGTCTTTGTGTGGATTTTATTTTCAATAATATTAATTTCTAGATCCAAGAAATGTATATTCTTATTGTCTATCTCACTAGTAAATTTTAGGCCTAATTCATTTGAATTTAAATCTTCTAGAAAGACATTTAAAAGTTCAAGGTCACCATTCCATATAATAAAAATGTCATCTATAAATCTATGGTAAGATACCAAGTTCGCACCCCACGGTCCTTCAAAAATGAAAGACTCTTCAAGATATCCCATAAATAAATTTGCGTAACTGGGTGCAAACTTGGTACCCATTGCCGTTCCCTTTTGCTGAAGGTAGTATTTACCATTAAAAATAAAATAATTATTTGATAAAATAAATTCTATACATTTTAACATAAAATCACATTGTCTACTTTTTTAACCTATTAATTAAAAAAGTAGACAATGTTCAAAAACAGAGGGACCAAAAGGATAAATTAAATATCCCGTTCATAACGAGATATAATGCTCAACATAAACATATAAAGTCGATTTTAAATAAACACTGGCACCTTATCAAAAAAGATCACATCCTGGGAGATCATGTAAAGGGACATCCAGATTTAATCTTTACTAAGGCAAAAAATCTTAAAAATTGTCTAGCACCAAGTATGTTTAAGAAAACTGTAAATAAGACTGATGCTACAATTAGAGGAACCAAACTATCAGGTTTTTATCCCTGTTATAGCTGCGTAGCTTGCAAACGTAGCAGTAAAATTTAAGATTATTGAATCAACTACCAGAGATTATAAACATACTATTAAAGATGCTATTAGGTGTAGTGACAAAGGTGTGATTTACATTCTACAATGTTCATGCAAGAAACAGTATCTAGGCCAAACTCAAAGAAAACTGAGAGACAGGATTAGGGATCACCTAAATAATATAAAAAATGGATTCGAGGGCCATTTTGTATCAAAACACTTTAAAGAACACCATGGGAGCAATACAAAAGATCTCCAATGGTGGGGTATAAAAAGAATTAAAAAAGACCCCAGAGGAGGAGATTAAGAAAAATTAATCCTTTATAATGAGGCCGAACTAATCTATAATTTTGGCTCAATTAATCCAGAAGGATTAAATGTAGAATTAGATTTAAACTCATTTATTCATTAACTTTTTTAGATTCCATACTGATAGAGATCTGGAAATCACCACTTAAAGTATTCTTAACCATGAACCCATGATCCCAAAAAATCCCACCATTAATAATACCAATAATATCATTAAATATCAGTTTTAAACTTCACATTTTTTACTCGGTTTTATTAACCTTCCCTTATGAAATAAGGAATATATATAGTCTTTTAATATGGTCTTTTACATATGTTATCACATTAGTTTTAGGAACCATATTTATTAGAGTTATGTATTGTTGACATTTTATATTTTGAGTGATTATAGGGTTAGTATTGCATATAGGATTTTTTGAAATTATTAGTTTAAATGAATTTATCTCTTTTACGTATGTTTTTACATCAGTTTGAGTAACTTATTGGATTTTATATTGTGATCTATTGATTCCTCTGCAATATGAAAAAATGAAATGAAACTATATAAGCTATATGCAATGGTAAAATTAACACTATTTATAGAGAAAATAAGAACTAGCTCATATTCTATTAACGAATAAATTATACAGTATATGAGAGTGGATAGCTCATGCGAACTTATATGAGCAGATTTATATTTATATATATATACATTTATTATAATTTAGGATGAGTTTATTGTTGTTCATTTTTGGATGCACTTTTAAATGTGTGTTTCTACTTATATAATTTAAACAAGATTAGATTGTTCTTTAACTTATGGGGTTATGTATATACATATACTTTTTATGGAAGCAATGATAAAAGATCCGTTAAAAGAATCATCGTTTATTGAAGAGCTAATATAAAAGAAAAACATGGAGGAAAAACATGGAGGAAACATTTAACTAACCAATCAACGACTGATTAGTGTGGCAAACAGGAAATTGATAAAGGTATAAATAGACAATATGGGAACTAGAAAAGACATCTTGATAAAGGCCGCATTGAGGCTGAAACGCGTAGATGTGTATGTCTGTTCCTTGACATCTAAACCGTATGACACCAGAGCGCTCTGTCACTGTCTAAAAACTTTTAAACCAACCGCCAAAGGATTGACAGCGTGGGAGACTCCAGCTGATTGGCGCATATCCTAACACGTGATCACCCGGAGTACACGGAGCTGATTACGTCACACGCCGACGGATCGTGGTTGCAACAGAGGGGTAACGGAACCTGAGACCGACCAGGACACCCACTTGGAGTTGACACTGGTTAACGTGGTACCGAGCACAGAATCCTTGTCCTGAAGGTGGTCGCACTCTCAAGGTAATTGACACCCCTATCCCAGATCCAGCAGCACCTTACAAATTCTTGTATCACTGACAGCATTAACCACTGGAGATTGAGACTTCTCAAACTGCTTTTTGATTCCTGTATTGCCTCAAAAATTGGATGCCTGATCAGAATTTGTACAGTTTAATTTGATCAGATTTTGCACAGTTTTTAAATTGTTTGGACGACTCTTGCATTTAGCGGATTTTAACAACCCCATTTTATAATTATTATCCTTTTAAACCACCGGTGGTATAGGATTTATATATATATTGTGTTTATTATTTTATATGTGAATTGGTTTGGTGTATTTAATCTTAGTATTTATGTGTATTAAATCTTATTAATTATGTGTATTGAAACTAGCATTTTTTATTTAGTCTAATTTATTTAGTAATTTCCTTTATTTATTTAGATACCGTTGCTTGTCCACTAGCGCCCCATCCATCTTTCTTTGTATAACATTGCAACTAACGTTTGTTAACTATTTTGCTGCCTTATGTAGTAAAAATTGGTGTTTTTTGTGGTTGGCCTCTGCTGGCGCACTGTAAAAGAGTGTGCATATTGTTGCCTTGACAACTATTTTAAGACAAATATAAAATATAATTACCAATAAGACTGTTTATAAAATGTGGTTTTAACAAATAAATATAAGTGAAATATACATTGAAAATGATAAAAGTCATAAACATAATGGTTGTTATCGCTTTCAACTGCTTTTCAGTGGAGATGGTATTTGCAATATATATTTATTTTAGGGGATATGGGGGTTATGCATATGTATATATAAATGTATGCACACACATTAAAACACAACTGAAATTTTCATTTGTTAGTCCTTCCGGCAGAGGTGGTATTTTTTATTTTATTTTTTATATTGAGCTGTGGGGATTAAATAGTTATTGCATGAAAGAAAAAAATGAGGGTTCAGTGTCCCTTTAATTTACACTTGCTTTTAAAGTAAAGTACTTTTCAAATGAGATAAAGTACAAATTTGTTAAAATAAGGTGCTTTAGTGATCCCCTATTTGCACTTCTTAGCACACGCACACTTCCTATACAGACCCCAGCTACTTTTCAGCTCTATTACCAGAAGCTATGGAGCCTGCTACCAAAGCAGAATAAATCTGCTGTAGTGTGTGTTTTATCATGCTGTGTAGCTGATGTAAAAGCAAATAAGATATTTGTGACCAAAATGATTGCTGCAGCTGTTTTATGTCCCTTTAACTTTGAAAATTAGGGGTTTTCTGGGGACTGGAAGTGCACAATGCAACCTTCACAAGCTTAAATACACATAAACCCCCACATTTTTCATTCATGGTACAGTTAGAACATTCAATTTTAAACAACTTTCCAATTTACTTCTTTAATCAAATTTTCTTTGTGTTCTTGTTATCATTTGTTGAAAAGCAGGAAGCGAAGTTCAGGAGCATTCAGTAGTTTTGCATGAATGTTATACATTAGCAAGAACACTAGAGGGCAGCACTATTTCCTGTCATGTAGTGCTCCAGACGTGCACGCTACCTATCTAGAAATCTCTTCAACAAAGAATAACATAAGAACAATGCAAATTTGATATAGAAGGAATTTTTTTTTTTTTATTGTATTCTCTATTTGAAACATAAAAGAAAGAAAAAATTGGTTTCATGCCCCTTTAACCCTGCAACATATCTGTCCCTAATTGGCCTTAGCAGAGGTTATCAGATAACAAAGTGAAAAACTGCAAAAGAATATGTTTTGGTAAATAAATAAAAGTGGTTAACCTTGTCTGCCCTGTAACAAGTACGCATGATCAAGTGATGATCAAAAACTAGCCGGCATAGACAGAAATCATGCAAAATCTTTGGAGTGCTTTCTAAAGCATTACATTTTAATGCAATGTAACATACAGAACCCTTCATAGCTAGATAAACAACTTTTTAAGATAAAATTTGCCTTTCTAAAAAAACTTTAGTATCTTGCAGTACTGACAAGACCTATTAGATCATCACAGCAGAGAGCTTTACATCACTGGGCTTTAAGTATTGTTCTCACTTTGACCCTCATGATCGAAACTCCTGCAATGCGGAGATATATTCCAAAAGGTATCCACCGCAATGTTGAGCAAGTCCATAATATATTCCAAGCCGACATCAATGTTAACAGGCGGCATCGCAGAGAGACATGTTGCTATACATCCCATTGGGAGGTGATGCTGGAGATAAATTCCAGCCAGCATCGCACAAGACATTGGCATTGAAGATCCGAAGATGACAAGAAAAGAATATAAGAAGATGCATCGGTGGAAAATGGATGAAGACTTCCCCAATGGAGTGGCGGCAGAAGATGGACCATCACCACCGGGATGAAGAGAAAAGAGGACCGCCGCCTCCATGAAGATAAGTCCCTGCCGCTGCAAGGAAAAAGATGGGCCCCGCCATGAAGAGGAGCACCACAGTTGGTGATCACGCAGTAACCGGAGTAAAAAAAATTAATCTTAAAAGAGCTTTATAGCAATGCCCTACAAAATGCCCTGGGGAGTCTTTTCTTTTGTAGGATAGTTTTTTGTTTTTTTTTAGAATAGTTTATTTTTAGTTAGATTTTTTGTTAAAAACAAAAGAGATTAAAACTTTAGGGCAATGCTATTATCAGGGCAACCTTTTTTTTGAATAGGAATTTTTTTTAAATGGAATTTTTTTAAAGGTAAAAGAGCTATGATCGCTTTTTGTTTAATGCCCTACCAAATGTGTATTGTTTCTGAAGACATACAAGCCACTTTATGAGAAGGTGTGGTGTTTAAATACTGGTACAAAGGTCCTTACAGGATGTGTGTGTATGTCACAGAAAAAACTAAATTTATGCTTACCTGATAAATTTCTTTCTTTCCAGATATGAAGAGTCCACAACGTCATTCAATTACTAGTGGGAATATCACTCCTGGCCAGCAGGAGGAGGCAAAGAGCACCACAGCAAAGCAGTTAAGTTTCACTCCCCTACCCATAATCCCCAGTCATTCGACCAAAGGTAAATGGAAAAAGAATAACACAAAGGTGTAGAGGTGCCTGAGGTTTAGTAAAAAATAACTGTCTTAATAAAGGGTGGGGTCGTGGACTCTCCATATCCGGAAAGAAAGAAATTTATCAGGTAAGCATACATTTTGTTTTCTTTCCTAAGATATGGAGAGTCCACGACGTCATTCAATTACTAGTGGGAACCAATACCCAAGCTAGAGGACACAGAATGAACAGGGAGGGAGAACAAGACAGGCAGACCTAAACAGAAGGCACCACCCCTTGAAGAACCTTTCTCCCAAAAGAGGCCTCAGCCGAGGCAAAAGTATCAAATTTGGAAAATTTGGAAAAAGTATGCAGAGAGAACCAAGTTGCAGCTTTGCAAATTTGTTCCACAGAAGCTTCATCTTTGAAAGCCCAAGAAGAGGAGACAGCCCTAGTGGACTGAGCTGCAATTCTCTCAGGAGGCTGCTGTCCAGCAGTTTCATAAGCAAAACGAATCATACTTCTCAACCAGAGGGAAAGAGAAGTAGAAGTAGCCTTCTGACCCTTACGCTTTCCTGAGAAACAAACAAACAGGGCAGAAGACTGGCAAAAATCCTTAGTGGTCTGTAGGTAGAATTTTAGAGCACGCACAACATCCAAGTTGTGCAACAGACGTTCTTTATGAGAAGGATTGGGACAGAGAGAAGGGACAACAATTTCCTGATTAATATTTCTATCCGAAACCAATTTAGGAAGAAACCCCAATTTAGTACGAAGAAATGCCTTATCCGCATGAAAGATAAGGTAAGGCGAATCACACTGCAAAGCCGAGAGTTCAGAAACTCTCAGAGCAGAAGAGATAGCAATAAGAAACAAAATCTTCCAAGATAGCAACTTAATATCTATGGAATGCATTGGCTCAAACGAAGCCTGCTGGAAAACTTTAAGAACAAGATTAGGGCTCCAAGGAGAAGCAACAGGTTTAAACACAGACCTGATTCTGAACAGGGCCTGACAAAAAGATTGAACATCTTGCACATCCGCCAGACGCTTGTGTAACAAAATGCAGAAATCTGACCTTTCAGAGAACTGAATGACAACCCTTTCTCCAAACCTTCCTGGAGAAAAGACAAAATTCTAGGAATCCTGACCCTACTCCAAGAGTAGCCCTTAGATTCACACCAATAAAGGTATTTACTCCATACCTTATGATACATTTTTCGAGTAACAGGCTTGCAAGCCGGGATCATGGTCTCAATGACTGACTCAGAAAATCCACTCTTAGACAGAACTAAGCGTTCAATCTCCAAGCAGTCAGCTTCAGAGAATTTTTGGGAGATGGAGGAGTGGAACCTTAGTTAGAAGGTCCTACCTCAGAGGCAACCTTCAAGGCAGCCGAGAAGACATCTTCACTAGGTCTGCATACCTGATCCTGTGAGACCATGCAGGAGCTATTAGAATTACCGATGTTCTCTCTTGTTTGATACAAGCAATAACTCGTGGATGGAGCACAAATGGAGGAAACAGGTATGCTAGACCAAAATCCCAAGAAACCGCCAGAGCATCTGTCAGAGCGGCCTGAGGATCTCTTGACCTTGAACCATACCTTGGAAGCTTGGCGTTCTGCCGAGACGCCATCAGATCCAACTTTGACACCCCCTATTTGAGGGTTAACCTGGAGAAAACCTTCGGATGGAGACCCCACTCCCCAGGATGAAATGTCTGCCTGCTCAGGAAATCTGCTTCCCAGTTGTCCACGCCAGGAATGTGGATGGCAGATAGACAATTGTGAGCTTCCGCCTGTTTTTTTCGGAACCAGGAACAGATTTTAATAGAATCCTAGACCCTGTTCTCTTACTGGAACAATCACTCCCAGGGAGGAAAGGTCCTGAACACAGTTCAGAATGCCTCTCTTTTTACCTGGTCTGCATAAAATCTTTAGACGTGGAATCTGCCCCTGGGAGAAAAAGTTTTGAATTCTATTTTGTAACCTTGAGATACTATGTCCACAGCCCAAGGATCTGGGACATCTCGTCTCCACGCTTGACAAAACAGGGAAAGTATGCCCCCCACTTGATCCGAAACAGGAATGTGGGCCAACCCTTCATACTGATTTAGACTCAGCTGAGGGTTTCTTCGATTGCTTCCCCTTATTCCAAGACTGATTGGGCTTCCAAGAATACTTGGACTGCTCCTGCTTGGAAGAGTGAGAGGAAGACTTTTGACCTTTGAAGTTACGAAAGGAACGAAAATTACTTTGACACTTTGACATACTTTTGAGTCTGTTCTTCTTGTCTTGCTGTAAAAAAAAAACCTTTTCCACTCGTAAAATCAGAAATTATTTCTGCCAGACCAGGTCCGAACAAGGTCTTCCCCTTGTAAGGAAGCGCCAGAAGCTTGGACTTAGAGGTAACATCAGCTGACCAAGATTTTAGCCACAATGCCCAGCAGGCTAGAACAGTGAAGCCAGACATCTTGGCTCCCAGTCAAATAACTTGCAAGTTAGTATCAGAAAAAAAAGGAATTGGCTAGTTTGAGAGCCTTAATCCTATCTTGTATCTCCTCAACGGAGTCTCTACTAAAATGGATTCAGACAAGGCGTTGCACCAATAAGATGCCGCACTTGCTTACTGTGGCAATACAAACTGCAGGTTGCCATTGAAGACCTTGATGAACATACATCTTCTTCAAATAAGCTTTGAGCTTTTTGTCCATGGGAACCTTAAAGGAGCAGCTATCCGCTATAGGGATCATAGTTCTCTTAGCCAGAGTAGAAATAGCCCCTTCTTCTTTAGGCACCGTGCGCCAAGAATCTTTAATAGAGTCATCAACAGGAAACATTTTTTTTAATATGGGAAACGGGGAGAAAGGAATCCCTGGCTTCTCCCATTCCTGTGAAATAATCTCCGTCACACGGTCTGGGTGTCAGGGTGCCAGGAATCAGACTGAGACGAGAAGTGCAAAAATAATCACACCTTTATTAATAACAAAAAAATAATAAAAAGTCCACAAGTCAAATAACAAGCCAGGAGTCAAAACCAGAGCTGGTAGTCAGATGAGCCGAGTCAGGAGCCAAAGCGAATAGTCAGACGAGCCGGAATCAGGAACAAGGAAAACAGCAGAGTCAGGAACAAGCCAGGGATCAGGAACCAGGAAGGACGTCAGGCAGCCAGGTAATACACAGGAACTCTCACAAACAGGTCTGAGACAACGCAAAGGCAAAGCATACTGAACAGAGGCCCTTTAAATAATAAGTGATGACATCACAATTCTGAGACTGCATCCTGCCTCACACAGATGATGCACACCAGTCTGGCCATAAAAGGAAGTGCAGGAAATGAGCAGCATCCCCCACAATGCACCATAGTCAGAAAGAGAGGTGAGTAAAATGGCTGCCAGCAGCACATGGCAAACAAAATAGGGAACAAACCCTGACAGTACCCTCCCCTCAATGACCCCTGCCCCGCTGGAGGACAAAAGGCTTATTGGGGAAACGGGCATGGAAGGCACGGAGGAGGGCGGGAGCATGAACATCAGAGGAGGGAACCCAAGAACGCTCCTCTGGACCGTAGACCCTCCAGTGAAACAAATACTGTACACGGCCCCTGGACATACCACAGTCAATAATGCTGCTGACCTCATGCTCCTCATGGTTGTCAACAAAGATAGGACGGGGACGAAGCAACACAGTGGTAAAAGGATTAGAAACCAATGGTTTCAAGAGGGAGACATGAAAAACATTGGAGATGCGCATAGCAGGAGGAAGGTCAAGAGCGTAGGCCACAGGATTGACCCGTCAGAGTATTCAAAAAGGACCAACATAACGGGAAACCAGTTTATTGAAAGGCACACAAAGGTTCAAGTTGCGGGAGGACAGCCAAACTCTCTCACCAAACTGGTAGGAAGGCGCAGGCAGACGCCTACGATCAGCCTGGAACTTTTGGCGCTGCATAGAACGATGAAGGCAATCCTGAATCTGCACCCACGTGGAACGGTGTTGCCGGAGATGCTCCTCCAAAGCCGGAATACCCTGAGACATGAATGAATCGGGCAACAAGGATGGTTGAAACCCATAATTCGCCATGAACAGGGATAACTTGGAGGAAGCATTAATAGCACTATTACGAACAAACTATGCCCAAGGTAACAGTTCAGACCAATTATTGTGGTGATCTGAGACATAGCAATGGAGGAACTGTTCCAGAGCTTGATTAGACCGTTCCGCAGCCCCATTGGATTGAGGGTGATATGCAGAAGAGAAGGAAAGCTGGATCCCCATTTGAGCACAAAAGGAACGCCAAAATCTGGAGACAAACTGGCTACCCCGGTCCGACACTATCTCCTTGGGTAATCCATGTAACCCGGGCAAAAATTGAAGCAAACTCCTGAGCGGTAGGCAGCTTCATCAAGGGAATGCAATGTGACATTTTAGAAAAACGGTCAACCACCATAAGGATAACAGTATTGCCATTGGAAACAGGGAGCTCGACAATGAAGTCCATGGAAAGATGTGTCCAAGGACGCTCACCATTCGCAATAGGTTGAAGAAGACCCAAAGGAAGACGTCGAAGAGTCATATTCTGTGCACAAACTGAGCAGGAGGCAACATACGCAGCAACATCAGAACGAAGACCTGGCCACCAGAATTGTCGAGTGACAGACCAAATCATTTGGTTCTTGCCTGGGTGACCTGCGGCTTTAGGATAGTGGTAAGTGTGCAAAAGTTTAGTTCAAAGATTCTGAGGAACAAAACACTTACCCCTAGGTTTCTCAGGAGGTGCATTGGTTTGTGCAGCCAGGATCTCCTCCCCCAAGGGAGAAGTCAAATTAGTACGTATGGTAGCAAAAATATTGTCAGGAGGTATAACAGGAGTAGGTACAGACTCCTCCTTGAACAGAGGCGAAAATTGTCGAGAGAGGGCATCAGCCCTAACATTCTTGCTACCAGGCAGGTAGGAGACCACATAATTAAACCAAGACAAAAATAGCACCCATCTGGCCTGTCAGGGCGACAAACGTTTTGCTTCAGATAAATAAGTTAAATTCTTGTGGTCAGTAAGAATGAACACTGGCACATTAGTACCCTCGAGAAGATGCCTCCATTCCTTGAGTACCAAAATTATGGCCAGTAATTCCCTGTCGCCAATTTCATAATTGCACTCAGCTGGAGACAATTTCTTAGAGAAGAAACCAAATGGATGCAAGGAACCGTCAGGCGTAGGACGTTGAGACCCCAGAAGCAGAACTTTTTTTCACTTTCTGCGATGAGATTTTTTTGTAGTAAAAATATTTCTGCAGGTCATTTTGAAATAAAATTCAGTTTTAAATTGTGTGTGTGTGTGCATGTGTGTGTATATATGTATATATATATATGTATATAACACACAGAGAAAACCCAGCACTCACTTACAAGCTCTCAGCTAAGATTTAAAAGCAAAAATGGAAAGGTTAGTCACCGCATCTGGCCAAATGGGACAAGCTCAGGTACCACGTCAAGGTCCTCTCCAATACCTGAGACCCTAAAACAGCCACACAATGCAAGCTTTCAAATCCAAACAAACTGAAAACAAGGGAAGGGTGCACAGGAATATGTAACCACCCTAGACATATACAAAACACGGAAGGGAACTGCACTCTCATACCGGACCGGGTACACATCCCATGACCCTGCAACATGCTCAGCCCTGGGTGCCACTGGCACTCACAGGAAGCTGTGCTGTCCCCAGAGCCACAAGCAGTTAACCCCAGACAGGTCTGGTTGCAAGAACCATAGGGAAAATTACAAAACAAATTAATACAACACACAGAGAAACCCAGCACTCATTTGAAAGCTTGCATTGTGTGGCTGTTTTAGGGTCTCAGGTATTGGAGAGGACCTTGACGTGGTACCTGAGCTTGTATTAATTTGTTTTGTAATTTTCCCTATGGTTCTTGCACCCAGACCTGTCTGGGGTTAACTGCTTGTGGCTCTGGGGACAGCACAGCTTCCTGTGAGTGCCAGTGGCACCCAGGGCTGAGCATGTTGCAGGGTCATGGGATGTGTACCCGGTCCGGTATGAGAGTGCAGTTCCCTTCGGAACGGCAATAAATTCTGTTTCTCAAGAATGTCATTTTGTAATACTGCCGTTCCGAAGTCTGTTTTGAAAGCACGCAGTACATGTGAGTTGTGACACTGAGAAGTGCCTCCCTTTCATCCCCAGCCTGAGCCTCTTAACACATATTATTCTATTAACTACGTGCCTGCCTGCCTCAGACTGTCCTCTCAGTAAAGAGTATGCTGTAAATAAATGTTATTCCGAATCCTCTAACACTCCCTGCTCTCCTCCTCTCTCCGGGACTGTAGGAGGGACAGAGAGTGCTCAGTTCCCTCATCTGCTGTATTTGTTGGGAAGTTTAGGAGCCTGTCCTGTCTTTGCGCTGCGTTCACAAGTCCGGAGGGGATCCCTCTGGTCTGAGGATGCTGGGGCCCCCTGAATCCATTTCCCCCGACAGATCCCTCCTTACCGGCAGCCCTAAAGCTGGCTTCAGTTGCCACAATATGGTACTGCAGGCTGTGAGCCTCTTAACATATTATTAACTACGTGCCTACCTACCCCAGTGCCCATTCAGTAAAAACACAATTCAATAAGCACCTACACGATAATAGGGAAAGGAGTTTCAAATGGCTGCACTAATAAAAAAGCTTCTACACTTACCAGTTACCTCGCAGTCGCAGACAGTCACAGAGTTCTGGCGGGTTAAAGTAACATTAATCTTGCCTCTAAAATGTATCAATTTCAGGAGCAGAGCAGCCATTAGCCAATAATTTCAAAATACTGCACTAAATGTACCGGTTGTCATTTTGAAAGCATTGCACTGGCCAGAAAAAAAAAATCCTGTTGAAGAAAATTCTATGCTTAACGGACCTGGCTGTTCTTTTTCTGCAGACAGGCTCCAGTTTCTGCGATAAGATCGCACTATGTTCTGCCTTGGGGGTTGAGACAAGAGGGCACCTACTCCAGTCTCAGACGCATCAACCTCAAGAACGAAAGGCAGGACAGGGTTAGGATGAGCCAGAACTGGAGTGGCAGCAAAGGCAGTCTTAAGACTATCAAAGGCCTTAATGGCAGTAGGTGACCAATGGAGTGGATCATTCTCTTCACAGGTCATGTCTGTGATAGGTTTGACCAAGGAAGAAAAGTTTTTAATAAACTTTCTATAGTAATTAGCAAACCCCAAAAAACGTTGAATAGACCGAAGACCAACTGGGCGAGGCCACTGCAGAACTGCAGATAACTTGTCAGGATCCATGGAGAACCCTGCAACGAAGATAACATAACCTAGGAAGGTTACTTGAGTCTGATGGAACTCACATTTCTCGAGTTTACAAAACAGGCCGTTCTCACGTAGTCTCTGAAGAACCCGTGTAACATCAGAACGATGAGCCTCAAGTGTGGGTGAGTGTATGAGGATGTCGTCTAAGTACACCACAACACACTGTTGCAACATATCTCGTAGGACATCATTAATAAATTCCTGGATAACAGCAGGAGCATTACATAGGCCAAAGGGCATTACAAGATACTCATAATGCCCGCTCCTAGTGTTAAACGCTGTTTTCCATTCGTGGCCCTCCTTGATCCTAATGAGATTGTACGCTCCTCTCAAATCAAGTTTAGTAAAGACCGTAGCTCCCTTGAGGCGGTCAAAGAGTTCTGTAATGAGCGGAATAGGGTAAGCATTCTTAAAGGGACAGTTCACCCAAAAACTTTCTCCCCTTTAAATTATTCCCAATGATCCTTTTTACCTGCTAGAGTGTATTAAATTGGTTGCAAGTAGCTCCTTTACTCATTTTTCAGCATTTGAAATAGCTGATTTAGCTTGTGGTTTCCCAACCTATACTGAAAGTTTTGATAATGGCGTATACGCTATTGACAAGCCTGAGTAAACACAGCCATCAGAAAAGATTACACCCTCAGTGGGGGGGCATGATAGTTAAGTAATAAAATGATAATTTTCCATTGTTCTCTCTATGTATTGAGCTTTGGTATTGCAGACAAATATAAGATAAGGAAGCAAGTCTGTGTACATAAAAGTGATAACATAATGAGATCTGATATTACCTGAAGCTCAACCCATTGTAATAGGCTGTGGTTTCAAAGCACAAAACCATCTACTTCATATACACAATTAAACCAGAAAATGCAATTTCTCAAATATTTTATACTCTGCAGTCGGTATAACAAGTCATTTAAAATACATTTATGGAAAAACAATTTTACAGTGTACTGTCCCTTTAATGGTAAGACGATTAAGACAGAACACAGATAATAGGATATATAGGAGCGCCGATGGCTAAGATATACCACAGGAGTCAAAATTTAAAATCAAATAATTGTACAAATATTTAATAAAATCTACATAAACATAAAAAACTAACAAAAATTAACAAAAATGGTAAGATCAGGTTATTTTGACCAAAATGGTGAACTCACTGGAGTACAATTCCTAGGGGTAATAACCCTTTGATTCCTAATGTATGAATACAATCCAATAATGAATTGGTACAGCTCTTATGTTTTCAAAAATACAATCGTGATCAATATGTGTCAAGCCAGAAATTCAAATCACAAAAATCCAATAAAGGATTTTCTTAATGCGAGACCCCTGGTTTTGGGTCTAAAGTGTTATATTACTTATAAATATAGATGAAAATAAAAATAAAAATTAAAAATGAAAGAATAACATATAATTGTGAGGATAAGAATCCAATAAAGGATTTGTTTCTTAGTGTAAGACCCGTGTTATGAGTCTGATATGATAATTTTCTTATCAAATGTGAATAAATTGTGATAGAAAATATATTTTATAAGAACAGATCAAATTAAATTCCTTATAATATATAATAATAATTCTGTGCATAAAGTGTAATAATACAATACAGTCAAAAATGAGTGGGTTTACCACTTTTAGACCTAAAACTAAACTAAACTGGTACCAGCTACAATTAATAAACTTTGTATTTCAATCAACTTATGGACACAAAAGATCTGTTCTAATAATTGGACTTCCCAATAATTAACTCCAATATGAGATATATACCTGATTATAAAATCATGTTATATGACAATTTATAAAACAATCATGTAATAAGACAATTGAAAAACACTTTTATAATCGATGTAAACAATTGAATGAAAAAAAGGATCAATAATAAAAAGTCAGAAATCTATTGTATCCTGATGAAATGTAATTAATTACATATGTAAATATTAGGGGGTCTTCATTATAGTGAGCAGATATCAGTCCCAGGCGCTGGTTACTTATTTATTTATAATAGTTAAGACGATTAAGACCCCTATCATCGATGCATGGTCTTAACTCGCCACCTTTTCTTCACAAAGAAGAAGCCAGCCCCTGCAGGAGAGCAGGATTTGCGGATGATCCCCCATGACAGAGCATCAGCAACATACTCCTCCATAGCACAATTCTCTGCAACAGACAAAGGGTAAACCCGGCCCGAGGAGGAATGGCTCCGGGTTGCAGGTCTATGGCACAATCGTAAGACCAGTAAGGAGGCAACATACCGGCACGCACCTTGTCAAAAACGTCTAGGAACTCTCTGTACTCCTCTGGCAATTGAGATACCGAAGAAGTGCACAAGACATTAACTGGTTTCTGAAGACAAGTGGAAATACATTGCGGGGACCACGACAAAATTTCAGACCTACGCCAGTCGAGACTGGGATTGTGCTTTTGGAGCCAGGGATAACCCAGAACAACCAGAAAATGCGGAGAATTTATCACCTGGAACTGTAGGGTTTCAAAATGGAGAGCCCCAAAAGCCATGGACAACGGAGCAGTTTCGTGAGTAACGAGTGCGGGCTGAAGGGGCCTACAATCAATGGCCTCAATAGCAAGCGGAACGGACCGAGGCAAAACAGGAATGGAGTGCTTTGATACAAAAGCACTGTAAATGAAATATCCCGCAGCACCAGAGTCAACAAGAGCCTGGGTGACTATGGAGGAGTCCACCCAGGAAAGGACAACCGTGACCAAAGGTTTCTCCTTAAGCGGTTCCGGGGACGAGGATAAACCACCCAAGGTCTGCCTCCGACAGGACCTTAGGTGTGAGCGTTTCCCGGTCATGTAGGACAAGACTTCAAAAGGTGGCTCTGTAAACCACAATAGAGGCAGAGCCCCTCCCTCCTCCTAAAGGCCCTCTCCGCCGCGGAGAGACGCGTGAATCCCAACTGCATCGGCTCAGCAGTACCTGGTGACTCTGGACCAGGAGGCATGGGAGGAGAGGGAGGCATGGGTGGGAACGAACACGTAGGAGACAACGGAACAGGAGGTTTCCGCAAGTGCTCCTTGAAAGAGGGCCTCTCTCTGAGTCTGATGTCAATTAGGATCAAAAAGACACCAATGCCTCGAGATCCTCTGGTAAATCTCTGGCAGCAACTTCGTCTTTAATCGCATCAGAGAGCCCATGAAAGAAGGCAACAACAAGGGCTTCATTGTTCCAACCAACCTCTGCGGCAAGCGTACGGAACTCAAAAGCATACTGAACAACAGATCTTGTACCTTGCTGAATGGACATGAATCATTTAGCAGCAGAGGAGGAACGAGCCGGACATCAAATACCCTTCGAAAGGAGGCCACAAATTCAGGGTAATTTGAAATCACAGGTTTATTAGTCTCCCACAAGGGATTAGCCCAGGCAAGAGCTGTGTCAGAGAGTAACGAGATGAGAAATCCCACCTTCGCTCTGTCAGAGGGAAACGCCTGAGGTAAAATCTCAAAGTAAATGCCCATCTGGTTCAAAAACCCTCTGCACTGAATAGGATCACCTCCATATCGCTGAGGTAGAGGTGCAGAACCGGACATGCTCCTGGTAGGACTAGGTGCAGCAGCGGAAACAGGAGCAGCCATAACTTGTGGGACACTTTGGTCCAAATGTGCAGTGCGAGTCAGCAGGGTTTGCAGTGCTAGTGCAAATTGATCCAAGCGGTGATCCTGTTCATCCATCCTGGAAATGATGGCAGGTAAAGGTGGATTATTAGCACCATCAGGATTCGTGGCCTTTGCGTAATGTCAGGGTGCCAGGAATCAGACTGAGACGAGAAGTGCAAAAATAATCACACCTTTATTAATAAAAAAAAAATAATAAAAAGTCCACAAGTCAAATAACAAGCCAGGAGTCAAAACCAGAGCTGGTAGTCAGATGAGCCGAGTCAGGAGCCAAAACGAATAGTCAGACGAGCCAGAATCAGGAAGAATCAGGAACAAGGAAAACAGCAGAGTCAGGAACAAGCCAGGGATCAGGAACCAGGAAGGACGTCAGACAGCCAGGTAATACACAAGAACTCTCACAAACAGGTCTGAGACAACGCAAAGGCAAAGCATACTGAACAGAGGCCTTTTAAATAATAAGTGATGACATCACAATTCTGAGACTGCATCCTGTCTCACACAGATGATGCACACCAGTCTGACCATAAAAGGAAGTGCAGGAAATGAGCAGCATCCCCCACAATGCACCATAGTCAGGAAGAGAGGTTAATAAAATGGCTGCCAGCCGCACATGGCAAACAAAATAGGGAAAAAACCCTGACAATGGGACAGGAAAAACAGAGGAAGGAACATCATAGTATTTATTAAGTTTACTAGACTTCTTAGGGTTGACAACGACAGAAGTATCGGAGTAGTCCAAAGTAGCCAATACCTCTTTTAACAGTACATGAAGGTGTTCAAGCTTAAATCTGAAGTTCACCCTCAGAGGCTACTGGCGTATCCTCCTCATCAGACTTATGAGGGAGGGCAACCTGGGTAGCAGTAGGTGGAACAGAAACCTTACTATCTGAAAGTCTAATTTTCTGCTTGCGTTTTCCCAGCATAGGAAAAGCAGATAATGCCGCAGATACCCCAAAAGATACCCGTGCAGCAAAATCTGCAGGCAAATAAAGTCCTCCAGGAGGCTGAAAGGAACTGCAGGGCACTGTATGTGAAACCATAGAGGCTTAAGACGTTTGAGGAGAAAGCTGTGGCATTGCCTGAACAGCATCATCCTGAGACACATTGGGCTCAGAGGGCAACAATTTATCTTTAAATTGAAGTGTTCTAGCTAAGCATGCAGCACAGAATTGCATAGGCAAAACAAGCATTTGTCAAAAAACACAGAGTCTTGGTCCATGTCCATAATACTAAATAAAAAATTCCTCAAATTGTAGAATTTTAATTTGTTACTTTAAGAATTTTTATTACCACAATTTGCCTGCCAGAAGCCTCTAAAGTAGATCGACACTGAAGAGACTGAAATTCAATGATGCTGCTCCGCTCCATGAATATCCGACAGCAGACAGAAGTCGCATGACAGAGAGAGGAAACTACGCAAGTAAAAGGTGCGCGTTTCCCTCTGCCTACAACATAAGATGCAAGTAGCTGCAGCTGGTTTCAAACTCAAGCAGTCTGTCAGTTAGCCTGTTCTAGCTAAGCAAGCAAAGAAAACCAACTGCCAAATTTTAAGTTTATACATAAATCCCTGTATAAAACATAAGCCACACACATACTAATCAAGTATTTCAACAAAATTAGCCCAAAGAGGAAAAATGTCCCAATAAAGGGAAGATTAATCCCTAGTCTCAACATACATAATGTGCCTGCCCAATGCCAAAGAAAATCCTGTATAAAGGATTTTAAAAATGTCCCCATCTACTGCATATGACATATTCCTCTGAAGTGCAAGTCTCCAAGACCTAGAAGACAAAAGCACTTACCTGCAGTCTAGCTGTCTGGCAGGAAGACAGCTCACAAGCCGTGAAAGGACACATACTCCTTACAGAGACCTGTAGAAAAAGAAAGAACAGAGTAACTGTTACGGTACCAACAGTGTACCAAGGGTTAATACCAGATGAACAATGTCCTGCATAGGGAATCAGCAATTCACAACCAAGCCAGTTTTCAGGTTTAAAACAGAATGACATTTATTAAAGGCTAGATGCCTAGTATTTATACAGGTTTGACCCCCCCCCCAGATGGGGGTTGAAAGACTGCTGTACATTACATGGAGGGAACAAGCCCTTTGACATGATACAATAGAATTATATTACTTAAACACTTCAACCACAAGACACTCTTGGCCCTTCTTATCACTTAGGCGTTTTCTCTCTGGAGGTGATCAAACAATAGAATGCTTAGCACTAATTAGATTATAGCTGGAGCCAACAACTCTGTCTTTAGAAATTAGTTTCTTAGCTAAACACAATTAACTCCTTCAGTCCTGACAGAAGGGTCTGTCACATATCTCCCCCGTTGTGGAACACTCCGGCAGACCCGGCTTGACCCTTTGGCGGGTCAACCTGGGGATGACCGGACTAGGAGGTGGTAGGCATGTCAGTTTGCCAGGACAATCCATCTGTATTCCCGTTATGAGAGAGAATTCCTGTCCATACAAAGAAGGGTTCAACTTCCTCAGTGCCCAGACTAGGGCTAAACAGTCCTTCAAAATCCCATCAGCTTCTTTACGAGTTTTCTGTACCTGCTCTTTATAGGTATCCACAATCCCTTCATACTGACATAGGGTGCCCTTGAGTTGCTGCACCTCACTATGAGCCAGCGTCAGCTTCTCCTCAAGTGTCGCTAAGTTTGTCTTTAAGGTTTCATGTCCCACTCTCAAGCTGGTGTTTTCTGCAGTCTGTCGGTGCAGCTTGTCTAGCAGAGATTCACGTTCTAAACGTGCTTTTTCCTCTGCGCTCCTCTTCTCCTTCATCAGCGCATTGTAACGGGACCTCCACATATCAATAGCGGATAGAGATTTACTGAGCTCAGCGTCCTGGGGTTTAGCAGCAGGTGGGTCAGTCTCTGCTGCACGGATCTGGGCACGGGTAGTCACAGAGTTAACATCAGCGGGACCCATAGGAGCGTAGGCAGAAACAAGGGGGGCCAAGTCATTTCCAAGAAGAACATCAGCAGGTAAGTCCTTCTTGACCCCCACATTCACAGGTCTAGCGCCCACTCCCCAATCCAAATGTACCCTGGCAACAGGTAGGCTGAACACATCGCCCCTTGCTACCCTCACAGCCACAGTGTCTCCAGTGTACTGTTTCTCAGACACCAAATTCTTTTGAAGCAAGGTCATGGTAGCACCAGTATCCCGTAGACCACTGACCTTCTTCCCATTCACTTTAACCAGTTGTCGGTTATTCCGGTGGGCAGCTT
This sequence comes from Bombina bombina, assembly GCF_027579735.1. Classification (NCBI taxonomy): domain Eukaryota; kingdom Metazoa; phylum Chordata; class Amphibia; order Anura; family Bombinatoridae; genus Bombina; species Bombina bombina. Next base: position 889,554,527 of record NC_069504.1, read on the forward strand.
GCACAAGGTCTGCCTCATGTAGGATGCTCCAGCATTCTTGCGCCTCTACGTAGCGGGCCGCAGGCTGAGGATTACGTGGGATTCCGCCGGCAGGTCTTCTCCAGGACTGCGCTTGGTTCGCTGCGTTTAGGGGACACTCTGGTCTTTTGTGCCCTAGTTGCTTACATCCAAAGCATCGAATCGGTTGTGAGTAGCCCCGCAAATTGAACAGGGCTCTCTGAGGGTAGTTCGTGGCCGGAGGCCGTGTGGTATAGCGGTGCGCCGGGGTTTGGTAACTGGCAGCTGCTGGGGTGACTGGGGGTCTGTACTCCACTCTAGCAGGGGGCTTAGTGGTAGCAGTGTCCAGTTTGCGGGCATCCGTATACTCATCTGCCAAGCGAGCCGCTTCAAATTTTAAGTTTATACATAAATCCCTGTATAAAACATAAGCCACACACATACTAATCAAGTATTTCAACAAAATTAGCCCAAAGAGGAAAAATGTCCCAATAAAGGGAAGATTAATCCCTAGTCTCAACATACATAATGTGCCTGCCCAATACCAAAGAAAATCCTGTATAAAGGATTTTAAAAATGTCCCCATCTACTGCATATGACATATTCCTCTGAAGTGCAAGTCTCCAAGACCTAGAAGACAAAAGCACTTACCTGCAGTCTAGCTGTCTGGCAGGAAGACAGCTCACAAGCCGTGAAAGGACACATACTCCTTACAGAGACCTGTAGAAAAAGAAAGAACAGAGTAACCAACTCAGGCTTTCTGTACCATGGGCAGCAATGTGTTAGGAAACAAAGCAAGGACTACCTCACAACTTTCTAACTGCTTAAAAGCCACCACAACTCTACTGAAGAGATTAACGTGGACTCAGTTAAACCCAAATCCTTGCTTGCAGGTAAAGGTTCCCCTAAAAAGTAATTAATTTCTTCAGACACCAAACTTCACCTTCTCCATTGACAGAGGCAAAGAGAATGACTGGGGATTATGGGTAGGGGAGTGACACTTAACAGCTTTGCTGTGGTGCTCTTTGCCTCCTCCTGCTGGCAAGGAGTGATATTCCCACTAGTAATTGAATGACGTTGTGGACTCTCCATGTCTTAGTAATAATGTTTATTAGAAGCCTTTTTGCTAATGCACATTTAATTTTTGACCTTTCTATCCCTCTAACTAAGGGGTTGATTAGAATCCTTTACAAAAACTTATCAAATTATTTATCTACAAAAATCCTTTCTGTTGAAAATCATTAGATTACGTTTTTGTGATTGGCCCCCTATACGTTCAACCACATAGATAAGGTCCAGCATTGCACTGCTGCCTAACACACAGCCTATGATAGGTGGGTTGTGGTTGTGGATTGGCTCACAGGATGTTGTATGCTTGGGATCTCCAATGTTTTCAGATCATCACCAGGACTTTGCAGCCATTGCTGTTGTAAACTTTATAAAAAGGTTTAACATAAAAAACACATTTAAATATTTAAATAGAAACATTTTTGCAGTATATTTCCATTAGCAAAAATGCTTCTAGTAAAAGTTACTACTGTTTTTCAGCGGCATACGCACATATGCTGTGAGGGCCGTGCACTAGTATTCAGGCTCAGGGAGATAGGGGTAGTGTATATTGCCATCTATGAATACTTCATTTGTGTCATACAAGCTTGCATTTATAAATGTTATCCTCCATTGGCAACATTTTACTTGTTACCATCAGTTTACAACAGCGATGTAAACTAGGCCATACTTAGCTAGGGTTAGTAATGCAAAAATGACTCTAATTAATTTTGAATGAACTTACTTTCTTTTGCAAGAATGTCTTTAATTTCACTACACCTCCAGGTACAGCCATGAATAAAACACAAAGATATCATGAATCATACTAGATTAAAATCAGATTAAGGGGGGGGGGGTATATTTAGAAACAATTGAAAGTTAATCCTTTACATTATTACAAATCCCCCATTACAAATTCTTGCCTGTTGCTAGAACCTGCTCACCCCCATTTAAGAAGCAGATCCAGACACTGGGTAATAAAGAATTTGGACACACGCACCATTTAATTAACCCCTGCTTTAATGGAACATTCACATGTTAATCAAAAATGAAATGTTCTAATTAATTAGACCATTTTATTTCTGCACTATGTCATCTGCAATCTATGTGTTTAACCCCTACAAAAAGGTAACATGCAAGCTACAGTCCTCCTTAGGAGCTAAGACACATTGCAGCTCCTGAGAATGGCACAGCTGGTGATTGGTGACTATGTGTTTATGTCACTTAAAGGGACAGTATACACTAATTTTCTAATAACTGCATGTAATAGATACTACTATAAAGAATAAGATGCACAGATACTGATCTAAAAATCCAGTATAAAACCTTTTAAAAACTTACTTAGAAGCTCACAGTTTAGCTCTGTTTAAAAGGTAGCTGAAGCACCCACTGCAAGTGGGAAATAAGACACTCCCCCTTCCTCTGCATATGAAAATACTCTTTACACAAACAGGAGCAAGCTAGAGTAGGTATACATCAGTATGCTCCTAAAACTTTGGGGCTTGGTTAGGAGTCTGAAAATCTGAGCAATGTTATTTAAAAATAATCAAAACTATACATTAAAAAAAACAAAAAAACACCCTGTATGGGCTATATGAATGGATCATCTACAAAACATTTATGCAAAGAAAAATTAGTGTATAATGTCCCTTTAAAATCAATCAGCATTTTCTTTCCTAGAAGCAACAATGCACAGAGGCTATCTAGTAAGACTTTGCAGAAATTAAATGCATCATTATCAAGAGACATTAGTGGACAATTAAAATGCTTTACAGAATTATAACATTTTAATATTTTATTACCATGTCCTTTCAAGTCTTGATTATCTTGAACACATGAGCAATCAAGGGATTAAATCATTGCTGCCTTACACCCCCTCACCTTCAGCTGCATGCAGTGCATGACTCCTGTCTGTACCAAACACAGGGAGTTAAAAGGGAAAGGTAAGAAGATCGGAGCCTGGCTGACATTTGGAGATGAGACCAGCTTCAATACTAATTTTCAAGGCGGCACCTTGGTACTAGGGCTTTGTGAAGTTCTAAGTCTATCGTCCCTTCCATCAAACTTATTTACATACATCTGTAATCTTTATGGACAAAATGTGCTTGTTAAGCAGTATTGAGATACTGGTCCACAATAAATACAAAATCACTTTAGCCTCAGAATAAAAAAATATTTTAGCAATTAAAGTGAAGCTCAATTTCAATGAATTAGTGCCCGGTTTTTAATAAACCTATTAAAAACAAATGCACTTTAATTCATCAAAATTGACATTTCACTTCTTTTCTTTAAAAACTTAACTTTTAATCCTAACAACCGCTTCAGCGCTTCCTCCGTCCGTCGCAAGCCCTCTTCGCAGGTCCAAAATGACGAATCCGGCTCCCTCCAATCACAGCGTTGCATCAGGCCATGATCCCCCTGGGGGGAAAGCCGTGATTGGAGGAAGCCGGATTCGTCATTTCTGACGTAAGAAGAGGCTTCCGACGCCGGGGGAATCGCTGGAGCTGCTTTCAGGATTAAAGGGACACTCAATCAAAATTAAACTTTCGTTATTCAGATAGAGCATGCGATTTTAAACAACTTTCCAATTTACTTCCATTAACTAAATGTGCACAGTCTTTTTATATTTAAACTTTTTGAGTCACCAGCTCCTACTGAGCATGTGCAAGAATAAATAAGTGTGTATGCATTTGTGAATGGCTGATGGCTGTCACATGGTACGTGTATGCATTTGTGATTGGCTGATGACTGTCACATGGTACAGGGGGAGTGGAAAAAGACAACTTTTAAAATTGTCAGAAAAAAAATCTACTACTCATTTGAAGTTCAGACTAAGTGCTATTGCATTGTCTTGTTATCTTGCATTTGTTGATTAAGCAAATCTATTGTGTTGACTGGTCCTTTAAAAAGTTAAGTTTTTTAAGAAAACTAGTGAAATGTCAATTTTGATGAATTAAAGTGCCCTTGTTTTTAATAGGTTTATTAAAAACCGGGCACTAATTCATCCAAATTGACCTTCACTTTAAAGGCTGACATTTATAAAAGTATGTAATACCTTCAAAACTTCTGTGGAACACTCTACCTTATTACAATAATCCTGATTTGTAATATTGGTGTTATTTAAACAAATACTTTATGATTTAGCAGATAAATCTGCATTAAAAAAAAAAAAATACCGCTAGAGTATGTTTTTTTTTTTTTTATCAATTCAGTTATTTTAAAACACAAAAATGTACAGAAATCTGTATACATTTTTCAATAAAATAGAAAAAGTGAAAAAGAAGATTTAGTACATGGGTTGACAAATTTGTATTTAACATAGAAGCTATTTAAAGCACTGAGAAGCCAGATATGCATTTTGAAAAGCCAGGGGATGAGTCTATATAGATTTATGCATGATGATTAAAAAAGTTAGGAGGCTCCTTGACTCCCATGATTTGTACAGCCTTGTATTAGAAGTATACTATCTTGATATAGTATGATGTTGCATCATGAGAGTCTCCTGATTCTGTTGGTCCATAAGTGGCCTTTTATATACATATATATATATACATATATATATATATATATATATATACTTACATTCTGCTAGTTTGTGTATATGGGTCATGGAGAGGTCTAAAAGTGTCTTCTTTTAATCATAGGAGGCTGAAAACCTGAGGTTTCTTTCCTTTTCATTAGAAATGTTATACAGACATCATTCATTTGCCTTTCTAATACAAATAGTGCTAATGTGATATGTTCTTGCTTATCTATGTTCTCATAGCTCAGAGATATACACGTGAATGTTTATTGTCTGCTATTTTGGACTACCTGTTAAAATATATAAAATAGCTCTCTTATTTGGAAAGTTGTACTATATAGATTGTAGAAACTGCTCTATTGTGTTTTAAGATGTTTGTAATTGTATGCATAAACCTCAATTACAAAATATAAATATATATTACTGTTGAAATCTTATACTACTAGAGCAGAGGTTTTCAAAATCTAAGACAGTGGGACTCCCCTTTGGCAAAACTTTCGAGATGAGCCCCCACGCTTGTAATGTATTTCTTAAAATTGCAGAAATGCGCATAAACACACAATCTCATACACACACAAACAATCTCATACACACAATCTCATACACACACACACACGCAATCTTATACACACACACAATATGGATTTTTTGAGAAGTATGACCGGCACTGCATGAGCTCACACTATGTTCAAATATACAAAATTATATGAGTTACAGCTTTCAGGGTATACCCAAATTCCCCAAAACAATAGTGCATTATATTTGGTTATTGCTAACAGATTACCTTATTACAGGGGCCGTATTCACACAGCCATCTAGACTGCAGCCATTCATCCTTCCAGAATGCAGCCAAAATCTGCCCGGAAACCATCCAGTTACCCCCTGTTTGCACCCTATAGTGCAGCTAAAATGAATAAGATTAGAACGCTGTACAAGGCTCCTGTTCAGGGCACCTTCTCTGCCACACTATTCTTTAAATTAGTTAGCGCGGCACTGTTCACTTTAACCCGCGCCTCCCCTAACCTGCTCTCATGCCCCCTGGGGAGGCGCGCCCCACAGTTTGTAAACCGCCGTACTAGAGTGACAAACTAACATGCACACAACCTACTAAAGATACAGTAGTAGACTGTGCATAAGCATTTGTCTACTATACCTGCCCCCAGTGACAGGTGAAATTAATAAATGTATGTGAACAGCAAGTGCACTGCAAACAAATGCTTCTAACTACACTCGATATGCACTGCTGTGCATTTTAAAGTGAACTGCCCCATGGCATTGGAAAGACTTTGCAAAATGAGGCTGGGTTTAATTCATCAAATCTGTTATATTTTAGTATTTTTAAAAATGTTTACCTTTTGAGCGCTCTGACGATAAGCGCAGATCTCCCACACGGCATTTTTTTCTTAAAAGAACGAATCCTTGTTTCCCCATGGGCCGTGACGTTTATGCAAAGGGGCTGAATACCCTGGGGGGGGACACACACACGTTCTTTTAAGAATCGTCATCTGTCAATCATTTTGACAAAATGCCGGACGGGAATGCTGCGCTTATCGTCGGAGCGCTCAAAAGGCGAACATTTTTAAAAATAATAAAAAATAACATTTGATTAATTAAACCCACCCTAATTTTACAAAGTCTATCCAATGCCGTGGGGCAGTTGCGCAAAGTTGACCTTCACTTTAAATATATAGAATATATTTTATAGTCGCACAACCCTTTAGGGTAGCATAAAATTACAGGTATAGTAGTTCATTATAAATATTTTTTAAGAATTTGTTTAATTTGTTCACAACAAAATGGGTACGACGCTGGTCCTTACTGGTCGTTAAGGGGTTAAACAGCATTCCCATTTACTTCTATTATCTAATCTGCTTCATTCTTTAGATATCCATTCTTCAAGAAATTGCAACTTCTGAGCCTTTTTAGATATGCTTTTCAATAAGGGATATCAAGAGAAAGAAGCAAATTATATAATAGAAGTAAATTTGAAAGTTGTTTAAAATGCTCTAAGTCATGAAAGAAAAAAATTGGGTTTCATGTCCCTTTAAACTGCATAAAAAACTGCAAACACTACTACTACTTTATGTTGTGCACACTAACCCAAGGAGCACTATACAGCTGTCAAAAAGCTGGATACATCACTGATTTATGAAAGTGCATTACTTCTGTCACAGGGTGCAAGAATATTGTAAAGGGACATAAAACTCACATTTTTTCTTTCATGGTTCAGATAAAGCATACCATTTTTAAACAACTTTCCAATTTACTTCTGCTATCAAATTTTATTTGTTTTCTTGTTATCCTTTGTTGAAAAGCTGGGATGTAAGCTCATGAGTGTGCACGTGTCCACAACACTATATGGCAGCAGTTTTGCAACAATGTTATACATTAGCAGGAGCACTAGATGGCAGCACTATTTCCCGTCATGTAGTGCTTCAGGCATGTGCACGCTACCTACCTAGGTATCCCTTCAACAAAGAATAACATGAGAACAAAACAAATTTGATAGTAGAAGTAAATTGGAAACTTTTTAAAAATTGTATTCTTTATCTAAATAATGAAAGAAAATTTTTGGATTTACTTACTTTCCCTTTAAGTATTTAAGATGGCAGTGCCTAGTATGAAGATCTGGAGCTTTATCAGCCAGTCCCTTTGAGGATTCATATAGGAGAACAGATTTGAAAGGAGCTGCAGGCACAGGAAGAAAAAAAATAAATCATAGCGAGTTATCTTTATGCTATTGTAGTTGTGCCCTTTAAGCAGCAGATGACCATCTCTTCATTCAACTTCCTATGAGCCTATCTCCCTGAACCCTGTCTGCCTGGGTTCTTGTCCTCAGCAGCCCGTGTCCCTTGTCTGAGTCCCTTGTCTTTGGTCTCCTTCCTGTATTTGCATAATATGATAATCCACAGCACCAAGTTAATAAAACTTTAGATCTTTATTCAGGTACAAAAAGTAAAAAATGCAACGTTTCGGGATCCACTCCCTTAATCATGCATAGGGTCAACAGGTGTGTACACATGCCTTATAAGGGAAAGATTTAACCCTTTACATACAATTTAACATTACTTATATTATAGCACCACCTAGTGAAAAATAAAAACCATTACATCTTGTTAACTAGATTACTTATTTTTCTGCTTTTAAATTCAATGTAAACATAAATGTGTGCACTAACCTATTGATTCAACTAAAAGCAATACTCATACAGAACAGATGCCTTAAACCTACAGAAACACAGCAAAATCAAGTTCCCTGTTCAAACCTGTAGGGACCATAGCATTCAATTTATGAATCCAAAAAGATTCCTTTTGCTTTAACACCTGCTCCCTATTACCTCCTCTACGTAGTCTTCCTACACTATCTATAACTTGCCATCTAAGTTGGCTGATACTATGACCAGCCTCAATAAAATGGCAAGAGACAGGTGCATTTAAGTCCTTGCAGCAAATATTTGATCTGTGTTGACTCATCCTATCCCTCACCTTTCTGGTCGTCTCCCCTAAGTAGATTTTCGAGCAGGGGCACTTTATGAGGTAAATAACATAGGATGAGTCACACGTATAATGTTCCCTGATTTTAATTTTTTCCCTGTTAACGGGTGTACAAATTCTTTACCCTTAATGACAGCATTACAACTGGCACATCCCAAACAAGGGAATGTGCCTACATTCTTTGAAGTGATGTATGTTTGTATTTGTGTTTTACTTGATCCTACATCACTCCTTACCAACTTATCCTTCAAATTAGATACTGTTTTGTAAGCCATCATAGGGGGATCCTTAAAAGCTGCAACATCAGGATTACAATTTTTAAGCACATTCCAATGTTTGTAAATAATTTTGGAAATCTCTTTGCTGTAAGGGTTAAATTGTGTGACACATACCATGCGCTGTAGATTTTTATCTTTTCTATTATTATTAATGGCTACCTGTTCTTCTATGATTCTCTGTTTTTCATTGTTAATTAGAGGATCTGGGTAACCTCTCTCTTTAAATCTTACAGCCATTTCCTTTAATCTTTGCTCTGCCAGCGCTTTGTCAGTGACTATCCTCTTAACCCTTAACATCTGGCTACGTGGGAGTGAATTTTTTAGTTGGTCTGGATGATAGCTATCAAAGGACGATAAAGTGTTTCTGTCAGTAGGTTTCTTATGTAAATGCACATTTAATAGACCATCAATATTCCTATATACAACTGTGTCTAGGAAGACAATTCTTTCCTCACTGTAAGATAGAGTATACTTAACCCCATTAACAGAGTTATTAAGCTGTTCAACAAAGGAGAAGAGGGTTCCAATGTCGCCCCACCACACGCCAAACACATCATCTATGAAGCGCCACCAGGCTGCTCCATAGAGTTTAAACAGGGTATTTTCATACACAAACCTTTCTTCTATCTGTCCCATAAATAGGTTGGCGTATGATGGGGCGACATTGGACCCCATTGCAGTTCCTCTAACCTGCTCATACCAATCGTCTGCAAAGAGGAAATAATTGTGATACAACACTATTCTCAACAGTTCTTCCACAAATTGTAATTGTGGGATAGTATAAGTACCAGCATTTTTCAAAGTGCACATACTGGATTCAATACCACTTTCATGGTTAATAACAGTGTATAAACTACACACATCAAGGGTAAAAAGTATATATTTAGTGTTCTGTACAGACAGATTTTTTAGTTTATCTAGAAAATCAATAGTGTCCCTGATGTAGGAAGTTAGTTTTAACACTTCAGGTTGAAGTATTTTGTCCAGATATGTGGCAATGTTAGTAAATACTGAGTTAACTCCTGCCACAATGGGACGTCCCGGGGGTCTCTCAAGGCTCTTATGTACCTTTGGTACTGTATAGAATATAGGGGTTTTTGGTCATTCTACATAAAGATAAGTGATCAAAGTTTTACCTTTAGTATCAAGCAAGTTAATACTACCTGACTTCAGTATCTTGTAAGTCTGTGCTTCCAGGTATTTCTCAGCAAATCGGTGCTTCCTGGCTTTAGTATTAAGCAAGTCGGTGCTTCCTGGCTTTAGTATTAAGCAAGTCGGTGCTTCCTGGCTTTAGTATTAAGCAAGTCGGTGCTTCCTGGCTTTAGTATTAAGCAAGTCGGTGCTTCCTGGCTTTAGTATTAAGCAAGTCGGTGCTTCCTGGCTTTAGTATTAAGCAAGTCGGTGCTTCCTGGCTTTAGTATTAAGCAAGTCGGTGCTTCCTGGCTTTAGTATTAAGCAAGTCGGTGCTTCCTGGCTTTAGTATTAAGCAAGTCGGTGCTTCCTGGCTTTAGTATTAAGCAAGTCGGTGCTTCCTGGCTTTAGTATTAAGCAAGTCGGTGCTTCCTGGCTTTAGTATTAAGCAAGTCGGTGCTTCCTGGCTTTAGTATTAAGCAAGTCGGTGCTTCCTGGCTTTAGTATTAAGCAAGTCGGTGCTTCCTGGCTTTAGTATTAAGCAAGTCGGTGCTTCCTGGCTTTAGTATTAAGCAAGTCGGTGCTTCCTGGCTTTAGTATTAAGCAAGTCGGTGCTTCCTGGCTTTAGTATTAAGCAAGTCGGTGCTTCCTGGCTTTAGTATTAAGCAAGTCGTTGCTTCCTGGCTTTAGTATTAAGCAAGTCGTTGCTTCCTGGCTTTAGTATTAAGCAAGTCGTTGCTTCCTGGCTTTAGTATTAAGCAAGTCGTTGCTTCCTGGCTTTAGTATTAAGCAAGTCGTTGCTTCCTGGCTTTAGTATTAAGCAAGTCGTTGCTTCCTGGCTTTAGTATTAAGCAAGTCGTTGCTTCCTGGCTTTAGTATTAAGCAAGTCGTTGCTTCCTGGCTTTAGTATTAAGCAAGTCGTTGCTTCCTGGCTTTAGTATTAAGCAAGTCGTTGCTTCCTGGCTTTAGTATTAAGCAAGTCGTTGCTTCCTGGCTTTAGTATTAAGCAAGTCGGTGCTTCCTGGCTATAGTATTATGCAAGTCGGTGCTTCCTGGCTTTAGTATTAAGCAAGTCGGTGCTTCCTGGCTTTAGTATTAAGCAAGTCGGTGCTTCCTGGCTTTAGTATTAAGCAAGTCGGTGCTTCCTGGCTTTAGTATTAAGCAAGTCAGTGCTTCCTGGCTTTAGTATTAAGCAAGTCGGTGCTTCCTGGCTTTAGTATTAAGCAAGTCGGTGCTTCCTGGCTTTAGTATTAAGCAAGTCGGTGCTTCCTGGCTTTAGTATTAAGCAAGTCGGTGCTTCCTGGCTTTAGTAATAAGCAAGTCGGTGCTTCCTGGCTTTAGTAATAAGCAAGTTGGTGCTTCCTGGCTTTAGTAATAAACAAGTCAGTGCTTCCTGGCTTTCTACAGAAGATCAGCAATATTTGGCTTCAGTATCAAGCACATCTGTTACACCTGTCATTGTTAATAATTTCCAAAAAAAATCCTTTGGACTCTGCAATTCAATGTAAATTTTGCTAATTACTGCAATACTTTTATAGTGACTTAAAGTGATGGTAAACGTTAACTAATCAAATGCCATAAATGTAATCTTTTTCATTAAAAAAAATATATGTACCTTTTTTGTTTTTAAATCCATCTGTGAAAGGGACAAATTAGTTCATATAGTAATGCTTCTATAGCAATGTTATGACAACCAACTTGAATGAACTCTTTTTTTTCTAATGACAATTCCAGTGAACATCCAATCAACAGGTGTTATTTAACAATCTTGAAGTCCAGACCCTTTAAAGTGAAGGTCCATTTTGATGAATTAGTGCCCGGTTTTTAATAATCCTATTAAAAACAAGGGCACTTTAATTCATCAAAATTGACATTTCACTTATTTTCTTCAAAAACTTACCTTTTAATCCTGGCAGCCGTTCCAGCACTTCCTCCGCCCGTCACAAGCCGTCTTCACGGGTCCAAAATGACGAATCCAGCTTCCTCCAATCATGGCGTTGCATCAAGCCAAGATTCCCCCGGGGGGGGGGGGGGGGAGCCGTGATTGGAGGAAGCCGGATTAGTCATTTCTGATGTCTGCAGAGGTTTCCGACGGCCGTGGGAATAACTGGAGCGGCTGCCAGAATGAAAAGGTACGTTTTTGAAGAAAAAGAGTGAAATGTCAATTTTGATGAATTAAAGTGCCCTTGTTTTTAATAGGATTATTAAAAACCGGGCACTAATTAATCAAAATTGACCTTTACTTTAAAGCCCTTAGAAAGCCTATGTAGAGAGTGGGTGGGACTGCTCTATACATTACAGCCCAGCCAAATGAGGAAATGGAGGGGCGGAGGAACAGACAATACCAATTAGGATTATAAACCTTTTATTATAAAATATATATACACTTTTAAAAAATAATAATGTGGTTTTACTTGCAAACCAATATAATTTTCATTGCAACAATCATATAGTCTGAAATTTACCCTCACTTTAACATAACTTATGGCTTTCACCATGAATCATTTTAATTTAACCTTACTCCTCAAGTTCTCATTTTTGTTATTGTTCTAGATTAAAGTTAAAGTCAAACATAGCGTTTTTGAAACGCTAGGGTTGACTGTTGAATCAAATAAAGGGCACTTTCATTCATGAAGTATAGGATACTTCATGCAGAAAGTGCCTTTATTCGTTTCAACTGCTAGCAGTTCTTAGCTGCTACAGCAGTCCACGGCAAAAAAATATTTTGCTAAGGGGTGACGTTTTCATGGGCACCAAACCAGATTTACCACACGGCTAAATTTTGGCCATGGGCTGCTGTAGCAGCTAAGAATGGCGATCGGTTGAAACGATGGGCTACATGAAGTATCTTATACTTCATGAATGAAAGTGCCCTTTATTTGTTTTAACAGTAAACCCTAGCGTTTCAAAAACACTATGGTTGACTTTCACTTTAAATATTTTTTTTTTGTTAATTCTGAGGAGCTTTAATAAATTTCAAGATTTGTTCTTACAAATACACTTGTATTTGGTCTCCATTTCCTACCGAACATGACACCTATGAGTTTATTTCAATTTTTTTTAGAGGCAGCAAGTTTTATGTATTATTAAACTTAAGAGCTACAACAAAAAATAAAAGTCATCTATGAATGTAATGTGTTAAGAAACCAGGGGAGAGAATATGAATACAAATATGTAGAATAATCCAAAAAGTTAGAAAGGAACATGTAAAATTCTAGAAGCCTTGACTTTGAGTATCCAGGCATTAACCAAGCCCCCTTTAAAAGAAAATATGTAATTAATTTTACCGGTTTCCAGTAGTCATTTCTGCCAGAAAAGCAATCTCCTGCATATTCCCAAACTCATTTTGTTTATTTTTTTCCATCCAAATCAGGGTATATATGATCCCACATCTATTAACTTGACAAATACTGAAAAAGAGAAGCAAACATGGAGGCTGATTTATCACAGCCCGAATGGGGCCGTATACACCTGTTTCCATGCGAGCCTTCAGGCTCGCTGGAAACAGGAGTTAAAGGGACACTAAACCTTGCAATAAACTTTATCTCAAACGAACAAAACATATGTATTAATCATATTGACAATATGCATCAATTAAAAAATATTTATAGTTTACTGTATATTCATATTACAAAATTAATATATTTCCAAACCCACACTTACTATTTTAGATCTCCGTTACCAATAGTGCCTGATAACCTGCGTTATCAATATGGCCGTAATCCGCAGTACTGCGCATGCGCCTTATTCTTCAGCGTCATCGAAAACGTCACCATCCTTTTGAGATCCAGACCGCCGTAATCGAGCATTCTCTTAACAGATGTTCCAGCGTTCTCGAGCAGGTAAGATGTGAGCGCTTAGCAGCGATAATACCCCTAGTAATAACGAGCATATATTTAATATCTCACGCATCCGGCGGAATGATTTGCGCATGCGCGCGATGACTAATCCTTGGGATAATTATATGCATGCTAAAGCATAGCGATTGGACTAACTCTATTCTAATTTCGTCACTGAGAAAGGGGGTTTGGCTGGGGTGACGCGATTCCACAGATTTTGTATCTCCTTTTCTAAGGCAAGAAATACTCGTTTTATATTCAAATCAGGTAATTCTTAATCCATAAGTTATTTGTAATAGATTTTAGTCTGTTAAGTGGAGTAAAAAAAACAAAGTTTTGGAATCCTTTAAGAAGCAGTGGTCTTAAGACCGCTGCTCCTTAACTCGTCTGCCTGCTCTAAGGCGGAGGACAGCAATCCGCACGATTGCATACGATCGGCTTGATTGACACCCCCTGCAAGCAGCAATTGGCCACGAATGTGCAGGGGTCGGCATTGCACAAGCATTTCTAGTAAAATGCTTATGCAATGATAAATGCCAACAGCATATGCTGTCAGCATTTATCGTGTGCGGCGGATATGATCGCTACAGCGGTTCATGTCCATTCGCACTTTCATAAATTGGCCCCATGGAGTTTATATGTAGAGTATAGAATTTAGTATCCTCATTCCACAGCATATTCCACACTGATATACAGAGTGTACAATTAATAAAGACAAGAAAGATTTGAGCAGACATTGACAAATATTAAATAAGGTATTTAGGTTACTGAACTTTCTTTTAATATGTATGTCTAGTTTTAAGGGGATATGAAACCCAAATATTTTCTTTTGTGATTCAGACAGAGCATACAATTTTTAATAAACACACAACGATTAAAACAGTGATTCAAAAACCCCCCAAATAATAATAAATCCTCAGGAAATGGAAAATATATACTATTTTCTTTAAACTAATTTTGCTATGTGTATTTTAATGCTCTCTGCTTGTATTAGTCAATGAGAAACATGTACATTAAGATTCTGTAGTGTTAAAGGGCCACTAAACCCAGCCAAAATCTTTCTTTCATGTTTCAGATAGAGAATACAAATTTAAACAACAATACAATTTACTTCTATTATTTATTTTGCTTCATTTTTTAGATATCCTTAGTTGAAGAGAAAGCAATGCACATGGTGAGCCAATCACAAGAGGCTTCTATGTGCAGCAACCAATCAGCAGCTACTGAGCATATCTAGATATGCTTTTCAGCAAAGAATATCAAGAGAATAAAACAAATTAGATAATATAAGTAAATTAGAAAGATGTTTAGAATTGCATTCTCTTTCTAAATCATGAAAGAAAAAATGTGGGTTTCATGGCCCTTAAATAAATGTTTTAATGATGGTGTTATAGTAATTTATAAGAAAATTGCGAATTAATCGCAATCGCGTTTGTTTTTTTTTTAAAAATCCCCATATTGCCCAGCCCTAATGGGCAGTAAAGTAAACTTAAAACTTCCATGGTTCAGATAGATTATGCAATTTTAAGAGATGTTTTTCTATTTACTTCTATTATCCAATTTACTCAATTATCTTGGTATACTTTGTAGAAAAGCATATGTTGGTAGACCCAGGAGCAGCAATGCAGTGCTGGGAACTAGCTGGTGATTGGTGGCTACACAGATATGCCTCTTATCATAGGCTCACAATGTGTTCACCGAGGTCACAGACAGTAGTGCATTTCTGCTCTCGAGTTGGTTTAACTATTTGTTAAAACCCATTGCAAGGGATAGACACAGTTATATGTAGGAAATAACAGAATTTATGTTTACCTGATAAATTACTTTCTCCAACGGTGTGTCCGGTCCACGGCGTCATCCTTACTTGTGGGATATTCTCTTCCCCAACAGGAAATGGCAAAGAGCCCAGCAAAGCTGGTCACATGATCCCTCCTAGGCTCCGCCTTCCCCAGTCATTCGACCGACGTAAAGGAGGAATATTTGCATAGGAGAAACCATATGATACCGTGGTGACTGTAGTTAAAGAAAATAAATTATCAGACCTGATTAAAAAACCAGGGCGGGCCGTGGACCGGACACACCGTTGGAGAAAGTAATTTATCAGGTAAACATAAATTCTGTTTTCTCCAACATCGGTGTGTCCGGTCCACGGCGTCATCCTTACTTGTGGGAACCAATACCAAAGCTTTAGGACACGGATGAAGGGAGGGAGCAAATCAGGTCACCTAGATGGAAGGCACCACGGCTTGCAAAACCTTTCTCCCAAAAATAGCCTCAGAAGAAGCAAAAGTATCAAACTTGTAAAATTTAGTAAAAGTGTGCAGTGAAGACCAAGTCGCTGCCTTACATATCTGATCAACAGAAGCCTCGTTCTTGAAGGCCCATGTGGAAGCCACAGCCCTAGTGGAATGAGCTGTGATTCTTTCAGGAGGCTGCCGTCCGGCAGTCTCATAAGCCAATCTGATGATGCTTTTAATCCAAAAAGAGAGAGAGGTAGAAGTTGCTTTTTGACCTCTCCTTTTACCAGAATAAACAACAAACAAGGAAGATGTTTGTCTAAAATCCTTTGTAGCATCTAAATAGAATTTTAGAGCACGAACAACATCCAAATTGTGCAACAAACGTTCCTTCTTTGAAACTGGATTCGGACACAAAGAAGGCACGACTATCTCCTGGTTAATGTTTTTGTTAGAAACAACTTTTGGAAGAAAACCAGGTTTAGTACGTAAAACCACCTTATCTGCATGGAACACCAGATAAGGAGGAGAACACTGCAGAGCAGATAATTCTGAAACTCTTCTAGCAGAAGAAATTGCAACCAAAAACAAAACTTTCCAAGATAATAACTTAATATCAACGGAATGTAAGGGTTCAAACGGAACCCCCTGAAGAACTGAAAGAACTAAATTGAGACTCCAAGGAGGAGTCAAAGGTTTGTAAACAGGCCTGATTCTAACCAGAGCCTGAACAAAGGCTTGAACATCTGGCACAGCTGCCAGCTTTCTGTGAAGTAACACAGACAAGGCAGAAATCTGTCCCTTCAAGGAACTAGCAGATAATCCTTTCTCCAAACCTTCTTGAAGAAAGGATAGAATCTTAGGAATTTTTACCTTGTCCCAAGGGAATCCTTTAGATTCACACCAACAGATATATTTTTTCCATATTTTGTGGTAAATTTTTCTAGTTACAGGCTTTCTGGCCTGAACAAGAGTATCAATGACAGAATCTGAGAACCCTCGCTTTGATAAGATCAAGCGTTCAATCTCCAAGCAGTCAGTTGGAGTGAGACCAGATTCGGATGTTCGAACGGACCTTGAACAAGAAGGTCTCGTCTCAAAGGTAGCTTCCATGGTGGAGCCGATGACATATTCACCAGGTCTGCATACCAAGTCCTGCGTGGCCACGCAGGAGCTATCAAGATCACCGATGCTCTCTCCTGATTGATCCTGGCTACCAGCCTGGGGATGAGAGGAAACGGCGGGAAAACATAAGCTAGTTTGAAGGTCCAAGGTGCTACTAGTGCATCTACTAGAGTCGCCTTGGGATCCCTGGATCTGGACCCGTAGCAAGGAACCTTGAAGTTCTGACGAGAGGCCATCAGATCCATGTCTGGAATGCCCCACAATTGAGTAATTTGGGCAAAGATTTCCGGATGGAGTTCCCACTCCCCCGGATGAAATGTCTGACGACTCAGAAAATCCGCTTCCCAATTTTCCACTCCTGGGATGTGGATTGCAGACAAGTGGCAGGAGTGAGTCTCCGCCCATTGAATGATTTTGGTCACTTCTTCCATCGCCAGGGAACTCCTTGTTCCCCCCTGATGGTTGATGTACGCAACAGTCGTCATGTTGTCTGATTGAAACCGTATGAACTTGGCCTTTGCTAGCTGAGGCCAAGCCTTGAGAGCATTGAGTATCGCTCTCAGTTCCAGAATATTTATCGGTAGAAGAGATTCTTCCCGAGACCAAAGACCCTGAGCTTTCAGGGGTCCCCAGACCGCGCCCCAGCCCACCAGACTGGCGTCGGTCGTGACAATGACCCACTCTGGTCTGCGGAAGCTCATCCCCTGTGACAGGTTGTCCAGGGACAGCCACCAACGGAGTGAATCTCTGGTCCTCTGATTTACTTGTATCGTCGGAGACAAGTCTGTATAGTCCCCATTCCACTGACTGAGCATGCACAGTTGTAATGGTCTTAGATGAATGCGCGCAAAAGGAACTATGTCCATTGCCGCTACCATCAAACCTATTACTTCCATGCACTGCGCTATGGAAGGAAGAGGAACAGAATGAAGTATTTGACAAGAGTTTAGAAGTTTTGATTTTCTGGCCTCTGTCAGAAAAATCCTCATTTCTAAGGAGTCTATTATTGTTCCCAAGAATGGAACCCTTGTTGACGGAGATAGAGAACTTTTTTCTACGTTCACTTTCCACCCGTGAGATCTGAGAAAGGCCAGGACAATGTCCGTGTGAGCCTTTGCTTGAGGAAGGGACGACGCTTGAATCAGAATGTCGTCCAAGTAAGGTACTACTGCAATGCCCCTTGGTCTTAGCACCGCTAGAAGGGACCCTAGTACCTTTGTGAAAATCCTTGGAGCAGTGGCTAATCCGAACGGAAGTGCCACAAACTGGTAATGCTTGTCCAGGAATGCGAACCTTAGGAACCGATGATGTTCCTTGTGGATAGGAATATGTAGATACGCATCCTTTAAATCCACCGTGGTCATGAATTGACCTTCCTGGATGGAAGGAAGAATTGTTCGAATGGTTTCCATTTTGAACGATGGAACCTTGAGAAACTTGTTTAGGATCTTGAGATCTAAGATTGGTCTGAATGTTCCCTCTTTTTTTGGGAACTACGAACAGATTGGAGTAGAACCCCATCCCTTGTTCTCCTAATGGAACAGGATGAATCACTCCCATTTTTAACAGGTCTTCTACACAATGTAAGAATGCCTGTTTTTTTATGTGGTCTGAAGACAATTGAGACCTGTGGAACCTCCCCCTTGGGGGAAGCCCCTTGAATTCCAGAAGATAACCTTGGGAGACTATTTCTAGCGCCCAAGGATCCAGAACATCTCTTGCCCAAGCCTGAGCGAAGAAAGAGAGTCTGCCCCCCACCAGATCCGGTCCCGGATCGGGGGCCAACATCTCATGCTGTCTTGGTAGCAGTGGCAGGTTTCTTGGCCTGCTTTCCTTTGTTCCAGCCTTGCATTGGTCTCCAGGCTGGCTTGGCTTGAGAAGTATTACCCTCTTGCTTAGAGGACGTAGCACTTGGGGCTGGTCCGTTTCTGCGAAATGGACGAAAATTAGGTTTATTTTTGGCCTTGAAAGACCTATCCTGAGGAAGGGCGTGGCCCTTGCCCCCAGTGATATCAGAGATAATCTCTTTCAAGTCAGGGCCAAACAGCGTTTTCCCCTTGAAAGGAATGTTAAGCAATTTGTTCTTGGAAGACGCATCCGCTGACCAAGATTTTAACCAAAGCGCTCTGCGCGCCACAATAGCAAAACCAGAATTTTTCGCCGCTAACCTAGCCAATTGCAAAGTGGCGTCTAGGGTGAAAGAATTAGCCAATTTGAGAGCACGAATTCTGTCCATAATCTCCTCATAAGAAGAAGAATTATTATTGAGCGCCTTTTCTAGCTCATCGAACCAGAAACACGCGGCTGTAGTGACAGGAACAATGCATGAAATTGGTTGTAGAAGGTAACCTTGCTGAACAAACATCTTTTTAAGCAAACCTTCTAATTTTTTATCCATAGGATCTTTGAAAGCACAACTATCATCTATGGGTATAGTGGTGCGTTTGTTTAGAGTAGAAACCGCCCCCTCGACCTTGGGGACTGTCTGCCATAAGTCCTTTCTGGGGTCGACCATAGGAAACAATTTTTTAAATATGGGGGGAGGGACGAAAGGTATACCGGGCCTTTCCCATTCCTTATTTACAATGTCCGCCACCCGCTTGGGTATAGGAAAAGCTTCGGGGGCCCCGGGACCTCTAGGAACTTGTCCATTTTACATAGTTTCTCTGGAATGACCAAATTCTCACAATCATCCAGAGTGGATAACACCTCCTTAAGCAGAGCGCGGAGATGTTCCAATTTAAATTTAAATGTAATCACATCAGGTTCAGCTTGTTGAGAAATTTTCCCTGAATCTGAAATTTCTCCCTCAGACAAAACCTCCCTGGCCCCCTCAGACTGGTGTAGGGGCCCTTCAGAACCAATATCATCAGCGTCCTCATGCTCTTCAGTATTTTCTAAAACAGAGCAGTCGCGCTTTCGCTGATAAGTGGGCATTTTGGCTAAAATGTTTTTGATAGAATTATCCATTACAGCCGTTAATTGTTGCATAGTAAGGAGTATTGGCGCGCTAGATGTACTAGGGGCCTCCTGTGTGGGCAAGACTGGTGTAGACGAAGGAGGGGATGATGCAGTACCATGCTTACTCCCCTCACTTGAGGAATCATCTTGGGCATCATTTTCTCTAAATTTTGTGTCACATAAATCACATCTATTTAAATGAGAAGGAACCTTGGCTTCCCCACATTCAGAACACAGTCTATCTGGTAGTTCAGACATGTTAAACAGGCAAAAACTTGATAACAAAGTACAAAAAACGTTTTAAAATAAACCGTTACTGTCACTTTAAATTTTAAACTGAACACACTTTATTACTGCAATTGCGAAAAAGTATGAAGGAATTGTTCAAAATTCACCAAAATTTCACCACAGTGTCTTAAAGCCTTAAAAGTATTGCACACCAAATTTGGAAGCTTTAACCCTTAAAATAACGGAACCGGAGCCGTTTTTATATTTAACCCCTTTACAGTCCCTGGTATCTGCTTTGCTGAGACCCAACCAAGCCCAAAGGGGAATACGATACCAAATGACGCCTTCAGAAAGTCTTTTCTATGTATCAGAGCTCCTCACACATGCATCTGCATGTCATGCTTCTCAAAAACAAGTGCCCAATACAGGCGCGAAAATGAGACTCTGCCTATGATTAGGGAAAGCCCCTAGAGAATAAGGTGTCCAATATAGTGCCTGCCGGTTATTTTACATAATTCCCAAGATTAAAATAATTCCTCAAGGCTATGGAGTATAAAATATGTTTATATATAAATCGATTTAGCCCAGAAAATGTCTACAGTCTTAAAAAGCCCTTGTGAAGCCCTTTTTTTCTTTCTGTAATAAAAATGGCTTACCGGATCCCATAGGGAAAATGACAGCTTCCAGCATTACATCGTCTTGTTAGAATGTGTCATACCTCAAGCAGCAAAAGTCTGCTCACTGTTCCCCCAACTGAAGTTAATTCCTCTCAACAGTCCTGTGTGGAAACAGCCATCGATTTTAGTAACGGTTGCTAAAATCATTTTCCTCTTACAAACAGAAATCTTCATCTCTTTTCTGTTTCAGAGTAAATAGTACATACCAGCACTATTTTAAAATAACAAACTCTTGATTGAATAATAAAAACTACAGTTAAACACTAAAAAACTCTAAGCCATCTCCGTGGAGATGTTGCCTGTACAACGGCAAAGAGAATGACTGGGGAAGGCGGAGCCTAGGAGGGATCATGTGACCAGCTTTGCTGGGCTCTTTGCCATTTCCTGTTGGGGAAGAGAATATCCCACAAGTAAGGATGACGCCGTGGACCGGACACACCTATGTTGGAGAAAATGCAATAAAAAAGTGATCTAACACTTATAATAACCATTTCATGAAAAGGGGCTGTTACGTCATAAATAATCCAAAATTAAAATACGTCATTTGTAACGATGATGCCTCATAAAATGATCTAACATGGTGTTAAAAATTACACATAGCTAAAGGACAATAAAAAAATATATTAACCATGTTTAGTGTGAACCTGAAATATTCTGTAACTATGCCCTTATATGCAAGCACATTGCAACATTGTAGCGCTGTCCCTATAGTTATATTTTGCACTTTCGTCTACTTGAATGGCAGCAATCAAATAACATACTTTCGTCACTGAAGTAACTAGATAATTATTGTCATCTATATGCCTAAACATATACTGAAATATAAGAAACAACCATATATATTTGTATAAGCAGGATGTCTTGCGTACTGTACCAGTGATGAGCAGAACTCCAGAACTAAACTGATTCCTCAGCTCTTGCAGCATATTGACAGCCTCATGCCCCAGTCGCTGAAATACTACGTCACATTCATGTCGCCTGTTTGTATACCGCATTTGCATCAGTTACCATCTTTATACACCCAAACAGTGGAACATTTCATGATTACCACATTTAACTAGAAGTTGCGATATGACTGCGTTTCGTATGCAACTTTACAATGGTGGATACAATAAAGTTACAAATGCATAAGTGGTACTGTACAATGTTAACAGGGTGTACCAAAATGGCTGACACGTTTACAAAGGGAGATGTCGCATAACTAAAAGTCCGTCACTAGAAGCAGAAAAGCTTCACTGGTTGTGGAAACGAAATGAAATGTCAGACAGACTGATAGTCATCAGTTTCAACTGCATGGCTACGCTGATCAAAAAAGGATGTTAATTCTACATAATTCGTTCTGTTCCGATATAGAACTGATTTTTATTTTCTACTGCTTGCATTTATAAACTTGAACATGTAGTTGTTCGTTTTATTAAACCTATATATATATATATACAGAAAGTGCTATCATAACCTACAGTATGTGCACTAATTTCATTCAGGGCTCAAAAATTCCACTCGCCAACGCCATTGTGGCGAGTAAAAGTGAGTGAATGTAAGCCTTGAAACGTGTCAGCATTTAAAGTAGTGAAACTGTCTCTCTACTATAGTCTTGCAGGCTGCAGCAGTATTGAAGCACCGCCTTTAAAGGTGGAGAGCTGCAGCGTCTAACTGAAGTCAGAGAAGAAACGCGGGCAACATGCTGGTAAGGCAGCAGTAAAAAAAAACAATCTCTCTTAGCAGGCAACTCCTAAATACCATCCAAACAACATTAAGGTTTGCAGTCGATCCTCAATCAGGATGTTGCAGGCAGTGGCAAAAAAAGTGTAAGTGTTATATAATCACTCCCTTTGTAAATCAGATTCCTTCTGTTAGATCCTTCCTGTTAGTATTAGTGTGCTGGTAATGCCGGGCTGCAATGAAGACACCAAGGAGAGCAATGTGGGGCTATTTCAGTAGAAATTCACACACAAAAAAACTCATATAAAGACGTTTGGAGGGTCCCTGAATTTTTTACATTATCTTATTACTTTGTTTATTCCTGCTATTTTTTTATATTCCTTTATCAATACATGTTTTAACACTTTGGTTTCAGGGTTCTTTCAGTTAGTGCATAATGCTATTTTATATTATCCATATGAATGATTCCCCTTCAATCATTAACAAGTTTCCTTAGCAAAACAGCAATCTGTACTAACTGAAAGATCTGCTGAGGGAGGGGCTCTCACTCCGGTGTTGTGCTGCTAACTTCAGCAATCTTCATTCTTCAAGACTCAGAGCACAAAGGCTGCCGACTGATGGGAGGGACTAGATTCAGAGACTGGCAGCAGCATAAAGAGAGCACACTTAACAGTTTCCTCCCCAGACACATCATTGTTAGTAATATGCATATGGTCAGTAGCCTGCATGTATAATTGTCACTCAGCACAATAATCAGCAGCTGTGTAACTTATGCTAATAAAGGTGTCATTAAAAGCTAATTTTCATGGTCATAGAATATTTTAAGCAATATGTTTATAGATCAACATAGTAACAACATATGTGAAAGCTATGGTATAGTCTATGCACTCTATGTAAATTTTGTGGAGATAACTGTGTGTTGCTATTCTGTATGTAGAGTCCTAAACTATTTTTCCTGGCTCTGTATTCTTCTTGTTAGTTTCCCCCCCCTCTCCTCTCTATCTCTCCTCTTTCACTATATCCTATTATATACAAGGCCAAGTGTGTTTGTCCGAAGCTGTCATGTGCAGTAGAGACAGCACAAGGACAAACACACCTGGCCTTTGAGTCCTACTCCCTAGTTGATCCATCATCTGTGGCAGAAGGGGGCGTGAGCGACATGAAGCGGGCATGGCCGGACGTGAAGGGGCGTGGCTGGATGCAGTCACGAGATGGGGAGGGAGACAGAGAGGAGGGGGAGAGAGAGGGGAGGGGGAGAGAGAGGGGAGGGGGGGAGAGAGAGGGGAGGGGGGGAGAGAGAGGGGAGGGGGGGAGAGAGAGGGGAGGGGGGGAGAGAGAGGGGAGGGGGGAGAGAGAGGAGGGTGAGAGAGCGCAAAAGAGATGGGGAGAGAGAGCGCAAAAGAGAGGGGGGGAGAGAGAGAGCAAAAGAGAGGGGGGAGAGAGCGCAAAAGAGAGGGGGAGAGAGAGCGCAAAAGAGAGGGGGGGGAGAGCGCAAAAGAGAGGGGGGAGAGAGAGAGCACAAAAGAGAGGGGAAGAGAGAGAGCACAAAAGAGAGGGGGGAGAGAGCGCAAAAGAGAGGGGGAGAGAAGGTGCACAAAAGAGAGGGGGGAGAGAGGAGGGGAGAGGGGGGAGAGAGGAGGGGAGAGGGGGGAGAGAGAGAGCAAAAGAGGGGGAGAGAGGGGGGGAGAGAGAGGGGGAGGGGGGAGAGAGAGCTCAAAGGGGAGGGGGGGGGAGAGAGGGGGGGGAGGGGGGAAAGAGAGCTCAAAGGGGAGGGGGGGGGAGGGGGGAGAGAGAGCTCAAAGGGGAGGGGGGGGGGAGGGGGGAGAGAGAGCTCAAAGGGGAGGGGGGAGAGAGAGCTCAAAAGAGAGGGGGAGAGAGAGCACAAAAGAGATGGGGGAGAGAGAGAGGGGGGAAAGAGAGAGCTCAAAAGAGGGGGGAGAGAGAGAGCTCAAAAGAGATGGGGGAGAGAGAGAGTATGAAGAGAGCGCAAAAGAGATGGGGAGAGAGCTCAAAAGAGAGGGGGAGTGAGAGAGCGCAAAAGAGAGGGGGAGTGAGAGAGCGCAAAAGAGAGGGGGAGTGAGAGAGCGCAAAAGAGAGGGGGAGTGAGAGAGCGCAAAAGAGAGGGGGAGTGAGAGAGCGCAAAAGAGAGGGGGAGTGAGAGAGCGCAAAAGAGAGGGGGAGTGAGAGAGCGCAAAAAAGGGGGGAGAGAGAGAGCGCAAAAAAGGGGGGGGAGAGAGAGCGCAAAAAAGGGGGGGAGAGAGAGCGCAAAAGAAAGGGGGGGAGAGAGAGAGCGCAAAAGAAAGGGGGAGAGAGAGAGCGCAAAAGAAAGGGGGGAGAGAGAGAGCGCAAAAGAAAGGGGGGAGAGAGCACAAAAGAAAGGGGGGGGAGAGAGAGCGCAAAAGAAAGGGGGGAGAGAGAGAGCGCATAAGAGAGGGGGAGAGAGAGCGCAAAAGAGAGGGGGGAGAGAGAGCATAGGAGGGGGAGAGAGAGAGCATAAAAGAGGGGGAGAGAGAGAGGGGGGGAGAGGGGAGAGAGCTCAAAAGAGAGGGGGGAGAGCTCAAAAGAGATGGGGGAGAGCTCAAAAGAGATGGGGGAGAGAGAGTGCAAAAGAGATGGGGGAGAGAGAGAGAGCTTAAAAGAGAGGGGGAGAGAGAGCGCAAAAGAGATGGGGGAGAGAGCACTAAAGAGAGGGGGAGAGACAGAGCGCAAAAGAGAGGGGGGAGAGAGCTCAAAAGAGAGGGTCGAGAGAGAGAGCTCAAAAGAGAGGGGGAGAGAGCGCAAAAAAGATGGGGGAGAGAGAGAACGCAAAAGAGATGGGGGAGAGAGCACAAAAGAGAGGGGGGAGAGACAGAGCGCAAAAGAGAGGGGGGAGAGAGAGCTCAAAAGAGAGGGTCGAGAGAGAGAACTCAAAAGAGAGGGGGAGAGAGAGCAAAAGAGAGGGGGAGGGAGAGAGCGCAAGGGGTGGGACCGCTGTACTGCAAAAAATGGCCCGTGTAAACGGGCTTTAGGACTAGTGTTATAATAATATGTGACTGTGGGGAAGAGTGTCTGTGTGTGTTTGAATAATTATGTGTGTGAGAGAAAGAGTTATGGTGTGAATATGAGAGAATATGTGAGTGTGACTGTGAGTATGAGAATGTGTGTGTATAAGTGAGAGTTTGTGTGAGTGTATGTGTATATGAGTGTAGGTGTGTGTATGTGAGAGAGTTTGCGTGTCAGTGAGTTTGTGTTTCTGAGCGTTAGTGTGCATGTGTGTGTTTTGGAGGAGGTGTGTCTGTGTGTTTGTAAGACCACTGCCTGATTATGGTACAGCTGCTAGAAATTCCTCAGGATGCAACCTTTTTCATGTCACTTTATTTTCTCATATATTGAAATTTAAGTGCATAAAAGGGGAGAGTGTGGGGTGTGGAAGGGAGAAAGAGGTAGAGTGTTAGAGAGAGGGATAGTATAGAAGAAAGGAGGATAGTTTAAAAAAAGAGGAGAGGTGTGTGAGAGAGGAGAATGTGTTTGTGGTAGAGAGAGACAGAAGTGTGAGTAAAAGAGGGAAGACAGGGCATGAAGATCGTGAGAGAGAGGGGGAGAGTGTAAGAGGGGGAGAGTAAGAGAAAGAGGGAGTATGTGGGAGAGAGGGCGAGATATAGATAGATGTATTTATTTAAATGTTGCCATTCCAGACAATATCAAGTTTTCTGAATAAGAATATACTGTCTGAAAAAATGTTTTCCCCCCCAGAAGTCCATGGTTTTGCTGGTTCATTATACAGGCTACATAAAACAAGCCTAGTAGGCTTTATTAATATTGTGGTCTCCTGTCCGCTAGATGATAGAGCTCCACAGGAGAATGTGACTCAAAGTTTCAGCTACTACCTTGGAACTTTTAGTCACGTATCTGTGTGAAGCTCTATAGTTGCATGTGACTTACACTACAGTATATACCCCTGTGGAGCTCTGTTATCATAGGGGAGACAACACTCCTAATTGAGCCTAACTAGGATTCTTTAATGAGCAGCCTTCTTCTTCATCTAGCTGTTGTCTTCCCCAGAACCCCTAGTTGATGTTGCTGTTATGCACTTTTTTGTGTTTATTACTGTATGTATCATTATTTAATTTATTGTATAAAATAAAAAAGATTAAAATTACTGCATAAGAAGGTATTAGCAATGGCTAAACATATGTTAAGATAGGGTGGGGTAGTGGGCGTGCATGGGTAGTTTGTGGGTGGGATCAAAAGTGGTGAGTAACATTTTGGCCTGGCTAGTAGCTTAGAACTGGAAATTTTGAGCCCTGCTGTATATATATGTGTATGTATGTATGTGTATATATATATATATATATATATATATATATATATATATATATATATATATATATATATATATATATATAATATACATACAGTCGTATGCAAAAGTTTAGGCACCCCTGACAATTTCCATGATTTTCATTTATAAATAATTGGGTGTTTGGATCAGCAATTTCATTTTGATCTATCAAATAACTGAAGGACACAGAAATATTTCAGTAGTAAAATTAGGTTTATTGGATTAACAGAACCTATGTGCAATATGCATCAAGACGGAATTAGACACCCTTGTCATTTTGTTGATTTGAATACCTGTAATCACCTAGCACTGATAAATTGGAACACACAATTGGTTTGGTCAGCCCATTAAGCCTTCAACTTCATAGACAGGTGCATCCAATCATGAGAAAAGGTATCTATGGTGGCCAATTGCAAGTTGTTATTCTCTTTGACTCTCCTCTGAAGAGTGGCAACATGGGGGGGCCTCAAAACAACTCTCAAATGACCTGAAAACAAAGATTGTTCAACATTATGGTTTAGGGGAAGGCTACAAAAAGCTATCGCAGAGATTTAAGCTGTCAGTGTCCACTGTGAGGAACATAGTGAGGAAATGGAAGATCACAGGCACAGTTCTTGTTAAGGCCAGAAGTAAAATATATCAGAGAGGCAAAGGATGGTGAGAACGGTCAAAAACAGCCCACAGACCACCTCCAAAGACCTACAACAACATCTTGCTGCAGATGGTGTCACTGTGCATCGTTCAACAATTCAGCGTATGGGAGAGTGATGCGGAAGAAGCCTTTTCTGCACACACACCACAAACAGAGTCGCTTGAGGTATGCAAACACACATTTGGACAAGCCAGCTTCATTTTGGAAGAAGGTGCTGTGGACTGATGAAATAAAGATTGAGTTATTTGGTCATCACAAGGGGTGTTATGCATGGCGGCAAAAGAACACAGCATTCCAAGACAAACACTTGCTAGCCACAGAAAAATTTGGTGGATGTTTCATCATGCTGTGGGGCTGTGTGGCCAGTGCCGGTACTGGGAATCTTGTTAAACTTGAGGGTCGCATGGATTCCACTGAATATCAGCAGATACTTGAGAATAATGTTGAGGAATCAGTCACAAAGTTGAAGTTACGCCGGAGATGGATATTTCAACAAGACAACGACCCAAAACACTGCTCAACATCTATTCTGGCATTTATGCAGAGGAACAAGTACAATGTTCTGGAATGACCATCACAGTCTCCAGACCTGAATATCATTAAAAATCTGTGGGGTGATTTGAAGCGGGCTGTCCATGCTCGGCAACCATGAAACCTAACTGAACTGGAGATGTTTTGCAAGGAGGAATGGTTCAAAATACCTTCATCCAGACACTCATTACAGGCTATAGGAAGCGTCTAGAGGCTGCTATCTCTGCTAAAGGAGGCTTTACTAATTATTGATGCAATATTTCTGTTGGGGTTCCCAAATTTATGCACCTGTCTAATTTTGTTTTGATGCATATTGCACATTTTCTGTTAATCCAATAAACCTAATTTCACTACTGAAATATTACTGTGTCCTTCAGTTATTTGATAGATCAAAATGAAATTGTTGATCCAAACACCCAATTATTTATAAATGAAAATCAAGGAAATTGTCAGGGGTGCCTAAACTTTTGCATCTGACTGTATATAGCTCATTTCCTCATTTATAAATAGTCTCCCACACAACTTTCATTCTCCTGAAATGTCAGGTGCAAACACTGATCAGCACATCCTTCCATTCACTTAACCCTATATAATACATACCCTCTCTCCCTACAAGTATCTATATCACACATCAATATTATAGACTTTTTATTTCTTTTTTAATTTTTATTTTGTACTATTTGTGTTTTATTATCATCTACACACCTCATACCACTAACATGAATCCAAATATGACCATACTGTTATTCGTGATAACCCTTTTCTCACTCCAATTTTGTTCACATCACTACCGCCATAAGCACACACCTCAAACTGGAAAACAAATTATTATACACCATGGCCTGCTCTATTGCCGTAACTTATCTGCTGAGTGCTGATGGAGAGTTATAAAAAATAGCCCCTCTACCCCCACCTCACAAAATTATAAAGTATCCCGTTTACTTTATGGCCAAAAAAAACATGTCCAAATTCCTATTCTTTATGTTACTTGCTCTTGCAAATGATCTGGAGTCTAACCCTGGTCCCCCAAAAAATTCCATTCCTAGCCTTCCAGCTAAAAAAGGCCTCCCCTTTGTGCACTGTAATATCCGCAGCTTACTACCAAAAATCTATGCACTGCAAGTATGGTGTTCACATTACAAGCCCCAAATCATTGTGATCTCTGAATTGTGGCTAACCACAAAAATACCTGACTACCATTGCAATACATGGGTATTCATGCCATAGAAATGAAAAAGCTAAAAGAGGAGGCGGGATTGTAATTTATGTTGACAATTCCATAAAGTACACCCCCTTACAAAAATTTAGCTCTCCTGCCACCTTCGATTTCCTTTCTGGAACAATTGAGATCCCGTGCAACAAATCAATCATTGTTGCAGGAATCTACTGCCCACCTAGCTCCCATGTGCATTCTCTTTCTGACATAGCCCATCTCCTTAGTGAAACCAGCTCAAACCCCAAAAAGTCAAATTTTGGTCTTTAGAGATTTTAATATTGATTGGCTGAATCCTAAAAACAATAGTTCTTGCTCACCGTTTAAGACTTTGCAGCTAACTCAATTAATCTCCTCCCCAACTCAAATAAACATTAAAAGCCATAACCACACCCTGCTCGATTGGATTCTCTCCACTTCTCCAGACCGAATCCAGAAGGCAGGTGTTCTCCCTAACAGTTTCAGTGACCACTGCTTAGTGTACTGTGTGCGCAAAATAAAGGCTACTAAATCCTCTCCCAAGGTCAAAATCACCAGGTCCTTCAAAAAAAAAAAATTAATTCATTTCTAAATGACATCAAGAACCTCCCCTGGCACAGATTAAACCTAATTCCAGATTTAGACTCTGCAGTTAAATTCTTTCAGTCCAAACTCCTACAAGTTTGGAATTTGCATGCCCCGCTGCATAAGGTAAAAGGAACGCATATGAATTGGATCACAGCTGACCTCTTTCAAATGTACCAGTTTCGGGATTCATTGTGGTCAAAGTTCAAGCATACTGGCTCTATGAGCGATCACTGTGTATATAGACAATCGCAAAATATATGCACTAAACAAACAAAATTGGCCAAGGCCCAATATTTCTGTGAAATTCTGAACAATAAATTATCAAACCCTAGAAAGTTTTGGAAAGTCATAAATAACTTACAAACTCCACCAATCCACTCCCAACCCTCGGCATCGCATGGAAGGGGAGGGGCTAAGGTCCGGATCAAGTTAGTAACTTGCTGGGAGCCAAGGGGATTAACATAAGCTCTGGTGGTCTCACTGTTTGTTTTTACAACACTCCTTCCTGTGACTGCTTTGGTTAGGAATTTAGCACAGGGGTGTGAGGAGATCGCGGGGCACCGGGTTGCATGGAAGGGGAGTGGCTAAGGACTGGATCAAGTTAGAAACTTGCTGGGAGCCAAGGAGAGCTCCCAACAAGTTTCTAACTTGATCCAGACCTTAGCCCCTCCCTTTCTATGTGACCCGGTGCCCCGCAATCTCCTCACACGCCTTTGCTAAATTCCTAACCAAAGCAGTCACAGGAAGGAGTATTGTTAAATCAAACACAGTGAGACTCAGACCACCAGAGTTTATGTTAATCCCCTTGGCTCCCAGCAAGTTACTAACTTGATCCTGACCTTAGCCCCTCCCCTTCCATGCGACCCGGTGCCCGAATCTCCTAACACCCCTGTGCTAAATTCCTATAACAGTGATAGAAGCACTCACAGCACAGCATATTAACCCCTAAACCACCGCTCCCGGAGCCCACCGCAACTATAATAAATGTATTAACCCCTAAACCGCCGCTCCCTGAACCCGCCGCAACCTATATTAAATGTATTAACCCCTATCCTGCCCCCCCTACACCGTCGCCACCTATAATAAATTTATTAACCCCTATCCTGCCCCCCACTACACCGCCGCCACTGTAATAAAATTATTAACCCCTAAACCAAAGTCTAACCCTAACGCCCCCCTAACTTAAATATTAATTAAATAAATCTAAATAAATTAACTCTTATTAACTAAATGAATCCTATTTAAAACTAAATACTTACCTTTAAAATAAACCCTAATATAGCTACAATATAAATAATAATTATATTCTAGCTATCTTAGGATTTATATTTATTTTACAGGTACCTTTCAATTTATTTTAACCAGGTACAATAGCTATTAAATAGTTATTAACTATTTAATAGCTTACCTAGCTAAAATAAAGAGAAATGTACCTGTTAAATAAATCCTAACCTAAGTTACAATTACACCTAACACTACACTATACTTTAATAAATTATTCATATTTAAAAATAAATACTTACCTGTAAAATAAACCCGAAGATAGCTACAATATAATTAATAATTATATTATAGCTATCTTAGGATTTATATTTATTTTACAGGTAACTTTGTATTTATTTTAGCTAGTTAGAATAGTTATTAACTATTTAATAACTACCTAGCTAAAAGAAATACAAAATTACCTGTAAAATAAATCCTAACTTAAGTTACAATTAAACCTAATACTACACTATCATTAAATTAATTAAATAAACTACCTACAAATAACTACAATTAAATACAATTACATAAACTAACTAAAGTACAAAAAATAAAAAAATAAGTTACAAACATGTTACAAATATTACAACAATTTTAAGCTACTTACACCTAATCTAAGCCCCCTAATAAAATAACAAACCCCCCCAAAATAAAAAAATGCCCTACCCTATTCTACATTAAAAAAGTTCAAAGCTCTTTTACCTTACCAGCCCTTAAAAGGGCCATTTGTGGGGGCATGCCCCAAAGAAAACAGCTCTTTTGCCTGTAAAAGAAAAATACAACCCCCCCCAACATTAAAACCCACCACCCACATACCCCTAATCTAACCCAAACCCCCCTTACAAAAACCTAACACTAATCCCCTGAAGATCATCCTACCTTTAGTTGTCTTCACTCAGCCGAGCCACCGATGGAACTGAAGAGGACATCCGGAGCGGAAGAAGTTAATCCTCCAAACGGCGCTGAAGAAATCTTCCATCCGATGAAGTCATCATCCAGGCGGCGCTGAAGAAAAGTCTTCGATCCGGCCGATGTCATCTTCAAAGAGGCGCTGAAGAGGTCTTCTATCCGGGCGAAGTCATCTTCCAAGCCGGGTCTTGAATCTTCCTTCCGCCGACGCGGAACCACCTTCTTCACCGACGGACTATGACGAATGACTGCTCCTTTAAGGGACGTCATCCAAGATGGCGTCCCCTCAATTCCGATTGGCTGATAGGATTCTATCAGCCAATCGGAATTAAGGTAGGAAAAATCTGATTGGCTGATGGAATCAGCCAATCAGATTGAGCTCGCATTCTATTGGCTGTTCCGATCAGCCAATAGAATGCAAGCTCAATCTGATTAGCTGATTCCATCAGCCAATCGGATTGAACTTGAATCTGATTGGCTGATTCCATCAGCCAATCAGAATTTTCCTACCTTAATTCCGATTGGCTGATAGAATCCTATCAGCCAATCGGAATTGAGGGGACGCCATCTTGGATGACGTCCCTTAAAGGAGCCGTCATTCGTCGTAGTCCGTCGGTGAAGATGGTGGTTCCACGCCGGCGGAAGGAAGATTCAAGACCCGGCTTGGAAGATGACTTCGCCCGGATAGAAGACCTCTTCAGCGCCTCTTTGAAGATGACATCGGCCGGATCGAAGACTTTTCTTCAGCGCCGCCTGGATGATGACTTCATCGGATGGAAGATTTCTTCAGCGCTGCTTGGAGGATTAACTTCTTCCGCTCCGGATGTCCTCTTCAGTTCCATCGGTGGCTCGGCTGAGTGAAGACAACTAAAGGTAGGATGATCTTCAGGGGATTAGTGTTAGGTTTTTGTAAGGGGGGTTTGGGTTAGATTAGTAGGGGTATGTGGGTGGTGGGTTTTAATGTTGGGGGGGTTGTATTTTTCTTTTACAGGCAAAAGAGCTGTTTTCTTTGGGGCATGCCCCCACAAATGGCCCTTTTAAGGGCTGGTAAGGTAAAAGAGCTTTGAAATTTATTTAATTTAGAATAGGGTAGGGCATTTTTTTATTTTGGGGGGGTTTGTTATTTTATTAGGGGGCTTAGATTAGGTGTAAGTAGCTTAAAATTGTTGTAATATTTTTAACATGTTTGTAACTTATTTTTTTATTTTTTGTAACTTAGCTTTTTTTATTTTTTGTACTTTAGTTCGTTTATGTAATTGTATTTAATTGTTGTTATTTGTAGGTAGTTTATTTAATTAATTTAATGATAGTGTAGTATTAGGTTTAATTGTAACTTAGGTTAGGATTTATTTTACAGGTAATTTTGTATTTCTTTTAGCTAGGTAGTTATTAAATAGTTAATAACTATTTAATAACTATTCTAACTATAAAATAAATACAAAGTTACCTGTAAAATAAATATAAATCCTAAGATAGCTACAATATAATTATTATTTATATTGTAGCTATATTAGGGTTTATTTTACAGGTAAGTATTTATTTTTAAATAGGAATAATTTATTAAAGTATAGTGTAGTGTTAGGTGTAATTGTAACTTATGTTAGGATTTATTTTACAGGTAAATTTCAGTTTATTTTAGCTAGGTAAGCTATTAAATAGTTAATAACTATTTAATAGCTATTGTACCTGGTTAAAATAAATTGAAAGGTACCTGTAAAATAAAAATAAATCCTAAAATAGCTAGAATATAATTATTATTTATATTGTAGCTATATTAGGGTTTATTTTAAAGGTAAGTATTTAGTTTTAAATAGGATTCATTTAGTTGATAAGAGTTAATTTATTTAGATTTATTTAATTAATATTTAAGTTAGGGGGGCGTTAGGGTTAGGGTTAGACTTAGGTTTAGGGGTTAATAATTTTATTACAGTGGCGGCAGTGTAGTGGGGGGCAGATTAGGCGTTAATAAATTTATTATAGGTGGCGACGGTGTAGGGGGGGCAGATTAGGGGTTATTAAATTTATTATAGGTGGCGACGGTGTAGGGGGGCAGGATAGGGGTTAATAGGTTTAATATAGGTTGCGGCGGGTTCAGGGAGCGGCGGTTTAGGGGTTAAACTATTTAGTTGCGGAGAGGTGCGGGATCAGCAGGATAGGGGTTAATAACTTTATTATAGAGGGCGACGGTGTAGGGGGGGCAGGATAGGGGTTACTAGGTATACTGTAGGTGGCAGCGGTGTCCGGGAGCGGAGGTTTAGGGGTTAATACATTTATAAGAGTTGCGGCAGGGTCTAGGAGCGGCGGTTTAGGGGTTAGTAACTTTATTGAGTTGCGGGAGGCTCCGGGGGCGCCGGTATAGGGGGTAGAACAGTGTAGTTTAGTGTGAGTGCTTAGTGACAGGCTAGCAATAAAGCTGGGAAAAAGCCGAAGGGCAGCGAGATCGGATGAGTGATAACTGTCACAGTCCGCTGCTCATCGCCCCGCGGCTTTTTGACAGCTTTATTTGATAACTTAGGCGTATTTTTTCAGGTCCGCGGCGGCGATGTGAGGCGAGCTTAGGCGGGCGTATTGGGCCGGCGAAGCCAGAAAAGTAGACGGCTTGATAACTACCCCCCTGAAACTCAGTCACAAGGGGATTACATGTGCTGAAAATGTGCCAATATTTTCTGAGAATAGAGTTTATGTTATTACTTAATGCATTAAATTTGGTAACACAAACAACACGGTCCTGTCTAGGCTTCATCTTGACTTTAGGTTTGGATGTCTCAAGTAAGCTATTGCGTGGTAATGTTGCTACTTCTTCAATCTCTTTGTCGACTAGCTCTATAGAGTAACCCCTCACTTTAAACTTATCACCCATCTGGTTCAATCTCTGTCTAACCAGTGTATCATCCGATACAATTCTCCTAACTCTAAGGAGTTGACTACGAGGTAATGACCTCTTAAGGGATTCAGGGTGAAAGCTATTGAAATGAAGCAGGCTATTTTTTATCAGTGGATTTTGTATACAGATCTGTACTAAAGCCATTGCCCGATTTTATAAACCTTGGTGTCCAAGAATTCAATGCTTTCCTCACTGTACTTTAATGTAAACTTGATATATGCAGTTGCATTATTCAACTGGTTAACAAATTCCCATAGGGATCCAATGTCGCCCAACCACATGCCAAATATATAGTCTATGTAGCGCCACCAGGTGGTTCCACATAGAACAAAGAGACCATTCTCAAAAACGAATTTCTCCTCGAAGATGTTCATGAATATATTTGCGTATTTTGGGGCCACATTGGACCCCATGGCCGTACCCTGTTTTTGAATGTAAAATTCATCCTGGAATAGGAAATAATTACATCTCAGTACAATTTCTTTTACAAGATATGACAAGTCCACGGATTTTATCCTTACTTATGGGATTACGCCTCCTGGTCAGCAGGAGGAGGCAAAGAGCACCATAGCAGAGCTGTATATATAGCTCCTCCCTTCCCTCCCACCCCAGTCATTCTCTTTCCCTGTGTTAGTGATAGGAAGAGGCAGAGTGAGGTGTTAGTTATAGATTCTTCAATCAAGTGTTTATTATTTTTTAAAGTGGTGCCACAGTGTGCTACTTTGTTCTGGTGTTTAGCCTAGACCAAATCAGTCTCTTCAGGGCAAAAAGAGAAGCATTTGGTGGCTTCAAAGCAATGGGAACTTGTGGGACATAATTCTCACTGCGCCTCCCATATACTGTTGCTGCCCTATCTGAGGAAAATATCTGAGAGTCTTTTGCTCAGTATTTTTCTTGTATCCTTCAGGACCATGTGAGCAGTTGGATTTCACACGCCTGAGTGCTGCCTTTGCTGTTGGCAGCTTGTGAGGTAACTGCCATTTTTGTTTCTGGGATTAGAAAACAGACAGAAGGCCTCATAAGGATTTGGCATCTCACGTTATGATTGAGCAGCCCTTTGCATATTATATGGGCTCTTTGCAGGTATGCATCCTCTTGTTTATCTTAGGAGAGTATACAGACAGTATATACTGTATATATATTTTATTTGACAACCCTCTTGCATGGCAAACTACTTGTTAATTTGTGTTGTAAGCAAATATGGGGCATGTTCTCCCGTCGGTTATTTATACAGCAGCGACTGTAAACAAACCGACCGGGAGTTTGCTATATTGTGTCTGATTGCAGCGACTGTTTGTCAGGGTTTGGTGTCATTTTATTTCAACATGGGACATGTTCTCCCGGCGGGTATTTATACTAAGACAAAGCCGACCGGGAGTTTGCTGTATTGTGCCTGTTGCACAGCGAATGCTTGTCCTAAATGTGTGACTTAAGTTATGACCTTGTTTTTAATCAAACATGGGACATGTTCTCCCGGCGGTATTTTATACTCAAGCCGACCGGGAGTTTATTATATTCTGTCCGTTCTCATGGCATATCGTTATAAGGGCTCATATCGCTCTGTTACGAGCGTAACTATGGCGTAGTATTTTAATGATATTGATCACGCCCACGATGTTCTTAACAATGGCGCGCCTTTTTCTTCCCCTGCACAGGGTGCTGTATACTTGTTGCGCAAAGTAAAAGAAATAAAGCGCACAAGATGGGGCGGATTATTTGCGCTTAGTGATATATATTTTTTTAACAAAGCTCCAATACCAATGACGGCATCTGTGACGTGGGATGGTCATCACGTTACAAGGCTCCTTATACACATATTTATTTGCATTGAGTCAGTTTGCTCCGAACATGTTAGCATTATAACCTGTAAATGCAGTGAGGGCTCATCTGAGATGCCCGTACTTTCCCTGACAATGGAGTTGCAAGACATTTAAAATATTTTTCTCTTCACTTTTAAAGAGACAGTAACACATAACCGATAACGTCCTGTTTCAGCCTATAAGTGTCAGATCCATTTTTGAGCGGGGTCCTTTTTTATTTGAAGGTCTGCTTTGTATTTCAAAACAAGTGCACACTTAAAATAAAGATTTTTCTTCTGGCCCACATGCGGTGCTCTGCGGTTCCTTGCATTTTTATTATGGGCACATGACGTGGTTACTTTGATGGGCATAGTAACGTCTACTTCCAGCGAGTTTACCATGCTAATTGGATATTTTCTGACGCTGATACAGACAATATGAGGTTTACTGTATAAACTTTATTAAAAGACTTGAGGCTGTTTATTTTATTTATTTATTTATTTATTTATTACTTCATCCTTTATGACATAGGATGGTACAGGGACAGTTATTATGTGTAGACTTTATTGCACAACCCATGACTCAAGGTTTTACATGTATTGCCCGATTTAATTTATGAACCACAGGAAAGGCTCTGCGGATCCTTGCAAACCTGGGTTTTTCATATACATAACAATGTCTTGTTGTAGCAATATCTATGTTGTTACTGGTTTGTCTCTTCAAGAGATAACATGTTCCTTTTTTTTTAAAAAAAAAAGGGGGATTTTTGTTAATATAGAGCAAATAGCTCAGCATGCTAATGCACTGTGGCTAAGCTCTGTAGCAACTTGAGGGTTGCAGGTTTGATCCCCGGTGAGGTCAGGCAAACAGTGTATTAGTTACACTGATTTATAAACATTGTGGCTGTTTTTGTTTGTTTTTAATCATCCTTTGCATGGGATGGTACAAACTTTCACAAGGATGAGTTTCTTTCAGAATTAAAGAGACAGTACCGTCCTATTCTGAGTGCATTATTTTCAATAAATTATAACTGAAGGAACAAACGCACTAAGCATTGAGTTAATTTTAGGAGTTCAAGGAAAATCGTTTCCTATGTTCAAATTTATTTTTGCCCTTTGACAATGGTTGCTGGGGGGTCTGTTTACAAAGGGCCATATTCCAGCCAAGCCCACCTAGAGACCCAACCATAAACAACCCAAGAAGCCCGCTGCTACTTTTACCAAGACAGCATGAAGGGGCGGCCCCCAATCCGGGACCGGATCTAGTAGGGGGCAGACTTTATCTCCTTGTCCAGGCTTGGATGAGAGATGTTCAGGATCCCTGGACACTAGAAATCGTGTTTCAAGGGTATCAGTTGGAGTTCAAGAGTTGTGGTTCCCAAAAAAAGAAGGAACGTTCCGACCCATTTTAGATCTCAAGAGTCTAAACAAGTTTCTCAGAGTTCCATCCTTCAAGATGGAGACTATTCGGACAATTATTCCATTGATCCAGGAGGGTCAATATAGGACTACCGTGGACTTAAAGGAAGGATCCGAGATACGGATCCAGGTTCAGGGATTTTCAGGCCGAACTGATAGATGCCTTGGCAGCGCTTTGGTCGTTCAACCTAGCTTATGTGTTCCCTCCATTTGCTCTCCTTCCCCGGGTGATTGCTTGAGTCAAACAGGAGAGGGCTTCAGTGATTCTCATCGCTCCTGCTGGGCCTCGCAGGACTTGGTATGCCGATCTGATGGACATGTCCTCTCTGCCACCGTGGAAGCTTCCATTGAGGCAGGACCTTCTCATTCAGGGACCCTTCCATCATCCGAATCTAGTTTCTCTGCAGCTGACTGCTTGGAGATTGAACGCTTAATTTTATCTAAGCGAGGGTTCTCTGATTCGGTCATTGATACCTTGATTCAGGCACGTAAGCCTGTTACTAGAAAAGTTTACCATAAGATATGGCGTAAATATCTTTATTGGTGAGAATCCAAGGGCTACTCATGGAGTAGGGTTAGGGTTCCCAGGATTTTATCTTTTCTCTAAGAAGCATTGGAGAAAGGGTTGTCAGCAAGTTTCTTAAAGGGACAGATTTCTGCTTTGTCTATTTTGCTACACAAGCGTCTGGCAGATGTTCCAGATGTTCAATCTTTTTGTCAGGCTCTGATTAGAATCAGGCCTGTGTTTAGACCAATTGCTCCTCCTTGGAGTTTGAATTTATTTTTTAATGTTCTTCAAGGGGTTCCGTTTGAACCTATGCATTCCATAGATATTCAGTTGCTATCTTGGAAAGTTTTTATTTTTGGTAGCTATTTCTTCTGCTCGCAGAGTTTCTGAGCTTTCAGCTTTACAATGTGATTCTCCTTATCTTATTTTCCATTCTGATAAGGTGGTCTTACATACCAAACCTGGTTTCCTTCCTAAGGTTGTTTCTAATAAGAATATTAATCAGGAAATTGTTGTTCCTTCCTTGTGTCCTCATCCTTCTTCTAAGAAGGAGCGTCTGTTACATAACTTGGACGTGGTCCGTGCCCTGAAGTTTTTTACTTGTTGGCGAGTAAAGATTTTCGTCAATCATCTTCATTATTTGTTGTTTTTTCTGGAAAACGTAGGGGCCAGAAAGCTACGGCTACCTCTCTTTCTTTTTGGCTGAAGAGTATCATCCGTTTGGCATATGAGACTGCTGGACAGCAGCCTCCTGAAAGAATTACGGCTCATTCTACTAGGGATGTGGCTTCCTCATGGGCATTTAAAAGTGATGCTTTTGTTGAACAGATTTGCATGGCTGCAACTTGGTCGTCTCTTCACATTTTTTCAAAATTTAACAAATTTGATACTTTTGCCTCATCTGAGGCTGTTTTTGGGAGAAAGGTTCTTCAAGCAGTGGTGCCTTCCGTTTAGGTTCCTGTCTTGTCCCTCCCTTTCATCTGTGTCCTATTGCTTTGGTATTGTATCCCATAAGTAAGGATGAAATCCGTGGACTCGTCATATCTTGTAAAAGAAAAGGAAATTTATGCTTACCTGATAAATTTATTTATTTTACGATATGACGAATCCACGGCCCACCCTGTCAATTTTCTAAGACATGTCTATTTTTGTTAAACTTCAGTCACCTCTGCACCTTGGCTTTTTCTTTCTCTTCCTAACTTCGGTCGAATGACTGGAGTGGGAGGGAAGGGAGGAGCTATATATACAGCTCTGCTGTGGTGCTCTTTGCCTCCTCCTGCTGACCAGGAGGCGTAATCTCATAAGTAAGGATGAAATCTGTGGACTCGTCATATCGTAAAAGAAATAAATTTATCAGGTAAGCATAAATTTCCTTTTCATGAAGATCCAAAACAAAGTCAATTTGACAGCTATTAAATGTGCTAAATTGTTGCAAAACCCTTTTCACTGCTCCCATACCAGATGCGTGTGTAATGGAGGTGTATAGGCTAGACACATCTAATGTATATAAAATGCTTTTATATGTGGTAATATTTAGGTCACTCAGTTTAACCAAAAAATCGCTGGTGTCTTTAATATAAGAACTAGATAATTCTACAAAGGGTCTTAGAAAATGATCTAAATAAATTGAAATATTTGAGCATACAGAATGGGTGATGAACCAGATGGGTGATAAGTTTAAAGTGAGGGGTTACCCTAAAGAGCTAGTCGACAAAGAGGGTGAAGAAGTAGCAACATTACCACGCTATAGCTTACTTGAGACATCCAAACCTAAAGTCAAGATGAAGCCTAGACAGGACCGTGTTGTTTTTGTTACCAAATTTAATGCATTAAGTAATGATATAAATTCTATTCTCAGAAAACATTGGTACATTTTGAGCACATGTAATCTCCTTGTGACTGAGTTTCAGTCTGGTTTTATGCCTGCCTATAAGAAGAGTAAGAACCTCAGAGATAGATTAATCAAGGCTGACATTGGCCCTTTAAAAACTAATGTGCAGAGATATTTTTCAGATAAAAATATGGGGTGCTATCCTTGTTTAAGGTGTGCGAGTTGTAACAGTATGATAAAAGGTAAATACTTTTATCACCCCGCACTGGTAAGAAGTATATTATTAAAGTTTTTTTTTACATGTAACACCACTTACGCCATATATATGATCAAGTGCCCATGTGGGCGGAGTTACATCGGAGAGACCACTAGGATGGTCCGGGAGAGAATATGTGAGCATAGGTCTGATATTAGGAACAGTAAAATAAAAAATCCAGTAGCAGAACATTTCATTCAGGCAGGACATAGTATCTGCCAACTTAGGTTCCAGATCATAGATCACATCAATATACCAAGAAGGGGAGGAGATAGAGAACACTTTTTAAAGCAGAAAGAGGTATTTTGGATTAACAAACTTGAGACTTTGTTCCCTATTGGAATGAATAAAGAATATCACCTTTCTGCTTTGATTTTATCTATATTGCAAGTAATGATTATGTTACAATGGTATTTGGTACTCTGTATTCTGTTTTGTTTCTATTTGCAACAATGTATAATTGATTTTATGTAGATGTACTTTTGTATTTTGTCACTAGATGGCGCATTCTCTTTCAGTCAGGTTACACTGAAATGGTATCTGTGATTTTGCAGTTAAAAGGTTAATTGATAGGTGTGGTTTTGTAACCCCCAACGCTTTATTAAGGTGTGTTATCTGCATTTGTGTACTGACATGACTAAGGACTAGAGATCTGAAACGTTGTCTTTCTTTCTTTGAAAATCCCAATAAAGATGGAAGTTTTTGCATAAGTGGTGAGTGCTGCTGTCTCTCAATACCTGGGACCCTAAAACAGCCACACAATGCAAGCTCTCAAATCCAAACAAACTGAGAACAAGGGAAGGGTGCACAGGCTTATGTAATCACCCTAGACATATACAAAACACGGAAGGGGACTGCACTCTCATACCGGACCGGGTACACATCCAATGACCCTGCAACATGCTCAGCACTGGGTGCTCACGGGCACTCACAGGAAGCTGTGCTGCCCCCAGAGTCACAGGCAGTTAACCCCAGACAGGTTTGGGTGCAAGAACCATAGGGAAAATTACAAAACAAATTAATACAACACACAGAGAAAGTCCAGCACTCACTTACAAGCTCTCAGCTAAGATTTAAAAGCAAAAATGGAAAGGTTAGTTACCGCATCTGGCCAAATGGGAAAAGCCCAGGTACCACGTCAAGGTCCTTTCCAATACCTGGGACCCTAAAACAGCCACACAATGCAAGCTCTCAAATCCAAACAAACTGGGAACAAGGGAAGGGTGCACAGGCTTATGTAATCACCCTAGACATATACAAAACATGGAAGGGGACTGCACTCTCATACCGGACCGGGTACACATCCAATGACCCTGTAACATGCTCAGCCCTGGGTGCTCACGGGCACTCACAGGAAGCTGCCCTGTCCCCAGTGTCACAGGCAGTTAACCCCAGACAGGTCTGGGTGCAAGAACCATAGGGAAAATTACAAAACAAATTAATACAACACACAAAGAAAGTCCAGCACTCACTTACATGCTCACAGCTAAGATTTAAAAGCAAAAAATGGAAAGGTTAGTTACCGCATCTGGCCAAATGGGACAAGCCCAGGTACCACGTCAAGGTCCTTTCCAATACCTGGGACCCTAAAACAGCCACACAATGCAAGCTCTCAAATCCAAATTAACTGGGAACAAGCTTGCATTGTGTGGCTGTTTTAGGGTAACTAACCTTTTCATGTTTTGCTTTTAAATCTTAGCTGTGAGCATGTGAGTGCTGGACTTTCTTTGTGTGTTGTATTAATTTGTTTTGTAATTTTCCCTATGGTTCTTGCACCCAGACCTGTCTGGGGTTAACTGCCTGTGACTCTGGGGACAGCGTAGCTTCCTGTGAGTGCCCGTGAGCACCCAGGGCTGAGCATGTTACAGGGTCATTGGATGTGTACCCGGTCCGGTATGAGAGTGCAGTCCCCTTCCATGATATATATATATATATATATATCTCCAAATAGCTGATCCACCCACCTACAGACAACTACCTGGATGCAGATATGTAATTTATAACTCCAAATTAAATGCGCTCACAGGAACTTTTGGATAGAACAAAACCAAAAATGTATTTAATGTTTCGGGGAAATACAAATCTGATGAAGGGGATTTGTATTTCCCCGAAACATTTAAATACATTTTTGGTTTTGTTATATCCAAAAGGTCCTGTGAGTGCATTTCATTTGGAATTATACATATAATATAAATATATATATATATATATATATATATATATATATCTCCAA
Source organism: Bombina bombina (assembly GCF_027579735.1). NCBI lineage: Eukaryota > Metazoa > Chordata > Amphibia > Anura > Bombinatoridae > Bombina > Bombina bombina. The sequence continues at coordinate 889,597,111 of NC_069504.1, forward strand.
GTAGTAAAGTGTGTGCACTCTCACATTCAAACATCGACTGCCAGGGTGCTATATTCTGAAGAGGGGACGTTTGTGGTTCCGAAATGTCACACAATAAAGAAGATTGAGTGCTTTCTTTTCTGAACATACATATATATATATAAACAACTCAAACAGAATCAGAGGCGAAACCAGGATTTCTTAAAATCAACAAGTCAAAATTATTGACCTTTCGGGGAATAAAACTCCCCTTCTTCAGAACAACAAATATACACACAAACCATTCTTAAATACAGTGAAAAACAAACAGGTACCTCCTCTTCCTGTCAAAAAAGGCGCCAAATCTACATCATTTCCGGTATAGGCTAATGTGACCCTGGAAGTTTACAACATTCACTTCCGGGTATATAATGCAATCTTTATATAACACAATTGTGAACAAAAGGGCTTCTCACTTGTATATCCAGTGGCCCCATGTGTTAAACAACTCATCAATCTGTAATACTTTGTTACATTGTGGCTTCCAATATAATATATATTTTTCGTGTGTTGCCCATAGCGTGTGCGGTGTTACACTACCCGTGTTTTCGTACCCCTTTACCGGAAGTTACGTCACTTCCTGATCCGGTTATACCAGAACTGTAAGACAGTGACATCACGTCTGTGACATTTGTTTACAATACCACGCATGCATAGTAGTGCCTACAATCTCGTGTTAAATATGCCTAAGCCATAACGATGCATGACAAAAATTAGGACAGCCAGTAAGTATATAAAAAACACACATTACGTAAAAAGCCATATTTACAATTTCAAAACGGAAAATACAATTACAATGACAATTGTTTCAGTACTCAGAGGATCAGCAGCATAGTCAAATATCTTGGCTTATATATTTGAATAAATCATACAAGAGGGTTCTTATTGACAGAACTTCCGTTAAAGAGGTACGTAAACACGGGTAATGTAACACCGCACACGCTATGGGCAACAAATGAAAAATATATATTATATTGGAAGCCACAATGTAACAAAGTATTACAGATTGATATGTTGTTTAACACATGAGGCCACTGTATATTCAAGTGGAAAGCCGTTTTGTTCACAATTGTGTTATATAAAAAGATTGTATTATATACCCGGAAGTGAATGCTGTAAACTTCCAGGGTCACATTAGCCTTTACCGGAAATGATGTAGATTTGGCGCATTTTTTTGACAGGAAGAAGGAGGTACCTGTTTGTTTTTCACTGTATGTAAGCACGGCTTGTGTGTATAATTGTTGTTCTGAAGAAGGGGAGTTTGACTTGTTGATTTGAAGAAATCCTGGTTCACCTCTGATTCTGTTTGAGTTATGTTTACACAGAAAAACCGGGTGGTTGACCCCAGGAGGGCGGATTCGCATTTCGATTGTTTTGTTTTATTTTATATATATATATATATATATATATATATATATATATATATATATATATATATATATATATATATATATATATATATATATATATATATATATATATATACACACAAACACTCTGCTAATCCGCATCTACAGACCATATGAAAAAGGAAAAAATATGGCAATTAATAAAAATTGAAAAACGCAGCTTTATTGGATACAAAAAATATTAAAATCAGTTGCATGTAAAAACATGAAAGAAAAAAGTGAGAAATCAGCTACAGTCCTGTAACTGACATTGAGCAGCAGCAGCCAAACATGTTTCGGGCCTGATGTCAGCCCTTATTCACTGGCATATATATATATATATATATATATATTCTTCAAATTTATTTCCTCGCACTCAGAATATTGTCACTCTTCTTTCAGTTTATTGATCCACCTTATAACCCATGGAGATGGATCAATAAATTGAATGAAGAGTGACAATATAAATGATTCCTGCAAATAATGAAAATGATGAGTTGGGATTGGCTATAGAAAAACAATTACAGCAAGGGGTTAATAGGTTAAAACAATTCACTCACCTAATGTCAATGTATTATACAACTACAGACAAGTCATGTAATGACAAAGTGTTTATTGTCCCTTTAACATTTCTTATGTAAAATATATTTTTAGAATAAACTGCTGTGTCATATACTGAGATAATTAAATTTAGATTACAATGTTTGTTTAAAGGGAAAATAGTAATTGTGTATACATTAAAGCACTTCACTGAAAAGTAACCACATACTGTACATTAAAAAATAAAACAAAACAAAAGGGGCGCCCATTATATATTTCAACAGAGAGTACATTTTTAAGATTGGTTGATAACGTAAAGTCAATGAAATGCATAAAAAAAGTGTATTGCATATGCCTTCTAATAGAAAATAATATAAATAGTAGTAAAGTGTTAAAGGCACCTGATGAAACAGTGTATAGCTGTGAAACACGTTGCTTTAAGATTTTATTAACCCCTTCTGCCATATCAGTGCAGATCTACATCATGCGGTACATAGCCCAAAGCACCGCATAATATAGATCTACGTCCATACTGCTGCAAGCCCAAGCAGTTTCGGTGCCCCTTTATCCCATGAAGGCAGATTGACAGAAAGTTACAGACAGTGACACAGTCTGTGTAACTGTCTGTAACTGTCTGTAACAATCTCATTGGTGCCAGTGGAAGATGTGGGAGGGAAGCCAGGAGGGTGGCACAATGGCGGTGGGGGGAGGGAGGTTGAGGGAGTAGGAGGGGCCTTACGCTGCAAAATTTTAAAGGGAAAGGGGAGGGATGGAAAGCTACACTACGACAACAAGTGAAACTAACAATCATATGGAGGGGGAGGTAGAGGGAACCAGTATACTACAGAAAAAATATGAACTAGGCACTGCCAGACAGCTGCCAGTACCTAAGATAGCCACCAATAGTGGGAGGATAAAGAGCTATTTGGGTGGAATTAGGGAGATAGGGAGGGATAACTAGACTGCAGACTGTCTGCCAGTACTTAAGATGGTGGTGACCAGTGCAAGGTGAAGGAGGGAAGAGAGCTGTTTAGGAGGGATCAGGTAGTGGGAGGGTAATCTCTTACAAGCTAAGTGATTAACTGCTTCACTGCCAGGAATTTCAAGTAAGGTGTGCAGCTGCTATTAGTGGCATTCTTATTGGCAAAAAGCAATGGCAAAGCCATGCATGTCTGCTATTTCTGAACAAAGGGGTTCCCAGAGAAGCTTTTGCAACCATTTGTAATATGACTGTAGTAGTTATGTGTAAATGATTTCACTGAGAAACCCAGAGTTTGCTAAAAAGTTTTTTTTATATGATTGTATCTGGCAGCCAAATAGTGGCGTCAAATATACAAAAATGGGCCTAGATTGATACCTTGGGTTGTCTACTTTAAAAATATATATAGTTTTCATAGGTAAATCAAATATTAAAAATCTATTGCTGTTTAGATGGAGTGATAGCAAAAATGCTGAAAATTCTCCAGTACTTTGGGTAAGTTTTTCTCTAAAATTCCCAGTAGCGAAAGGTTTACAGAGTTTTTAATTTTTATTATACACTCCTTTGGTTGTGTTGTTACCACCTACAGCGCCTTGACCAGTTTAACATTTTACCACTTTAGTAGTGGTGGCAGTTTGGACATAGGTATCGGGTGATGGCTTAATGTTAATCCAAGTCTTCTTGCGGTGGTGTTCCTGTGGCTGGTGGTGAGATTGCCATGCAGCTCTAAGGTCCTGCTCATCGTTGTTAGCACTAAGTCACTGGTTTTCAAACCTGTCCTCAGGCCTACCCAACTGGCCAGATTTTCAGGATTACCTTGGATGATAGAGGTAAAATAACCATGTTCACTAATCAGCTGATTATTTCACCTGTGCTACAGTTCAGATATCCTCAAAATGTGGCCTGTTAGGAAAGGCTGAGGACAGGTTTGAAAACCAGTGATTTAAGTGCTTTCTCACAAGTGAGTAGAATCTCCTGACTTTGCATAAACTGGTTATTGAACTTACTGCATCATGAGGCGCCTCCTCTTTTTTGCTGTCTTTTACATTAAAAAATAAATTTAAAACCTAGAAAAATATGCTTGTATTTTGCAGTCCAGTGACAAACACATTAAAAAAAACATTGCATGTTTTCTTAACTTCTTCCCATACAATAGTCAGTTAGTGAAGGATATAAAATAGTTGTTGACCTGATCAAATAATCATTCTGTAATATACTGTGTATTCTGCAGAATGTAGAACCTTTTACCATACTCTACTAGCCTATTTGGGGCAGTGAACAAATAAAACAACATAATTTATGTAAGAATTTACCCGATAAATTAATTTCTTTCATAATGGCAAGAGTCCATGAGCTAGTGACATATAGGATATACAATCCTACCAGGAGGGGCAAAGTTTCCCAAACCTCAAAATGCCTATAAATACACCCCTCACTACACCCACAATTCAGTTTAACGAATAGCCAAGAAGTGGGGTGATAAAGAAAGGAGCAAAAGCATAAACAAAGGAATTGGAATAATTGTGCTTTATACAAAAAAATGTTTTCTTTCATGTAATACCCAAGATGTGGAACTCCACGCAAGAGTCACTAGAGAGGGAGGGATAAAAAATAAAGACAGCCAATTCCGCTGAAAAAAATGAATCCACAACCCAAATCATAAGTTTTAATCTTATAATGGAAAAGAAAAAAACTGAAATTATAAGCAGAAGAATCAAACTGAAACAGCTGCCTGAAGAACTTTTCTACCAAAAACTGCTTCTGAAGAAGAAAAAATATCAAAATGGTAGAACTTAGTAAATGTATGCAAAGAAGACCAAGTTTCTGCTTTGCAAATCTGATCAACTGAAGCTTCATTCATATAAGCCCAGGACGTGTAAACTGATCTAGTAGAATGAGCTGTAATCCTCTGAGGCGGGGATATATACCCGACTCTAAATAAGCGTGATGAATCAAAAGCTTTACCCAGATGCCAAAGAAATGGCAGAAGCCTTCTGACCTTTCCTAGAACCAGAAAAGATAACAAATAGACTAGAAGTCTTCCTGAAATCTTTAGTAGCTTCAACATAATATTTCAAAGCTCTCACCACATCCAAAGAATGTAAAGAATTCTTAGGATGGGGACACAAAGAAGGGACAACAATTTCCCTACTAATGTTGGAATTCACAACTTTAGGTAAGAATTTAAAGGAAGTCTGCAAAATTGCCTTATCCTGATGAAAAATCAGAAAAGGAGACTCACAAGAAAGAGCAGATAATTCAGAAAAGAAATAACACTTTCCAAGAAAGCAATTTAATGTCCAAAGAATGCATAGGCTCAAACGGAGGAGCCTGTAAAGCCTTCAAAACCAAATTAAGACTCCAAGGAGGAAAGATTGATTTAATGACAGGCTTGATACGAACCAAAGCCTGTACAAAACAATGAATATCAGGGAGTTTAGCAATTTTTCTGTGGAATAAAACAGAAAGAGCAGAGATTTGTCCTTTCAAGGAACTCGCAGACAAACCCTTTTCCAAACCATCCTGAAGAAACTGTAAAATTCTAGAAATTCTAAAAGAATGCCAAGAGAATTTATGAGAAGAACACCATGAAATGTAAGTCTTCCAAACTCGATAATAAATCTTTCTAGAAACAGATTTACAAGCCTGCAACATAGTATTAATCACTGAGTCAGAGAAACCTCTATGACTAAGCACTAAGCGTTCAATTTCCATACCTTCAAATTTAATGATTTGAGATCCTGATGGAAAAACGGACCTTGAGATAGAAGGTCTGGCCTTAGTGGAAGTGGCCATGGTTGGCAACTGGACATCCGAACAAGATCTGCATACCAAAACCTGTGAGTCCATGCTGGAGCCACCAGCAGTACAAATGATTGCTCCATGATGATCTTGGAAATCACTCTTGGAAGAAGAACTAGAGGCGGAAAAATATAGGCAGGTTGATAACTCCAAGGAAGTGTCAATGCATCCACTGCTTCCGCCTGAGGATCCCTGGACCTGGACAGGTACCTGGGAAGTTTCTTGTTTAGATGAGATACCATCAGATCTATTTCTGGAAGCCCCCACATCTGAACAATTTTAAAAAACACATCTGGGTGAAGAGACCACTCTCCCGGATGTAAAGCTTGACAACTGAGATAATCCGCTTCCCAATTGTCTATACCTGGGATATGGACCGCAGAAATTAGACAGGAGCTGGATTCTGCCCAAACAAGTATCCGGGATACTTCTTTCATACCTTGAGGACTGTGAGCCCCACCCTGATGATTGACATACGCCACAGTTGTGACATTGTCTGTCTGAAAACAAATAAATGGCTCTCTCTTCAATAGAGGCCAAAACTGAAGAGCTCTGAGAATCACACGGAGTTCCAAAATATTGATTGGTAATCTTGCCTCTTGAGAATTCCAAACCCCTTGTGCTGTCAGAGATCCCCAGACAGCTCCCCAACCTGAAAGACTCGCATCTGTTGTGATCACAGTCCAGGTTGGACAAACAAAATAGGCCCTTTGAACTATGCAATGGTGATCTAACCACCAAGTCAGAGATAGTTGAACATTGGGATCTAAGGATATTAATTGTGATATCCTTGTATAATCCCTGCACCATTGGTTCAGCATACAAAGCTGAAGAGGTCTCATGTGAAAACGAGCAAAGGGGATTGCGTTCGATGCGACCTAAAACCTCCATGCACATAGCTACTGAAGGTAATGATTGAGACTGAAGGTTCCGACAGGCTGCAACCAATCTCAGACTTCTCTTGTCTGTTAGAGACCGAGTCATTGATACTGAATCTATTTGGAAACCTAAAAAGGTTAGCCTTGTCTGAGGAATCAAAGAACTTTTTGGTAAATTGATCATCCAACCATGTCTTTGAAGAAACAACACTAGTTGATTTGTGTGAGATTCTGCAGAACGTAAAGACTGAGCAAGTACCAAGATATCGTCCAAATAAGGAAACGCCGCAATACCCTGCTCTCTGATTACAGAGAGTAGGGCACCGAGAACCTTTGAAAAGATCCTTGGAGCTGTCGCTAGGCCAAAAGGAAGAGCAACAAATTAGTAATGCTTGTCTACAAAAGAGAATCTCAGGAACTGATAGTGATCTGGATGAATCGGAATATGAAGATATGCATTCTGTAAGTCTATTGTGGACATATAATGCTGAACAAAAGGCAGAATTAGTCTTTATAGTCACCATTTTGAAAGTTGGTACTCTTGCATAACGATTCAAGACTTTTAGATCCAGAACTGGTCTGAATGAATTTTCTTTCTTTGGGACAATGAACAGATTTGAATAAAACCCCAGACCCTGTTCCTGAAAAGGAACTGGCACGATTACCCCAGATAACTCCATGTCTAAAACACACTTCAGGAAAGCCAAACATCCTTGAAAAATTTTAATCTGCCCCCTACCAGCTGAACTGGAATGAGGGCCGCACCTTCATGCGGACTTGGGGGCTGGTTTAGATCTCTTAAATGGCTTGGATTTATTCCAGATTGAGGATGGCTTCCAATTGGAGACAGATTCCTTAGGGGAAGGACTAGGTTTCTGTTCCTTATTCTGACGAAAGGAACGAAAATGGTTAGAAGCTTTAAATTTACCCTTAGATTTTTTATCCTGAGGCAAAAAAGCTCCCTTCCCCCCAGTGACAGTTGAAATTATATAATCCAACTGAGAACCAAATAATTTATTACCTTGGAAAGAAAGAGATAGCAATATCGATTTAGAAGTCTCATCAGCATTCCAATATTTAAGCCATAAAGCTCTTCTAGCTAAAATAGCTAAAGACATATATCTAACATCAATTCTGATGATATCAAAAATGGCATCACAAATTAAATTATAAGTGAAAAAGAGGGCGCCACATAGCGTGATACTGTTGTTGTAAAATCAGAAGGCAGAATATTCAAAAAGGCTTACCAAATGGCTCTGCACCGTTCTATGACCGGTGCTAACAGGCAGACTAACACTCTCAGTGGTTAGCACACTGGGTGGTCTCAGCTGAACTGCAGACAGGTGGATCTCAGTGTTGCTTGATTGCAGTAAACCAAACGTCTGTATAGACCATGTATTGCAGACTGCAGTGGATTTTAAAATCAAAACCCTTTTCAGGTTAGATCAATAAAAATGTAAGACAACTTCCATATGATAGAATTAAAATCTTTAATCCATATAAGAATTGCTACGCGTTTCTAGACCAATGTCTGGTCTTTTCCTCAGGCATAAAAACAGTGTGCATAACCACAGTGTGCTAACAGTGTGCTAACTGTATAATTTTCAGAAACCTTCACTCCGAGGACCAGAGGAGCTTTGCCGCCTGCACCTTTCATTCCAACTGTTTTGAACTCACTGCCCGATCCCACGGGAGCCATATGGTTTGTGCACTAATTTGATTGTTTGGTTCACTAAGCGCACCCCGCTCTGGGTTCCCTTAGGGGTTCCTTGTTTGACAAATGAAATTATTAGCATGTTGAATTAATTTAACAATGCTATACACATTATGATCTGATACTTGTTGCGCTAAAGTTTCCAACCAAAAAGTTGAAGCAGCTGCAACATCAGCCAAAGAAATAGCAGTCCTAAGAAGATGGCCTGAACATAAATAAGCTTTCTTTAAATAAGATTCAAGCTTCCTATCTAAAGGATCCTTAAAAGAAGTACTATCGTCCGTAGGAATAGTTGTACGTTTAGCAAGAGTAGAGATGGCCCCATCAACTTTGGGGATCTTTTCCCAAAACTCCAATCTATCAGTAGGCAAAGGATACAATTTTTTTAAACCTTGAAGAAGGAGTAAAAGAAGTACCCAGTCTATTCCATTCCTTAGAAATCATATCTGAAATAGCATCAGGAACTGGAAAAACCTCTGGAATAACTACATGAGGTTTATAAACCGAATTTAAACGTTTACTAGTTTTAGTATCAAGAGGACTAGTCTCCTCCATATCTAATGCAATCAACACTTCTTTTAATAAAGAACGAATATACTCCATTTTAAATAAATAAGAGGATCCTCTGAATCAGACAGATCCTCATCAGAGATAGATAAATCAGTATGTTGTCGGTCATTAGAAAATTCATCAACTCTATGAGAAGTTTTAAAAGACCTTTTACGTTTATTAGAAGGCGAAATGGCAGACAAAGCCTTCTGAATGGAATCAGAAATAAATTCTCTTAAATTTACAGGAATATCCTGAGCATTAGATGTTGATGGAACAGCAACATGTAATGAACTACTACTGATGGAAACATTCTCTGCATGTAAAAGTTTATCATGACAACTATTACAAACAACAGCTGGAGGAACAGTTACAACAAGTTTACAACAAATGCACTTAGCTTTGGTAGAACCGATATCAGGCAGCAGGATTACAGGATCAGATTGAGACATCTTGCAGTATGTAAAAGAAAAAACAACATATAAAGCAAAATGATCAATTTCCTTATATGCCAGTTTCAGGAATGGGAAAAAATGCAAACAAAATAAGCCTCTGACATAGAAAAAAAGACCAGAGGCAAAAGGAATGAGGTCTTAAATAAAGAAAAAAATGTTTGGCGCCAAGTATGACGCAACAAACTGAAAAACATTTTTTGGCACCAAAAACGTCCAGAACGAAACCTTGTGAAAAGACTCGGCGCCAACTAAGACGCCGGAAATGACGAATTTGTGTCAACAAACGTAATTTTTCGCGCAAAAAAGTCTTGCGCAAAGAATGACGCAATAAATTATAGCATTTTGCGCTCTCGCGAGCCTAATACAGCCCGCAATTAGAGTCAATTTGAAAACCTCAAGTAAGAATTATTTTTTTTTTTAAAAAAGCATTTCCCAGATATGAAACTGACAGTCTGCAAAAAGGAAATATACTGATAAACCTGAATCATGGCAAATATAAGTACAAACATATATTTAGAACTTTATATATAAAGTGCCAAACCATAGCTGAGAGTGTCTTAAGTAAATGAAACATACTTACCAAAAGACACCCATCCACATATAGCAGATAGCCAAACCAGTACTGAAACAAGAATCAGTAGAGGTAATGGTATATAAGAGTATATCGTCGATCTGAAAAGGGAGGTAGGAGATTAATCTCTACGACCGATAACGGAGAACATATGAAATAGATCCCCGTTAGGAAGACCATTGTATTCAATAGGTGATGCTCCCTTCACATCCCTCTGACATTCACTGTACTCTGTGAGGAACCGGGCTTCAACATGCTGAGAAGCGCATATCAACGTAGAAATCTAGCACAAACTTACTTTACCACCTCCATAGGAGGCAAAGTTTGTAAAACTGAATTGTGGGTGTGGTGAGGGGTGTATTTATAGGCATTTGGAGGTTTGGGAAACTTTGCCCCTCCTGGTAGGATTGTATATCCCATACACCACTAGCTCATGGACTCTTGCCAATTACATGAAAGAAAAAATACATTACATATGTTTATGGGGAAATAAAATTGAGCTTAAAGGGACACTGAACCCAATTTTTTTCTTTCGTGATTCAGATAGAGCATGCAATTTTAAGCAACTTTCTAATTTACTCCTATTATCAATTTTTCTTTGTTCTCTTGCTATCTTTATTTAAAAAGCAAGAATATGATGCATAGGAGCCGGCCCATTTTTGGTTTTATGCTTGCTTATTGGTGGGTAGCTGTAAGCCTTCAATAAGCAAACGCTATCCATGGTGCTGAGCCTAAAATGGGCTGGCTGCTAAGAATTACATTCCTGTGTTTAAAATAAAGATAGCAAGAGAACGAAGAAAAAATTATAATATGAGTAAATTAGAAAGTTGCTTAAAATGTCATGCTCTATCTGAATCATGAAAGAAAACAAATTGGGTTCAGTGTCCCTTTAATGAATGTTTATTGTTTATACATAGGCATTTTTACGTTAATAAAATACAACCCAAATTGATATTTAAACTATTATACCAGTGTCATTTGTGCATTGGCTTACAGCTACGTATTAATAATACTCATCGGCCTTTCTGCAATAAGCATTAGCAGGAAGCATCAAATGGATACAGATGTTTTAATTTAAGTAGCTTTTTCTTCACTTTTTTTTCCATTAAAAAAAAAAAAAATCAATAAGTTTAGATGTTACCATTTCTTATGGGCAACAAAAATAATGAAAATACTGGCCCATTAAAAGATACAGTAGATTTGCATAATTAACAAATACATAACAATACAATGCAATAGCCAGAACTTCATATGAGTAGTAGAATTTATTTTTTTTCTGACAAATTTCAGTTATGTCTATTTCCACTCCTATTGTATCATGTGACAACCACCAGCCAATTACAAATGCATATACATATATACTGTGAATTCTTGCACATGCTCAGTAGGAGCTGGTGACTCAAAAAGTGTAAATAGAAAAAGACTGTGCACATTTTGTTAATAGAAGTAAATTGGGAAGTTGTTTAAATTGCTCTATCTGAATCATGAAAGTTTAATTTTGACTTGAGTGTCCCTTTGAGCTTTCCTTCAAAGAGCAATATTTGTTTTAAGATGTTTTATCAGGGGTTGTATGTGTGAACCTGTAGGTGTACACCAACACAGGAGTCACAAGTAGACTGCTAGTAGATGTCAGCACAATAAGTAATTATAAGATTAGTACTATTGTGAAACAGTGAGGAACTTGCAGCACAAAAGATGAATTCAAACGTACATGACATAGCAGCCATTGTATTGTAATTACCACACCCCCCCAAAAAAAAACAAACAAACAAGTAATTCTGCTTTTTATAATCACTGCACATAGCGTTTACTTAAAGGGGCACTGTACTGTGTATTTTTCCGCTTTAATGTGTTTACCTGCTGGGATGTTCTTTACTAATAGCTTGTTTACCTTTAGTCATCTGAAATAGCTAGTTTTGCAAGTTGTATTCCCACCTATACCAAAGTATTGGTTATAGAAAAGCTTTAGAATAAATCACACTTGAAGTGGGGGGAGGTACTAAAATGTTAATTTTCCATTGTTCTCCCTGTGTATACAGTAAGAGATAAAGGACATTGTGTATATACATATAGATATGATGTATACTCTCCCTGCAAGATCAGTCCATTTGATTGGGTTGTTTCAATGTATATATAAAAAAATACACCTAAAGGGGCAAGTTCCTATACATTTTATACTTTGCAGCTAGTTTAAAGGGACAGACAAGTCAAAATTAAACTTTACTGATTCAGATAGAGCATGCCATTTTTTATTTTTTTTAAATAATCTTTTATTGAGGTTTTGCGCAAAAGAAAAAGAGCATATAATGAATGTCAGAACATAAATAACACAATATTCATGAAACACAATATAAGGATAAAGAAATACACAGCTGATTGCTATAATCTAAACTTCTGAAACCTCTTTTTTATACTTTTAGGAGCTTACATGAATAACTAATTAACTGGCCGCTTGTGGGCGCTTTGATATAGGTAATACTGGAAAGGCGTGTTAGTTATATTTTAGACCCTTATGGGTCGAGTGATACTTAATAGATTTGAAAATATATGTACAATTTAATAATCAGCGGGGGAAACACTGTTAGGAAATTATCACATACGAATAAGATAGTTAGCTTTATGTAAAAGATATGACTTTAGTATATGGGATGCATGCATATTGGCTGAGATAGGATGCTGATGAAACTAACAGTAACTCTTTATCAGGGATTATATGTTGTTAAATAAGTGAGGCGTTTATAACTGGGTATTGTTGCTTCGGACTACTTAATTGGGATCCTTCCCACCATCGCCGGCTAAAGGAAGGCGATTTGGACCTTCTACATGCTAATGAAACATATAGAATATGAATACATATGTAAACAAAATCGCCATCTGCAACAATGATAGTGATGACTTGTAGATAACATGGAAATAACAATATTATTGAGGTTTATAAGAGCATATTACGAGAACTACTGATGCTAATTGTACCTGAATGATTGTGAAACAATTAATTGAGTGGTTATAAACATCATCTGACAACAGTTAATTATGCACAAGTGTTTAAACAATAATATCCATGTTCTTAAAGGTTATGAGATCTTATATGATGAGATTGTAAAGCAGGATGTAATATAGCAAGACAATTGTGCTAAAATATATAAAGAGTTACGGCAATGTCCCTAATGGTTTTGGGAGCTTACACAATGATAGCAGGCTGTAGTATACCAAGTGACTTGTGTAAAAGCATATAAATAATTACGGCGAAGTTCTATGAAGTTAGGATAGCTTATACACTAAGGCTCTGTAATGCTAGGAGGCTATGTGAGAACAAGGAGTAGATCTTGTGAATAAGAAAATTAAAATAAGCCAATAATGAAACAGTATATATCTGTCTCGCTCATGTCTAGTAGATCTGAGCAGGGTTAGCAGGCTGAGTTATGTAGGAGGTAGGGAACAGAATGGGTTTCCATATAATGTCAGTTAAATCTTGTAGATCACTGTTACAAAAGGGACGCTGGGTAATGTGGAGAGGATGTGGACTACAGTAACTATTGTCCTAATTGGGCAACAATAAGGTATGCTAGGGTATGCTGCTTCCGTGTTGAAGTGATCTTAGAAGAGGAGGACCTTTACAAATGGTGTCAGCAACTGTTGAAGGGGACAAACTAGTAATGAACATGTTAAAAATCATGACATGCAAACGAGTATTCTTTTAACTGAAATGGACAACTCCCTTATCTTTTCATCAGCTTGTTAAAATTAGGTTAAGTAACATAAGACAAGGACATTTGGTATGATTAGGGTGCCATCAAAAACACCATAAGAGTTCTAGGTCCTAAAGATATATTGAGAATTAATCTGTGTAAGTTATTGGAGTTGTAGCCAAAACCCTAGAGATAACAGCAATAAATTCAAAAAGGGAGCTTTTCAGGATACCGTCATTGTCCAGACTTATCATACTTAATTCCTATTCTCTGCAACTAATATCCCATAGTTCGATTGATTAGTTAAAGGAGGCCTTGTCTGCTAACTGTGTAAGACAAGCTGGACGCATATGCCTAAGTAAGCTGCTGTCAAATACTTGTGTCAGCAGAGTGTAATGCCTGTGGTTCCTAGCCGACTCCCCTTTTGTTGTGAATGGTAGTCGGATACGACCTGAGATCCACTGTTTGTAATACATCTGTCGGTTGAGCACAAAGTCCCCTAGAGAGTGCAGGAGCATTGCTACCATCAGGAAGAGTATGTGGTCCGTGCTCCACGACTTGTCTTGGCTCCTGACATAATGCTCCCTGTATGATCCGGTTAGCTGTCTCAAGCTGGGGTGCTGATAGATCTACGGCGTTGTGGGAGCTAAGCTCATGTGGCATCGCTCCAACTAGATCATCACTGAGACTTTCCCGTAGGCTGAACGCAGGACTGTAGGCTGCTATGGAATCATGGTAGTCGCCATCCCGGATAGGATCTTGAACCTGCCCTTCCCCATCACCTCCAATAAAATTCCTCTCAAGAGCCTGCAAATGACCTCCTTCTCTTACCTGAGGGCCGGCCGTATCCCCCGGTGCGTGAGTGAGCGAGGAATATGAGGCATTCTGTGTCTGTTGAGAGGCATAGAATAGGGCACTATTTCGGAAATTTGATCTGTACGGCTTATTCTGAGCTTGTGTACATCGTAGAGTGTTCATCTGTCTCCTCCATTGTCGCTGCAGATTTACCCCCGTGCTCGACGTCAGACTGTTAAATCCTCCATTCTTTGATTGGGCATATTATACAGAGCTGTTGTATTATTCACTGCGTACCCGGTTACTAGGGGGGGGGTGCTGGGATAGTTCCTTCTAGCGATCGAAACAGTAAGGCCTGGCGGTCCCGTTTAGGGCTCTTCAAAATGTAATAAGGTTGTCAATCAGTGCAGGAAAATATCCTCTTCTCATTAAAATAAAAATCTGTACTGGATGATTTGAGATTAGATTTGATTTCTTGGTGGATTGAGGATCTTCAGAAGAGAGCCCTTAAAAAAAAGCTTGTCCAGACACGACCCCCATGTAACTATTTTTTTTTTTTACCAGCGTTTACTGTTGCACCATTAAATATAGTGGAATTTCAACAAATGCATAGTAAAAAGGTCAGAGCATGCCATTTTAACTGGTATCATCAAATTTGCTTTGTTCTTTTGGTATTCTTAGTTGAAGGCTAAACCTAGGTAGGCTCATAGGCTGAGCCCAGCCCTGTTAGGACAGTATTCAACGTCCTAACGGCATGAAGGGGTTAACTTGTTTTAAAAGTTTTGAGACTTGGCTGAAATGTTATTCTAGAGCAACAAACAGAATTGTCTTGTAATTACAAGCTGTTTACTATGCATTTAAGAGAATACTTAAGGCCATATCTTCTCTTTACTTTTTTTTTCTCCTCTCTTTATTAACGCCATCTTTTTCTCCACTTTCCCTCTCCAATCTCGGCCCCTGTTTACTCTCTCAGAAGTAGCAATCAAGGGGCCAATTAAACAATGTGCGGATCATGTCTGCCGCACATTGATAAATGCAAACAGCATACGCTGTCGGCATTTATCATTGCACAAGCATTTCTAGTGCAATGCCACCCCCTGCACATTCGCGGCTGATTGTCAATCACCCCGACCGTATGGAAGCTGTCTGTTGCCTCAGAGGTGGCGGACGAGTTAAGGAGCAGGAGTCTTAAGACGGAAACGGGTGCATTTGAGCCTTAATAAATCAGCCCTGTCCTCAGGCCTCATTTTGTGGGTAACTGAACAAAGCACAGGTGAAATAATCAGCTGATTAGTAAACATGGCCTGAGAACAGGTCTGAAAACCAGTGCCCTAGAGGAATAACATATCCTTGTTCTTTCATGGATATAGAATAGGCCTTTATGTAATATCTGTAGACATTCACTAACTAACTTCCACTCGCCAATGGCTAGTGGAATTTTTGAGCCCTGATCTATAATATATATAGCTAAACTTGTCCTAAAATATTTAGTACACACCTACTATGTACATGTCAGAAGACTGAAATGGCAGCAATAGTAAAGAAAACTGCTTATGTAATAAAATTCTGTCCTCAATATAATAAGTCATGCCCAGTAATACCAAGTAGAATGTGGGTGGGTTCACCAACTTTATTAAAGGCTTCATATACAGTATATGTATAGTTATTTACATTTTCATGTGCGTATGTATGAGATTACATGTGTATGCACGTGCATTTCTGCAATTTTAAGAAATTACAAGCACATTGCTCAAAAAGATAACATCTATTGCATGTGGGGGGCTAATCTTAAACATTTCGCCAAAGGGAAGGCCCACTGTCTTAGACTTTGGAAAGCTCTGGCATAGACCTAGATAACCTGCATCCATTACTTGTGGGATATTCTCCTTCCCAACAGGAAGTTGCAAGAGGACACTCACAGCAGTGCTGTCTATATAGCTCCTCCCCTAACTGCCACCCCCAGTCATTCTCTTGCAACTCTCGACAAGAAAGGATGTATCAAGAGATATGTGGTGACTTAGTGTAGTTTTTTTTACCTTCAATCAAGTGTTTATTTTTAAACGGTACCGGCGTTGTACTGTTTTACTCTCAGGCAGAAATTGGAAGAAGAATCTGCCTGGAGGTTGATGATCTTAGCTGTTTGTTACTAAGGTCCATTGCTGTTCTCACACATAACTGAAGAGTATGGAAAGAAAACTTCAGTTGGGGGGACGGTTTGCAGATCACCTGCTTTGAGTTATGTTCAGTATATTTTTTTTCTAGAGAGATGACAAGGTCTAGAAAATGCTGTCAATGCCTGATATATTTGAGGTAAGCCTGATACAGTGATTTAACGCCGTTATGCCGGAATAGAACGTCATAACAAACGGCTGTCCTGAAGCCTTCTGTGCTTCTAGGACTTGATCGCGGTCTGGAGGGCGTTCCTAGGGTTGTAGGGACGCCCCCCAGATGCAATCCAATAATTGAAATCTCGCGATCGTATGCACGATCGCGTAGTTTCAATTTGTCTACATCGGAACAGGTGTTCCGATGTAGGCACTTTAACCCTGTCACTAAAGGGTTAACTGGGATCATGCTTACAAGATAAGGGTAATCTTCATGTTAACTCTCATATTACTTAGTGTAAAAACGTTTGCATAACTTACAGGAAAAAAACGTTTTTTTCTCTGAGGGTGATAAATCTTTATTTGGGGCCTAGTTTTCCACATGGCTTGTTAGATCACTCCTAGGAGTACTTTTTTAAGGCCCTCTGACATTGAGTGCATGGTGGGAGGGGCCTATTTTCACGCAGTTGATATTCAGACTGAGACATCCAGCTTCCCTAAAGGAGTCCTCTGGCAGCTAGGACTGCTATAGAGGGTTTTTATCCTGCAAAAATCATGTTTAAGAGCAACAACAGAGCTGTGGCCGTGTGTTTGACTGTTTAACGGTTTTACCGTTTTTCTAATTTGGTTTGGGGCCTAAGGGGTTAATCATCCATTTGCAAGTGGGTGCAATGCTGCTTTAGTCTTATACACACTAAAAATTTCGTAGAGTTTACTACTTTTTAACACTGTTTTGCAGTTTATGTGGTAGTTTTTGTTTAATTGCTTTTTCACATTTATTAAAGTGTTTTCCAAGCTTGCTGGTCTCATTACTAGTCTGTTAAACATGTCTGACAGAGGAAACTACTTGTTCATTATGTTTAAAAGCCATTGTGGAACCCCCTCTTAGAATGTGTACCAAATGCACCTTTCTATAAGTTATAAAGACCATATTATGGGTGTTATAGATTTATCACCAGAGGTTTCTCAGACTGACAAAAGGGAGGTTAAACCACCTAGTTCTCCCAATGTGTCAGAACCTATTTCTCCAGTGCAAGTGACGCCAAGTACATCTAGCGCGTCCAATGCGTTTACCTTACAAGACATGGCGGCAGTTATGAATCATACCCTCACAGAGGTATTGTCCAAACTGCCAGGGTTACAAGAAAAGCGAGACAGCTCTAGGGCTAGAACAAATACAGAGCTTTCTTCTGCTTTAGTAGCTATGTCTGATATACCCTCACAATGTACAGTAGCCGAAGCAGGAGAGCTTCTATCTGTGGGTGATTTTTCTGATTCAGGGAAGGCGTTACTTCAGTCTGACTCAGAAATGACAGCATTTAAATTTAAGCTTGAACACCTCCGCTTGTTGCTCAGGGAGGTTTTAGTAACTCTGGATGACTGTGACGCCATTGTAGTCCCAGAGAAATTGTGTAAAATGGACAAATACTTTGCAGTGCCTGTTTACACTGTTTTTCCAATCCCTAAGAGGTTTTCAGAAATTATTACGAAGGAATGGGATAGACCAGGTGTACCGTTCTCTCCCCCTCCTGCTTTTAAAAAGATGTTTCCCATAGATGCCGCTACACAGGACTCGTGGCAGACGGTCCCTAAGGTGGAGGGAGCAGTCTCTACCCTAGCTAAGCGTAGAACTATCCCTATCGAGGACAGTTGTGCTTTCCTAGATCCAATGGATAAAAAATTAGAGGGTTTCCTTAAGAAAATCTTTATACAACAAGGTTTTATTCTCCAGCCTCTTGCATGCATTGCCCAAGTCACTGCTGCAGCGGCTTTCTGGTTCGAGTCTCTTAAAGAGGCTCTACAGGTGGAGACCCCATTGGATGATATCCTAGACAGGCTTAAAGCTCTTAAGTTAGCCAATTCATTTATTTCTGACGCCGTTTTTCATTTAACAAGGCTAACGGCTAAGAATTCAGGTTTTGCCATTCAGGCGCGTAGGGCGCTATGGCTTAAATCCTGGTCAGCTGACGTTACTTCAAAGTCTAAGCTTCTCAACATCCCCTTCAAAGGGCAGACCCTATTCGGGCCTGGACTGAAGGAGATTATTTCTGATATTACTGGAGGAAAAGGCCATGCCCTTCCCCAGGATAGGTCCAACAAGTTAAGGACCAAACAGACTAATTTTTGTTCCTTTCGAAACTTCGAGTGGCACAGCTTCAACTTCCTCTACTGCAAAACAAGAAGGAAATTTTGCCCAGTCCAAGCCAGTCTGGAGACCTAACCAGGCTTGGAGCAAGGGAAAGCAGGCCAAAAAACCTGCTGCTGCCTCTAAAACAGCATGAAGAAGTAGCCCCCGATCCAGGACCGGATCTAGTTGGGGGCAGACTTTCTCTCTTCGCCCAGGCTTGGGCAAGAGACATCCAGGATCCCTGGGCTCTGGAGATGGTTTCCCAGGGATATCTTCTGGATTTCAAAGCCTCATCTCCAAAAGGGAGATTTCATCTCTCACAATTATCTGCAAACCAGATAGAGGCATTCTTACGTTTTGTTCAAGACCTTCTGGTCATGGGAGTGATTCACCCAGTTCCAAGGGAGGAACAGGGGCAAGGATTCTATTCAAATCTGTTTATAGTTCCCAAAAAAAGAGGAAACTTTCATACCAATCTTGGATCTCAAGATCCTAAACAAATTTCTCAGGGTCCCATCCTTCAAGATGGAGACTATTCGAACCATCCTACCTATGATCCAGGAGGGTCAATATATGACTACCGTGGACTTAAAGGATGCTTATCTCCACATTCCGATACAGAGACCATCATCAGTTTCTGAGGTTTGGCTTCCTAGACAGGCATTACCAGTTTGTGGCTCTTCCCTTCGGGTTAGCCATGGCACCAAGAATCTTTACGAAGGTTCTAGGGTCCCTACTGGCGGTTCTAAGGCCACGAGGCATAGTGGTGGCTCCTTACCTAGACGACATTCTGATACAGGCGTCGAATTTTCAAATCGCCAAGTCCCATACGGACATTGTTCTGGCATTCCTGAGGTCTCATGGGTGGAAGGTGAACGAAGAAAAGAGTTCTCTATCCCCTCTCACAAGAGATTCCTTCCTAGCAACTCTGATAGATTCAGTAGAAATGAAGATTTTTCTGACAGAGTTCAGGTTGTCAAAGCTTCTAACTTCCTGCCGTGCTCTTTATTCTACTTCTCAGCCATCAGTGGCTCAGTGTATGGAAGTAATCAGCTTGATGGTAGCGGCAATGGACATAGTTCTGTTTGCCCATCTACATCTCAGACCACTGCAACTTTGCATGCTCAAATCAGTGGAATGGGGATTACACAGATTTGTCCCCTCTGCTAAATCTGGATCAAGAGACCAGAGATTCTCTTCTCTGGTGGGTCTCCGGTCCATCTGTCCAGGAGAATGAGCTTCCGCAGGCCAGATTGGACTATAGTGACGACAGATGCCAGCCTTCTGGGCTGGGGCGCAGTCTGGAACTCCCTGAAGGCTCAGGGTTCTGGAACTAAGAGCGATATTCAATGCTCTTCAGGCTTGGCCTCAGCTAGCTGCGGTCAGGTTCATCAGATTTCAGTCAGACAACATCACGACTAGCCTAAATCAATCATCAGGGGGGGTACAAAGAGCCTGGCGATGTTGGAGGTTTCAAAGATAATTATATGGGCAGAGGTTCACTCTTGCCATCTCTCAGCTATCCATATCCCAGGAGTAGAGAACTGGATTTCCTAAGTCGGCAGACTTTTCATCCGGGGGAGTGGGAACTCCATCCGGAGGTATTTGCCCAGTTGATTCATCTATGGGACAAACCAGAACTGGATCTCATGGCGTCTCGTCAGAACGCCAAGCTTCCTTGTTACGGGTCCAGGGATCCCAAGGCAGCGCCCTGGTCCTTCAGCCTGGCTTATGTGTTTCCACCGTTTCCTCTGCTCCCTCGTCTGATTGCCAAGATCAAACAGGAGAGAGCTTCTGTGATTTTGATAGCTCCTGCATGGCCACACAGGACTTGGTATGCAGATCTAGTGGACATGTCATCCTTTCCACCATGGACTGCTGCTGAGGCAGGACCTTCTACTTCAAGGTCCTTTCAAACATCCAAATCTAATTTCTCTGCGTCTGACTGCTTGGAGATTGAACGCTTGATTCATTGGTGTGAATCCAAGGGTTACTCATGGAGTAAAGTCAGGATTCCTAGAATCTTATCCTTTCTCCAAGAGGGATTGGAGAAAGGATTGTCTGCTAGTTCCTTAAAGGGACAGATTTCTGCTCTATCTATTCTTTTGCACAAACATCTGGCTGAGGTTCCAGACGTTCAGGCATTTTCTCAGGCTTTAGTTAGAATTAAGCCTGTGTTTAAACCTGTTGCTCCGCCATGGAGTTTAAACTTAGTTCTTAAGGTTCTTCAAGGGGTTCCGTTTGAACCTTTGTATTCCATAGATATTAAACTTTTATCTTGGAAAGTTCTGTTTCTAGTAGCTATCTCCTCAGCTTGAAGAGTTTAGTTATCTGCTTTACAGTGTGATTTCCCTTATCTGATTTTCCATGCAGATAAGCAGTTTTACGTACCAAACCTGGGTTTCTTCCTAAAGGTAATATCTAATAAGAACATCAATCAGGAGATTGTTGTTCCTTCATTATGTCCTAATCCTTCCTCAAAGAAGGAATGTCTTTTACACAATCTTGATGTGGTTCATGCTTTTAAGTTTTATTTTCAAGCTACAAAGGATTTTCGTCAAACATCTGCTTTGTTTGTTGTCTACTCTGGACAGAGGAGAGGCCAAAAGGCTTCAGCAACTTCTTTCTTTTTGGCTAAGAAGTATAATCCGCTTAGCTTATGAGACTGCTGGCCAGCAGCCTCCTGAAAATATTACAGCTCATTCCACTAGAGCGGTGGCTTCCACATGGGCTTTTAAAAATGAGGCCTCTGTTGAACAGATTTGTAAGGCGGCGACTTGGTCTTCGCTTCACACTTTTTCTAAATTCTACACTTTTGCTTCTTCGGAGGCTATTTTTGGGAGAAAGGTCTTACAGGCAGTGGTGCCTTCCGTTTAAGTTCCTGCCTTATCCCTCCCTTCATCCGTGTCATAAAGCTTTGGTATCCCACAAGTAATGGATGAACCCGTGGACTGGATACACCTTTACAAGAGAAAACAAAATTTATGCTTACCTGATAAATTTATTTCTCTTGTGGTGTATCCAGTCCACAGCCCGCCCTGTCATTTTAAGGCAGGTGTTTTTTGTTTTTAAACTACAGTCACCACTGCACCCTATAATTTCTCTTTTTCTTGCTCGTCTTCGGTTGAATGACTGGGGGTGGCAGTTAGGGGAGGAGCTATATAGACAGCTCTGCTGTGGGTGTCCTCTTGCAACTTCCTGTTGGGAAGGAGAATATCCCACAAGTAATGGATGATCCGTGGACTGGATACACTACAAGAGATAAATTTATCAGGTAAGCATAAATTATGTTTTGATCGCACTCTGACCATTTTACCCATTACTGATTGTACATATTAGTGAAGCGGTTACACACATTGGGGCTTGATAGTGCTTTAGGAGCACTGCACAACCCAGTTAGAGGCCCAACTACAGTATATATTTACCGATAACTGATTTAGGGTGTAAAAATGCATCATAAACGCAGCATCATGATACATTTAATTACAATACAATTCATATAAGTATATAGACAGCTCTGCTGGGGGTGTCCTCTTGCAACTTCCTGTTGGGAAGAATATCCCACAAGTAATGGATGAACCCGTGGACTGGATACACCACAAGAGAAATAAATTTATCAGGTAAGCATAAATTTTGTTTTTTATGCACATGTCATTGAGAACAGGTAAAAAAAAAATAAAAAAATTAACAGCTATCCCTCTTTCAAATTTTGACATATTGGGAGGTATGTGACAGGCTCATCAGGCATCATTTACAACCATGACATTGACATTCATTCACAGACAATCATGAATATATATATATATATATATATATATATATATATATATATATATATATATATATATATATATATATATATATATATATATATATATATATATATATACATATACATATACATATATATATACATACATACACACACTGTATTAGGCTACAATGTGTGATTTTGTAAAATTTTGGGATGGTGGAGTGCCACTGGATTTTTTTTTAATGCAAATCACTGCTATAGGGAATAAGCTGGCCCCAGTATGAATATAAAAATGTACATGTGGTGAGGTAAAGAAAGGGAGTCGATAACATTTCTATTTTCAAAAACATTTTTTTATTTACAAAAACATTAGAATTGAACACCTGCTAAAAATATGAAAAAAATGCCATATATGTGGGAAAGTCCTGGTAGTGAGTTTTGCCATAGTCTCCTGCAACTTCTTTTTTGTAGTATGTGCTTCCTCAAATTATAACATGGGAGTTTAAGTATTAAAAAAAAAAACAGGGTGAGGGTGAAACAGGCAGCTTTTAGAGTAAGTCACTTACACAAATAAACTACTGCCCTCCAAAAAAAAAAACAAAAAAAAAAACACAAACACATTTAGGGAGGAGGAGAAATAAAATGCAGCTGACCCCTATACTCCTTGTATAGAGCTTGAAATCTGAGAACTGGGAATCCCACGAAAAAACATCCCATTTTACGCAAAACAGTGCTGCTTCCTAAAACATGGCCATCTAGTAACTTCCTTTTTGTGCACAAGTAGTAAGAAGAAAGTTGCCAAGCAGTCATCTTTGAGCAAGATTCTGTTGCGCCTTCAGTGCTGTATCGCAGGGTGCTGGGAGTCTCCAGAGACAGGGGACATGCTGCTTTCAACAGATTTAAAAACAAAACCCCAAAAGAAATCAGACATATTCTTTGCCACTTGAAGGGGCCTTGGTGCGTGCACCGCCCTTGGGATATCTGGTATTGTAGTTGTTTTTACGTGGACAAGAGCAAGCTAACAGAGCACCACCAAGAATGACCAGAAGAGATCCAGCCCAGCCAAGGAAAACTCCGGCTCCAAACTCATACCTGTAGTTGTAAAAAAATAAATAAATTTAAAACCACACAAAAAAAAAAAAAAAATTGTAGCACAATTTTCAAAGAATAAATAAAAATGTTTTGTAATTTACAAAATAGAATAGGGCTGTTAAAACATGTGTAGACATTGTGCAATATTAAACAAAGCCTCCTTATATTACTTACTTTGTGTTGACTGGGGTAAGTGGGTTATAGAAATCCCGGATTATTTGATGGCCATACCAGGAGCAGGCTATGAGAGCAGCTAGACCTGTAGATAGGGGTGAAAATTCAATAAGCATGAAGAAAATGGACAAAACAGTCAAATAAAGTGGAGAGAAAAAAAAAAAAAGCCTCAAATTTGTCTTTACTCTTTAGATGCTAAAATGTGTTTACAGCCCTCTGGAATCCAATGAGGGGCAGTAGAGACTAGGGTGGCAGTGCTATATAGAATGGAGCAGCAGAGTTGCAGCAAAGTACAGGAAAACTATAGCCACACTGATATATGGAATGAGGCAACCAGACTCACCTGCAAGCAAGAAGACAAAGCCTCCAGTCATGGCAATGCGAGCTTTCTTCACTTTATCATCCCCTCCGCACTTAGTACATTTCATCCCCATAGTAGAAACTGCAAGGCCAAAGACTCCCACCACAATAGAGAGCACCATAAGCGCTCTTGTTGCCTGCAGAGCAGCTAAAGAAACAAAACAAGCATGACAAGTTTAGGGGTAATCTAAATAAACTGTTGATAGAGTGAGCATTTTAATTTGTCAACATAGTAACCTCCACAGGGAACAGAATTAAATTTAGTAAACTGCACTTGCTACATAAGATCGTGTTAATGTTTCAGATCCCACTTCCCATTACTAAGATGTATTGATAAAACTACACAGAGCAAGATGTGACAGACCCCAGCCTTGATCTAGATACCATTTTGTCCTCTTACACTGGATGTGAATGGTTTGTCCACATCCGGTGTAGGACAAAATGGTGTGTAGATTAGTAGGGCCTGTCACATCTTGCTCCAGATACCTGAAACATTCTTGGCAATCCTAAACACTGCAGTTCACCTTTGCACCATTATTCAACCCTCCTCACATTAGTATCAAGGGAAACATCAGTAGCATTTAACTGTAAATGAGCTCCGAAATGATCTCACTATAAACATTATGAAACACTCGTTAATTCAACTGGAGATCCCCAGGTGACAAACTTCCTCATGAGACACCTGGGTGTGACAGGGGGGAGGGAGTTTCACAGAAACCATAGAGTTACAGAAAGAAAAGGAGAACAACAAAACCACGAAACTGCACAAAAGCAGCAAAGGGCCCCCTCAGTAAACAAAAAAAAACCAACACATGAGGTTTTAGTACTAATCTGAAGTCCAACATAGGCATGTCTGAGGGCCACCTATCATTTTCCCATTGATAAGCCAATCTAATGTGTGCAGGTAAGATGGCAACCCTAACTGCCAATCAGCCAAACAATGGTGAGCAGTTCACTTTTTCCTTATTCAAAAGGACATGGTATGATCATAAATTACATATTCTAAGGAACAAGTCCCTTGAAGATGGCTATGACAAACCCATTAACTCAAGGTATGGATATAGCAATAGCCAGACATGTGCACAATTAATACACAGTAAAAGAGAAGACATTTGTGTTGGAACCTGCCTCCCAATTTGGCCGCCAACCTTTCCAAAGGTTCAAACATGTCATAACACACACAATTATGTTACAAAGGATAAGGCAATATAACCACTATAGATTGATAGGAGCTGCTTTAGTTATTAGAATCTTTGTTCTGAATCAATGTGGCTTCCTTAAAGGAACAGTAAAGTAAAAATTAAACTTATGATTGAGAGCATGCAATTTTTAACAAATTTCCCCAATTTGCTTCTGTTATCAAATTTGCTTTGTTCTCTTGGTATCTTTTATTGAGTAAAACTAGGAGGGCTCACCTCACAACTTTTTAGCACTATTTTGCAGCAGTGTTTTGCAATATTAATTGTACCTTTGTTATACAATGTTGCAAAACACTGCTGCAATAGAATACTAGACATGTGCATACTCCTGAGATGAGCCTTCCTAGTTTTACTCTTCAATGATAGACACCAAGAGAACAAAGCAAGTTTGATAACCAAAGTAATTGGGAAAGTTGTTTAAAATTGCATGATCAGAATTATGAAAGTTTAATTTTGACTTTACTGAGTCTTAACCATGTAACATTATAGAATATTTCCTGGTTTGATCAGGAAGGACCTACGCAACCAGTAGGTACACAGTGATAACCTTAGCGGTAACAAAGCCTTATCAGTCACCACAATGAAAAAAAAATATATAATGGGAATGCCAAACAGAGGTTAACAAAAGGTACACAAACCTTAGATTGTCACTATCTGATTATATAAAGCACCTATGCCAAAAAAAAGCAGCAGTGTGAAATGTAGCAACCCAAGTTGAAACAAAGGGTTTACTTGCAACCCTGTTCTACTCTAACCTTATATAAATTTGTTTGCTTTCCCTATAAAACTTTGTCTGCAAAATCTAGTTTAGATACTTTGTGTTCTACATACATTATCTTAACTAGCAAAAGGAGTGGCCCTTGTTTTATTTATAAAATATTTTACCAGGAAGGATACATTGAGATGTCTCTTGTTTTCAAGTCCGGGGTTTCCACTAATTACTTCAAATAATTATGCCAATCCCTGTTAAATCAGTTTATTCATAAAACAGCATAAATGTAATACAATACTTTAACTACTCACATCAGATCAAGTTGACTTGTTTTTAGTGATCTGACAGTAAGTGTGCGCCTCTGATATAAAGGATGCATATGACATGGCACTAAGGTATTTTATAGAATCAATGTGCAAAGTTTACTCAACATGGATTTAAAAAAGAAATACTATAAAGACTTTTAAGCACACATTTTTAAAGGAATTAGCAAGGACGATTTTAACTGCGGCAAGACTGATTTATAGACCATTAAAATAAACCAGTCTGACTGGTCTGTGATGTGAGCTGGACTGGCCTCGCCCCAACTACAGGACAGGTGGGGAGGAGCAATTTATACAAGAGGACAGGGGGGTCAGAAACTATCACCCAACTAAGGGCTACACTTCAATAAGTGTACTAAGAACCACAATTCATTATTAAAAATGAAGAAAATTAATCTGCTCTAGAAAAATAAAACCTTTCGGTAGGCACTGTGCCAGGGCACCTGTCTCCAGTAAAACAGGTGCTAGCTACTTACTGCACCATAAGCAGGTTTCAAATGAAATAGCCCTACCTAGATTACTCTGTAGGCTACCCCTTTGCGCTGCTGCTTTGATAAATAAGGCTTTAGCTGATTAGGAGCTGATCTAATGTTTGATTACAGAATAAATAAAAAAACACACATTAAGAGCTTCAATAAAAAGTGTAACCAAGTACAGGTAGCCCATTAGTTACACACCCTGCTTTGTCGCACACAATGTTTGGGTCACCCTTAAACATGATCTGCCGTACTTACTGTCCAATTGTAGAAGGGAGTCATAGACCTTGCACTGAATTTGTCCTGTGCTCTGGGTGACACAGGACATCCATAGACCTTGGTATATGGCTACCGCCGTTATTATATTATCCCCCGCATAAGACGACATTCTCCATTGGGGCAGGATGGTGGCAGCTATCAGTCCTATCCAGCCCAAAAGAGCCATGACAAAGCCAAGTAACTGGAGTCCGGAGTTGGCCATGACTGGTCGAGTGATTAGTTATAAGTCCAGGTATGAAGTAGGAACTCAAGGTCAAATATAGAAACAAGTGTTAAGAAACGAACTCCAGAAAGTGCGCACAAATCAGCACAGTTCACCCCTTGAGACGTGGAATCTCTGGCTTTTGATCCTTGAACAGCGCACTTCTTTAGGGAGACTTCAGCCGCTTCCGCTGTTCTTTTCCGATCCTCCTCTGTAATGCGTGACCCGCCTCTCGCCCTTATCTCCGTCTCACAGACCCGCTCTTATCTGTGCTTCGCCGACGTTAGCAGATACCTGAGACAGGTGGGGCTTTTGCAGTCTTCTTTATGAAAATGCCCCCGCCCCTTGCAATGTATAAGCGCCGCCCACTAGTATCGCAACGTCACAGCTTCAGGTAACAGAGAGAATGTGAGTCAACAGAAACCAATTACATCCGTCAGCTATACATAGGCAAAGCATGCAAAATTTACACATTACAGAGTGGGCTTGGGGCTATGTAACTTCAGGTCATCTGTGTAACAGGGTTGTACATCAGTTGCAGTAATTCAACAGTTATTATAACAAAAAGCAAACCGCTGTGCACAAGTTTTATACAGTTGTGCAATGACTGTCTAGAAACTGTGTGTATGTGTTTATGGAGGAGGGGGAGGAAGTGACTTGGTTACCTTGTTCTCAGGTAAACAAGAGATCGAGTGTCATTAGGCCAGGTTACCTTGGGGGGGAGCGCCATTTTGAATATTGTAGTTTCACTTCCCTTCCTAATTACTGTCTGTGATGCATCTTCACAACAGATTTGATTGTTTGATTTTCTTTCCAGGTACAAAGTTTATTATAGAGTTTATCTAAAAAGTCATATCCACTTTTGTTTTTTAAATTAGTTATACACTTTCTAACTGGAAGAAAATTCAGTGTTTATCTGTATAATACATACACACCTATGCAATTTGGAAAATGTAGACATCTAAATATTTTTCTTTATTCAACTGTGTAAATGTTCCTTTACTTTTTGTTCCTTTTTATGGACACTTTCACCCTTATTTACACCTTTAGCAGTTATATGTCAGGGCAAAGGTTCTCTTTTTAAAAGTTGTAAAATAAAGGTGTGTTCTGTATTCTGCTAAACCCACTTAACAGTATAAAGTTATATGAATAGTTTATTATCAGTTAAGTTTATATGATGGAATATAAAACGTTTCCTGAAAAAAGTTTATCATACATCCGGATAATTTATAGGCACCTATATTGTGGAACTATAGAATAAGTTATAAGAAGGGATTATTTGGAGAAATAGCAAAATGTAAAGGGAGGGGTTATATTGAGTAATACGATGAGCTAGAGAGAGTTTTATTGTACTATATACAATGTTACTGAGGAGATTATAAAAGTGATCCTCCAACGAGTTTATTTAGAGAAATGGCCAACGTTAGATATACAATAGTTTATATAGAGCAATAGGAAGAGGTTTAGTATACAATGGTGTTATATAGAGATATTTTACATGTTATTAGATATGGTTACCAGAGGCATGAATAAAGATTATATGGAGTAGGTATCTATTATGGGTCATAATAAGATGAGTTTATATGGAGCAATAAGATGGATTAATATATAGGTAAAGGACATTAGGAATATAACATTTTAACAAGGAAAAAATTGTGAGGACTGATGGGGGAGTCATTCTGCCACAGACTGAGGGCCCATCACCATTGGGGGACTCATCTAAGACATAAGTATCAGTCCTGGTAGCTGCAAGCAGATCTACTGCTAAATTCCCTCATCATAAGAAGCAGTGGTGTCAATAAGTGCACCTTATTTCAGTTCTGGCCTCCCCTTCCGCATATCCTCATGTGATGTTGTTTGTCAAAGCAGTAACTGGCACACTGAGTGGGATATACAGACCCCAGGAGCTGGGTGAAGGAGCAAGTGGGTGGGTAGGGGTTGGTGTGTCACAGAGCGGAGAGCTGAGACAGTGATGAACAGGAGTTTCAATATAAGGGTGAAGGGGGCTAAGATGGTAAGAGGAGACTGTGCATGAGGGAGATGGGGCTGAGAGTGTGGACAGGGAGCTGGTGTGTAAAACTAATACTATACAAGTTTCCAGGGAATAGTATTCTCTATTTACAGTGATCTCTCACTTTGTTATGTGATGAAAGTTGCGCAGTTATGTTAAGAAAATATTTTATTTCTAGTCTTGTTATTTTTTCTTTAATTATTTCTATTAATTAAAAAAAAAACAATATTTAATAATATACATACAACATTTTATTATAACAAAAAATATTATAATACAATAGTATCCAAAAATAACCATTCTCCATGTAATTTTTTATCAGTAACATTTTGAGAATACGGGTTAATTATTTGCCTTTGTACATTTTTTTTTATTTTTTTTTATAGAGTTCCCACTTTTGAGAAAACATTTAATTCTTATTTCTGAACCAAATTGTATTTCAAATTGTTCTAGTATAAAACAATTTTTTCAACAGTTTTTAAACAGTTGTCTGCTTCCTTTACATAGGGAGCCTTTTGATTTCCACATCTTTATTATTAATTTTCTGTCAATTAAAACTGTCAGATTAATAAATTGGACTATATAGCCAAAATATTTTCAATCTAATAAAAAAAAAATATCTTCAGCTTTTTTCATGTTATTTTTCTATCATTTTTTTTACTAAGCTAGTGACTAATTTTACACCAGAATTTTTTAATCACCAAAAACAATGTTCGAAATAAGCTCTTACATATCCGCATTTATATATATTTTCCTACATTCTTTTTCCGCTTTGCCACAATTTCTGGAGTTATAGATGTCATTTGGATTAATTTTACATTTTGTTCTCTAAATGAGGCTGCTAACTTAATTTCTTTAGCACTTTTTGTACTTTGTTTTATTATTTAAGCATTTAATATTTAAAAATTCATATTTTTCAATTTTTGAACAATTTTATAGGTTAATTCTTCTGATTTTTTTCTCTCTCTAGCAATATATTATAAAAATGTGAAGTAGGTTAATTCTTCTGATTTTTTTTTCTCTAGCAATATATTATAAAAATGTGAAGTAGAAAAAATTCCCTTCAGGAAAAGCACATTTATACTCTGAAGAAAATCCCAATTTGTCCCAAAACTTCTTATCAATTGATTGACATAGTGACAAACCTGTAAATAAGCATACAAATCTTTGTTTTGAAAAAAAAAATAATATATTATTTACATTGCTCAAAGGATTCTCTTTATCAATTAATTGACTAATTTTCCAATTTTTGCCTTTTTCATAAACATTCTTGAACTCTGTCTCAGAATTTCCTATATTGGGTAAACAAATAAAAATTACTTTATTTTTTTGAATATAAAAGGAAGTTTTTGCAGTTTACAATGAAGTATTGCTTTTAAACTAAAAGAACAAACTTTCATCAATATGCAGCAGAGTAAAATGACCAATATTCAATAACCAGTCCAAAATAATCTTACTCAGAAATGTTAGGTTATATAATTCTCTAGTCTTGTTTTTGTATGTGTATATGTATGTCTTTATACTGTCTGTGTGTATATATATATATATATATATATATATATATATATATATATATATATATATATATATATATATATATATATATATATACACACACATATGTTTGTGTATATATATATATTTATATATATGTGTGTGTATACATACATGTGTGTACTATTACCAAGTTATTCTATACCTATAATGTTCAGTTTGGAATAACTATTATTATCACCAATAAAATCACTCATTTTCTTCATAATGTACCTTATTATTTTTCCTCTTGTCCAATTTTCTAGGCTGTATGCTACCTAGTGTAAGCTTTTGCTTCTATATATAGTTACATCCTCATATCTTATTACTTTTTTAATATGTAAAATATAAAAAGAGTGACACCTCATGGTGTTGAATGTTCCACAAAACTTGCATAGAATGTTATATCTGGAACAACTCACTTGAAAACAACACCAGCCTCTGCGCTAAAACAGCAGTCTGGACATTTGGCAATGCCTAGCAATCTGAAATCCCATCTCAAAATCTTCCCATGACACTCTGTATCCACCTGAACAAAGTATTGGTAATCAAACCAGCAAAAACATTACACTGCGTAAAACTGACAAACTGTTATAACAAACAAAGCTGCAACAACTTCAAACCAAATCAGCAGATTTGTCCCAGGTGTGCTATATAAAATATTCATATTTTTATTTATTATTTGCCAGCAGAAATGGACACATAATTCTGCCAAGAAATGCGTAGCTAATTTGAAAAGCCTTGTGTTTACAAACCGTGTGAATTCATTTTTATTTGTTTTGAGATGGGATTTCAGCTTGCTGAGTAGTTGCCAATGGTCCAGACTACTCTTTTTAGCATTTTGTCTGGTGCTGTTTACTTCTAAGTAGTTCCAGATTTACCTTTCTATACAAGTTTTGTGGAAGAGTCAACACCATGGGAACCTCTCCTTTAGGTTTGATCTTTTCAGATATATTGTTTCACATGAAGCCAAGTGTTGGGGAAGAAGAGATGCCTGAATTTGTCCTTTGGACATTGGATATTTACTGCAATTATATTGATTTTTATGATTTAGAAGGAATACAATTTTATTCTTGTGATATGTTTTTGGTGAGTTGTTATTATTATTATTTATTCTGCGGTTATTATGTCACTGACAGAGGGGCTGTAGGACCAAGGATTTGATCTGATGAAGTCATGGGGCTGAAGTTATATGCAGCAACAGTTCAATAGTAGCACATAAGAGTATATTCTTTTTGCACTTTTGTCCCTTTCGCTATATTATAAAATATATTATTAAATCAATCTAAATGTGTTAAGAATGTAGACATTTTTGGGTCCCATTTGAAATAAATTGTTATTACTAGAAACCAACCAAAAATATAAATCAATTCACTTCTATTCAACAATATGGGACTGATTTATCAAAGTGCAGACGGACATGAGACACTATAGCGATCATGTCCACCGCACATTGATAAATGCCAACAGCGATTTATCATTGCACAAGCAGTTGTGGTGAACTGCTTGTGTGTGCAATGCCGTCCCCTGCAGAATCGTTGCCAATCGGCCGCTAGCAGGGGGAGTCAATCAGCCTGATCTTATGTGATTGGGTGGATTGCTGTCTGCCGACCTCAGAGGTGGCGGACGAGTTAAGGAGCAGCGGTCTTAAAACGCCTGTTTCTGGTGAGCGTGAAGGCTCGCACATAAACAGTTGAATCAACCCCCGATCGGGCCCTAAGGCTAAGAAATAAGTTACTAATAATTCTCAACCTTAAAGGGATATAAAAGTTATTAGAGCATTTTATTATTGCACTTTTGTTTGCATATCACTGTGCACTCCATGCAAGTTAGAGGGACAGTCAACACTTGCGGTAACATTATTTGATATTGAAAAATAAAAAACGAAGATCCGCCTGCACTATACCCCTTCTGCCTTGCCGCCTTGCTTCTTGTACTAATCACTGTCGATAACTTCTCTAATACCAGGTAAATATGGCAGCCGAACTCCCCCCACTGTTACGTAGCTACCTTCTTCTTCAAATGATCAGCAAATCAGAATCCAATCCTCGGGCAGAAATTGCAAGCGCAAGGGTAATGGAAATACTTGTAAACAATTTAATACACTCCAGCAGGTAAAGTGGATCATTGGGAACAAATTAAACAGGAGAATTTTTTTGAGTAAACTGTCCCTTTAATGTCTGACATCAAAATATGTCATAGCAGGTTCTCATTTCTGTTGAAGGTTTTATCACCTATAGGGCTAGATTAGAAGTGGAGCGCAAGTTTAATCAATAGCGCTCCTATTCTTGCTCTCATATTATAAGTTGAAAATGAAAAGTTATCAGTTGAACCAGAGCTTTAGGGTTGCTAAGATTTGGACGTTAGATAGCACGGTGACACTAACTCCCTCTCTCCATAGACTCTGCAAAATGCACTGCCCTGAGCGCTCAACAGCACTCACAGACAGCTGCACAGCTTTCAGAGACTCAGGCAGTTAACCCCACGTCTGGGTGCAAAGCCCATAAAGAAAATTACAAAACAAATTAATCAACACAACACACAGAGAAAGACTGGCAAAAATTGAAGAGTTAGCTACAGCATCTGGCCAAATAGTTTAAGCCCAGGACCATGTTAAGGTCTCTTCCCACATAGGTCCCTATCTACAGCCACACAATGCATGCTTTCAATCAAACAAACTAGGAACTACGCAAAGGTGTAATTCCCTTAGGCAAGAGTGCCAGATTGTGCTCCGGTTCCATATGAAGACAGATGCCATGAGCTCAGGAACTCCAGCTCTAGGCTGTAACTTAACAGCTGAGACTGATGGAGCTTCCTGCAGCTCCGTCGTATTTATAAGTTGTACGGTACAATAAGCAAAGTACCCGCACAACATATATACATCATAATTGGTTAAAGGAACCTAAAGGGACATTTTTTAGGTACACATTGTGGGAATACAAGAGAGATTCCCACTAAAGAATGCGAATATAGCACTCGCAGTCCTGACTACTAGATAGAATAGTGAACAGCTAAATTTAAAACATAACTTTTAATTAATTTGTGTAAAACAGGGTAAAAAGACTTATTAAAACCAATGAGAGGAGTAGTACTCATAGATTGACTTTAATACTTGTGTAAATATTGATAATAGGCCTCTGAGGTATGATAGCCTGGTCAATATTAAAGTGTAATGAACAGCATCAGTATATAATTAGATCATGTATGATCTTAAGGGTAACATCCAGTTACTATAATAATAGGGCCAGGTAGGTGGGGTGCTTGACGTTCCAGTGAGTATGGTATATACTCTGAGTGGGAATGTCAGAGGTTACCAATACTTATGGAAGTCAGAGACTTACTTATAGGAACAGAGGGGTGTAATATAGTGTTGTGACACGTGTGTCTAAGTATCGTTTCTATGAGGACATCTAATGTAAACAGGAGCTACAAATTAAATTTTAATTCAAATATCCAGATATTGAGTGGTCTACCACAGCATTGGATAATATTGAGACGTGTTTCTCTAATTTGCTCCTGCCGTAACAGAGCAAATGGTGCTTTTATATTAGAAATATGTGTTTAATGTTGGAAAGGTTGTAATAGTATTTGAACGTGTAGAACCGCAATTATTGCGCAGTCCTACTTAATAGAATAGTAACCCCCCCTTCTTATACTTATATGGTGGAACTGCAGATAAGGGAGCTATCTAAGAGCACTGGGAGCTCTTTTTTTAAAACGAGAGGAGTAGTTTATCTTACAGCATCTAGTTTTTAATTTTGATCACACTCTGACCAGTTTACCCATTACTGATCGTACATATTAGTGAAGCGGTTACACACATTGGGGCTTGATAGTGCTTTAGGAGCACTGCACAACCCAGTTAGAGGCCTAACTACAGTATATATTTACCGATAACTGATTTAGGGTGTAAAAATGTATCATAAACGCAGCATCATGATACATTTAATTACAATATAATTCATATAAGTAACACAGCATTATATCTTACTCAATGAGAGGTACACTCTGCTTAAACTCCAATAAGTGATACTGACAAAGCAAGAATCCGTATATAAGAAAGTAAAGCAAATACTTAATTTTTAAGATCATTTTTCAAAAAGAGATTTAATATAGTATGCCAGTATCACGGGATCTATAACATTATACTGAATAGTAAATCAAATCTCAGCTATACTGTATAAAATATTTTTCATGGTTCGTTAGTTAAAATTTAAGGATAGTTATCCGAATATTAAACTAGTATTACTATTTCTAATTAATGATCTATATATAAAAAACAGGGGACTTAGAACTGTTAACCCTCTGAAACATATCTTTCTGAACCACTAACCTGATCTATACGCATAAGTATAACAGCTTACTGTCTGGAAATCCTGACTACTATTTAAATGTAACTGCAGTTACATAAGTGTCATCTATATTACTAAAACAACCAGGACGGTGAACAGTTACTGTTGCAATATATCTAACTGCTTCAGCAATTATCCTAATATTGAATATTTATTATTAACAGTGTCATCTGCTATACAACAGTAGCAGTCATTTAAAGTGATATACAGATTTACGTATACAAACATAACACACTTTGCATATCTAAATTACCCAAAGTGGTCAGATCTCATAAGATGCTTTTAATGCATTATCATTCAGACTTATGTGCATAAATACAACACTTTATTATTTATTAAGGTTGTACAAAGGAAGCCCTGATTACCGCCTTAAATTCAGTTTAAGTCGTATAAGTGGAACTGTCACTACAATAAACATTTGAGCTGTGTATACTTTCTGACTCCATACATTGAATGATTACTACTATTCTCTTAATTGTTGAAAATCTCAAGTAACATATGCTACATTATAATAGCAACCACCTATAATACTATTCCAACCTAGGTGTATGAATATATCACTTTAACCTTTAGAGCTCTACATGAGGAGCCCAGTCTGTTATCTGCAGTTCCACCATATAAGTATAAGGAGGGGGGGGGGTACTATTCTATTAAGTAGGACTGCGCAATAATTGTGGCTCCACACGTTCAAATACTATTACAACCTTTCCAACATTGGACACATATTCCTAATATAAAAGCACCATTTGCTCTGTTACGGCAGTAGCAAATTAGAGAAACACGTCTCAACACTATATTACACCCCTCTGTTCCTATAAGTAAGTGTCTGACTTCCATAAGTATTGGTAACCTCTGACATTCCCACTCAGAGTATATACCATACTCACTGGAACTTCAAGCACCCCACCTACCTGGCCCTATTATTATAGTAACTGGATGTTACCCTTAAGATCATACATGATCTAATTATATACTGATGCTGTTCATTACACTTTAATATTGACCAGGCTATCATACCTCAGAGGCCTATTATCAATATTTACACAAGTATTAAAGTCAATCTATGAGTACTACTCCTCTCATTGGTTTTAATAACAGTCTTTTTACCCTGTTTTACACAAATTAATTAAGTTATGTTTTAAATTTAGCTGTTCACTATTCTATCTAGTAGTCAGGACTGCAAGTGCTATATTCGCATTCTTTAGTGGGAATCTCTCTTGTACTCCCACAATGTGTACCTAAATAATTCTAATGTGCGATGCACCCCCCCTATTACACTATACTGGGAATTAATAGGCATTATACCTGATCATAATAACTTTATTAGGGGGTTTGTCCGCTAGTGGTGCCATTACTCTAAAAATCTAAATTAACCTAAAGGGGCAGTCTACACCAGAATTTAATGGGTTTTTTTTTTTTTTTTTAAATTTTTATTGAAGTTATGGGGAAGTACAACATGTATGAAATGCCATAAAATATATGTGTCAAGATACATGACAACTAGAAACATTTTGAATAAAGCGAAAAGAAAAAGAAAAAAACATACATTAAATCTGTATGGCTTATCATCTGAAACCTCTGTTTTATATATTTTTTCCCTGAAATGAATTCCTCTATGAAAACCACGGGCTGCTTTTGAACCCAACGGAGCTAATGAATATTGAGAGAGGAAATTGGCTTTGAGAGGGGTCACTTTTTGACCTAGTATTTAAAAGAGCAAGATGGGGAAAAATAGCAGATCAGAGCTGCTTCAAAGAGATGAAAAAGGGAGAGAGAAAAAGAGATGAGAAGAGAAGGGAGTGAAGGGGGATGAGGGGCGGAGTTGTCTAAATGCCAAATCAATAATGTGAATGGGGCAACTAGAGGGCTTACTATTAAGACAGAGATATGGGCTCTACAAGTGGGGCAGTACCTGTGGGTAGATTAGGCTAGGAGTGGAAAAGTCTCATTAAGGACATAGCTTCTAGCATAGAGACAGGTAAGCAACTAATTTAACGCTAAACCTTAAGCATAGGAAGCTTACATAGTTATACTATAATACGCACTAAGTCCTAGTTGTCAGAGAATATGGATTAGGAAAACTGAAGGTATTATATAATGTGCATACAGTCCCATGCGTGGCAGCTTATAGTTTCACTGCTCAATATGTTCACTGCTACACTCAGGTAGTGAGAGACATAAAACATATTTAAATGTGTCACAATAGCAAATAACAATGGGTTTATGTGGGGTATTGCAGATAAGACATAATAACATTAGATGAGTCTATGGATTGACCTATCCTCTAAAGAACTACCTAAAGTATAAGAGAGCATCATTAGAACAATTGTGAACTGGATAATTAAGGGAATAAGTATATATCCCACTGAAAGGGGAAGCACTCTGTTTATAGGTGAATTATACCTCATAGAAATAACAGATTAGTTAGATATAGAAATGGAGGACAAGGGAGGTTAGTAAGCACATAATAGACATTGGAGCTCCATAAGGACAGACTTTATATAAGACCAACTTAGTCTCTGAGTGATTATGGGGTGTGAGACTCATCTGCATAACCTCAATACAACCTCAGACTCTGCAGCAAAGAAGGTGGTCACATAGAATTCTGAGGGTCAGAGGGGGTTCAAAAGCTAAACGGTTACTGAAAAATAAAAGGACTATTACTTAAATTGTGCTAGGAGTAACTGATGTCAGTGAAGAGCGCAACTTACACTAAATTAAGCAAATATAGAACAAACCCCTAACAAACATAGTAAGACATACACCATTCTCAAACATAAGTGTTCTCATTAAGGTGCTGGTGTCTTTAGGTCCTGCAAGAGTAGCTCAAACTACCACAGTCAAATCTAAGCGCTGGGACTTTCTGTAGTGGAAGGGAGATACAATCACCCAACGCCAATTTTTGCAGTGGCCATAGGGATATCTCTTGTCACCTGTGCTTGTGGATAAACGTTAGGTAGGAGGCTCAGGATACAACATGGCTTGAGCAAAATTAAGTAGGCCTCACATGGTAGCAGGGTAGGTGTAACGGAGCCTGCAGGGAATAAGGCTGAGAGCCCGCAAAGCACTGAGTCGGACACCTCAGCGACGCTCCATCTTCTGTCACGACCATCCCCGGCACCTGAGTAGGAGGTAAAAAGCAAATGCGTTGTAGCTGGGGTTATATTTGCTTCAGCCGTCAACTCATATGTAAGCTGAATTTGATGGCTCCCAACGATCGGCCGCAGCACCGGAGGGCTAGCTGAGAGTTTCAGCGAGGTCAGCAATAAGCGGCTGTCAGCACCATCCTCAGGTTTGCAATTTGCGCTCATCTTCTCTCGATCCTGCAAGATAGGGCTGATCAGTATATCCTTGGTAGTTAGTTCCTCTGTTATGTTTACTTGCGGCTTGTTTCTTTCTAATGCAGCACACAATCTGGAGGAAGCTTGTGCCATCAGATAGTCCGTGTCCTCCGTGTCTGCATCGCTTCGCTTATCTGTGAGGATTGCCGCAAGAGAATCAAATTGCCTCTCCATCTTGTCAGTCAATAGTCTTAGTAAATCGACTGCTGTGACAGCCATCATGCGATATCACTGGGCTCCCTGGTTGCAACTTTAGTGTGTTCCTCCTCTGTAAAACTCGGGCGCTCAGCTGTACAGCCAGAATGTGTCTCACGGGATACCAAGGGATCGGGAAGTATATAGAGAAAGTTTATTGTTGCATTCAGCTGCGATCCGTTCTCGTACGGTACTGAGCACCATGCGGCTCGCAAGATGGCTGCCTCTTAGCTGGGTTGTCTGCAGATTATGGGTGATAGAGGAAAGCTCCGTGTATGGACGTTATTAGATCCCCTCTTCACCTCCGGGTCTTGTAGTACAGTGCTCCCAGGCATTAATAAGGTGTTTTAGGGATTCTCGGGCAACATTGAGTGGTCTTGTTAACAGTTAAAGATAATGTATGAGCAGAGCTCCTTCAAAGTACGACCGCTCAGATGCCTAGCTGGCTCCGCCCCCAGAATTTAATGTTTAAAAAGATAGATAATCCCTTTATTACCCTTTCCCTAGTTTTGCACAACCAACACTGTTATAAAAATACACTTTTTACCTCTGTGATTACCTTGTATCTAAGCTTCTGCAAACTGCCACCTTATTTCAGTTCTTTTGACAGACATCCATTCTAGCCAATCAGAACTGGCTCACCTGAACTCCACGTGTGTGAGCACAGTGTTATCTATATGACACACATGAACTAACACCCTCTAGTGGGGGAAAACTGTCAAAATGCCCTGAGAGAAGAGGTGGCCTTCAAGGGCTTAGAATTTAGCATATGAACCTCATAGGTTTATCTTTCAACTAAGAATACCAAGAGAACAAAGCAAAATTGGTGCTAAAAGTAAATTGAAAAATTGTTTAAAATTACATTCTCTATTTGAATCATGAAAATTTATTTTGGACTAGACTGTCCCTTTAAAACCCACATTTTTTTCTTTCATGATTCAGATGAATCTTGTGATTTTAAACAACTTTCCAATTTACTTCTAAGCAAATTAGATAATATAAGTAAATTGAAAGGTTTAAAATTAAATTCTCTATCTGAATCATGAAATAAAATTTTTGGATTTTATGTTCCTTTAATTTTAACCCTTCGGCTGCTAAGCCATTTCCCACCTGGGTGCTAAGTTGGATTTTAGCTTCTTTTTTTTTTCTTTTTTTTTACCTTTTTTTCCCCCCCAGATTCCCAAGACTTGTATTGCTGGAAAGGTTAGGCGATTACCTTTCCAGAGATTACCTTGCCAGAGATACAGGCTTCTAAGCAGCATGCCCCCATTGTTAATTTTAAATAAAGTTGCGTGTGATGTCACCGCGCGAATCGTGATG
Organism: Bombina bombina; assembly: GCF_027579735.1. NCBI lineage: Eukaryota > Metazoa > Chordata > Amphibia > Anura > Bombinatoridae > Bombina > Bombina bombina. The sequence goes on from NC_069504.1 coordinate 889,637,264, forward strand.
CCTCTCACTATTCATTGTTATATACTATATATATACTATATATATATATATATATATATATATATATATATATATATTTATTTAAAATATAAGTTTCTTCTAAGTGAACAACAATGCTATTTAAACAATTTCTATATGTATACATTTTTACCTGTGCACATACAGAGTATGATTGGGGTAGGTACAAGGTGGACCCTTAAATTAAAGGGATAGTAAAGTCAAAATTAAACTTGCATGCTTCAGATAGAGCATGTCATTTTAAGACCCTTTTAAATTCACTTCTATTTTTAAATGTGCTTCGTTCTCTTAGTATCCCTTGTTAAAAAATGAATACGCACATATCATACACTAGTGGGAGCTGCTGCTAATTGGTGCCTGCACCCATTTGTCTCTTGTGATTGGCTAAATTGATATTTTTTAGCTTCCTGTCAGTAGTGCAATGCTGTCCCTTCAGCAATGGATAACAAGAGAATGAAAAAAAAATTGATAATAGAATTAAATTGGAAAGTTGTTTAAAATTGTATGTTCTATCTGAATCATAAAATAACATTTTGGGATTTACTATCCCTTTAAACTCCTTTATGTCCAATATCTACATCATATCATACACCTTTAATGCACATTTTAGTATTTAAGCTTATACATTAGAAGATTGTTCTATACAAACCTAAAAATTGCTTAATTAGAATTGGTAAAAAATAATGACTCTTGTGGGTAAACTTGCATGACTAGCATCATTCTCACGATGCAGTGTTTACATACTATTTTATTGTGCAATACTAGTTACATCACTTCCTTTAGGGCTATACCTACAGTATCTTTATTTATGTCACTTTCCTCTTTAAATCTGTTGTTGAGTGCCAACATTTTTATGTTATTTAAAGTAACATTAAAAAAACATTCACAATAGTTTCTCTTTTAAATCTTTAATACAGGCAATAAGCCTAATTGCTGATGTATAAACACTTAAAGGGCCAGTAAAGTCAAAATTAAACTTTCATGATTCAGAGTATGCAATTTTAAACAACTTTCCAATTTACTTTTATTGTCAAATTTGCTTTGTTCTCTTGGTATTATTTGTTGAAGAAGCCTAAGCCTAACTAAACAAAACTAATAATACAAGTCAATTGGAAAGTTGTTTAAAATGTCATCATATATCCAATTAATTTAAGTTTAATTTTGACTTTACTGTCCCTTTAAGAAAAATAAATTTATCAGTACAGTTGCAGACAATGAAACCAAACAGTAAAGCATTAGACCAGACGTAGAGTGCTGGCAAATATTTTACTACCTTCTACACCAGGGTTCTTCAAACCATGGCTTGGGACCCATTACTGGGTCTCAACACCATGTTTACTGGGTCGCAACTCGTGTGTGGTGTGTGTGTGTGTGTGGTGTGCATGTGTGATGTGCGTTGTATGAGAGTGTGTGGTGTGTGTATGTGTTATTTGAGAGTGTGTGTGGTGTGTGTGTGTAGTATGAGAGTATGTGTGTGTTATTACCTTTTACAACACTTTTAAGTTTGACTACAATCAGAAATAAAGTGTGCAGACATTTTAGTCACTTTGCCAAAAATTGCAGCTATATTGTGTGTGTGTGTTGTATGGGAGTGTGTGTTGTATGGGAGTGTGTGGTTTCTTTGTGTGTGCTGTATGTAGTTACTTTGCTAAAACTTGCAGCTAACTTGTATGTGTGTTGTATGAGAGTGTGTGTTTTGTGAGTGTGTGTGTGGTGTGTATGTGTATTTTATTAGAGTTATTAACTATTACAAACCAACAGGAATAAAGTATGCTTACATTTGAGTCAATTTTCCAAAAATTGCTGCTATCTTTTGTGTGTGTTGTATGCGAGTGTGTGGTGTGCATGTGTGTTTTATGAGAGTGTGAGTGTGTTATTACCTTTTACAACACAATCAGGAATAAAATATGCACACATTTTAGTTACTTTGCAAAACATTGCAGCTATGTTATGTGTGTGTTATAGTAGAGTGTGTGTGTTTTAGTAGAGAGAGTGTGTGAGTGTGTGTTTTATGAGAGCGTGTGTGTGTTGTTACCTTTTACAACACAAGAAAGTGAGGAGAGAAAGTAGGACAGTAACAGAGCACTCAAAATGAGCAAAATGAACAATGGAGGCTGTCCAGGGCAGGTATGTCATTAAAACTTAACATTTAATAGATAAAGATAAAATGGACTACTGATGTAGTAATGAATAATACTTAGATTAAAAAACAGAATGCAGGGAGAGCTAACATATCTATGTAGTATAGCCAATATAGAGGAAATATACCACGATTAACAATAAGGAGAGGTAATAAATCAACTTAGGCAGGTATATACCCAAAAGGGCTCACGGATTGCACTATATACTATCTATAAAGGAGGAATGACCTCCACACAAAATAATCTATCTAAGTGCAATGCTGGAGCGGTATAGGTCTGCCAAAGTCACAACTAGTGATACATCAACCTAAGAAACCACAAAATGGGAAATATACTGAAGAAAATTAACAAATGGATAGTTTAGCTCCCAGAGCGCCTGATGCGCATTTCACCAGACTAGGCTTTCTCAAAGGCTAACCAGACCGGCGACAGCCTCACTGTCTATGTACAATTAGGTAGCCAATCAGGGGGTGAGAAATTTCTCACACCCCTAGAGAAACCAATCACTATCGTCCTCCTACCATTGGATAGATGTGTGTCACATGACTATTGTTTAGTATAACAGGGAGGGGGGGAGTGGTCCCGCTGTAAACACCAGGCAAATGGTATACGGCTACTGAAAAATAGTGCCGCTCCCTAGTAGACATAATGTCATAATATACTCAGAGATCGTTTGTAGTAAGGTATTTGAATGCAAAAAAAGCATTATCCCAAATTAAAAAGCGTAAGGGGAATAAACAATTTGCAATATGATAATTAACCAACAATGTTCAGTGATTATAGAATTCTTCCTATGGTAGTTAACTGTGAAAATACAGAATACCCATAAATTGTGGACAGAGTAACTGTATAAAAATAAGAATTACGATCAATATGTGTTTAATATATAATAAACAATACCGTTTTTATCATAGATGTTATGTGACAAATGGGAGACATTATGTCGATGCCACAGATAAAGAGCAGTTATTATATGGTAATTAAAATGTTTATGCATATTTATTAGTTATGCTGATGACAATTATATTTCTCCAACATTGGTGTGTCCGGTCCACGGCGTCATCCTTACTTGTGGGATATTCTCTTCCCCAACAGGAAATGGCAAAGAGTCCCAGCAAAGCTGGTCACATGATACCTCCTAGGCTCCGCCCACCCCAGACATTCTCTTTGCCGTTGCACAGGCAACATCTCCACGGAGATGGTTAAGAGTTTTTTTGGTGTTTAAATGTAGTTTTTATTCTTCTATCAAGTGTTTGTTATTTTAAAATAGTGCTGGTATGTACTATTTACTCTGAAACAGAAAAAGGATGAAGATTTCTGTTTGTAAGAGGAAGATGATTTTAGCAGACAGTTACTAAAATCGATTGCTGTTTCCACACAGGACTGTTGAGATGAAGTAACTTCAGTTGGGGGAAACAGTTAGCAGACCTTTCTGCTTAAGGTATGACTAGCCATATTTCTAACAAGACCATGTAATGCTGGAAGGCTGTCATTTCCCCTCATGGGGACCGGTAAGCCATTTTCTTAAGTTAAACATAAAAGAATAAAGGGCTTCAAAAAGGGCTTAAAAAACTGGTAGACATTTTTCTGGGCTAAAACGATTGCTTTACTAGGCATATTATGCAGATTCTAACTAATAATGGTTATTATAATCTTGGGGATTGTTTAGAAAAACGGCAGGCACTGTGTTGGACACCTTTTTCAGATGGGGGCCTTTTCTAGTTATAGACAGAGCCTCATTTTCGCGCCACTAATGCGCAGTTGTTTTTGGAGAGCAAGGCATGCAGATGCATGTGTGAGGAGCTAAAAATCACTGAAAAAGCTTATAGAAGGCATCATTTGGTATCGTATTCCCCTCTGGGCTTGGTTGGGTCTCAGCAAAGCATATAGCTGGGACTGTATAGGGGTTAAATGTAAAAACGGCTCCGGTTCCGTTATTTTAAGGGTTAAAGCTCTGAAATTTGGTGTGCAATACTTTTAATGCTTTAAGACACTGTGGTGAAATTTTGGTGAATTTTGAACAATTCCTTCATACTTTTTCACATATTCAGTAATAAAGTGTTTTCAGTTTGAAATTTAAAGTGACAGTAACGGTTTTATTTTAAAACGTTTTTTGTGCTTTGTTGACAAGTTTAAGCCTGTTTAACATGTCTGTACCATCAAATAAGCTATGTTCTATATGTATGAAAGCCAAGGTATCTCCCCATTTAAATTTATGTGATAATTGTGCCATAGTGTCCAAACAAAGTAAGGACAGTAATGCCACAGATAATGATATTGCCCAAGATGATTCCTCAAATGAGGGGAGTAAACATGATACTACATCATCCCCTACTGTGTCTACACCAGTTATGCCCACACAGGAGGCCCCTAGTACATCTAGTGCGCCAGTACTTATTACCATGCAACAATTAACGGCTGTAATGGATAACTCTATAGCAAATCTTTTATCCAAAATGCCTACTTATCAGAGAAAGCGTGATTGCTCTGTTTTAAACACTGAAGAGCAAGAGGACGCTGATGATAATTGTTCTGTCATACCCTCACACCAATCTGAAGGGGCCATGAGGGAGGTTTTGTCTGAGGGAGAAATTTCAGATTCAGGAAAAATTTCTCATCAAGCTGAACCTGATGTTGTGACATTTAAATTTAAATTAGAACATCTCCGCGCACTGCTTAAGGAGGTATTATCTACTCTGGATGATTGTGACAATTTGGTAATTCCAGAGAAGTTATGTAAGATGGACAAGTTCCTAGAGGTTCCGGTGCCCCCCGACGCTTTTCCTATACCCAAGCGGGTGGCGGACATAGTAAATAAAGAGTGGGAAAAGGCCCGGCATACCTTTTGTCCCCCCCCCCCTATATTTAAGAAATTATTTCCTATAGTCGACCCCAGAAAGGACTTATGGCAGACAGTCCCCAAGGTCGAGGGGGCGGTTTCTACTCTAAACAAACGCACTACTATTCCTATTGAAGATAGTTGTGCTTTCAAAGATCCTATGGATAAAAAATTAGAGGGTTTGCTTAAAAAGATTTTTGTTCAGCAAGGTTACCTTCTACAACCAATTTCATGCATTGTTCCTGTCACTACGGCAGCGTGTTTCTGGTTCGAGGAACTAGAAAAGTCGCTCAATAAAGAATCTTCGTATGAGGAGGTTATGGACAGAGTTCAAGCACTTAAATTGGCTAACTCTTTTATTTTAGATGCCGCTTTGCAATTAGCTAGATTAGCGGCGAAAAATTCAGGGTTTGCTATCGTGGCGCGCAGAGCGCTTTGGCTAAAGTCTTGGTCAGCGGATGTGTCTTCCAAGACAAAATTGCTTAACATTCCTTTCAAGGGTAAAACATTATTTGGACCTGATTTGAAAGAGATTATTTCAGACATCACTGGGGGAAAGGGCCACGCCCTCCCACAGGATAGGTCCTTTAAGGCTAAAAATAAGCCTAATTTTCGTCCCTTTCGCAGAAACGGACCAGCCTCTAATTCTTCATCCTCTAAGCAAGAGGGTAATACTTCACAACCCAAGCCAGCCTGGAAACCAATGCAAGGCTGGAACAAGGGTAAGCAGGCCAAGAAGCCTACCACTGCTACCAAAACAGCATGAAGGGGTAGCCCCCGATCCGGGACCGGATCTGGTGGGGGGCAGACTTTCTCTCTTTGCTCAGGCTTGGGCAAGAGATGTTCAGGATCCTTGGGCGCTAGAAATAGTTTCTCAAGGTTATCTCCTGGAATTCAAGGAACTACCCCCAAGGGGAAGGTTCCACAGGTCTCAATTATCTTCAAACCAAATAAAAAGACAGGCATTCTTACATTGTGTAGAAGACCTGTTAAAATTGGGAGTGATTCATCCTGTTCCAATAAGAGAACAAGGGATGGGTTTCTCCTGTTAAGTGTGATCAGTCCACGGGTCATCATTACTTCTGGGATATTGCTCCTCCCCAACAGGAAGTGCAAGAGGATTCACCCAGCAGAGCTGCCATATAGCTCCTCCCCTCTACGTCACCTCCAGTCATTCTCTTGCACCCAACGACGTTACTTCTAAGTCTAAATTACTTAATATACCTTTCAAAGGGCAGACCTTATTCGGGCCCGGATTGAAAGAAATTATCGCTGACATTACAGGAGGTAAAGGCCATGCCCTGCCTCAAGACAGAGCCAAACCTAAGGCTAGACAATCTAATTTTCGTTCCTTTCGGAATTTCAAAGCAGGAGCAGCATCAACTTCCTCTGCTCCAAAACAAGAAGGATCTGTTGCTCTCTACAGACAAGGCTGGAGACCTAACCAGTCCTGGAACAAGGGCAAGCAGGCCAGGAAACCTGCTGCTGCCCCTAAAACAGCATGAATTGAGGGCCCCCGATCCGGGAACGGATCTAGTGGGGGGCAGACTTTCTCTCTTCGCCCAGGCTTGGGCAAGAGATGTCCAGGATCCCTGGGCGCTAGAGATAATATCTCAGGGATACCTTCTGGACTTCAAATACTCTCCCCCAAGAGAGAGATTTCATCTGTCAAGGTTGTCAACAAACCAAATAAAGAAAGAGGCGTTTCTACGCTGCGTACAAGAGCTTTTATTAATGGGAGTAATCCATCCAGTTCCACGGTCGGAACAGGGACAAGGGTTTTACTCAAATCTGTTTGTGGTTCCCAAAAAAGAGGGAACTTTCAGGCCAATCCTGGATTTAAAGATCCTAAACAAATTCCTAAGAGTTCCATCGTTCAAAATGGAGACTATTCGGACAATTTTACCCATGATCCAAAAGGGTCAGTACATGACCACAGTGGATTTAAAAGATGCTTACCTTCACATACCGATCCACAAAGATCATTACCGGTATCTAAGGTTTGCCTTTCTAGACAGGCATTACCAGTTTGTAGCTCTTCCATTCGGATTGGCTACGGCTCCAAGAATCTTCACAAAGGTTCTGGGTGCTCTTCTGGCGGTACTAAGACCGCGAGGAATTTCGGTAGCTCCGTACCTAGACGACATTCTGATACAAGCTTCAAGCTTTCAAACTGCCAAGTCTCATACAGAGTTAGTACTGGCATTTCTAAGGTCGCATGGATGGAAGGTGAACGAAAAGAAGAGTTCTCTCTTTCCACTCACAAGAGTTCCCTTCCTGGGGACTCTTATAGATTCTGTAGAAATGAAAATTTACCTGACAGAAGACAGGTTAACAAAACTTCAAAGTGCATGCCGTGTCCTTCATTCCATTCAACACCCGTCAGTGGCTCAATGCATGGAGGTAATCGGCTTAATGGTAGCGGCAATGGACATAGTACCCTTTGCACGCCTACACCTCAGACCGCTGCAATTGTGCATGCTAAGTCAGTGGAATGGGGATTACTCAGACTTGTCCCCTTCTCTGAATCTGGATCAAGAGACCAGAAATTCTCTTCTATGGTGGCTTTCTCGGCCACATCTGTCCAGGGGGGTGCCATTCAGCAGGCCAGACTGGACAATTGTAACAACAGACACCAGCCTACTAGGTTGGGGCGCCGTCTGGAATTCTCTGAAGGCTCAGGGACAATGGAATCAGGAGGAGAGTCTCCTACCAATAAACATTCTGGAATTGAGAGCAGTTCTCAATGCCCTTCTGGCTTGGCCCCAGTTGACAACTCGGGGGTTCATCAGGTTTCAGTCGGACAACATCACGACTGTAGCCTACATCAACCATCAGGGAGGGACAAGAAGCTCCCTAGCAATGATGGAAGTATCAAAGATAATTCGCTGGGCAGAGTCTCACTCTTGCCACCTGTCAGCAATCCACATCCCGGGAGTGGAGAACTGGGAGGCGGATTTTTTAAGTTGTCAGACTTTTCATCCGGGGGAGTGGGAACTTCATCCGGAGGTCTTTGCCCAAATACTTCGTCATTGGGGCAAACCAGAGATAGATCTCATGGCGTCTCGACAGAATGCCAAGCTTCCTCGTTACGGGTCCAGATCCAGGGATCCGGGAGCGGTCCTGATAGATGCCTTGACAGCACCTTGGACCTTCAGGATGGCTTATGTGTTTCCACCCTTCCCGATGCTTCCTCGATTGATTGCCAGAATCAAACAGGAGAGAGCATCAGTGATTCTAATAGCGCCTGCATGGCCACGCAGGACTTGGTATGCAGATCTGGTGGACATGTCATCCTGTCCACCTTGGTCTCTACCTCTGAAACAGGACCTTCTGATACAGGGTCCTTTCAAACATCAAAATCTAACTTCTCTGAAGCTGACTGCTTGGAAATTGAACGCTTGATTTTATCAAAACGTGGTTTTTCTGAGTCAGTTATTGATACCTTAATACAGGCTAGGAAGCCTGTTACCAGAAAGATTTACCATAAAATATGGCGTAAATACCTATATTGGTGCGAATCCAAAGGTTACTCTTGGAGTAAAGTTAGGATTCCTAGGATATTGTCTTTTCTACAAGAAGGTTTAGAAAAGGGTTTTTCTTCTGTTAAGTGTGATCAGTCCACGGGTCATCATTACTTCTGGGATATTACTCCTCCCCAACAGGAAGTGCAAGAGGATTCACCCAGCAGAGCTGCATATAGCTCCTCCCCTCTACGTCACTCCCAGTCATTCTCTTGCACCCAACGACTAGATAGGATGTGTGAGAGGACTATGGTGATTATACTTAGTTTTATATCTTCAATCAAAAGTTTGTTATTTTAAAATAGCACCGGAGTGTGTTATTATCTCTCTGGCAGAGTTTGAAGAAGAATCTACCAGAGTTTTTGTTATGATTTTAGCCGGAGTAGTTAAGATCATATTGCTGTTTCTCGGCCATCTGAGGAGAGGTAAACTTCAGATCAGGGGACAGCGGGCAGATGAATCTGCATAGAGGTATGTAGCAGTTTTTATTTTCTGACAATGGAATTGATGAGAAAATCCTGCCATACCGATATAATGTCATGTATGTATACTTTACATTTCAGTATTCTGGGGAATGGTACTTCACTAGAATTACACTGTAAGAAATACATAAAGCTGTTTAATAACTAGAGATTATGTTTAACGTTTTTGCTGGAATGTAAAATCGTTTTCATTTGCTGAGGTACTGAGTGAATAAATGTTTGGGCACTATTTTTCCACTTGGCAGTTGCTTAATCTGTTTTCTGACAGTTTCTGTTCTCCCTCACTGCTGTGTGTGAGGGGGAGGGGCCGTTTTTTGGCGCTTTTTCTATGCATCAAATATTTCAGTCAGCAACTCATTGTATTCCCTGCATGATCCGGTTCATCTCTACAGAGCTCAGGGGTCTTCAAAACTTATTTTGAGGGAGGTAATTTCTCTCAGCAGAGCTGTGAGAATTATAGTTTGACTGAGATAAAAAACGTTTATTCTGTAATTTGTTTCCTGCTTTCAGAATTTGTTATCTTTGCTAATGGGATTAAACCTTTGCTAAAGTTGTGTTGTTTACAAGGATTGAGGCTATAACTGTTTCAATTTATTAATTTTCAACTGTCATAGATCTTCTGTGCTTCTTAAAGGCACAGTACGTTTTAATATTATTCTAATTGAATTGTATTTCCAAGTTGCAAGTTTATTTGCTAGTGTGTTAAACATGTCTGATTCAGAGGATGATACCTGTGTCATTTGTTGCAATGCCAAAGTGGAGCCCAATAGAAATTTATGTACTAACTGTATTGATGCTACTTTAAATAAAAATCAATCTGTACAAATTGAACAAATTTCACCAAACAACGAGGGGAGAGTTATGCCGACTAACTCGCCTCACGTGTCAGTACCCACATCTCCCGCTCAGAGGGAGGTGCGTGATATTGTAGCGCCGAGTACATCTGGGCGGCCATTACAAATCACATTACAGGATATGGCTACTGTTATGACTGAGGTTTTGGCTAAATTACCAGAACTAAGAGGTAAGCGTGATCACTCTGGGGTGAGAACAGAGTGCGCTGATAATATTAGGGCCATGTCAGACACTGCGTCACAGGTGGCAGAACATGAGGACGGAGAACTTCATTCTGTGGGTGACGGTTCTGATCCAAACAGACTGGATTCAGATATTTCAAATTTTAAATTTAAACTGGAAAACCTCCGTGTATTACTAGGGGAGGTGTTAGCGGCTCTGAATGATTGTAACACAGTTGCAATACCAGAGAAAATGTGTAGGTTGGATAAATATTTTGCGGTACCGTCGAGTACTGAGGTTTTTCCTATACCTAAGAGACTTACTGAAATTGTTACTAAGGAGTGGGATAGACCCGGTGTGCCGTTCTCACCCCCTCCGATATTTAGAAAAATGTTTCCAATAGACGCCACCACAAGGGACTTATGGCAAACGGTCCCTAAGGTGGAGGGAGCAGTTTCTACCTTAGCTAAGCGTACCACTATCCCGGTGGAGGATAGCTGTGCTTTTTCAGATCCAATGGATAAAAAGTTAGAGGGTTACCTTAAGAAAATGTTTGTTCAACAAGGTTTTATATTGCAACCCCTTGCATGCATTGCGCCGATCACGGCTGCAGCGGCATTCTGGATTGAGTCTCTGGAAGAGAACATTGGTTCAGCTACTCTGGACGACATTACGGACAGGCTTAGAGTCCTTAAACTAGCTAATTCATTCATTTCGGAGGCCGTAGTACATCTTACTAAACTTACGGCGAAGAATTCAGGATTCGCCATTCAGGCACGCAGGGCGCTGTGGCTAAAATCCTGGTCAGCTGATGTTACTTCTAAGTCTAAATTGCTTAATATACCTTTCAAAGGGCAGACCTTATTCGGGCCCGGGTTGAAAGAGATTATCGCTGACATTACAGGAGGTAAAGGCCATGCCCTGCCTCAGGACAAAGCCAAAGCCAAGACTAGACAGTCTAATTTTCGTTCCTTTCGTAATTTCAAAGCAGGAGCAGCATCAACTTCCTCTGCACCAAAACAGGAAGGAGCTGTTGCTCGCTACAGACAAGGCTGGAAACCTAAACAGTCCTGGAACAAGGGCAAGCAGACTAGGAAATCTGCTGCTGCCCCTAAAACAGCATGAATTGAGGGCCCCCGATCCGGGATCGGATCTAGTGGGGGGCAGACTTTCTCTCTTCGCCCAGGCTTGGGCAAGAGATGTTCAGGATCCCTGGGCGCTAGAGATAATATCTCAGGGATACCTTCTGGACTTCAAATACTCTCCTCCAAGAGAGAGATTTCATCTGTCAAGATTGTCAACAATCCAGACAAAGAAAGAGGCGTTTCTACGCTGCGTACAAGAGCTCTTGTTAATGGGAGTAATCCATCCAGTTCCACGATCAGAACAGGGACAGGGGTTTTACTCAAATCTGTTTGTGGTTCCCAAAAAAGAGGGAACTTTCAGACCAATCCTGGACTTAAAGATCCTAAACAAATTCCTAAGAGTTCCATCGTTCAAGATGGAGACTATTCGGACAATTTTACCTATGATCCAAGAAGGTCAGTACATGACCACTGTAGATTTAAAAGATGCTTACCTTCACATACCGATTCACAAAGATCATTATCGGTACCTAAGGTTTGCCTTCCTAGACAGGCATTACCAGTTTGTGGCTCTTCCATTCGGATTGGCTACAGCTCCAAGAATCTTCACAAAGGTTCTGGGTGCTCTTCTGGCGGTACTAAGACCGCGGGGAATCTCGGTAGCTCCATACCTAGACGACATTCTGATACAAGCTTCAAGCTTTCAAACTGCCAAGTCTCATACAGAGTTAGTGCTGGCATTTCTAAGGTCACATGGATGGAAGGTGAACGAAAAGAAAAGTTCACTCGTTCCACTCACAAGAGTTCCCTTCCTGGGGACTCTTATAGATTCTGTAGAAATGAAGATTTACCTGACAGAGGACAGGCTAACAAGACTTCAAAGTGCTTGCCGCACCCTTCATTCCATTCAACACCCGTCAGTGGCTCAATGCATGGAGGTAATCGGCTTAATGGTAGCGGCAATGGACATAGTACCCTTTGCACGCTTACACCTCAGACCACTGCAACTGTGCATGCTAAGTCAGTGGAATGGGGATTACTCAGACTTATCCCCTTCTCTGAATCTGGATCAAGAGACCAGAAATTCTCTTCTATGGTGGCTTTCTCGGCCACATCTGTCCAGGGGGATACCATTCAGCAGACCAGACTGGACAATTGTAACAACAGACGCCAGCCTTCTAGGTTGGGGTGCCGTCTGGAATTCTCTGAAGGCTCAGGGACAATGGAGTCAGGAGGAGAGTCTCCTGCCAATAAACATTCTGGAATTGAGAGCAGTTCTCAATGCCCTCCTGGCTTGGCCCCAGTTGACAACTCGGGGGTTCATCAGGTTTCAGTCGGACAACATCACGACTGTAGCCTACATCAACCATCAGGGAGGGACAAGAAGCTCCCTAGCTATGATGGAAGTATCAAAGATAATTCTCTGGGCAGAGTCTCACTCTTGCCACCTGTCAGCAATCCACATCCCGGGAGTGGAGAACTGGGAGGCGGATTTCTTAAGTCGTCAGACTTTTCACCCGGGGGAGTGGGAACTTCATCCGGAGGTCTTTGCCCAAATACTTCGACGTTGGGGCAAACCAGAGATAGATCTCATGGCGTCTCGACAGAACGCCAAGCTTCCTCGTTACGGGTCCAGATCCAGGGATCCAGGAGCAGTCCTGATAGATGCTCTGACAGCACCTTGGGACTTCAGGATGGCTTACGTGTTTCCACCCTTCCCGTTGCTTCCTCGATTAATTGCCAGAATCAAACAAGAGAGAGCATCAGTGATTCTAATAGCACCTGCGTGGCCACGCAGGACTTGGTATGCAGACCTGGTGGACATGTCATCCTGTCCACCTTGGTCTCTACCTCTGAAACAGGACCTTCTGATACAGGGTCCCTTCAAACATCAAAATCTAACTTCTCTGAAGCTGACTGCTTGGAAATTGAACGCTTGATTTTATCAAGACGTGGGTTTTCTGAGTCAGTTATTGATACCTTAATACAGGCTAGGAAACCTGTTACCAGAAAGATTTACCATAAGATATGGCGTAAATACCTATATTGGTGTGAATCCAAAGGTTACTCTTGGAGTAAGGTTAGGATTCCTAGGATATTGTCTTTTCTACAAGAAGGTTTAGAAAAGGGTTTATCTGCTAGTTCTTTAAAGGGACAGATCTCAGCTCTGTCCATTCTGTTACACAAACGTCTGTCAGAAGTTCCAGACGTCCAGGCTTTTTGTCAGGCTTTGGCCAGGATTAAGCCTGTGTTTAAAACTGTTGCTCCACCATGGAGTTTAAACCTTGTTCTTAATGTTTTACAGGGCGTTCCGTTTGAACCCCTTCATTCCATTGATATAAAGTTGTTATCTTGGAAAGTTCTATTTTTAATGGCTATTTCCTCGGCTCGAAGAGTCTCTGAATTATCAGCCTTACATTGTGATTCTCCTTATTTGATTTTTCATTCGGATAAGGTAGTCCTGCGTACTAAACCTGGGTTCTTACCTAAGGTAGTTACTAACAGGAATATCAATCAAGAGATTGTTGTTCCTTCTTTATGCCCAAATCCTTCTTCAAAGAAGGAACGTCTACTGCACAACCTGGATGTAGTCAGTGCTCTAAAATTTTACTTACAGGCAACTAAGGAATTTCGACAAACGTCTTCTCTGTTTGTCATTTACTCTGGGCAGAGGAGAGGTCAAAAAGCTTCCGCTACCTCTCTTTCTTTTTGGCTTCGTAGCATAATTCGTTTAGCTTATGAGACTGCTGGACAGCAGCCTCCTGAAAGAATTACAGCTCATTCTACTAGAGCTGTGGCTTCCACTTGGGCCTTCAAGAATGAGGCCTCTGTTGAACAGATTTGCAAGGCTGCAACTTGGTCTTCGCTTCATACTTTTTCCAAATTTTACAAATTTGACACTTTTGCTTCATCGGAGGCTATTTTTGGGAGAAAGGTTCTTCAGGCAGTGGTTCCTTCTGTATAAAGAGCCTGCCTATCCCTCCCGTCATCTGTGTACTTTTGCTTTGGTATTGGTATCCCAGAAGTAATGATGACCCGTGGACTGATCACACTTAACAGAAGAAAACATAATTTATGCTTACCTGATAAATTCCTTTCTTCTGTAGTGTGATCAGTCCACGGCCCGCCCTGTTTTTAAGGCAGGTAAATATTTTTTAATTTATTCTCCAGTCACCACTTCACCCTTGGCTTTTCCTTTCTCGTTGGTCCTTGGTCGAATGACTGGGAGTGACGTAGAGGGGAGGAGCTATATGCAGCTCTGCTGGGTGAATCCTCTTGCACTTCCTGTTGGGGAGGAGTAATATCCCAGAAGTAATGATGACCCGTGGACTGATCACACTACAGAAGAAAGGAATTTATCAGGTAAGCATAAATTATGTTATCCGCTAGTTCCTTAAAGGGACAGATCTCAGCTCTGTCCATTCTGTTGCACAAACGTCTGTCAGAAGTTCCAGACGTTCAGGCTTTTTGTCAGGCTTTGGCCAGGATTAAGCCTGTGTTTAAAACTGTTGCTCCGCCATGGAGTTTAAACCTTGTCCTTAACGTTTTACAGGGCGTTCCGTTTGAACCCCTTCATTCCATTGATATAAAGTTGTTATCTTGGAAAGTTCTATTTTTAATGGCTATTTCCTCGGCTCGAAGAGTCTCTGAGTTATCAGCCTTACATTGTGATTCTCCTTATTTGATTTTTCACTCGGATAAGGTAGTTCTGCGTACTAAACCTGGGTTCTTACCTAAGGTAGTCACTAACAGGAATATCAATCAAGAGATTGTTGTTCCATCCTTGTGTCCAAATCCTTCTTCAAGGAAGGAACGACTTCTGCACAATCTGGATGTAGTTCGTGCCCTAAAATTTTATTTACAGACAACTAAAGATTTTCGACAAACGTCTTCCCTGTTTGTCGTTTACTCTGGTCAGAGGAGAGGTCAAAAAGCTTCTGCTACCTCTCTCTCTTTTTGGCTTCGTAGCATAATACGTTTAGCTTATGAGACTGCTGGACAGCAGCCTCCTGAAAGAATTACAGCTCATTCCACTAGAGCTGTGGCTTCCACTTGGGCCTTTAAGAATGAGGCCTCTGTTGAACAGATTTGCAAGGCTGCAACTTGGTCTTCGCTTCATACTTTTTCCAAATTTTACAAATTTGACACTTTTGCTTCTTCGGAGGCTATTTTTGGGAGAAAGGTTCTTCAGGCAGTGGTTCCTTCTGTATAAAGAGCCTGCCTGTCCCTCCCGTCATCCGTGTACTTTTGCTTTGGTATTGGTATCCCAGAAGTAATGATGACCCGTGGACTGATCACACTTAACAGGAGAAAACATAATTTATGCTTACCTGATAAATTCCTTTCTCCTGTAGTGTGATCAGTCCACGGCCCGCCCTGTTTTTTACGGCAGGTAAATATTTTTTAAATTATACTCCAGTCACCACTACACCCTTTGGCTTCTCCTTTCTCGTTGGTCCTTGGTCGAATGACTGGAGGTGACGTAGAGGGGAGGAGCTATATGGCAGCTCTGCTGGGTGAATCCTCTTGCACTTCCTGTTGGGGAGGAGCAATATCCCAGAAGTAATGATGACCCGTGGACTGATCACACTACAGGAGAAAGGAATTTATCAGGTATGCATAAATTATGTTTTTTATTCCAACCTGTTCATAGTTCCCAAAAAAGAGGGAACATTCAGACCAATTTTGGATCTCAAGATCCTAAACAAATTTCTCAGGGTACCATCGTTCAAAATGGAAACTATTCGAACGATCCTACCTACTATCCAGGAAAATCAATTTATGACTACCGTGGACTTAAAGGATGCGTATCTACATATTCCTATCCACAAGGAACATCATCAGTTCCTAAGGTTCGCTTTTCTGGACAAGCATTATCAGTTTGTGGCACTTCCATTCGGATTAGCCACTGCTCCAAGGATTTTCACAAAGGTACTAGGGTCCCTTCTAGCGGTTCTAAGACCAAGGGGCATTGCTGTAGTACCTTACTTAGACGACATCCTGATTCAAGCGTCGTCCCTGTCAAAAGCAAAGGCTCATACGGACATCGTCCTAGCCTTTCTCAGATCTCACGGATGGAAGGTGAACAAAGAAAAAAGTTCTCTGTCCCCGTCAACAAGAGTTCCCTTCTTGGGAACAATAATAGATTCCTTAGAAATGAGGATTTTTCTGACAGAGGTCAGAAAATCAAAACTTCTAAACTCTTGTCAAGTTCTTCATTCTGTTCCTCGTCCTTCCATAGCGCAGTGCATGGAAGTAATAGGATTGATGGTTGCAACAATGGACATAGTTCCTTTTGCACGAATTCATCTAAGACCATTACAACTGTGCATGCTCAGACAGTGGAATGGGGATTATACAGACTTGTCTCCGACAATTCAAGTAGATCAAAAGACCAGAGATTCACTCCGTTGGTGGCTGACCCTGGACAATCTGTCACAGGGAATGAGCTTCCGCAGACCAGAGTGGGTCATTGTCACGACCGACGCCAGCCTAGTGGGCTGGGGCGCGGTCTGGGAATCCCTGAAAGCTCAGGGTCTATGGTCTCGGGAAGAGTCTCTTCTCCCGATAAACATTCTGGAACTGAGAGCGATATTCAATGCTCTCAGAGTTTGGCCTCAACTAGCAAAGGCCAAATTCATAAGGTTTCAGTCAGACAACATGACGACCGTTGCATATATCAATCATCAGGGGGGAACAAGGAGTTCCCTGGCGATGAAAGAAGTGACCAAGATAATTCAATGGGCGGAGGATCACTCCTGCCACTTGTCTGCGATCCACATCCCAGGAGTGGAAAATTGGGAAGCAGATTTTCTGAGTCGTCAGACATTCCATCCGGGGGAGTGGGAACTCCATCCGGAAATCTTTGCCCAGATAACTCAATTATGGGGCATTCCAGACATAGATCTGATGGCGTCTCGTCAGAACTTCAAGGTTCCTTGCTACGGGTCCAGATCCAGGGATCCCAAGGCGACTCTAGTAGATGCACTAGTAGCACCTTGGACCTTCAACCTAGCTTATGTATTCCCACCGTTTCCTCTCATCCCCAGGCTGGTAGCCAGGATCAATCAGGAGAGGGCCTCTGTGATCTTGATAGCTCCTGCGTGGCCACGCAGGACTTGGTATGCAGACCTGGTGAATATGTCATCGGCTCCACCATGGAAGCTACCTTTGAGACAGGACCTTCTTGTTCAGGGTCCATTCGAACATCCGAATCTGGTTTCCCTCCAACTGACGGCTTGGAGATTGAACGCTTGATTTTATCAAAGCGTGGGTTTTCAGATTCTGTAATAGATACTCTGATTCAGGCTAGAAAGCCTGTAACTAGAAAAATCTACCATAAAATATGGAAAAAAATATATCTGTTGGTGTGAATCTAAAGGATTCCCATGGAACAAGATAAAAATTCCTAAGATTCTATCCTTTCTACAAGAAGGTTTGGAGAAAGGATTATCTGCAAGTTCTCTGAAGGGACAGATCTCTGCTTTATCTGTTTTACTTCACAAAAGACTGGCAGCCGTGCCAGATGTTCAAGCATTTGTTCAGGCTCTGGTTAGGATCAAGCCTGTTTACAGACCTTTGACTCCTCCCTGGAGTCTAAATCTAGTTCTTTCAGTTCTTCAAGGGGTTCCGTTTGAACCCTTACATTCCGTAGATATTAAGTTACTATCTTGGAAAGTTTTGTTTTTGGTTGCAATTTCTTCTGCTAGAAGAGTTTCAGAGTTATCTGCTCTGCAGTGTTCTCCGCCCTATCTGGTGTTCCATGCAGATAAGGTGGTTTTGCGTACTAAGCCTGGTTTTCTTCCGAAAGTTGTTTCCAACAAAAATATTAACCAGGAGATAGTTGTACCCTCTTTGTGTCCGAATCCAGTTTCAAAGAAGGAACGTTTGTTACACAATTTGGACGTAGTCCGTGCTCTAAAATTCTATTTAGAGGCTACTAAAGATTTCAGACAAACATCTTCCTTGTTTGTTGTTTATTCTGGTAAAAGGAGAGGTCAAAAAGCGACTTCTACCTCTCTTTCCTTTTGGCTTAAAAGCATTATCCGATTGGCTTATGAGACTGCCGGACGGCAGCCTCCTGAAAGAATCACAGCTCTCTCCACTAGGGCTGTGGCTTCCACCTGGGCCTTCAAGAACGAGGCTTCTGTTGACCAGATATGTAAGGCAGCGACTTGGTCTTCACTGCACACTTTTGCCAAATTTTACAAATTTGATACTTTTGCTTCTTCGGAGGCTATTTTTGGGAGAAAGGTTTTGCAAGCCGTGGTGCCTTCCATTTAGGTGACCTGATTTGCTCCCTCCCTTCATCCGTGTCCTAAAGCTTTGGTATTGGTTCCCACAAGTAAGGATGACGCCGTGGACCGGACACACCAATGTTGGAGAAAACAGAATTTATGCTTACCTGATAAATTACTTTCTCCAACGGTGTGTCCGGTCCACGGCCCGCCCTGGTTTTTTAATCAGGTCTGATGAATTATTTTCTCTAACTACAGTCACCACGGTATCATATGGTTTCTCCTATATATATTTCCTCCTGTCCGTCGGTCGAATGACTGGGGTGGGCGGAGCCTAGGAGGGATCATGTGACCAGCTTTGCTGGGACTCTTTGCCATTTCCTGTTGGGGAAGAGAATATCCCACAAGTAAGGATGACGCCGTGGACCGGACACACCGTTGGAGAAAGTAATTTATCAGGTAAGCATAAATTCTGTTGTTGTCCCCAAAGGGGCCGAAGCAACTATCATAAACTAATGAATATGAAATGCTATTGGCAAATATATTGCTTATACTGATATTATAAAGTCCTGTCTCAAGGTGTAATGTAACATAACTATATTGTTGTGATATAGAGACCACAATATATATTAAGCATAGTGTATCACTAACCAGTATATCGAATAGTGTTATCACGGATGGTAACAAAGGTTTAGCATTAGACTGCAACCTAATGTAAGCATAGAATCATTATGCAGTATTTTATCATAACAATCATTTAATTAATAAGATGAAAAAGAGCAAATGACAATTGTTGAAGTACAGTTGAGCGTAATGGTCCACTACCTTAGTAGGATTTAATATGTCAAGATGATGATTATACTATAAAGGTATATCTTTAAGATGAGTGGTAAATTATTTTTTATTAGTCCTAAAGCCCGTTCACACGGGCCATTTTTTGCAGTACAGTGGTCCCACCCCTTGCGTTCTCTTCCACCCACTCTTTTGCTTTCTCTCTCTTCCCCCCCCTCTCTTTTGCGCTCTCTCTCCCCCTCTCTTTTGCGCTCTCTCTCCCCCTCTCTTTTGAGCTCTCTCTCTCCCCCCTCTCTTTTTTGCTCTCTCTTCCCCCACTCTCTTTTGCACTCTCTCTCTCCCCCCCTCTTTTGCGCACTCTCTCTCCCTCTCTATCTCCCCTCTCTCTTTCTCTCTCTCCCCTCTCTCTCTCTCCATCTCCCCTCTCTCTCCCCCCTCTCTCTCTCTCTCTCTCTCTCTCTCTCTCTCTCTCTCTCTCTCTCTCTCTCTCTCTCTCTCTCTCTCTCTCTCTCTCTCTCTCTCTCTCTCCCCTCTCTCTCTCTCCCCTCTCTCTCTCTCCCCTCTCTCTCTCCCCTCTCTCTTTCTCTCTCTATCTCCCCTCTCTCTTTCTCCCCTCTCTCTCTCTCTCCCCTCTCTCTATCTCCCCTCTCTCTCTCTCCCCTCTCTCTCTCTCTCCCCTCTCTCTCTCTCTCCCCTCTCTCTCTCTCTCCCCTCTCTCTCTCTCTCCTCTCTCTCTCTCTCTCTCTCTCTCTCTCCCCTCTCTCTCTGCCCTCTCTCTCTCTCTCCCCTCTCTCTCTCTTTCCCCTCTCTCTCTTTCCCCTCTCTCTCTTTCCCCTCTCTCTCCCCTCTCTCTCTCTTTCCCCTCTCTCTCTTTCCCCTCTCTCTCTCTTTCCCCTCTCTCTCTCTCTCTCTCTCCCCCCCCCTCTCTCCCCCCTCTCTCTCCCCCCCTCTCTCTCTCTCCTCTCTCTATCACCCCCCTCTGTCTCTCTCTCTCCCCTCTCTCTCTCTCTCTCTCTCTCTCTCCCCCCCCCTCTCTCTCTCCCCTCTCTCCCTCTCCCCCCTCTCTTTCCCTCTCCCCCCCCTCTCTCTCTATCTCCCCCCCCTCCCCTCTCCCGCGCTTTCAATTCATGTGTGAGGTTACGCTCTGAGGCCAGCAGTTATATGTGTGAGGTCTGAGTGAGGTATAGCGGAGCGTTCGTGAGGTTATGAGGTATTTGCGCTCTTTTTAAAGCCTCGCACCTCCTCGTGACAGCCAGACGCTTGTTAACTGATCCTCGCGCCGGTGCTGTCTCGCGCTGCTGTTTACTGTGGGTGTGCGTGCGCGTGTGAGGTGTGTGTGGGTGCGCGTGCGAGGTCTCTGTGCGCTGAGGGCAAGTGTGTGGGTGCGCGTGGGAGGTGTATTGGTATAATGTTTGTGCGTGCGGCCAAGTTTGTGGGCGAGGGTGCGCGTGTGAGGTATAGGTGCGCGTGCGGCTAAGTTTGTGGGTGCGAGGGTGCGCGTGCGAGGTATAATGTGCGCTAGGTGCGCGTGCGGCCAAGTGTGTGGGTAGTTCCTGTCAGCTGTCAGCTGTGCGCGTGCGATGTGTCTTCTCAGCTCGGAAGTGTGCGTGCGAGGATCTAAGGCCAAGTGTGTTTGTCTCTACTGCGCATGACGGCTTCAGACAAACACACTTGGCCTTTTATAATATAGGATATATTTATAAAAAGTATGTTATCACAGTATAGTCAAACATATAATCTATTACAGGAATGCGCCATATCCATCTTGTTCATTCAAACCATTTGGTGTCAAGGTGTTAAGCCAAAAGATCCATCTACATTCAGCCTGTAATAGCATAGTTTCAACATTTCCACCTCTAATGCCAGGTTTAATTACCTGTAGGACAGACATCTTCAGATCAGGTTTGGTTCCATGTTTGCTGATATAGTGCCTTGCCACAGGAGTAAGATTTGTATTCTTTTCTCTGTCACTTATACAGTTTTTAATGTTATTAATGTGTTCGCCCATCCTGGTACGTAATTCACATGTTGTTATTCCTATATATCTTTTGCCACATATGCAAAGGAGACAGTAGACAACATTTTTCGTTCTACAGTTTGCAAATCCAAACATTCTTTTAATGCTGCCAGTTAGGGTAGTGAATTCTCTTTCGTTGTGAATGAATCTACAGAAGCTACAAGAACCACATGTGTACGTACCACATATGTTCTTAGTACTTGGATTTTTTCTAGGAAAATGGCTTTTTACCAGTTTGTTCCCAATAGTAAATGCTGATCACCAAACTATTAGCAATATATTAAACAAACATTGCAGTATATTGAAATCTGACAAAGATCTCTCTCTAATTATTGGAGATAAAATCAATATGAGTTGGAGAAGAGCCCCTTCTATTGGGAGCAAACTAGTAAAAAGCCATTTTACTAGAAAAAAATCAGAGTACTAAGAACATATGTGGTACATACACATGTGGTTCTTGTAGCTTCTGTAGATTCATTCACAACAAAAGAGAATTCACTACCCTAACTGGCAGCATTAAAAGAATGTTTGGATTTGCAAACTGTAGAACGAAAAATGTTGTCTACTGTCTCCTTTGCATATGTGACAAAAGATATATAGGAATAACAACACGTGTATTACGTAACAGGTTGGGCGAACACATTAATAACATTAAAAACTGTATAAGTGACAGAGAAAAGAATACAAATCTTACTCCTGTGGCAAGGCACTATATCAGCAAACATGGAACCAAACCTGATCTGAAGGTGTCTGTCCTACAGGTAATTAAACCTGGCATTAGAGGTGGAAATGTTGAAACTATGCTATTACAGGCTGAATGTAGATGGATCTTTTGGCTTAACACCTTAAAACCAAATAGTTTGAATGAACAAGATGGATATGGTGCATTCCTGTAATAGATTATATGTTTGACTATACTGTGATAACATACTTTTTATAAATATATAAAAAATAATCTATTTACCACTCATCTTAAAGATATACCTTTATAGTATAATCATCATCTTGACATATTAAATCCTACTAAGGTAGTGGACCATTACGCTCAACTGTACTTCAACAATTGTCATTTGCTCTTAGAGAATTATTTTTCATCGTAATAATTATAAGATTGTTATGATAAAATACTGCATAATGATTCTATGCTTACATTAGGTTGCAGTCTAATGCTAAACCTTTGTTACCATCCGTGATAACACTATTCGATATACTGGTTAGTGATACACTATGCTTAATATATATTGTGGTCTCTATATCACAACAATATAGTTATGTTACATTACACCTTGAGACAGGACTTTATATTATCAGTATAGGCAATATATTTGCCAATAGCATTTCATATTCATGAGTTTATGATAGTTGCTTCGGCCCCTTTGGGGACAACATATAATTGTCATCAGCATAACTAATAAATATGCATAAACATTTTAATTACCATATAATAACTGCTCTTTATCTGTGGCATCGACATAATGTCTCCCATTTGTCACATAACATCTATGATAATAACGGTATAGTTTATTATATATTAAACACATATTGATCGTAATTCTTATTTTTATACAGTTACTCTGTCCACAATTTATGGGTATTCTGTATTTTCACAGTTAACTACCATAGGAAGAATTCTATAATCACTGAACATCGTTGGTTAATTATCATATTGCAAATCATTAATCCCCCTTACGCTTTTTAATTTGGGATAATGCTTTTTTCGCATTCAAATACCTTACTCCAAACAATCTCTGAGTATATTATGACATTATGTCCACTAGGGAGCGGCACTATTTTTCAGTAGCCGTATACCATTTGCCTGGTGTTTACAGCGGGACCACTCCCCCCCTCCCTGTCATTCTACACAATAGTCATGTGACACACGTCTATCCAATGGTAGGAGGACGATAGTGATTGGTTTCTCTAGGGGTGTGAGAAATTTCTCACCCCCTGATTGGCTACCTAATTGTACATAGACAGTGAGGCTGTCGCCGGTCTGGTTAGCCTTTGAGAAAGCCTAGTCTGGCGAAATGCGCATCAGGTGCTCTGGGAGCTAAACTATCCATTTGTTAATTTTCTTCAGTATATTTCCCATTTTGTGGTTTCTTATGTTGATGTATCACTAGTTATGACTTTGGCAGGCCTATACCGCTCCAGCATTGCACTTAGATAGATTATTTTGTGTGGAGGTCATTCCTCCTTTATAGATAGTATATAGTGCAATCCGTGAGCCCTTTTGGGTATATACCTGCCTAAGTTTATTTATTACCTCTCCTTATCGTTAATCGTGGTGTATTTCCTCTATATTGGCTATATTACATGGATATGATAGCTCTCCCTGCATTCTGTTTTTTAATCTGTCTTATTCATTACTACATTAGTAGTCCATTTTATCTTTATCTATTAAATGTTAAGTTTTAATGACATACCTGCCCTGGACAGCCTCCATTGTCCCTTTTGCTCATTTTGAGTGCTCTGTTACTGTCCTACTTTCTCTCCTCACTTTCTACAGTTACTCACCGGACAGTAAGCACCCCATTAGACATTATTACCTTTGGGTGTAACTACCTAATTATTTGTATGTCAGTATTTTCTTAATCAATAATCTATTTTGTACTAATTTTTGATATGGGGTTTGAATAGATATTATATTCGTTATCCCTCTTCTTCTTATTTATCTTTTACAACACAATCAGGAATAAAGTATGCACACATTTTAGTCACTTTGCCAAAAATTGCAGCTATCTTGTGTGTGTGTGTTGTGGTAGAGTGTGTGTGTGTGCTGTATGAGAGTGTGTGTGGTGTGTGTGTGTGTTGTATGAGAGTGTGTGTGGTTTATGAGAGTGTGTGTTATTACCTTTTACAACACAATCAGGAATAAAGTATGCATGCATTTTAGTCACATTGCCAAAATTGCAGCTCTCTGGTGTGTTGTAGTAGAGTGCACCTGTGTTGTATGAGAGTGTGTGTGTTATATAAGAGTGTGTGTGTTGTATGAGTGTGTGTTATTACCTTTTACAGCACTTTCATTTGACTACCATCAGGAATAAACTATGCAGACAGTTTAGTCACTTTGCCAAAAATTTAAGCTATCTTGTATATTACTTCTGAAATTTTAAGACCAACCATAAAAATAGGGCCGCAAAGGTATGTGGCACTGGGTCTTGGGAAAAAATGTTTGAAGAATCCTTTCCTAAACCATAGGTTTGCTACCCCTCCATTATGCCATCTGTAGTTGTATGTATATTCATTTGCACAGATATTAACAATCTTGCACGTTTTTAGTAGATAACAATTTCTGTACCGGCATTGTTAGTATGATTTTAAAGGGATCTTCACAGTTCTAAAATGCTTCTGCTGTTAAAGGGACATTGTACACTAGATTTTTCTTTGCATAAATGTTTTGTAGTTTTATATAGCCTATCTGGTAGCGATTCGTTAAAAATGTATAGTTTTGCTTATTTAATTTTTTTATTGTGCTGATTTTCAGACTCCTAACCAAGCCCCACAGTGCCAGATGTATACACACGTTTACAGACTCCTGCAGGCTCCTGTTTGTGTAATCTGTCTTTTCATATGCAGGGAAAGGGGAAGGTGGGGAGCGTCTGCTCTTTTTGTTTACCCAGCCCCTTTCAGTGGGTGTCCCAGACTACCTCATCAACAGTGCTAAACTGGGAGCTTCTAAGTAAGTTTTTAAAATATTTTATACTGGATTTTCAGATCAGTATCTGTGCATATTTTTCTTTATAGTAGTGTTTATTACATGCAGTTATATGAAAATTGGTGTATACTGTCCCTTTAATACTCAAAAGCTTTGCCTCCCAAAGAAACATGAAATCTTTATCTGCGTCATCAATCAAACCAAATGCACAGCAAACAAAATGGTGTTTATATCATAGATTGTGTGTAGTGATGCTAATAGGGGAAGTGTGTACAATTAACCTGTTGTGCTCCAAACTCATACAGGTTATCAGTATAATGTTTGTTGAGTTATTTGGCTAAATATTATAAGTGTAAAAGTGCTTATTTATTTTAAAGGGACACGAAACCCATAATTTTTATGTCATGATTTAGATAGATCATACAATTTTAAACAACTTTCTAAATTACTTCTATAATCCAATTTGCTTCATTCTCTCTGTAACCTTTGTTGAAGGAGCAGCAAATCACCACTGGGAGCTAGCTGAATGCCAAAGAGAAGAGGCATTAATGTGCAGCCACCAATCAGCAGCTTCTTAGCCTACTTAGGTATACTTTTCAACAAATGATTCAAAGAGAATGAAACAAATTAGATAAAAGAAATAAACAGGAAAGTGAATTGTATGCTCTATTTGAATCATGAATATAAAATTTAGGTTTCATGTCTATTTAAACTTTATTTGATTGAGCAGGTAGTGTTTGTATCTGCTTGGCGACATTGCTTCCCAATGTAATCCAATATGGTGGTGTGTAACTTCAGTAGGTTTTTCCCATTTGCAAAACCAATGTTACATTCAAAAACTTTTTGGGGTACTCAGTGCTAAGTTAAAAAGTATTGTTTTAGGTTTATCAAGTCCTTTTAGCTGTGGAAATCTATTTGTGAAAAAATAGCCCTGTAAATGTGTTGTAAAAAAATCAAGAATTTGGATTTTGATCAAAACAAACAGAACTGGCACATCCATGAAATAATAATGTAAAAAGTGATACTCATAACAATGAAAATGACTGATTGTCTTTGCGTCAACATCCAAAACGGCTCAGTGACAGCTGTTAACAAAATATTTATTAAATGATAGATTGTAATCCAACCCATTAGGGACATATTGCCCTAATTTTCTTTTTGTGTATTAAATGTAGCTGAAATCTCTAACAAGACCCTTTTGATTGACTATATCAAGGGATTGTTTCATACAAGCTATATGCTATTTATATCATGTGTATTTGTATATTTTAGAGTGACCTTTGTATTGCTTAGATAATTATAGATTAATTTAACCTTACTTTAGGGGTTTTGTTTTTAGCTTTAATATTAACTGTTGTCTTCACACCATTTTATTATCATTACAGGATGAATGAGTCACCATTGCACAAATATATGCTTTTTGTTTTCATTGCAGTTTCAACTTTCAGATGTGGAGTTTCTATGATGAGTGAGTAAGCACCTTGCTTGTTCAAAATACCAGCTTCACCTTTAATGTGTCTGTATATACACGGATGTGGAATCGAGTATCTGAACTTCTTACTGTTATCAATGGCAGCTGTCACTACACAATTTTTAGTCTTAAAAAGATTTGTTTACCCTATTTTCTTTACTAAAAGGGTTGTGCTTTAAATAAAGACCATTTGCCTGACTTGTATTGTGCCTATAAAAAGTGGTGATATGCTTCACATGCTAAGGAAGAGAGATATTGTTTAAAAATATGAATGTGGTTTCTAGTTTTGTCTTCACTTTAAGTAACAGGAACCTATATTAAAGGGACAGTCTACACTAAAATTGTTATTGTTTTAAAAGAGAGATAATGGCCCCTAGTTATCAAGCCGTCAACCTCAAATACGCTGGAATAATAAATTAAATAATAAATTTATTAACCCCTATCCTGCCCCCCCATCACCGCCACCACTGTAATAAAATTATTAACCCCTAAACCTAAGTCTAAAACTAACCCTAACACCCCCCTAACTTAAATATTAATTAAATAAATCTAAATAATATTTCTCTTATTAACTAAATTAATCCTATTTAAAACTAAATACAGGTGGCCCTCGGTTTACAACGGTTCAATTTACACCGTTTCAGAATAACAACCTTTTTTTCCAGTCATGTGACTGCTATTGAAAAGCATTGAGAAGCAGTGCATTTATTAAAATAGCCAGTAGGTGGAGCTGTCCGCTTGTGTTGCCACAAAACCAAGCAAGCTGAAATGAATCCGTTTAACCAGACCTGAGGTATCGAGCAGATTTCAAAGGAACAAGATCTTCCTGTCTATAAATCAGTACAGATTGGAATGCATAGAAATAACTGTTTTCAGAAAAATGCAAGTGAAGTCTGTGTTGTGTGATTATTTTATTAGGGTTATAATGCTGTTTAGCAAATGTTTTTGTTCATTTAACTTGGTTTAATTATATATTCTGTGTTGTGTGATTATTTTATTAGATTTATAATGCTGTTTAGCATTTAAAGTCTTCATTTCAAAGCTTTAAAAATAATGTATTAGGTGTTACTTATGACAATTTTGAGAGGGGCCTGGAACCTATCTCCCTCACTTCCCATTGACTTACATTATAAACTGGGTTTCAATTTACAACGGTTTCGATTTACAACCATTCCTTCTGGAACCTAACCCCGGCGTAAACTGAGGGCTACCTGTACTTACCTTTTAAAATAAACCCTAATATAGCTACAATATAAATAATAATTATATTGTAGCTATCTTAGGATTTATTTTTATTTTACAGGCAAATTTCAATTTATTTTAACTAGGTACAATAGCTATTAAATAGTTATTTACTATTTAATAGCTACCTAGTTAAAATAAAGAGAAATTTACCTGTAAAATAAAAACTAACCTAAGTTACAATTACACCTAACACTACACTATACTTTAATAAATTATTCCTATTTAAAACTAAATACTTACCTGTAAAATAAACCCTAATATAGCTACAATATAATTAATAATTACATTGTAGCTATTTTAGGATTTATATTTATTTTACAGGTAACTTTGTATTTATTTTAGCTAGTTAGAATAGTTATTAAATAGTTATTAACTATTTAATAACTACCTAGCTAAAAGAAATACAAAATTACCTGTAAAATAAATCCTAACCTAAGTTACAATTAAACCTAACACTACACTATCATTAAATTAATTAAATAAATTACCTACAAATAACTACAATTAAATACAATTAAATAAACTAACTAAAGTACAAAAAATAAAAAAGCTAAGTTACAAAAAATAAAAAAAATAAGTTACAAACATGTAAAAAATATTACAACAATTTTAAGCTACTTACACCTAATCTAAGCCCCCTAATAAAATAACAAAGCCCCCCAAAATAAAAAAAATGCCCTACCCTATTCTAAATTAAAAAGTTACCAGCTCTTTTACCTTACCAGCCCTTAAAAGGGCCTTTTGTGGGGCATGCCCCAAAGAATTCTGCTCTTTTGCCTGTAAAAGAAAAATACAACCCCCCCAACATTAAAACCCACCACCCACAAATGAGGGGCTTTATGAGGCGTCTAAGTTTGGCGCGCTATGTGATCCAGCTACACACAGGCCACCCCCAGCTTATCCCAGGCCGTTAAGGCTACACCTGCCCTGGCTAAAGAGCGTGTTCGGATCAGAGGGGAGCTTCCTCCTTCTGAGGAGCACGTTTAGGATAAGGAAGTCTGCCAGCCATCAAGACTCAGTGGCTAGAGTCACGGTCGGTGCAATTTGCACAGAAAGGATCTATATTTGCCGCTGCAGCGCTCCCAGAACCCCGGTGACTGGAGGAAGGCGAGGCAGCTGACGCTGTCTTCAACGGACTCGAGTCCCAGGATAGGAGCTTTGTGTGCGAAACGCTGCAGGGTGGACGTCTGCTAAGTCCGACCATCACGCTCTGAAAAGGATATCGGTCCCTCTCCCAGAACCCCAGGGGCAAGGCTGTTAAGTATACTTTTATGTTCTTTCATCTTCACTTATGTGTCAGCTTGCCATGGGATAGGAGGTGGGAAAAGAACGCTGTTAACAAGCTGCCTGGGTCCCAGGGGGATATATGATCATTGGAGGCTACCTGAGGAATCTTTTATTAGAAGGCAGTGAAGAAAAGTGATACCAAGGGAAAGAAGGAGTAAAGATAAAACATTTCTATATCTATCAGCTGTTAATACCCCTGTACTTCTCCTGTATATCTATTACATATAATTACATGGGAACTGTTATTTATGCAATCTGAAATCAAGGGAACTGTGTTTTTTCGCCTGTCCAGTAGGATAGTGGGACTTTTTTCAAGACACATATCTATCTGTTAATATACTGGATATACCACGAGTTGCTTGTGCAGGACCCAGTCAAGTTTGTCAAGGGGAAATATCTTGCTTGTAGCAGGGGGTACCTGCAGGACATCTCTGCTGGGACTTGTGTTCAACTGTTATAAGAGCTCTGGTTTCCCCTCTGTCTTTATGTCTTTTTTGTTTTTCTGATCTCATATTTTTGCTGCCGACACTATTCTTGATAACTGTTTGTCGAAAGCCAATATAATATACTTGTATATTCAGAAAACAATAATGGATTATGTTACCATTGGGTTTGGGCAAAGTTATCTGATAGCCTCTGTATTAATGTCCTCTTGTATAGAGGAGAGATACTAAAAAAAAAAAAAAAACATTTATACCTTGTTTCAGCAAGTTCAGAGGTTTGAAAGTATTGAAACTCTAGCATGGGTTATATCTACACAGTTTTTGTGAAAAATTCTCTGCCATGATATGGTTCTTAGCACTAGTAAGTTATAAGAATTATATGTAGGAATATTTTATTCTGATATCTATCTGTTCAATTTATTTGTTTAATATATGATCTATCTGGGCTGTGCTCCAGAACAAATACAGCCAAACTATCTACACAGTCTTTGTGAAAAAAATTCTGGTCTAACTTCTCTTTAGTAATAGAAGTATTTATATTTCTCTATTTATATTAATACCATAGTCAAGTTTTTGTGGAATATATAAGGATCCTGGGTTTAATATGTTGTTGGCTAGGATAAGCCAGCTAAACAATTAAGTTGCATGATTGGTACTCTTTTATAGCTAGCTGTGGATTTTCCTAGCAATATTTGGTTAAAACTGTCCAATATTATAGGGAAAATTAGCTAACTAGTTTTTGCTTATACTAGCTAGTTAAATAATCTAAAATTATTGTGACATAGGGAATACTAAGTAAAAGTCTGATAAATTTATACTACTCTAAGTGTTCGTAGTAAATATTGATCCCCTCTAGCTGTTTTAAAATATAGGAGTGACCGATCTTTCATTCTTTACACATATAGGCACTAATTTCACATTTTTCTCTTGTCTTTTTTTTTTTTTCACACAACCAAGCTCACATTGCAATCTGATTAAATTTTTCTTTTTTTTTTCACTTTTCTGCCTTACCTGGCAGTTTAACACTTTATTTTTTGTCTTTTTTCTTTCTTAGCACGAATCCACTATCCACCCTACACCATTATTTGTTTGCACAACTCACTTTCTATTCTTTTCTTCTCACTCTTGTTTATGGATAAATTCCTAGGGATCAGTAGGAGTGATTCTGGTATAATGCCACCCAAGAGCAAGGACAGAAAGCCTAGGTCAAGCATTGGTAGTATAGAGACTGTGGCAACCGATTTTTCACCTGGTTCTAACACTGTTATTGATACTAACAACCTAGTAAAACAAATATCTGATTTATTTATGCCACAATTTGAAGGAGTTAAAATAGAATTAATTACCTTAACAAACGAGCTTAAACAAGTATCTAGCAGACTTGGAGAAATTGAAAACAGGATTTCTGATTTAGATGACTTACAACAGGTACAAAAATCTCGCTTAAATTCTCAGGCCAAAAGTATAGAAACTATTCAATCCCGTTTAGATGACTTAGAAGATAGGTCACGGAGGAACAATTTAAAAATCGTAGGCCTTCCTGAGAGTCCCGAGTTTTCAGACTTTATGAAATTTGTTCAAAGTTCATTACCAGGGCTTCTTGATATGTCTCCAACTAGCACAGAGAATATGGTGGAAAGGGTCCACAGACTGGGCACATATCAAAATAAAGAGAATCCTACAAAAGCTAAAAGACCAGTCTTAGTAAAATTATTGAACTTTCAGGACAAGCAGAGAATTCTAGCATATTATAGAAAGAAAGCCACTGTAGAGATAAATAAAGATCGCATTCTATTATTCTCTGATTTTTCTGCTGAAACAGCGAATAGGAGGAGAAATATGGCCCCATGGTGTTCAAAGTTAATAAATGCAGGCTACCAAGCGACCATGATCTATCCTGCTAAGATTAAAAAATTTTTAGACAACAATGTGAACATATTGAACACAGTAGAGGAGGTTAGACAATTCATGGAAAATAAAAAAAATATAGTAGAATAATGTATATCCAAGTCTGTCATTTATCGGGTTTAATTTTTGATCTGACTGTATTGTACCGACACGTTAGGGTGTCTGACTTTGTTGGTTCTTTCTTTTTTTTTTCTTCCTTTTTTTATGTGTGCTCTCTCCTTCTCCTGGGGCAACCGCTCCGCCTCGGTTAAGATATTGTTTCTATCAGAGAATGAATTCAAATCTATCATAGATGAAAAAATCAATTAGTTTATTAGTCCTGGAATGTGTGTGTGTGGGGGGGGGGGGGTTCTTCCCCTGCTAAGAGGAAAAAAATTAGCCACCATTTGAAAAGTTATAAACCAGATATCGTCTTCCTGCAGGAAACTCATTTGAGCCTGCAGGAGGCAGAAAAGTTAAAAATAAGTTGGATTGGGGAGGTGATCGCGGTACCAGCAGTTAGAAAAAAGAGAGGAGTTGCCTGTATTTTTAATAAAAACCTAGATTTTAAGTTAATCTCTCAAGAGAAAGATGTGGAGGGGAGATATCTTATTTTGGAATTAGAGATTAACGAGTGTCAGTATACGCTATGTAATCTTTATGCCCCGAATGAATGTCAGCCACATTTCTGGGACGGGCTATATGCAAAATTAGTTAACTCTATAGACTCTCAATTGATTATAGGGGGGGATTTCAATAGCGTCTTTGCCCCTCAGCTGGATAGACTGAGAACTGGGGGTTTGTATAGATCAAGAAAGGAAGCTAAAATATTGACTTCCTTTTCAAAAGGTCTTAAATTAAGGGATATATGGAGAATCCAACACCCGGATAAGAAATTATTTACATGCGAATCGAAAACGCATCGTACCTTTTCAAGAATAGACATGTTTTTGGTGTCTGAAAGATTTTTGCAATTAGAGATAAAAACAGACATCATGAATATAATTCTATCTGACCATTCTATCATATCTCTGTCTATCCAGCTGAGGAGCAAGGGGGACGATCTTGGGGCCAAATTTTTCTTTCCTAGCTTTTTATACTCTAATATCCCTTTCAGAAATTGGCTGACTCAGAAATGGAGGGACTATGTACACCAGAATAAGGAATATACTCCCAAAACAGAAATATTTTGGGAGGCCGCAAAGGCCTGTCTAAGGGGGGAAATTAAGGCGTACATGGTCAAAAGGAAAAGAAAGATAAGAGCGAGGGAAATTCAATTGACCAATCATCTTAAAAATAAATTTATAAAATATATTGATAGTCCTAATAGGGACAATTGGCACTGCTATCAAAGGGCTAAGATTGAGAGAGAGAGATCTTCTTAACCAAAAATCAGATACAGGAAGATATGAAAAACAAAGCCATATTTGGTACTTTTTCCCCTAAAACTGCTAAAATGTTCTCAAATATTTCTAAAAGTAAGAGGATGAATAATAATTATAGGAACAATTATATCAGAGGGTAAAAAATATAATGCTCCAAAGGATATTGTTGAGCAATTCCAATTATTCTATCAGAAAATATACTCCCCTGTAGAAGTCGATCAAGAGGCGAAAAAGTCTTTTTGGGAAAGTATTAATTTACCAAAAATCTCCTCAGAACATCTAAATAGTTTGAATAAAGAGATTACTACCGAGGAAACACTTATTGCAATTAAAGAAGCAGTCTTAGGGAAGGCACCCGGGCCCGACCAATTACCGATTGAATTCTATAAAATGTTATCGGAAGAGATAGTTGCTACTTTGACAGAATTGTTCAACAATTATTTTCTGCTGCATTCTGGACCCTCTCGGTTCTTCACCGCCTCAAACATTACTCTTATTTTAAAGAAGGAGAAAGACCCCAATTCAATGGACTCATATAGACCAATCTCGCTTCTGAATAGCGATTATAAGCTATTAGCAAATATACTAGCCAACCGTCTCAAAAAGATTATAGGAGACGTTATTCATTCGGATCAAACCGGATTTATTCCTGGTAGGTCAGCACAGTAAAATATCAGAAAGGCTATGACCATAATCGAATATATATTAGCATAGAATAGGACAGGGTCAGGGCCGAAGCAAGATTTTGCGCTGTTAACGGTTGATGCAGAAAAAGCCTTTGACTCTGTCCTATGGGATCATTTGTTAACGGCTCTAGTAATTTTGGTTTTTCAGGTCATTTCTATAACTATATCTCACTCCTCTATCAGAATCCAATTTCGTATCTCAGTATTAATAACATTCTATCTACACCAATAATACTGCATAAGGGAACAAGACAGGGCTTCCCTCTTTCACCATTATTATTTGATATAGCCATTGAACCTCTGGCGGTGAAGAGTCGAGAGGTCTTGGAAGGTATAAGAATAAAACAGCATAAAGTCACGCTCTTACTATATGCGGATGATGTCCTCTTCTACATAAGAAATTCAACTAAAAATATTCCAATTCTAATTGATATTCTATCGGAATTCAGTAAATTTGCGGGATACAGAATAAATCTTGCTAAGTCAGAGATTCTCTGGATCATAAAGAATAGAAACAGTTATATACAGAACCCTTTTAAATTAACTGATAAATCTATTAAATATCTGGGAATAAACCTTTCAGGAAACCCAGAGGAATGGTATGACATTAATTTTACTCCTATCTGGAGAAATTGTCTAGCAGAAATCCAGAAATGGAGCAAACTTCCTCTGTCACTTTCAGCAACAATAGCACTAATTAAAATGCGAACTCTTCCAAAAATACTCTTTTTTTATACAGAATATCCCCTCTTTTTTGCGTAGGGTCGATATTAAAAAAATTAACTCTTGCTGTTCTTCTTTTCTCTGGGCCCCAAAGAAACTCCGTATTTCACTGTCAAGGTTAAGGCACCCAAAAGATTTGGGTGGACTTGCCTTTCCAAATTTAGTAAATTATAACCTGGCATGTCTTGTCCGAATTGCCCTGGATTGGCTCACAGGGGCAAATTTTATTGCTAGTTCTGATGTGGAAGAGGGTATCATGGCGCCATATGTTCTTAAGGCACTGCTACATACTGCCCATCCTATAAAGGTCCGGGACTTTTCACTAAAATACACAATGTATAATGTTATTCTTGCGTGGCATAAAATCTATAAATTATTAGAAGTAGAAAACACACTTTCCCGCTATTTACCTATTAGGGGAAATCCTGATTTTAAGGGTGGTTGTGAATCAGCTTTTAGGAAATGGTCTGCTAATGATTTGACGCTTGTGAGCCAGGTAGTAGACCCAGTTACAAATCATATAAAAACATTTGAATCCCTAATCAGAGATTTCCAGCTGGACAAGAGATCTTTCTTTGCTTATCTACAAATAAGACATTTTTATTATAGTCAGAAATCTACGGTTGAGGACCCCTGGACTTTGGGTCCATTAGATCCTGTTATTAGTAGATTCTCACGGGGAAATCATTCTATATCATATATTTATAGACTGCTGATATTGAAGGAGGCAGAGATGAAGGTAGACAATCTCTTTTCTATATGGAAATCAGATTTTCCTGAAATGGACAGGGAATATTTCCAGGAGAGCTTTAATAGCGTAAGAAAATTTTCAAGCAGCATGGCAATTAGGGAATCCCATTTTAAGCTTCTTAATAGGGCCTATCTGACTCCCAGCAGAATGGCCAAATGGAAGGGGGACATGACCTGTTATAGATGCAACTTCCCGTCTGCAGACATTTTTCATGTATTTTATGCCTGCCCAAAAATGATTAAACTGTGGAAACAAGTGGAATATTGGTTGAATAGATTTCTGCCAGATAGGATATCACTGAAGCCTTTAGCAATCTTTTTTTTAGTTTCGGATAAAACTCATAATAAGTCTCTGATCAATACTTTAATCCTTCTAGTCAGACAGATGATATTAAAAGCATGGAAGGAGAAAAATGCTCCCAGTATAGCATCAGTTATAAATAATGTACAATATCAAATGTTGTTAGAACAATATGACCCGCTAATATTTGAGGAAAACAAATTAAGAAAATATTTTGCTAAATGGGATAAGGTAATTCTGAGCAGACCTAGAGAGGCCCAGCTACAGATATTAAAAAACTTCCGCAATTCACCGGTATTCCTACAACTAATCCTATCAGATAGTTACCCCGACTTTTGGAGACAGTGTTTTTTCTGAGGTGAGGGGGCGGGGGGCCCGAGCGGAGGGAAGAGAGCTAGGATAGATTTTTTTTTTTTTTTTTTTTCTCCTGTTTCCTCTTTTTTTATTTTTTTTATTTTCTTCTTCTTTTATATTATGTATGTATGGAATAAAAAATAAAAAATAGAGGTGCAGATTTTGTTTGAGAATTTAAGATTATGATTTATGCAATGATGTCATGCCTACTATCTTTTTGAGAATCTAAATTCTAAGATTATGACCTATGTAATGATGTTATTTTTATTGTTTTTTGAAGTCTAATGCATAATCTGTGTATGATCTTGAACGCCTCAATAAAGAAAAATTATGATTTAAAAAAAAAAAAAAAAAAAACCACCACCCACATACCCCTAATCTAACCCAAACCCCCCTTAAATGAACCTAACACTACCCCGCTGAAGATCATCCTACCTTGAGTCGTCTTCAGCCAGCCGACCACCGATGGAACCGAAGAGGAGATCCGGAGCGGCAGAAGTCATCATCCAAGGGGCGCTGAAGAAATCTTCCATCCGATGAAGTCATCATCCAGGCGGCGCTGAAGAGATCTTCCAACTGGGCGATGTCATCTTCCAAGCGGCATCTTCAATCTTTTTTCTTCCGGATCCATCTTCATCCCGCCGACGCGGAACATCCTTCTTCCCCGACGGCCGACGACTGAATGAAGGTTCCTTTAAGGGACGTCATCCAAGATGGCGTCCCTTCAATTCCTATTGGCTGATAGGATTCTAATTGAGCTCGCATTCTATTGGCTGTTCCGATCAGCCAATAGAATGTGAGCTCAATCTGATTGGCTGATTGAATCATTCAGTCGTCGGCCGTCGGGGAAGAAGGATGTTCCGCGTCGGCGAGATGAAGATGAATCCGTAAGAAAGAAGATTGAAGATGCCGCTTGGAAGATGACATCGCCCGGTTGGAAGATTTCTTCAGCGCCGCCTGGATGATGACTTCATCGGATGGAAGATTTCTTCAGCGCCCCTTGGATGATGACTTCTGCCGCTCCGGATCTCCTCTTCGGTTCCATCGGTGGTCGGCTGGCTGAAGACGACTCAAGGTAGGATGATCTTCAGGGGGGTAGTGTTAGGTTTATTTAAGGGGGGTTTGGGTTAGATTAGGGGTATGTGGGTGGTGGGTTTTAATGTTGGGGGGGTTGTATTTTTCTTTTACAGGCAAAAGAGCAGAATTCTTTGGGGCATGCCCCGCAAAAGGCCCTTTTAAGGGCTGGTAAGGTTAAAGAGCTGGTAACTTTTTAATTTAGAATAGGGTAGGGCATTTTTTTTATTTTGGGGGGCTTTGTTATTTTATTAGGGGGCTTAGATTAGGTGTAAGTAGCTTAAAATTGTTGTAATATTTTTTACATGTTTGTAACTTATTTTTTTTATTTTTTTGTAACAGCTTTTTTATTTTTTGTACTTTAGTTAGTTTATTTAATTGTATTTAATTGTAGTTATTTGTAGGTAATTTATTTAATTAATTTAATGATAGTGTAGTGTTAGGTTTAATTGTAACTTAGGTTAGGATTTATTTTACAGGTAATTTTGTATTTCTTTTAGCTAGGTAGTTATTAAATAAAATAAATATAAATCCTAAAATAGCTAAAATTTAATTATTAATTATATTGTAGCTTTATTAGGGTTTATTTTACAGGTAAGTATTTAGCTTTAAATAGGATTAATTTATTAAAGTATAGTGTAGTGTTAGGTGTAATTGTAACTTAGGTTAGTTTTTATTTTACAGGTAAATTTCTCTTTATTTTAACTAGGTAGCTATTAAATAGTAAATAACTATTTAATAGCTATTGTACCTAGTTAAAATAAATTGAAAGATGCCTGTAAAATATAAATAAATCTTAAGATAGCTACAATATAATAATTATTTATATTGTAGCTATATTAGGGTTTATTTTAAAGGTAAGTATTTAGTTTTAAATAGGATTAATTTAGTTAATAAGAGAAATATTATTTAGATTTATTTAATTAATATTTAAGTTAGGGGGGTGTTAAGGTTAGTGTTAGACTTAGGTTTAGGGGTTAATAATTTTATTACAGTGGCGGCGGTGTAGGGGGGGCAGGATAGGGGTTAATACATTTATTATAGGTGGCGACGGTGTAGGTGGGGCTGATTAGGGGTTAATAAGTTAAATATAGGTGGCGGCGGGGTCCAGGAGCGGCGGTTTAGGGGTTAAACTATTTAGTTGCAGCGAGGTCCGGGATCCGCAGGATTGAGGTTAATAACTTTATTATAGAGGGCGGCGGTATAGGGGGGGCAGGATAGGGGTTACTAGGTAGAATGTAGGTGGCGGCGGTGTCCGGGAGCGGCGGTTTAGGGGTTAATACATTTATAAGAGTTGCGGCGGGGTCTAAGAGCGGCGGTTTAGGGGTTAATAACTTTATTGAGTTGCGGGGGGCTCCGGGGCGCCGGTATAGGGGGTAGAACAGTGTAGTTAGTGTGGGTGCTTAGTGACAGGCTAGCATTAAAGCTGTCAAAAAGCCGAAGAGCAGCGAGATCGGATGAGTGATAACTATCACAGTCCGCTGCTCATCGCCCCGTACTTGGTGCGCAGCTTTTTGACAGCTTTTTTGATAACTTAGGCGAAATTTTAAAGGTCCGCGGCGGCGATGGTAGGCGAGCTTAGGCGGGCGTATTGAACCGGCGAAGGCAGGTAAAGTAGACACGTTGATAACTACCCCCCAATGCCTTTACTACCCATTCTCCGGCTTTGCACAACCAACATTGATATATTGATATATTTTATAACATTTAAACCTCTAAATTTCTGCCTGTTTCTAAGCCACTATAAACAGTCTCTTATCACATGCTTTTGTATTTGCTTTTCACAACAGGAGACTGCTAGTTAATGTGGGTCATA
The DNA here is from genome assembly GCF_027579735.1 of Bombina bombina. NCBI lineage: Eukaryota > Metazoa > Chordata > Amphibia > Anura > Bombinatoridae > Bombina > Bombina bombina. Next base: position 889,675,497 of record NC_069504.1, read on the forward strand.
TAGATAACAATGTGTTCACGCCCAGAGAGTTATTTAAGAATTAGCACAACACAGTACTAAATTCAATTAAATAGATAATACATAAAAAGTCATGTGATCAGGGGTCTGTCAGAAAATGCTTAGATACAAGGTAATCACAGAGGTAAAACATATAGTAATATAACAGTGCTGCTTATGCAAAACGGGGGTATGGGTAATAATGGGATTATCTATCTTTTAAAACAATACAAATTCTAGTGTAGACTGTCCTTTTAAAGTCCAAATTAAATGTTCAGATAGAGGGGCCTATTTATCAAAGCGTCAATTTGCGGGCGTCAATATGCTCGCCAAACATCACGGCCGTGGATCTGAATACGATCTCCTTATTTATCAAAAAAGCCGTCAAAAACACGCACGTCAAGTACGGTGCGAAGAGCATTGGACTGGTGTTAACTAACAGTCATCGATGTCACGGTTATTTGGGTTTTTCCCAACTTTATTTATACCATTTCATTACTATCCATGAACAAGCACATTTCTCTAAAGCTAATCTTTTATTTTTCAACTGTTAATGTCCAAGAAATAGATTGATTTATACCTCAACAAACAATATCTCGGAGTCATATTTTTTATTTACTTTTTAAATTATTATTAATGCTAGAATTTGTACTTATATCCTTGCACATACTTGTGTGTGTGTATATATATATATATATATATATATATATATATGTGTGTGTGTGTGTGCGTGTGTTATGTCAGAAATCTTTTGCAAACATATTTACATGTCCCTAAGTTCCTTTTTTTGTTCTAAACAATGTTGTCTGATATATCTCTGTGTTTATTTATACCACTATATGTATATAGTGTTAATATATTATTATTCTGAGCAGGAATAATTGCGAATATAAAATGTAATCAGAGTATCATATGTATTTATTTGCAATCAATGGATATTTTAAAGGGATAGGATAGTAAAAATTTAAGTTGCATGATTTAGATAGAGCATGTAATTTTAAAACACTTTAAAAATCTACTTATATTTTTAAATGTGCTTTGTTCTCTTGGTATCCCTTGTTGGAAAAGAATACACACATATCCTACACTAGTGGGAGCTAGCTGCTAATTGGTGCCTGCACACATTTTTCTCTTGTGATTGGCTAAATAGATGTGTTCAGCTAGCTGCCAGTAGTGCAATGTTGTTCCTTCAGCAAAGGATAACAAGAGAATGAAGCAAATTTAATAATAGAAGTAAATTGGAAAGTTGTTTAAAATTGTATGTTCTATCCAAATCATGAAATAATATTTTGGGGTTTCCTGTCCCTTTAAGAGCTGGGCCAGTTTTTTCTCTGCACCCGTCTAACCCCTCCTGATTGCAATCTATTTTTGAAATCCACCCCTACACAGGTGTTATAAAATGGGCTGGCATATAAGATGACATTTCTTACTGAAAAAGAAATTCCAGAGAAGGAATAAATACACTGAAAATAGCATGACAGTAAAGAGGTGATTTTAATTTCTGCTGTATCTGAATCATAACAGTTTAATGTTAGGTGGGCTATCCCTTTGAGCTATCAGTTTAAGATTATATTGAATCAAACATCACTTCGAATTTTAAAATCCTTGTCTAAAATATTACACTGTGTGTCCTATTGTCAGCATCAATGTTTATCTTTAATACTAATTTCACATATACATACGTTCAAAGTATAATACACAATGTAACAAATGGCACTTACAAGTTGTGATGAGTGATCAATGACACAAGTATCGAGCAATTTGATTCGTTAGTGATAGTTTATAATGTGTATTTGAATCAGATTGGCAGATGTCATAAATCATGTGATTATGCATATTCCAATCAAAAGTGGTGGAAAAATTCTGATTATCCTAGCTATGTGAAGGAATTATCTAGATTTTATTAAAGAGACAGAGACAAGTATTTTGCTTTATCTTTTCCTTTACTGCTTATACAGCACTTTAACGAATACATATAATGTAAATGAAAAACAATACAGATAAATAATGAAAGCACAAAACCAATGAGAACACAGTATGATGAATAGTCAGTTAAAGAAAAGACCAATCAGAACAGTCCAAATGACCATAAACAGTCTGATATTATACCAATCTTCCTCTTTGAGCTTTGATGCAAACAGATAAACAATCATTCGGGAAACAAGGAAAATAAATCCCAACATAGTTAAACTGAATAAAACTTTCCAACAGGAACAAAATATAATTTGACTGAAGAAACAAATCCGCTCTCTGAATCATGTAAAGTTGCTTGCAGATAAAGATGAATTTGATTGAAGAAAAGCATGAAGATTAAAACAGGAATCACAATCCTCCTTAGAATCCTGGATTAGAAGGGTTTGGCACTGAAATAAATTAAAAGATAAAAAAAATATACAGAATAAGATATATAATAAAATAACCAAGGAGGGAAAAAATAAACAAGAGGAGGGAAAATACTCGTCTCTGTCTCTTTTTAATAAAATCTAGATTATTCCTTCACATAGCTAGGATAATCAGAATTTTATTACAAGGACAGAGACTCCTATTTTGGTAGTTTAAAGCAAAAATTAAATTAAATCATGATACCAGCTGATGTGGAATAGAATAGATTGGCTTAAAATAAAACTGTCTACAAGTCTTATCAGAAGACCAATCTGCAGCATTCAAAATTTCTTGAAGCAAAACAGATTTACAAAAGGCTTTGGAAGCAGAAGCTCCTCTAATAGAATGAGGAGAAACATTTTCATGCAAACCAACTTCAACCATAACCCACCTAACCCATCTACTAATAGTAGGAGAGGAAACAGGTAAATAAGGAACAGCGTAAGAAATAAGTAGTTGATTAGAAGAAGGAAGCCTAAAGGAGAGAGTTCTTTTTTAATATTCTTTTAAACAAAGAACGACACATAATATAGGAAATTCAGAAAAATAAGGATAAAAAATAGAAGTAGAAAGAGTCTTAGTTTTCCCTTGAGGAGAAAACATTTTAGAATTATAATCAATAGCTCTAACATCCGAAACTCTTTTAAAAGATAAAAGGCAAACAAAGTAGTTAGTTTTACTGTAAGTTGTTTTAAAGAAAGAAGTTCATTATCTGGCCAATTTTTAAAAAGGGAAATAACCAAATCAACATCCCAAAAGGATGAATACTTAGAAGATGGAGGACATTTTAAACAAATGGATTTCATAAGTCTACAAATGTCAGAATTCTGACCTATAGGGTTATTATTTAAAAGTTAATGACCTGCAGATCTAGCTACATTAATGGATCTGTATGCCAAACCAGCTTGATAGAGTGAAGAAAGATAGTTAAAGGGACACTGAACTCAATTTTTTTCTTTCGTGATTCATATAGAGCATGGGATTTTAAGCAACTTTCTAATGTACTCCTATTATCAAATTTTCTTCATTCTCTTGGTATGTTTAATTGAAAAGCAAAAATGTAAGTTTAGATGCCGGCCCATTTTTGGTGAACAACCTGGGTTGTCCTTGCTGATTGGACAGCACCAATAAACAAATGCTGTCCATGGTTCTGAATAAAAAAATTGCTGGCTCCTTAGTTTAGATTCCTTCTTTTTCAAATAAAGATAGCAAGAGAACGAAGAAAAATTGATAATATTAGTAAATTAGAACGTTTCTTAAAACTGCATGCTCTATCTGAATCATGAAAGAAAAAAATTTGGGTTCAGTGTCCCTTTAATAACTTCACTCAAAGAAGCTGAAATGGGATCCAAATGCCTGAGATTGCACCAGCTAGACCATTTAATCCAGGAGTTTCCGACGCCTGACCAGGAACCCCTGAAACCATCCAGGCTTCAAGTTGTAAGTTGCCTTGAAGAACGAGATTGTGAATTCTCCATTGGGATCTGTAAGAAGATTCTGTTGAACCGGAAGCAAGATTGAAGGAAGGTAAGACATCTCTAGAAGAAGAGGATACCAGACTTGTGTTGGCCAAAGCTGTGTTATTATTAATAGGGAGATCAAATGCCTCTTGACGAAGAGAAGAGTCCTGAGAATCATTGGAAAAGGAGGGAAAGCATAAGCTCCTTGATCTGGCCATGTTTGAAGAACAGCATCCATGGCTAGAGCCTCAGGATCTGGTCTCCAACTGAAATAAGGGAAGATTTGATGATTTAAACGAGATGCAAAAAGATCTAATTTAAAAGGACCTCTCTGATATGCAATTTTCTGAAAAATTACAAGATCCAATTTCCAATCGCTGTAATCTATGAGATATCTCAAACCCCAGTCTGCATATTGGTTGTTGAGACCAGGAATGTATTATGCTTGAACAGAGATATTTTGAGCAAGACAATAATGAATGAAAATACTTGTTAAATCCGATAATGATTTTGAAGTTGTTCCTTCAAGATGATTGATATAACGGACTGCTGAAATGTTGTCCATGCAAATTAAAATAGAGATGGGATGATTGCGTTTGACAAAACTGTTCACTGCAAATGCTCCGGCAAGAAGTTCTAAACAGTTGATATGGAGAGATTTCTCTGTCTGCGACCATTTCCCACCAGTGATAGAAGAACCACATCTTGAACCCCAACCAGAATTGCTTGCATCGGATTCTATTATCAAATCCAGAGTACTGCCGAAAATTGCTTTGCCATTCCAGGCTTCTATGTTGAGAAGCCACTAATTCAGTTCCTCTGTTGCTTCTTCTGACAAATAAATCATATGTTGGTAAGAGAAATCTTTCCGAAGATAGTGAATTTTTAACCTCTGAAGAGCCCTGTAATGAAGAGGTGCCGGAAATATGGCTTGGATAGATGAAGATAGGAGACCTATAATTCGAGCTAAAAGACGAATAGAAAAACAGTCTTTGGATAGAATATAAGAAATTTCCTTCTTTATTTTCTTTATTTTGTCTAGAGGTAAACTGAGAGTTGTTGTTAAGGTATTTATGTTGAAACCTAAGAAAGTCAGATTCTGAGATGGAATTAGAGAAGATTTCTTGAAATTTATAATGAAACCTAGAGATTGAAGAAGATGAATAGAAATATTCAAATGTTCCTTGAGAATCTTCGTAAATGCCCAAGGAGCCAATGAAAGACCAAAAGGAAGGCATGTGAATTGCCAAAGGTTATCTTTCCAGAAAAACCTTAGATGTTTCCGAAAATCTAAATGAATAGGGACTGCGAGATAAGCATCCTTCAAATTCAATCTGAATAACCAGTCTTTGTTGTAAAGGCAATCCCTTAGAAGATGAATGCCCTCTATCTTGAAATGATTGTAAACTAGAAAATGATTCAGATACCTTAGATTTATTACTGGACGGAAAGAACCTTCTTTCTTTTTCACTAGAAACCTATTGCTTATGAAATAATTTTCTTTGGAGTAACCAATTTCTAGGGCTTGTTTCGAAACTAGGTCTGAAATTTCTATATCTAGAAGATTTTGGTCTTCTTTGGAAAACTTTATTGGATTGGGAAAGAATTCTTGGAAGAGAAGATGAATAAAATCTAGAGAAAGGCCAGCTACAGCCTGTAAAACCCAAGGATCTACAGTCATTTTTTGCCACTCTGAAACAAAAAGAGCTAATCTGCCCCCAATTTTTTGATGAGAGAAAACTTACTCTGGAAGGATCTTCTAGACGGTCTGTTTCTGTATGACCTGAAGGTTCTGGGTAGCTGGAATCTTAATCGTGATGGGAAAAAAATTGGCAAGTGAGGTATTTGGGGGGACAAAGTTTTGAAAATGGGACCTTGAAATGGAGGGGAAACAGCTGGAAAAGCGATCCCTTTCTTTTCCAGCCCTTGCAAAAACTCTTTGATGCTGTTGGAATTGGTTAAAAATCTTTTTAGTATTAGATTTAATTTTGTTTAAGGAATTAAAAGTATTAACATAGGAACTTAATTCCTTGAGACCAGAATCTCCAAAAAGTAAACCATCTGCCTGAGGACCCATTTCAGTAGATCTGTAATATTAGTGTCAATACATCTGAGAATTAAACGTCTCCTCTGAGAAGCAAGAGCTGTGTTGGCATCACCTAAAATATAAATAGCTCTTTGTAACCATTCTCAAGAAACATAAGGGTACAAAAAAGTATTATTATAAATAGATTCCTCAAATAATTCAAAAAGCTTTGCCACAGGACCTTAAACGGCCAATAATTTGTCCTGGCAGGACTTTAAAAATCTATCAGGATCTTTTCTTAAATTAACATTTCTGTGGCTAATAAATTTGAGTAATTTCTAATCAATATCAGGAGTAATATGGGTATTATGGGGAAGCTCAGGGCGAGGACATTCTGCCTTTAAATTATATTTAGTCTTTTTAGACAAAGGTCTAAGTATACAGAAATCCAAATATTTAGCAACCCTTTTAGAAGGGCGCCATTGAGATGACCTAGGATGCTGAAGGTCATTAGGATTCGTATCAGGATCACGCAAATTATCAATTAATTTCTGCTTTTTAATATTCATTTTCTTAGGCTTCTTTGCCTTAGGAGAATTTTCTGAGGATAAGGAACCCTCATCTGAAAAAATATTTTTAAACTGCCAAAAAGAGTTAGAAATTTCATCAGAATCACAATTATCAAAATTTTCTTTGTACTGTAAAGCAGAGATATAAGATTCTGTAGAAGAAGAGTCAGAATAATTTTTTTTTCTTTCTCCAACATTGGTGAGTCCGGTCCACGGGGCGTCATCCTTACTTGTGGGAATATCTCTTCCCCAACAGGAAATGGCAAAGAGTCCCAGCAAAGCTGGCCATATAGTCCCTCCTAGGCTCCGCCCACCCCAGTCATTCTCTTTGCCGTTGCACAGGCAACATCTCCACGGAGATGGTTAAGAGTATGTGGTGTTTAGTTGTAGTTTTTTATTCTACTATCAAGAGTTTGTTATTTTAAAATAGTGCTGGTATGTACTATTTACTCTGAACAGAAAAAGATGAAGAGTTCTGTTTGAGAGGAAGATGATTTTAGCAGACAGTAACTAAAATCGTTTGCTGTTTCCACATAGGACTGTTGAGATGAAGTAACTTCAGTTGGGGGAAACAGTTAGCAGACTTTTCTGCTTAAGGTATGACTAGCCATATTTCTAACAAGACTGTGTAATGCTGGAAGGCTGTCATTTCCCCTCATGGGGACCGGTAAGCCATTTTCTTAGTCTCCAAACAGAATAAAGGGCTTAATATGGGCTATAAAACTGGTAGACACTTTTATGGGCAAAATCGATTGCTTTATTTGGGCATTTTATACATGTTTATGCTTGTTATTCACACTTATAAACTTGGGGAACGTTTTTTAACGTCCGGCACTGTGTTAGACACCTTTCCAGTCAGGAAGGGCCTTCCCAGTTGTAGGCTGAGCCTCATTTTCGCGCCATTACTGCGCAGTTACTTTTGAGAGCTAGACATGCAGATGCATGTGTGAGGATCTGAAAGTAGTTGGAAAGTTCCTAGAAGGCTTCTTTTGGTATCGTATTCCCCCCTGGGTTTGGTAGAGTCACAGCAAAGGCTGTAGCTGGGACTGTAGAGGGGTTAAAACTGTAACCGGCTCCAGTTTTAAGGGTTAAAGCTCTGAAAATTGGTGTGCAATACTTTGAATGCTTTAAGACACTGTGGTGAAATTTTGGTAAATTTTGAACAATTCCTTCATACTTTTTCACATATTCAGTTATAAAGTGTGCTCTGTTTAAAATTTAAAGAGACAGTAACAGTTTTGTTTTAAAACTGTTTTTGTGCTTTATTGACAAGTTTAAGCCTGTTTAACATGTCTGTACCTTCAGATAAGCTATGTTCTATATGTATGAAAGTCAATGTGTCTCCCCCTTCAAAATTATGTGATAATTGTGCCATAGCGTCCAAACAAAGTAAGGACAGTACTGCCACAGATAGTAAAATTGCCCAAGATGTTTCATCAGATGAAGGGAGTAGACATAGTTCTACATCATCTCCTTCTGTGTCTATGCCAGTTTTGCCCACGCAGGAGGCCCCTAGTACTTCTAGCGCGCCAATGCTTATTACTATGCAGCAATTGACGGCAGTAATGGATAACTCCATAGCAAATATTTTATCCAAAATGCCTGCATATCAGAGAAAGCGCGATTGCTCTGTTTTAAACACTGAAGAGCAGGAGGGCGCTGATGATAATTGCTCTGTCATACCCTCACACCAATCTGAAGGGGCCATGAGGGAGGTTTTGTCAGATGGGGAAATTTCAGATTCAGGAAAAATTTCTCAACAGGCTGAACCTGATGTTGTGACATTTAAATTTAAATTAGAGCATCTCCGCGCACTGCTTAAGGAGGTGTTATCTACTCTGGATGATTGTGACAACCTGGTCATTCCAGAAAAATTATTCAAGATGGACAAGTTCCTAGAGGTTCCGGTGCACCCCAACGCTTTTCCTATACCCAAGCGGGTGGCGGACATAGTGAATAAGGAGTGGGAGAAGCCCGGCATACCTTTTGTCCCCCCTCCTATATTTAAGAAATTATTTCCTATGGTCGACCCCAGAAAGGACTTATGGCAGACAGTCCCTAAGGTCGAGGGGGCAGTTTCTACTCTAAACAAGCGCACTACTATTCCTATCGAGGATAATTGTATTTTCAAAGATCCTATGGATAAAAAATTGGAGGGTTTGCTTAAAAAGATTTTTCTACAGCAAGGTTACCTTCTGCAACCCATTTCGTGCATTGTTCCTGTCACTACAGCAGCGTGGTTCTGGTTCGAGGAACTAGAAAAGTCGCTCAGTAGAGAGACTCCATATGAGGAAGTTATGGACAGAGTTCACGTACTTAGGTTGGCTAATTCTTTTATTTTAGATGCCGCTTTGCAGTTAGCTAGATTAGCGGCGAAAAATTCAGGGTTTGCAATTGTGGCGCGCAGAGCGCTTTGGCTAAAGTCTTGGTCAGCGGATGTATCATCCAAGACAAAATTGCTTAATATTCCCTTCAAGGGTAAAACTCTCTTTGGGCCAGAATTGAAAGAGATTATCTCAGACATCACTGGGGGAAAGGGCCACGCCCTCCCACAAGATAGGCCTTTCAAAGCCAAGAATAAGTCTAATTTTCGTTCCTTTCGTAACTTCAGGAACGGACCGGCCTCTAATTCTGCATCCTCTAAGCAAGAGGGTAATGCTTCACAAACCAAGCCAGCCTGGAAACCGATGCAAGGCTGGAACAAGGGTAAGCAGGCCAAGAAGCCTGCTGCTGCTAACAAAACAGCATGAAGGAGTAGCCCCCGATCCGGGACCGGATCTAGTAGGGGGCAGACTCTCTCTCTTTGCTCAGGCTTGGGCAAGAGATGTTCAGGATCCCTGGACACTAGAAATAGTTTCTCAGGGTTATCTTCTGGAATTCAAGGAACTACCCCCAAGGGGAAGGTTCCACATGTCTCACTTATCCTCAAACCAAATAAAGAGACAGGCATTCTTACATTGTGTAGAAGACCTGTTAAAGATGGGAGTGATACACCCAGTTCCATCGGCGGAACAAGGAATGGGATTTTACTCAAATCTGTTTGTAGTTCCCAAGAAAGAGGGAACTTTCAGACCAATTCTGGATTTTAAGATCCTAAACAAATTTCTCAGAGTACCATCGTTCAAAATGGAAACCATTCGAACGATTCTACCTACAATCCAGGAAGGTCAATTTTTGACTACCGTGGATCTAAAGGATGCGTATCTTCATATTCCTATCCACAAAGAACATCATCAGTTCCTAAGGTTCGCCTTTCTGGACAAACATTACCAGTTTGTGGCCCGCCCATTCGGGTTAGCCACTGCTCCAAGGATTTTCACAAAGGTACTCGGGTCCCTTCTAGCGGTTCTGAGACCAAGGGGCATTGCAGTAGTACCGTACATGGACGACATTCGAATACAAGCGTCGTCTCTTTCAAAGGCAAAGGCTCACACAGACATCGTTCTGGCCTTTCTCAGATCTCACGGATGGAAGGTGAACATAGAAAAAAGTTCCCTGTCTCCGTCGACAAGAGTTCCCTTCTTGGGAACAATAATAGATTCTTTAGAAATGAGGATTTTCCTGACAGAAGCCAGAAAGTCAAGACTTCTAAATGCTTGTCAAGTTCTTCATTCTATTCCTCGTCCTTCCGTAGCTCAGTGCATGGAAGTAGTAGGGTTGATGGTTGCAGCAATGGACATAGTTCCTTTTGCGCGAATTCATCTAAGACCATTACAACTGTGCATGCTGAAACAGTGGAATGGGGACTATACAGACTTGTCTCCAGTGATTCAAGTAGATCAGAAGACCAGAGACTCACTCCGTTGGTGGCTAACCCTGGACTACCTGTCCCAGGGAATGAGCTTTCGCAGACCAGAGTGGGTCATCGTCACGACCGACGCCAGTCTAGTGGGCTGGGGCGCGGTCTGGGAATCCCTGAAAGCTCAGGGACTTTGGTCTCGGGAAGAGTCTCTCCTCCCGATAAACATTCTGGAACTAAGAGCGATATTCAATGCTCTCAGGGCTTGGCCTCAACTAGCAAAGGCCAGATTCATAAGATTCCAATCAGACAACATGACGACTGTTGCTTATATCAATCATCAGGGGGGAACAAGGAGTTCCCTGGCGATGAGAGAAGTGACCAAAATAATAGAATGGGCAGAGGATCACTCCTGCCACCTATCTGCGATCCACATCTCAGGAGTGGAAAACTGGGAGGCGGATTATCTGAGTCGTCAGACATTCCATCCGGGGAAGTGGGAACTTCACCCGGAGATCTTTGCCCAATTAACTCAATTATGGGGCATTCCAGACATGGATCTGATGGCGTCTCGTCAGAACTTCAAGGTTCCTTGCTACGGGTCCAGATCCAGGGATCCCAAGGCGACTCTAGTGGATGCACTAGTAGCGCCTTGGTCCTTCAACCTAGCTTATGTGTTTCCACCGTTTCCTCTCATTCCCAGGCTGGTAGCCAGGATCAAGCAGGAGAGGGTCTCGGTGATCTTGATAGCTCCTGCGTGGCCACGCAGGACTTGGTATGCAGACCTGGTGCATATGTCATCGGCTCCACCATGGAAGCTACCTTTGAGACAGGACCTTCTTGTACAGGGTCCATTCGAACATCCAAATCTGGTCTCCCTCCAGCTGACGGCTTGGAAATTGAACGCTTGATTCTATCAAAGCGTGGGTTTTCAGATTCTGTGATAGATACTCTGGTTCAAGCCAGAAAACCGGTAACTAGAAAAATTTACCATAAAATATGGAAAAGATATATCTGCTGGTGTGAATCCAAGGGATTCCCATGGAATAAGATCAAAATTCCTAAGATCCTTTCCTTTCTACAAGAAGGTTTGGATAAAGGATTATCAGCGAGTTCTCTAAAGGGACAGATTTCTGCTTTATCTGTCTTACTACACAAACGACTGGCAGCTGTGCCAGTTGTTCAAGCATTTGTTCAGGCTCTGGTTAGGATCAAGCCTGTTTACAGACCTTTGACTCCTCCCTGGAGTTTAAATCTAGTTCTTTCAGTTCTCCAAGGGGTTCTGTTTGAACCTTTACATTCCATAGATATTAAGTTATCTTGGAAAGTTTTGTTCTTGGTTGCTTTTTCTTCTGCTAGAAGAGTTTCTGAGCTATCTGCTCTGCAGTGTACTCCGCCCTATCTGGTGTTCCATTCAGATAAGGTTGTTTTGCGTACTAAGCATGGTTTTCTTCCAAAGGTTGTTTCCAACAAAAATATTAACCAGGAGATAGTTGTACCTTCTTTGTGTCCGAATCCAGTTTCAAAGATGGAACGTTTGCTGCACAATTTAGATGTAGTCCGTGCTCTAAAATTCTATTTAGAAGCTACAAAAGAGTTCAGACAAACATCTTCTCTGTTTGTCGTCTATTCTGGTAAAAGGAGAGGTCAAAAGGTGACTTCTACCTCTCTTTCCTTTTGGCTTAAAAGCATCATCCGATTGGCTTACGAGACTGCCGGACGACAGCCTCCTGAAAGAATCACAGCTCACTCTACTAGGGCTGTGGCTTCCACATGGGCCTTCAAGAACGAGGCTTCTGTTGATCAGATATGTAAGGCAGCGACTTGGTCTTCACTGCACACTTTTGCCAAATTTTACAAATTTGATACTTTTGCTTCTTCGGAGGCTATTTTTGGGAGAAAGATTTTGCAAGCCGTGGTGCCTTCTGTTTAGGTAACCTGATTTGCTCCCTCCCTTCATCCGTGTCCTAAAGCTTTGGTATTGGTTCCCACAAGTAAGGATGACGCCGTGGACCGGACACACCAATGTTGGAGAAAACAGAATTTATGCTTACCTGATAAATTACTTTCTCCAACGGTGTGTCCGGTCCACGGCCCGCCCTGGTTTTTTAATCAGGTTTGATTAATTATTTTCTCTAACTACAGTCACCACGGCACCCTATGGTTTCTCCTATTTTTTCCTCCTGTTCGTCGGTCGAATGACTGGGGTGGGCGGAGCCTAGGAGGGACTATATGGCCAGCTTTGCTGGGACTCTTTGCCATTTCCTGTTGGGGAAGAGATATTCCCACAAGTAAGGATGACACCGTGGACCGGACACACCGTTGGAGAAAGTAATTTATCAGGTAAGCATAAATTCTGTTTTTCCTGGAATCTTTAGGTTTAGCAATATTTGCATTAATATCATCAATATCATCTTCATCAGAAGAAATTACATTTCTGCACTTGTCTGATCTATGCAGACGTGACAATCTCTTCTTGAACTTAAAACCAGAAACATATTTATTATCTTTATGTAAAGTATGTTTTCTTTTACAAGTAGCCTTTCTAGGAATATAAGATTGAGTATGTTGTGACATTTCATTTTTAAAAGCTTCAAGAGAAGAATTAATCATACTCTGAACAGTTTCCTCAGAGTATTAAGATTTATTCTCTTCAGCCATAATAAATAATAGCAAATAATGAAATAAAATATGTTCAAATATCAATATTTATACTAGGAAACAATAAATATATAATATAATTATAATATTATAATAATAAAATATATAACAAAATGTCTGTTAAACAAAAAACTAAACAAACTAAATAAACCTTTTTTCCAAACAGCCAGCAGAAGAGTTAAACAAAATATTTAATATAAACTTATGCAGCAAAAAGCAACAAATGTTTCGAATGCAGCAAAGGCTATAAAAAAAACTGTGTATCTAAACTGATTCTGACAGGAACAGCTGAAAAGGACTCCAGAGAGGCTGACAGGGCAGATCAGTTCAAAAGAAGGCGGGTAAAAATGGCGGGAAATTACGTATACGTCAAGATGGGGCAGGACAACAACAGGAAGAAGAAACAAAGATGGCGGCCGCAATAGTCAACGCAGTAGAAACGTGGGAGACAGGAGAAGGTAAGGAAATAAAAAGGCACACCGGACAATCACTTGTAGAGAAACCCGGAAAAATATGTATTAAAATAGTAATAACCAACAAAAGAAATAGAAGCCAAAAAACAGAAGAAAAAAACGAAAGGAAAAAATGTCAAAATCAAAATAAAGTTAAAATAAAAAACTGAGTTAAAATAAAAACGGAAAACATATAAAAAACAAACAAAATAAATCAATATAAACAAACAGAAGGGATAAAAACAAAATAAATAATATAAAAGAATAAAGAAAATCAAACTAAAATAAAATAATATAATAAAAGACAATTAAAGATAATAAAATAAAATAAAAGACAATATTAAAATAATAACAATAATAAAACTTTTGAATATTATTATTATAATCATGTAAAATAGAAATTATGGAGCACTGAATACTTAAAGGTACAGTAAAGTCACAATTAGACTTTCATAATTCAGACAGAACATACAATTTTAAACAACTATCCAATTTACTTCTATTGTTTAATTTGCTCCCTTCTCTTGTTATCCTTTGCTGAAAGGTTTATCTAGGAAGTCTCAGGAGCAGCAAATAACCTAGGCTCTAACTGCTGATTGGTGGCTGCATTTATAAACCGATTGTCATTGGCTCACTCGTGCTCAGTTAGAAACTAGTAGTGCATTGCTGCTCCTTCAACAAATGATATCAAGAGAATGAAACAAATTTGATAATAGAAGTAAACTCGAAAGTTGTTTAAAATTGTATTTTCTACTTAAATCATGAAAGAAAAAAAATTGGGTTTCATGTCCCTTCAACTTATATCTCTGAGCAGCAAAGAGAAAAGAGGAAGATTGGTATAATATCAGACTGTTTATGGTCATTTGGAATGTTCTGATTGGTCTTTTCTTTAACTAACCATTCATTGGGGCCTATCTATCAAACTCCGAATGGAGCTTGACGCCCCGTGTTTCTGGCGAGCCTGCAGGTTCGCCAGAAACAGCAGTTATGAAGCAGCTCCACAACCCTGTCTGCCTGCTCTGATGAGGCGGACAGGAATCGCCGGAATTCATCCCGATCGAGTATGATCGGGTTGATTGACACCCCCTGCTGGTGGCCGATTGGCCACGAGTCTTCAGGGGGAGGCGTTGCACCAGCAGCTCACAAGAGCTGCCGGTGCAATGCTGAATACGGAGAGCGTATTGCTCTCCACATTCAGCGATGTCTGTCGGACCTGATCCGCACTGTCGAATCAGGTCCGACAGACATTTCATAAATAGGCCTCATACTGTGTTCTCATTGGTTTTGTGCTTTCATTATTTATCTGTATTTTTTTCCCCTTTACATTATATGTATTCGTTAAAGTGCTGTATGAGCAGTAAAGTTAAAGATAAAGCAAAATAGGAGTCTCTGTCCTTGTAATAAAATTCACTAGTGTGTGGGTTATTTAGTAGTTTGCGTCATAATTGGTGCGAAAAGTGTTGAGTCAAATATGGCGCAAAGTTGAGAGTTGGACTTGTATTACATGGCTTAAACACGGTGCACATAGATTTTTCAGAAAAAATAAAAAGTAAGTTAGCTATATTATGTTGTGTATTTCATTTTCATCTCTATATCTATTAGTGCAACAAGTTTGGGGAAAAACTTTGCAGCAAATATGTAGAAATAATATTGTCCCCTTGCTTTGTAATGAGAGACAAAGTTGTAGCATAATCCATTAAGTAGTAATGTATTTTTCATTTTTATCCTTATATCTGCACCAAATGTATAGCAATCATATTGTTTGATTAGAAAGGGTATACAAATTTAATAAAGTTTCTCATTTACTTTTATTATGTAATATATTTTATTCTCTTGCAGCATCGAACATAAGATTTCTGTGTTTTCAGACTCCCATTGACTTCTATGGCATCCGTGACCTCAAGGGTGGCGGATTGAAAATTAGGTACGCTGAGTCCGTAAAGACGTGAGCGTAAATGTAGAATTTTTGATAACTTTGTGAGAGCTTCAAATAGTGTCGATTAGGAGGGCGAATGAACACGATTCGGCTCGAATTACACGGGTTTTCAACTGGCATCGATCTGCTTCGGATTAAGATCGTGGGATTGTATGTTATGTCACAAATTTCAACATTTGCCGATGTTGACGCTTTGATAACTACGGCGGATCAATCTCTCGACAATTATGACGCAGAATTCCAGTGTATTTTCAGTTGACGCTTTGATAAATAGGCCCCAGGGTGTGCAATTTAAACAACTTTCCAATTTACTCCTATTATTAAATGTTCTTTGTTTTCAAGGTATTATTTGTTAAAGAGTAAAACTAGATAGGTTGATAGGAACTTAGTTGGATGCACATGTCTTTAGTGCTCTATGGCCTTGTTTCTACTGAGCCACAATTGGGTTTTCACAAGTTTGTAAAATAAAAATCTGCTGTCAGAAGCCATTACGCTTATCGACAGTTTACAATGGTGTGTTTTCCAGCATTAACTGGCTCCCGAAAAAGAATGACATGGCCCATAGGAAATAATAGAAGCTGAAAAGCACAAATTTTGAGGCCTCTTTTCCATTGAGATATTAAAGTTTTCAAACAATGCAAGTGTTTCAGTTTATAAATGTATTGTTATATGTAATACGTATTGCTGGCCCAGGTATAGAACTAGTTGGAGTTATGTTCTTATTTAAATATCAATAGGTATCTACATATAATCAAACACATATCTCCATAATTCCAACTAGGCTTATTCATAGGGCAGCAATAAATATTAAATATGTCAATACTTTTAAAAATTTAAAACAACCAAAAAATTTTTTTATTAAATAAAATGTTTAATTTAATTTAATTTTGCTTTGAATTCAATGTATCTTTGTTTCTATTTCTCTGTAGAGGTGATCACAGATAAGGAGCACATACTTTATATATAACTTTCTCCAACATTGGTGTGTCCGGTCCACGGCGTCATCCATTACTTGTGGGATATTCTCCTCCCCTACAGGGAAAGGCAAGGAGAGCACACAGCAAGAGCTGTCCATATAGCTCCCCCTCTGGCTCCGCCCCCCAGTCATTCTCCTTGCCGCTCTGAACAAGTAGCATCTCCACGGGGATGGTGAGGAGTTTGTGGGGGATCGGTAAGCCAATTTCTTAGACTTAGAAAGAATAAAGGGCTTATTATGGGCTATTAACTGGTGGACACTCTTAAGGGCTAAATCGATTGTTTATTTAAGTTTTTATTTAAAGTTTGAAGTGGATTTCACACTTTTATTATTTGGGGAACGTTTTTTATCGCCAGGCACTAGTTAAGACACCTTCCCAGTCAGGAAGGGCCTTTCACTGTATTAGGCAGAGCCTCATTTTCGCGCCATTATTGCGCAGTTTCTTTTAAGTACAGTGCATGCAGATGCATGTGAGAGGGTCTGGTGTCCACTGAAAAAGTTCCTAGAGGGCTTGAAATACCCCCCTGGGATAGTTGAAGTCACAACAAAGGCTGTGGCTGGGACTGTAGTGGGGTTAAAATTGCAAACGGCTCCGGTTTCCACATTTTAAGGGTTAACACATTTTAAGGGTTAACAGCTTGGGGTGCAATACTTTGAATGCATTAAGACACTGTGGTGAAAATTTGGTAAAAATTGGATAATTCCTTCATAGTTTTTCACATATTCAGTAATAAAGTGTGCCCTGTTTAACATTTAAAGAGATAGTAACGGTTTTGTTTTAAAACGGTTTTTGTACTTTATTATCCAGTTTAAGCCTGTTTAACATGTCTGTACCTTCAGATAGATCATGTTCTGTATGTATGGAAGCCAATGTGGTTCACCCTTCAAATATATGTGATAATTGTGCCATAGCGTCCAAACACAGTAAGGACAGTATTGTCACAAATAGTAAGGTTGCCCAGGATAATTCCTCAGATGAAGGAAGTAGAAATAGTTCTACATCTTCTCCTTCTGTGTCTATACCAGTTATGCCCGCGCAGGCGACCCCTAGTACTTCTAGCGTGCCAATGCTTGTTACTATGCAACAATTGACGGCAGTAATGGATAACTCCATAGCTAATATTTTATCCAAAATGCCAGCATTTCAGAGAAAGCACGATTGCTCTGTTTTAAACACTGTAGAGCAGGAGGGCGCTGATGATAATTTTTCTGTCATACCCTCACACCAGTCTGAAGTGGCAGTGAGGGAGGGTTTGTCAGATGGAGAAATTTCTGATACAGGAAGAATTTCTCAGCAGGCAGAACCTGATGTTGTGACATTTAAATTTAAATCAGAGCATCTCCGTGCATTACTTAAGGAGGTGCTATCTACTATGGATGATTGTGACAATCTGGTCATCCCAGAAAACTTGTGCAAAATGGACAAGTTCTTAGAGGTCCCGGTGCACCCTGATGCCTTTCCGATACCTAAACGGGTGGCGGACATAGTGAATAAGGAGTGGGAGAAGCCAGGCATACCTTTTGTCCCTCCTCCTATATTTAAGAAATTGTTCCCTATGGTCGACCCCAGGAAGGACATATGGCAAACAGTCCCTAAGGTCGAGGGGGCGGTTTCTACACTAGCCAAACGCACGACCATTCCCATTGAGGACAATTGTGCTTTCAAAGATCCTATGGATAAAAAATTGGAGGGTTTGCTTAAAAAGATTTTTGTACAGCAAGGTTACCTCCTTTAACCTATTTCGTGCATTATTCCTGTCACTACAGCGGTGTGGTTCTGGTTCGAGGAACTGGAAAAGTCGCTCAGTAGGGAGACTCCGTATGAGGAAGTCATGGACAGAATTCACGCACTTAAGTTAGCTAATTCCTTTATTTTAGGCGCCGCTTTGCAGTTAGCGAGATTAGCGGCGAAAAATTCAGGGTTTCCAATTGTGGCGCGCAGAGCGCTCTGGCTAAAGTCTTGGTCGGCGGATGTATCTTCCAAGACATAATTGCTTAATATCCCTTTCAAAGGTAAGACCCTTTTTGGGCCAGAATTGAAAGAAATTATTTCAGACATCACTGGGGGAAAGGGCCATGCCCTCCCACAGGATAGGCCTTTCAAGGCTAAGAATAAGTCCAATTTTCATTCCTTTCGCAATTTCAGGAACGGACCGGCTTCTAACTCGGCAGCCTCTAGACAAGAGGGTAACGCTTCCCAGACTAAACCAGCTTGGAAACCAATGCAAGGCTGGAATAAGGGTAAACAGGCCAAGAAGCCTGCTGCTGCTACCAAGACAGCATGAAGGGGTAGCCCCCGATCCGGGACCGGATCTAGTAGGGGGCAGACTCTCTCTCTTTGCTCAGGCTTGGGCAAGAGATGTTCAGGATCCCTGGACACTAGAAATAGTCTCTCAGGGTTATCTTCTAGAATTCAAGGAACTACCCCCAAGGGGAAGGTTCCACATTTCTCACTTATCTTCAAACCAAATAAGTAGACAGGCATTCTTACATTGTGTAGAAGACCTGTTAAAGATGGGGGTGATACACCCAGTTCCAACTGTGGAACAAGGTCAGGGGTTTTTACTCAAATCTGTTTGTAGTTCCCAAAAAAGAGGGAATTTTCAGACCAATTCTGGATTTAAAAATTCTAAACAAATTTCTCAGAGTTCCATCATTCAAAATGGAAACCATTCGAACAATTTTACCTACAATCCAGGAGGGTCAATATATGACTTCCGTGGATTTAAAGGATGCGTATCTACATATTCCTATCCACAAAGATCATCATCAGTTCCTAAGGTTTGCCTTTCTGGACAAACATTATCAGTTTGTGGCTCTCCTATTCGGACTAGCCACTGCTCCCAGAATTTTCACAAAGGTGCTCGGGTCCCTTCTAGCGGTTCTAAGACCAAGGGGCATTGCAGTGGCACCTTATCTGGACGACATTCTAATTCAAGCGTCATCTCTTTCCAAGGCAAAGGCTCATACAGACATTGTTCTAGCCTTTCTCAGATCTCACGGGTGGAAGGTGAACGTAGAAAAGAGTTCCCTGTCTCCGTCGACAAGAGTTCCCTTTTTGGGAACAATAATAGATTCTTTTGAAATGAAGATCTTCCTGACAGAAGTCAGAAAGTCAAAGCTTCTAAACGCTTGTCAAGTTCTTCTCTCTATTCTGCAGCCTTCCATAGCTCAGTGTATGGAAGTAGTAGGGTTGATGGTTGCAGCAATGGACATAGTTCCTTTTGCTCAAATTCATCTAAGACCATTACAACTGTGCATGCTCCAGTAGACAGGATCACCTGTCTCAGGGAATGAGTTTCTGCAGACCAAAGTAGGTCATTGTCACGACCGATGCCAGTCTATCAGGCTGGGGCGCGGTCTGGGATTCCCTGAAAACTCAGGGTTTATGGTCTCGGGAAGAGTCTCTTCTCCCGATCAACATCCTGGAACTGAGAGCGATATTCAATGCTCTCCGGGCTTGGCCTCATCTAGCGAAGGCCGGATACATAAGATTCCAGTCAGATAACATGACGACTGTAGCTTACATCAACCATCAGGGAGGAACAAGGAGTTCCTTGGCGATGAAAGAGGTATCCAAGATCATCAAATGGGCGGAGGATCACTCCTGCCACCTATCTGCAATCCACATCCCAGGAGTAGACAACTGGGAGGCGGATTATCGGAGTCGTCAGATTTTCTATCCGGGGGAGTGGGAACTCCACCCGGAGGTGTTTGCCCAGTTGACTCAATTATGGGGCATTCCAGACATGGATCTGATGGCGTCTTGTCAGAACTTCAAGGTTCCTTGCTACGGGTCCAGATCCAGGGATCCCAAGGCCACTCTAGTGGATGCATTAGTGGCGCCTTGGTCGTTCAACCTAGCTTATGCATTCCCACCGTTCCCTCTCCTTCCCAGGCTTGTAGCCAGGATCAAACAGGAGAAGGCCTCTGTGATTCTGATAGCTCCTGCGTGGCCGCGCAGGACTTGGTATGCAGACCTGGTGAATATGTCATCGGCTCCACCATGGAAGCTACCTTTGAGACAGGATCTTCTAGTACAAGGTCCATTCGAACATCCAAATCTAATTTCTCTGCAGCTGACTGCTTGGAAATTGAACGTTTAATTTTATCCAAGCGTGGGTTTTCAGATTCAGTGATAGATATTCTGGTCCAAGCCAGAAAACCTGTGTCTAGAAAGATTTACCATAAAATATGGAAAAGATATATCTGTTGGTGTGAATCCAAGGGGTTCTCCTGGAGTAAGATTAAAATTCCTAAGATCCTCTCCTTTCTCCAAGAAGGTTTGGATAAGGGATTGTCAGCGAGTTCTCTAAAGGGACAGATTTCTGCTTTATCTGTCTTGTTATATAAACGACTGGCAGCTGTGCCAGAGGTACAGGCTTTGGTCAGAATCAAACCTGTTTACAGACCCTTGACTCCTCCTTGGAGTCTAAACTTTAGTTCTTTCAGTTCTTCAGGGGGTTCCGTTTGAACCCTTACATTCCATAGATATCAAGTTGCTATCTTGGAAAGTTCTGTTTTTGGTTGCTATTTCTTCTGCTAGAAGAGTTTCTGAATTATCTGCTTTGCAGTGTGATCCACCCTATCTGGTGTTCCATTCAGATAAGGTTATTTTGCGTACCAAGCCTGGTTTTCTTCCAAAAGTTGTTTCCAACAAGAATATTAACCAGGAATATCCTTCTCTGTGCCCGAACCCAGTTTCAAAGAAGGAACGTTTGTTACACAATTTAGATGTAGTCCGTGCTTTAAAGTTCTATTTAGAAGCAACAAAGAATTTTAGACAAACCTCATCCTTGTTTGTCGTTTACTCTGGTAAGAGGAGAGGACAAAAAAGCTATTGCTACCTCTCTTTCTTTCTGGCTGAAAAGCATTATCCGATTGACTTATGAGACTGCCGGACGGCAGCCTCCTGAACGAATCACAGCTCACTCCACTAGGGCTGTGGCTTTCACATGGGCCTTCAAGAACGAGGCTTCTGTTAATCAGATATGGAAGGCAGCGACTTGGTCTTCTCTGCACACTTTTGCCAAATTTTACAATTTTGATATTTTTGCTTCTTCGGAGGCTGTTTTTGGGAGAAAGGTTTTGCAAGCCGTGGTGCCTTCTGTTTAGGTAACCTGATTTGCTCCCTCCCTTCATCCGTGTCCTAAAGCTTTGGTATTGGTTCCCACAAGTAATGGATGACGCCGTGGACCGGACACACCAATGTTGGAGAAAACAGAATTTATGCTTACCTGATAAATTACTTTCTCCAACGGTGTGTCCGGTCCACGGCCCGCTCTGGTTTTTTAATCAGGTTTGAAATTTTTTTCTTTTTCTTTATACACTACAGTCACCACGGCACCCTATAGTTTCTCCTTTTTCTCCTAACCGTCGGTCGAATGACTGGGGGGCAGAGCCAGAGGGGGAGCTATATGGACAGCTCTTGCTGTGTGCTCTCCTTGCCTTTCCCTGTAGGGGAGGAGAATATCCCACAAGTAATGAATGACGCCGTGGACCGGACACACCGTTGGAGAATAATTTATCAGGTAAGCATAAATTCTGTTTTTATAGTGTAAGGTGAGGTTACCATAGCAACAGGCTTGTTATGGCGCGATTTTCGAGAAATCTGACGTTGGATGGAAAGTTGACTTACACCTGCACAAAAAGCAACTACACGCAATGCGCAAAATATTTCAGTGGAAACCTGGTACTAAAATGGAGCCATAGGGGTCAATTTACTATTGTGCGGACGGACATGATGCGATGTAGCGTATTATGTCCGCCGCAAATCGATAAATGCCGACAGCATACGCTGACGGCATTTATCATTGCACCAGCAATTCTGGTGATCTGCTGGTGCAATGCCGCCCCCTGCAGATTCGCGCCAATCGCCGCTAGCAGGAGGTGTCAATGAACCCGATCGTATTCGATCGGGCTGATTGCTGTCCGCCGCCTCAGAGGTGGCAGACGAGTTAAGGAGCAGCGGTCTTTGGACTGCTGCTTCTTAACTTCCTCTTCAGGCAGAACTGAAGCAGAGTGGGTCGGAAGCAGCATCCGCTGTTTCATAAATTGACCCCATAAACTACTTTTAGCTGTTGGCCATTTTGGTAGCTTACGGGTCCATTTTTAATGACTCAGTGAAAATGAGTCCTATGGCAGCAGTGTTTGCAACTATGTAAAATATTGTAATAAACATTGTTGCAAACACTGCTGCAACACTGTTGCCAGGGGACTAAAGACACATGCATGCTCCTGATCTAACCTAGGATTACAATGTAACAAAAGATACCAAATTAAAAACAACTGCACTAGGCAGTTTTTGGAGTCTAAAGTTGGTGGGAGTGGGGTGTTAGAAAACCCCCCTAAAAAGTGCCTTTACATTACGGTCTATGGAAACTGTGTGTTATATACATTTATGTATTTGTGTGTTAATATGTGTATATACACATATTAACACATAAATATATATTCATATACATATATATTTAAAAATGCTGGCCATCACTGCGCGAGGTGCTGATGCCTTCTCTGACGGCATCAGAATGGCGCTCCCATTGGAGCCTATTGAAGCGCACTCTCGTGAGCCCAATCCTTCCCAGCAATGCGAACGTGAACTCGCGCTCACATTGCTGTTAACTTGTAATACCAGTGCACATTAACGTGTGCTGGTATTACACAGTGGAGCAATATATACCGTCATTATTTATTTTGCCCCATTTTCTTGTAATTAAACTCAGAAAATTGAAGAATTTCTAATTCTGAGAAATATGCACAATGCAGACTTCACAAGCTAACCTTTCCACACATCTGTCCCTAATCATCTGCAAAATGCCAGTTCTGCTAACAAAATGACAGTAACCTAACCTTGTATACTCCAATAACAAGGGGATTTAAAAAAAGCAAGGTGTGTGTGGGAGTGGAAGGGAGGGTTTAAGCACTGAAAAAACAAAAGCAGCCACCATGACAGTTTGTAATATCAGGGGCTCCTATTAACATACAGCTAATCCGCCAACCATCATTAAATGTGTATATTAAATCTCGACACTTCATACTCTGAAGATTTATTTAATATCAAGATCAGTGTATTTCTGACAACAGAGCTCTGATCCGGACCACTGAGGCCTCTGATGGCCACCTCACATGAGACCTCTGCACCCGCCAGTAAGTTAGCTGAGTATTACAGAGGGACTGTTGAGATTTACTATATTATTGACCCACTCATCTTACAAGCACTATTATTTGCTTTGGAGGTTGCCTATGTCAAGTCTAATATGGAGTCTTTAGATAGTCTTTGAACTTGTGGTTCAGCCTGCATGGAGCATGTTGAACCTAGAGGATCAGCAGGAGTTCCGGGACCTGACCAACTCTATGGGGTATATTTATCAATGTGCGAGCGGACATGATACGAAGTAGCTTATCATGTCCGCTGCACATCGATAAATGCTGACAGCATACGCTGTCTGCATTTATCATTGCACCAGCAGTTCTTGTGAACAGCTGGTGCAATGCCGCCCCCTACAGATTCACGGCCAATCGGCCGCTAGCAGGGGGTGTCAATCAACCCGATCGTATTTGATCGGGTTAATTTCTGTCCACCACCTCAGAGCAGGCGGACAAGTTATGGAGCTAGATAAATATGCCCCTATGAGTGCTTGCTCCTATGGGAGCAGGACAGAGTCTCATTGCATTTATGCACCTAGAGAAGAGACAGGCTCCTCTTATCCAATATGCTTGTTCCCCGTTTAGGGGGTTTATCTCCCTAAATCTACCCCTGGATGGAGCCGATAAGGAGACTGTGCCTAGCATTCCAAACGAAGAATAGGGAAGCCCTGGTGCTAATCATCTAGCCAGCTCTTTTAGCCTTGATGGGAATTTGGTATTATGGAAACCCCTGGGAACAGTTGGGCAACTTGGCACATTTTTCCCTTACACACAAATATTGTCTAATAAAGGGACCAAGGCCGGATTTATAATAAGGCAGATTAGGCATGTGTCTACAGGTGCCCTGCATAGAGGGGTGCCTGTCTCTGCCTATTATAAATAACGGTCAGCTGGCAACCTTATTTAAGATGGCTGGCAGGGAAATAACCACTGTGCATGCGCAGCAGCCATCTTTCTTTAGGTCGCTGCGAGTATTATGCATGTGCAGCATCCGACTTTCCCTGTGCATGTGCAATGCTTGTGGTGCCTTAACAAAGATGGCAGCCACACATTTGCGGTGCTGTTATTTCACTGCTTCATATTTTAGTGCCTACAGGCACCTGGGCTGTAAACCGACCCTGAAGGGGACTTAACATTTTCCCAAGAGATTTCATCCTTTAAGAATTGGAGAGTCATGAAGTCTGAGAAGATTTATCCTCAATATAATTTTAATCTTCAGAAGACTGGAGTAGCCTAGTGCTCTGCTTGCTATTTGCAGATTATTTGGAGCTGCCTCAGTTTTTTGTTTTTATTTTACTTAGTTCCTGGTAGCTCCCTTGACACTAGCACATCTCATTGTTTTATCCGTTATTCATTCTGGACATTTTACTACTGTGTTCCAGGCAGTGACGTATTTAGGTTTTGTGCTGCCCTAGACACGCAAAATTCTGCTGCCCCCCACACACACACACACACACCCAAAAGGATTTAGGCCTTTTTTCACCTTAATATTTTTTGGGGTCAGTGTGTAAAAAAAATTTTTTTCTTCATAACAATGCAAAAGAAAATAGACTAGCAAAACACTTGCATACAGGTGGGTTGAATTGCATGCATCTCATACCATTTTCTCCCTGAGAGAAGGGAGAGAAAAGAAGGGGAGGGGAGAAAAGGGAGAGAAAGGAAAGAAGGGAGACAGAGAGAGAGAGAGAAGTGAAAAGTAGGGATGGAGTTGAGAAAAGGGGGGAGGAAAGAAGAGAGGGATAGAAAGGAGTGAAAGAAGGAAGCAAGGGAGGGAGAGAAAGAAGGGAGTGAAAGAAAGGAGTGAAAGAAGGAAGCAAGGGAGGGAGAGAAAGAAGGGAGGGAGTTGAGGGAGGAAGGGACAGAAGGGAGAGGGGAAGGGAGGGAAAGAAGAATACACTTTGAAGCAATCACTGCCCTTCACATGCAACAACATACAGTAATTACCATCATTTAAGTAATGAAACTTTTTAAGTGTCCGTTTACTATTTACTCAGTGGACTCATGAATGCAGAGAAAGCTAGCTATTAGTAACTAACATACATTAGCACTGAGAGTTTATGATTATACATCACAAGCTGTTCTAAGCAGTGCACAGACGCATCCAGTCTGTTAGTAACTAAGACCTGCAATAAGCACTGCGCTCACAGACCCACCACAGCTGACAAGGGGAGGCAGCATATCAGCACAAGGTCTTCTCCTCCAGCCTCACCTTGTAAGCATATCCCCGGTCAAGTTTCTCACCAAGAACGCTTCCACTGCAAAAATGCCGGTGACTCTAAATGAAGCAACGGTTTAAAGGAGCCTGTGAAGAGCGACCTTATTAAGCACACGTGCCTTGTCTTCTCTGTAAAAGCCTGCACTTTATCACTCACTGTACTGTGTGCTGGCTTTTAGATAGAGGATAGGGCAGATGTGCTGCCCCTCCCAAATCTGCTGCCCTAGGCACTGGTCTTTTTGGCCTAGGCCATAATACGCCCCTGGTTCCAGGTAATGAATATCTCACTCTCCGAGACATTTTGAGACCTTGTCCTTTCACTTGACTCAATGCTGCACTTGAATGCTATAATTTTATATTTGATATAGGTCATATTTGAGTATTGATAAACCTAATGCTTCAGTCATCTTTATATTTAATTTTTACTGTGTAATCTTTATGCAGGACCAAAAGATGTCTTCCCACTTATAAAATCCTACTGTTAATCCTTGCTTTTGTACGATGCAGAGACCCAAGATAGGCCTTAGCATGGTTTAGGAGGTCAAAAACAGGAGATTTATAGTAAATATTGCTATTCAGTTTTTATATCTAGAGGCTTATATATGTCCTTGCCTGTACAATTTTGAATGCAATCCTCAATAAAAAATAATATAAAAAATGCAGCAAATAATTTTAATGTATTCAAAGTTTTCACACTTTACTAACGTTAATTTATTGAAAGAATACAGAAAAGTATTGTAATTTCTTGGGGCCAGATTACAAGTGGAGTGCTGATTAATTCTCCCGATGGAGAGTTATTTGCGCTAGAAGTCAACTTTTTGCACGTGCTGCGTTGCGCTCGTATTACAAATTGAAAGTAAAAAGTTATCGCTCTCGGGCTAACCTGATGCACGCAAAAAGCCGCACTTAGTATATCGCATGTGCAATAACCTATTCTCCATATAAGTCAATGGAGAAAAAAAAGTGGGAAAAAAAATAACACCCACCTTGCGTGCATAGTCCATTTGCATATTCTCATGTGCGCTAACCCATATATATATATATACTGTATGTATATATACTGTATATATATATATATATATATATATATGATAATATATATATATATATACATATATATATATATATTGAAATATCTATTTATAAATACTTAGAACACACTGCTATGTTCAGAACATTGGAATGTGAAATATTTACAGTAAATACACAGTATAACACTTTATAAATATGAATATTGCATACATATGCTTTTACATGTTTTCATCTACTTAAAGGGATATTAAACCCAATTTTTTTCATTCATGATTCGGATAGAGCATGCAATTTTAAACAGCTTTCTAATTTACTCCTATTGTCAGTTTTTATTTGTTCTTTTTCTATCTTTATTTGAAAAGCAGGAATGAAAGCTTAGAAGCCGGCCCATTTTAGGTTTAGCACCTGGGTAGCGCTTGCTGATTGGCGGCTAAGTGGCTCAAGTGATTGCGTTTACTTTCAACTTGTAATACGAGCGCAATTTAACCAGTGCGCAAATGAATGCGAAAACCTGATATCTCTTGCACACAAACATTTGCGCTCCACTAATAATCTGGCCCTTGGTGTTTTATATTTCTTTAAATGTACTTTATAAAGGTAACATTGTTATAGAACAACATATAAACCAAGTCTAAACCTTTTTAAACAAATTAACATACTTTTTAATGCAATTGTTTTGCATTAGCCCAACTCCACCATTTGCCTTAGTTGGAGTAGCCAATATTGGCTTCAGTCTGCAGACATCAAGGCTAGCCACAGTCATAATGTTAGTATAAAATTCATTGTTTTGCAGTTGTTACAATTTAAAGCCAATTAGGGACATGCATGTAGCAGGGTTAGCCTTGTGAAGCCAGCAGAGTGCATTTCAAGTTCTGAGAATTAGAAAATCCACAATGTTCCTAGCTAAATTTGATAAAAAGAGAACAAAATAAATTATGAAATTATATTACAAAGTTGTTTGGAGTATGCAAAAATAAACATATTATATAAAAAGCTCAAGATATTTACTGTCCCTTTAAGCAGCAAGTTTATACTAGGGGGCATAGGCATTGATAGGGTCTATAGCCCTCAGCCTGGTGTAGTAAAGCCTCAACTGTGAACTTATACTCTATTCATCTGTAAGTCTGGCCCAGTTACCTCCACACACTATTGTGTGACTAATGCCTCCTGTGTATGCAACGCACATCCCTATTCTCTGCCTCATCCTGCTACTTCCTCTTGCCCTCTGTATTCATAGGTGTGGTTCCTTTGAGGGCAGTGCAGACAGCATGTGATGCAGGTATCTGTGAAATCAACCAAAATGTAATCTGCAATGTCATTTCTGATAGTATTCTTTAAAACTAATATATGATGGAGAAAAAGAAAATAGTTGATACGCTTATTATGAAACCATACATTTTTTCTTTAATGCTTATTTTTTGGAAGAAAATTAAGAGTCAAGAGTACACCCATGTGTTTTTACAGTGGTGAAGTTAACATATTACATTCTCTGTTACCTTTTATAGACAAGTGTGTATTTCAGTGTGAGTTTGTGTATGCGCTTCGTTGTAAGACACAAGGCACTGTGCATAGGTGCCTTACACTCTTTGGGGCCTTGTACAAGGCACTGTGCATAGGTGCCTTACACTCTTTGGGGCCTATCTATCAAGCACCAAACGGAGCTTGACGGCCCGTGTTTCTGGCGAGTCTTCAGACTCGCCAGAAACACAAGTTATGGAGCAGCGGTCACAAAGACCACTGCTCCATAACCCTGTCTGCCTGCTCTGAGCAGGCGGATAGGAATCGCCACAATTCAACCCGATCGAGTATGATCGGGTTGATTGACACCTCCCTGCTGATTGGCCGCGAGTCTGCAGGGGGCAGCGTTGCACCAGCGGCTCTTGTGAGCTGCTGGTGCAATGCTGAATACGGAGAGCGTATTGCTCTCCGCATTCAGCGATGTCTTGCGGACCCGACCCGCACTGTCGGATCAGGTCTGCAAGACATTTATTAAATTGGCCTCTTTGTGTATATTACATATGTTAGTGTCACTTGGATGTGTCACTTTGTGTGTCTGGGTGGCATTACTGTGCATATATGAGCCACTGTGCATATATGTGTTTGTGTGTCTGTGTGCTTCACTGTTTCTGAATTTATGTTTGTAAATCATCATATCAGGGTGGCTCACAATTTAAATCACTTCAGAGGCTTATGCTATCCAGACAACTGCTAAACTACCTGTCAGTACTCCTTACAAGGGATACTAAACCCACATTTTTTTATTTCACGATTCAGATAGCGCATGCAATTTTGATCAACTTTCTAATTTACTCCTATTTTCAATTTTTCTTTGTTATCTTGCTATCTTTATTTAAAAAGCAGGAATGTAAAGCTCAGGAGCCAGCCCATTTTAGGTTCAGCACCCTGGATAACGCATGCTTATTGGTGGCTACATTTATTCACCAGTAAGCAAGCATAACCCAGGTTCTGAACCAAAAATGGGCCGGCTGCTAAGATTTACATTCCTGCTTTTTAAATAAAGATAGCAAGAGAACAAAGAAAAATTGATAATAGGAGCAAAGCAAACTAGATAGTTGCTTTAAAATTGCATGCTCTATCTGAATCATGAAAGAAAAAAATTGGGTTGTGTCCCTTTAATACTTCCCTCTACACTCCCCTTCCTCTCTTGTGTCCAGGGGTCTCTGAAGCTGGAAAGAGCAATCATGGGGCTGAAAATGTCCTCTCTATACAGGTGCTATGGTAATCTTAAATGGCTATATAAAACCAATTTACTTTCTGTTGTCTTCATTAATATAATATACAGTATAAACTAATTTATTTTATGAATTGAATATTGGGCTTATTAATATAATATAATACTAGGATATATATATATATTTATATATATATATTATACAGTAGTTATTTATTTATTTTCCATGCTGCATTATATTTTATAGGGTTAGGATGGACCATAGACATAGCTTGGCTTTACAGTAGTTTACTGTAAAAATGGTATGTGGGTGTGGCTGTTGATTTGGGGAAAGTGACTGAATACTTTCTGGTGGGAAACATGGTTTAAATGTCACAACCTGAAGCTAGGAAATGAATACAGTAGAGAAAGCTAAGGGACAGACATCCTCAGCTAATACATTTCCATAAATGTAGGATGGTTGGGAACTTTGGTTAAAAAAAATTGCTTTGCCAATTGCATAATCAGTGTTTGCCGTACACAACCTGTAATAGCAAAGCATGCAAACTACTAAGAATAATAAACTACCACACCCATCTATGAGAACTTTCTCGTGCCATATTTTAACCTTTTAGCTGCCAGAGAGCTGTAAATAGTAGATATTTTGTGATCACAAATATGATTGCCACCTTTCTAGGAAAATATATCAGACATGCAATTTAATATAAATTAAAGTGAAGGTCAATTTTGAAGAATTAGTGCCCGGTTTTTAATAATCCTGTTAAAAACAAGGGCACTTTAATTAATCAAAAGTGACATTTCAAGCGTTTTCTTCAAAAACTTACCTTTTAATCCTGAAAGCTGCTTCATCGTTTCCCCCGGCCGTCGGAAGCCTCTGCTTACGTCAGAAATGACGAATCCGGCTTCCTCCAATCACGGCGTTTCCCCTGGGGGGATCATGGCCTGAGGGAACGTCTTGATTGGATGAAGCTGAATTCATTATTTTGGACCTGCGAAGAGGACTTGCGATGGGCGGAGAATTAAAAGGTACGTTTTTGAAGAAAAAGCTTGAAATGTCAATTTTGATGATTTAAAGTGCCCTTGTTTTTAATAGGATTATAAAAAAATGGGCACTAATTCTTCAAAATTGACCTTCACTTTAATTTAAATAATTTTGTAGCATAATAAATAAACTAAAACACTAAAGACTTGTATTTAAAATTAGATCCCCCACGGGGCGGAGCTAGCCATCAAAGGAGCAGGAAGTGTCCCAATGAAGCTCCTGACTTTATATACCTTATAACGGATATTAACCTTAAAAATTATCACCAATTTTTTATGATATACACTCTAAAAGGAATAGCAGCCGTCACTGAGCTGAGGAAAGACTGGAGGAGCAGAAGTCTGACAGTGATCTCGCTCTTTTGCTTTGAGACAACTGCGTGGCATAACACACTAGAGATTGGAGAATCATTTGACAACACGATTCATATGTCGCAGTAAATCTTCCAGTAAGCACCCATACTGTTGGACGAAGCAACAACGCCTGGCATAATTGCCCACAAGGATAACTAAATCACAATAAAGCTGATCTCTATCCAAAATTGTGGCGGTCATACTCCTACTACAACAGCTAGAGACAAAGTTAGACACTCATTTCCACAAGCTGCATGCAGTACTTGCTACAGAACGGAATACTACAGGACCCCGCACAAGGAAGCCACAGCATTCCGAAAATCTACCAATCGTGCCCTCCTTTCCACCACAAAGATTGAGAATAGAAAACAGCCTCAATCACTCAGCCATGGATGTTCACCAATATACTATCTTAGAAGGTGATTCCCGGTTCGCACAGAAAACACTCACCCTAACAAAGAAACTGGACTTTAGCTTCAGCATCAGTGAGCGTCTCATAGAGGTGGAAGAAACAGCCGACTTTCTGGATTGCGGTGACCGTGGAGATGCTTCCAATATTGCCCCAGCTGTCGGGGGCAAGGCCCTAGAGACTAAACTGAGCTCAACAGTGAACATCACCTCAGAGGACGATTTTTGCATGGCACAGAAAATGTCCACCTTAATCGTGACATCAGCTGCCAATTTCAGCACTGCTGCACATTCCCCAGAGATTAGACTGACAGTCCACTCCTTGGAACGAGGAGTCTATGGAGATATATCAACTACTGCTCCAGACATAGGGGGTGAAGTCCTTAAGCCGAGTATGAACTTAGAGGAGGGTGGTACTTCGCAGGGTCATTTTGATAAATCTTTGTCCCCTCTGGAAATACAGAAGGGTTGAAGAGAGGTGTAGGCTGAAGCCCTTGATACACTGAACCCTCATATTAGTGTATTACTTCTTAAAACTGCCACCATTATGTTGTTATGTGAATTCCGTTTAGATTTTTCCTGCTTAGACTGTGTACAACTAACAGCTTTATGTGGAGCCGGTTCTGTGGTTTTACTTACATGTTCTCAGTTCTCCTGTTACCTATTTTGCCTCTTAATTTTTGCATGTTTATGGTTCACTGTAACTCCTCATTACTCTGATAACTTTTGGGAAATTGATATGTTCTAATACATAAAGGGACCAGACTGTCATCTTGAGTTTAGGGTTGTCAACGATCGATCCATGCCTGAGACTTATTCCTCCGCAACTTTCAGATGAATAGGTGTAGATAGGATAGAGGGATTGTGACTAACATTGGAGATGAGAATGGTCCTAGATGCTAGAAATCTGTCCCTTATCTATATTTACACATATCTTAGGACTATTGTTTACCCATATGGATTGCTGTTTATTACTATTTTTATATAACACTACAACAGTGGACTGAATACTAATCAAAATTACATGCACATTTAGGTCTACGTACTATAACAACCTGGTTTACCTACTTATCTACCTAAATGCAACATTTAATCTATTATATGAGTAGCCAATGGGGCAGCAAGCAAGGCCTATATACAGATTTTACATCTCAGTAATCATGATTGTAACAGGTACCCTCTGAATTTAACTACTTGTTAATGATAAGGTGTTTTATCCCTTTAACATAATACCTACGCTCTGTCTAGCGTACACTCTTTGTGTACTCCTCATTCTGACCACACATCACTTATTCCAATAGTGCTTTACTGATGCTACCATTTTTTAAGGCGAACCTATACTACAGGAGATACTTCATTAACAATAATTGATTGTACACGGTACCTGACCTCCATTATGGTCTAAAGTATTATTACCTACCACATAGGGTCTGGTTATTGAAAATCTGAGGACTATCTATAGCCTAAACAATGTTTGATTTATTTTTAGCAAGCTTGAATTTACTTAAAATAGGCTGGTTACCAAAATAATGATGTAAGTGTTTCCCTGTTTTTAATCTACATGAGTTTTATATCTTACAATACTTTCATATTCGAACATGTACTTATTGTTTCCAAAGGAGGTTATTAGTATGGCTTTTGTATTAGTTTTTGGTATGCTCCCTACTATTAAGTTACTCTAGATACCTCTAAATGTGTACATTAAATTTATGTATTTCTTGGCTGGGGACAAAAGTTAACGATATTGTATATGCAGTTCACTATATTTTAGTCATTCCAGCAACTCCTTATCCTACCTCCTACCCTATAAACCTTACTCACTCTCTCCTGGATGCTATATTTTAGATCATAAAGGTTTGACACTACATATGGCTGGTTATAATTTAATACATACAGCCCTAGCCAGGTTACAGATGTTCATCTTTACATCAAGAGGCCTCCCTTTTAACTAAAATTACCACCCTCTAAAAACATACATATATGAATGTATCACATGAGTACACAGTGTTTAATCACTTACTCCCATCTAGATGTTAAATATATCATGTAGTGCTTCCTATATCCACTGTGCCTGAGGCATGTGACCCTCCAGTTATATCCCAGCAATCTATATTGGTACTGATAGGCGGTCTATTCTATACCACACTGTTCTCATGGCTCCAGCTGCTCATTTATTGAGGAGAAATTTATGCTTACCATAGTCATAATTTATGTGGATGTGCATAACGTTTAGCTCAAGTACTTTAAACTTATCTGTAGAAGAAACTTGGTTTGTTTCCATGACTGTGTACTATGCTTCAGTATATGTATTGAGTGATATATTGTACTGCGCTTCTAGTATGATTCTTCTTGCTTTACACTAGTTAAGGGACAACTAGGCGGCTATGCCTATAACAAACTAAGCCTACAGTCTTACTTAACATATTCTCAATTATGGCACGGCATTCTCATCCCCTAGATGTCTTGCAGTCTACATCTCTAACTTATTAGTTGGCCCAACATATGTCCAGGTCCTTACAAATATCGTAAACAAGCTCTCACTTCACAATTACCATATCCTCACCTCTCTTGTGGTCACCTCATCACAGAGCCCTTTTGTCTTAGAAAGCTCCGCCCCCTCCCTTTCCCCGTCCATTCTTAAGCGACTCTTGCCCTCTGTACTCCTTTACCCTATACCCCTCTTGCTAACTCAGCTCATCCTATTTGCACCTTTAAATCCCTATGGAATCTTAAACTTTGTTTAATTAGCCCTGAAATAATCTTCTATCTACCTAATAATTTTCATTGGTGCTCTCTTGCATTTGGCCCATGAGGATGCCTGAGCTGTAACTACTATTAGATAATCTATATTTTAGAAAATGAGGTCTCACTCACTTAGACTTAGCATTATTGCAGACTATGGGGCCTATTTATCAAGGTCTGGCGGACCTGATCCGACACTGCGGATCAGGTCCGCCAGACCTCGCTGAATACGGCGAGCAATACGCCGTATTCAGCATTGCACCAGCAGCTCACAAGAGCTGCTGGTGCAACGCCGCCCCCTGCTGACTCGCGGCCAATTGGCCGCCAGCAGGGAGGTGTCAATCAACCTGATCGTACTCGATCAGGTTGTATTGTGGCGATGTCTGTCCGCCTGCTCAGAGCAGGCGGACAGGTTATGGAGCAGCGGTCTTTGTGACCGCTGCTTCATAACTGCTGTTTCTGGCGAGCCTGCAGGCTCGCCAGAAACACGGAGCATCAACCTCCATACGGAGCTTGATACATATGCCCCACATCACTTCGTGTCCTTATTAAACCTCACCCACATGAGACACTACATTAGTAAGTCTCACTTTTACGCAATGGCAGATAATTCATTATCTCATGCATGGTTTCTTGGTATCAATGTCATCTACACATGTGTTAATGGGGGGGCACCCTCTTATTTTGTTTTTAAATAGCGCACGTCCTTAGAATGTTAAAGTCTTATTACTACATGTAAGTTTTTTGAACCTCAATAAAAAAAAATGTTGGAAAAATTAGATCCCCACATATAAACCTGACCTGTGAAAATATTTGATAAAATACCCGCTAGGTAGCTATTCTAACCCTATGGATTATGTGTTATTATAAAGCTTAAAGTCAGATAAAGCGTGCAGTTTTAAGAAAAATTAGAGACTCCAATTTACCTCTATTATGAATCCGTGCACAGTCTTTTTATTCACACTTTCTGAGGCACCAGCTACTACTGAACATGTGCACGAGTTGACAGTGTTATAGTACTTATACGAGTCTGTGATTGGCTGATGGCTGTCACATGATATAAGAGGGCAACAAATTGAAGTACATTTTAAAATTTGTCAGAATAAAATCTACTGCTCATTTAAAAATCAGAGTACTACTGCATTGTCTTCTTATTACGCAGTTGTTGGTTATGCAAAACTCTCTTCACATAGTACAGTGTAAATTCATGAAAACAAGATAAACAATGAGGCAGGATGTATCAGATGGTACAAAAAAGAAAGTACACATTATGTGGAAAGTATGTTTGCAGTGACAGAGATAATTCCTTTATTGTTCTGTATGATTTGATGGGAAAAACCAAGATGCTGATAAAGCATTGGAGCAGTGCCAGGCAGTTGATAACCATAGGGCAGCCCTCAGGAGCTCCTCAGGCTACCCACAAACCCTACAGAGCAGCATCTCTCCCAGTGTACATTAAATTTGTACACATAAAGCCATTACTCCAAACTATTTTATCTTAAAGGAACATTAAAAATGAAATAAATGCTAGGTATAATGATTAATTAGCTTAAGAACTTTTACGCAAATGTATTTTGAAAATTATATTAGTTGTTTAAATATTGAAAAAAATAATTGTAACTAATTGTCACTAATCACTTCTGTTAAGAAGACAATTGGGGGCAGATTCACCGTGCAAACTATGGCTGTGTGGAATATAACAATATTAAAATAATTTTATTTTCAGGGTTTAAAGTTACTTTAATGTTGCTTTAGTCCACATAGCCATTTTGTCGCACTTTATATGTCCCTAATTATCATGAGCAGAAGAGATAAAGGAAATATATGCTTCAATATGGTGGCTCCCATTGCTCATTCAGGCCCAGATATTTATTACATCAAATGACCATCGGGAAACTGCTTCGATGACCTTGTTGGCATCGCAGCCCGACGGTCTGTCAAAATATTCAAACAAAAGGGGCGTGTCTGAGCAATGCCAGCGAGTGGCTATGTCTCTCCCATAGAAGTCAATAGGAGCATGATGTCACCGCCCACATCTCCGCATGTTGGCATTTTGCTGCTTTTGTGGGGGGGGAGCATATTTGTGTTCCTACATGGAGCAGACAGTGCGCACACTGAAACTAAAATAAGTTTCAGTGTAGGCACACTTCAAATATCGCCGTGGGGACCTACGTTTATTTACCCCTACACTAACTAACTCAGTCTATGTAGTCTTGGCGAGACAAACATGGCCGCTACCTTTCTCGAAACCTGCACTTTGCTGCTTTGAACATATTGATCTTGTGTCAAAGTGCAGTCTACTCCCACTAGCACACCTCACTAACTCCCCCTGAACGTCTATAGCTACGTCATGCCTAAGCTACACTACCCCTGCACCGTCCATCCAACTCCCCCTGACCGCCTACACGCCCCCAGAATGCCATGCTAAGTCCCTAATACCACCTACAATGACGTTATGTGTACCCTACACTCCCCTGGAAGGACCCCAGCTAACTTCCACGTACTGCCTACCGTCAAAAAATAACTCGCTATAATAAACTATACTATAAGTAATTAACCTCCCCATTATAACTATGAAGCTATGTCGCCAAAGTTATCATCAATGTTTAAATAATGTATCACAGAGATAAGAAGTTAATAGTGAATTGCGGTGGGTATGTGCCGGTTTAGAAGTTAACAGCGACTTGCGGTGGGTATGTGGTGGTTTAGATGTTTATTAGGGTAGTGTTAGTTTGCCATCATGGGGTACTTCGGTTTAGGGGTATTAGGATTAGTGGTTAGGCAGATAACAGTAATATTCTAGGGATCCTTTACTATACATCGCCAATATGGTCGGCGATGCTGGGTGTTGTCTAAGCCAGTATTGCCGACCGATGGCATGTATAGTAAACGCCTCTCAGCAATGCCGTTATGTCAGGAGCTTGGAATATTCCGACAGGCTCGCTCGACATAGCGGATCGCTTAGAATATTTTGCCGCCTCATACCACTTTCAATCATTGGAGCCTCAGAGGCCTACTTATTAAGCCATCAACTTACTTGCATTCGACTGCGCCAATACGCTCGCCTGACATCGCCTAAGATCGCGGCCGCGGACCTGAATACGCTTTCCATATTTATATAAAAAGCTGTCAAAAAGCTGCGCACCAAGTACGAAGTGATGAGCAGCGGACTGTTGCTAACTAACATTCATCGATCTCGCTGCTCTTTGGCTTTTTCACAGCTTTATTTATATACTGTCACTAAGCACCGTCACTATACTAAACTGTTTAACCCCTATCCCACCACTCCCCGACACCGCCGCAACTAAATAAAGTTATTAACCCCTATCCCACCGCTCCCGGACCCCGCCGCAACTAACTAAAGGTATTAACCCCTAAACCTCTGGCCTCCGACATCACTACCACTTACTAAACCTATTAACCCTTAAACCGCCAGCCCCCCACATCGCCATAAACTAAATTAACCTATTAACCCCTAAACCAACAACCCGCTAACTTTATATTAAATATTAACTCATCCCTATCTTATAATAAATTTAAACTTACCTTTAGATTTAAATTAAACTATATTAAACTTTTAATTAACCTATCCTAACTGTTAGACTAAAATTACATTAAACTATATTAAACTATTAATTAACCTACCCTAACTATTATACTAAAATTACATTAAACTATATTAAACTAATAATTAATCTACCCTAACTGTTATACTAAAATTACATTAAACTACAAATTAAATTAACTTTATTATATATTTAAAAACCTAACCCTACTCAAATAATTTAAATCTACAATAAAAAATTACAATTACAAAACAACTAAGTTACAAAAAATAACAAACACTAAGTTACAAAACAAAACAAAAAAACAAAACACTAAGTTACACAAAATAAAAAATAAATTATCAAAGATTTAAACTAATTACACCTAATCTAAGAGCCCTATGAAAATAAAAAAGCCCCCCCCCCCCCAAATAAAAAAACTCCTAACCTACAATAAACTACCAATAGCCCTTAAAAGGGCCTTTTACGGGGCATTGCCCCAAAGAAATCAGCTCTTTTACTTGTAAATAAAAAATACAAAAACCCCCACAACAGTAAAACCCACCACCCAACACAACTAACCTCACAAATAAAAACCCACCACCCACACAACCAACCTCACAAATAAAAACCTAAATAAAAAAAACTAAGCTCCCCATTGCCCTGAAAAGGGCATTTGGATAGGCATTGCCCTTAAAAGGGCATTTAGCTCTATTACTGCCCAAACGCTGATCTAAAACTAAAACCCACCTAATAAACCCTTAAAAAAACAAACACTAACCCCTGAAGATCCACTTACAGTTTTGAAGATCCGGGATCCATCCTCAAAGAAGCCGGGAGAAGTCCTCATCGAAGCCGGCAAAAGTTTTCATCCAAGCGACTGAAGTTTTCATCCAAGCCCGCAGAAGTCTTCACCCGGACGGCATCTTCTATCTTCATCCATCCGGCGCGGAGCGGCTCCATCTTCAAGACATCCAACGCGGAGCATCCTCTTCGTTCGACGTCTTCTTGAACAATGAATGTTCCTTTAAATGACATCATCCAAGATGGCGTCCCTTAGATTCCGATTGACAGATAGAATTGATCTTTCATCCTATTGGCTGATCCAATCAGCCAATAGGATTGAGCTTGCATTCTGATGGCTGATTGGATCAGCCAATAGGATGAAAGCTCAATCCTATTGGCTGATTGCAACAGCCAATCAGATTTTTTCAACCTTAATTCCGATTGGCTAATAGAATTCTATCAGCCAATCGAATCTAAGGGACGCCATCTTGGATGACGTAATTTAAAGGAACATTCGTTGTTCAAGAATACGTTGAACGAAGAGGATGCTCCGCGTCGGATGTCTTGAAGATGGAGCCGCTCCGCGCTGGATGGATGAAGATAGAAGATGCCGTCTGGGTGAAGACTTCTGCTGGCTTGGATAAAAACTTTGGCCGCTTGGATGAAGACTTCTGCCGGCTTCAATGAGGACTTCTCCCGGCTTCTTTGAGGATGGATGTCGGATCTTCAAAACTGTAAGTGGATCTTTAGGGGTTAGTGTTAGGTTTTTTTAAAGGTTTATTGGGTGGGTGTTAGTTTTAGATTAGGGTTTGGGCAGCAATAGAGCTAAATGCCCTTTTAAGGGCAATGCCTACCCAAATGCCCTTTATAGGGCAATGGGGAGCTTAGGTTTTTTTAGTTAGGTTTTTATTTGGGGGGGTTGGTTGTGTGGATGGTGGGTTTTACTGTTGGGGGGGTACTTGTATTTTTATTTACACGTAAAAGAGCTGATTTCTTTGGGGCAATGCCCGGCAAAAGGCCCTTTTAAGGGCTATTGGTAGTTTATTGTAGGTTAGGGTGTTTTTTTTATTGGGGGGGGGGGCTTTTTTATTTTCATAGGGCTCTTAGATTAGGTGTAATTAGTTTAAATCTTTGATAATTTCTTTTTTATTTTGTGTAACTTAGTGTTTATTTTTTTTGGAACTTAGTTGTTAGTTTTTTGTAACTTTGTAATTTATTATTGTAGATTTACATTATTTGAGTAGGGTTAGGTTTTTAAATATATAATATAGTTAATTTAATTTGTAGTTTAATTTAATTTTAGTATAACAGTTAGGGTAGATTAATTATTAGTTTAATATAGTTTAATGTAATTTTAGTATAATAGGGTAGATTAATTAATAGTTTAATATAGTTTAATGTAATTGTAGGATAATAGGGTAGATTAATCAATAGTTTAATATAGTTTAATTTAAATCTAAAGGTAAGTTTAAATTTATTATAAGATAGGGATGAGTTAATATTTAATATAAAGTTACGGGTTGTTAGGTTTAGGGGTTAATAGGTTAATTTAGTTTATGGCGATGTGGGGGGCTGGCGGTTTAGGGGTTAATAGGTTTAGTAAGTGGTAGTGATGTGGGAGGCCAGGGGTTTAGGGGTTAATACATTTATTTAGTTGCGGTGGGCTCCGGGAGCAGCGGAATAGGGGTTAATAACTTTATGTAGGTGGCGGCGGTGTCGGGCGGCAGATTAGGGGTTAATAAGTATAATGTAGGTGTCGGCGGTGTCGGGGCGGCAGATTGGGGTTAATAAGTATAATGTAGGTGGCAGCGGTGTCGGGGCGGAAGATTAGGGGTTAATAAGTATAATGTAGGTGGCGGCAGTGGCGGGGCAGCAGATTAGGGGTGTTTAGACTTGGGGCTTATGTTAGGGTGTTAGGTGTAAACATAACTTTTATTCTCCCATAGGAATCAATGGGATATCTGGCAGCAGCGAACATGAGCTTTCGCTGCTTTCAGACTCCCATTGATTCCTATGGCATCCGCCGCCTCCAGGGCGGCGGATTGAAAATCAGGTACGCTGGGACGGAATAGTGGTGAGCCTACCTGGTAGATATTTGTTAAATAGCAAAAGTTGTCAGATAGTGCCGAATTTGCATTCGGAACATCTGTAGTGACGTATGCATCGATCTGTGTTGGACTGAGACCGGCGAATAGTATGTTATATCACAAATTTCAGCTTTTGCCGGTCTGTAGGCTTTGATAAATAAGGGGAATTAGGCTCTCCACAATTAAGCTGCTGAATTCCAGCGTATTTGCGTTTGACGGCTTGATAAATAGGCCTCTCAGAGTTAAATTACAGGAAAGGGGACAACATAAATAATGAAAGTTTACTGCAAACTTGTTGCTTTATGCAATCACATTATATTACAATATCAAACTGTTTAATGTTCATTTAAAAAAAAAAAAAAACCAGTTCACTGTTCCAGACAGTATAATTAGGCTTATACAATATTTTGACAACTTTGTATAAATTGTGGGAAACAGCAAATCAAGGAAGGTCCAAGTAAATTTTTAAGGAGCCAGGGAAGGGTATTTCAATATGTAGATTAATACATGTAGTAGTCACTGGTTTCTGGGATTTACAAAACCCTGGCTGATATCTACACTAATATAAGTCTGTTTAAGGTACTTCTAAAATCGGTCCCATTTTTAATAAAATACTTCGTAAAAAATGCTCTTTAAAATGACTCATGAGGCATAACCTCCTTAAACTGATAATGTGTGATGATTATTTTTATTTGCAATAGGCCCTATAAAATATGGCAGATCATGTCTGCTACTACATCTCATGTCATTTGTTTTAATAACTGAAAGGAAGATTATTGTCTTTGTTGTTACACTTCCAGATTCAGGAACAGATCATTATATTGTCACTATTGATTCCCCATAAGATGGGTGAATCTCAGGGGTGTTTTTGATGAGAGGGTGGGGTAGCAAGCAAATAGCCTCCGTCTAGCTTGTTAACATCTTCATTGTGATTCTTGGGCATTAATTGGCAATAAAAAAATAAATAAATAAATAAAAACACAACTCAGCTACCTAGCAGGGCATATGACTGTCCAGATATTGCTTGTTATTATGAAAATGACAATTACATAAACCATTATATATCATATATATACTGTGTATATATATATATATATATATATATATATATATATATATATATACATATATATAAATTCAACAACAAAAAACATACTCTCTGGATTTAAGCACAGCAAAGGTTTAT
This sequence comes from Bombina bombina, assembly GCF_027579735.1. Classification (NCBI taxonomy): domain Eukaryota; kingdom Metazoa; phylum Chordata; class Amphibia; order Anura; family Bombinatoridae; genus Bombina; species Bombina bombina. The sequence continues at coordinate 889,716,929 of NC_069504.1, forward strand.
TCAGTGACTTCATAAATAGTGATGTCGCGAACATAAAAATTTGGGTTCGCAAACGCGAACTTCCGCAAAGGTTCGCGAACCGGGCGAACCGCCATAGACTTCAATAGGCAGGCGAATTTTAAAACCCCCAGGGACTCTTTCTGGCCACAAAAGTGATGGAAAAGTTGTTTCAAGGGGACTAACACCTAGACTGTGGCATGCCGGAGGGGGATCCATGGCAAAACTCCCATGGAAAATTACATAGTTGATGCAGAGTCTGGTTTTAATCCATAAAGGGCATAAATCACCTAGCATTCCTAAATTGTTTGGAATAACGTGCTTTAAAACATCAGGTATGATGTTGTATCGATCAGGTAGTGTAAGGGTTACGCCGCTTCACAGTGACAGACCAAACTCCCGCAGCGGGTACAACATCTAAATAGTTTCTAAATTTTGTCCTGAGTTTAGAAATACCCAATGTTAACATGTTCTTTGCTTTTTTTGCAAGTTATAGGGAAATAAATACAAGAAGCACTTTGCTATTTCAAAACCACTTTTTTTCAAAATGAGCGCTAGTTACATTGGAACCGTGATATCTGTCAGGAATACCTGAATATCCCTTGACATGTATATATTTTTTTTTAGAAGACATCCCAAAGTATTGATCTAGGCCCATTTTGGTATATTTCATGCCACCATTTCACCGCCAAATGCGATCAAATAAAAAAAAATTGTTCACTTTTTCACAACTTTAGGTTTCTCACAGAAATTATTTACAAACAACTTATGCAATTATGGCATAAATGGTTGTAAATGCTTCTCTGGGATCCCCTTTGTTCAGAAATAGCAGACTTATATGGCTTTGGCGTTGCTTTTTGGTAATTAGAAGGCTGCTAAATGCCACTGCGCACCACACGTGTTTTATGCCCAGCAGTGAAGGGGTTAATTAGGGAGCATGTAGGGAGCTTGTAGAGTTAATTTTAGCTTAAGTGTAGTGTAGTAGACAACCCAAAGTATTGATCTAGGCCCATTTTGGTATATTTAATGCCACCATTTCACTGCCAAATGCGATCAAATAAAAATAAATTGTTCACTTTTTCACAAACTTTTGGTTTCTCACAGAAATTATTTACAAACAACTTATGCAATTATGGCATACATGGTTGTAGATGCTTCTCTGGGATCCCCTTTGTTCAGAAATAGCAGATTTATATGGCTTTGGCGTTGCTTTTTGGTAATTAGAAGGCTGCTAAATGCCACTGCGCACCACACGTGTTTTATGCCCAGCAGTGAAGGGGTTAATTAGGGAGCATGTAGGGAGCTTGTAGAGTTAATTTTAGCTTAAGTGTTGTGTAGTAGACAACCCAAAGTATTGATCTAGGCCCATTTTGGTATATTTGATGCCACCATTTCACCGCCAAATGCAATCAAATTTAAAAAAAACTTAAATTTTTTCGCAATTTTAGGTTTCTCACTGAAATTATTTACAAACAGCTTGTGCAATTATGGCACAAATGGTTGTAAATGCTTCTCTGGGATCCCCTTTGTTCAGAAATAGCAGATATATATGACTTTGGCGTTGCTTTCTGGTAATTAGAAGGCCGCTAAATGCTGCTGCGCATCACACGTGTATTATGGCTAGCAGTGAAGGGGTTAATTAGGTAGTTTGTAGGGAGCTTGCAGGGTTAATTTTAGCTTTAGTGTAGAGATCAGCCTCCCACCTGACACATCAGACCCCCTGATCCCTCCCAAACAGCTCCCTTCCCTCCCCCACCCCACAATTGTCCCCTCCATCTTAAGTACTGCCAGTACTAAAATAAAAGGTTTTTACATTTTTTTTAAACATATTTACATATGCTGTAGTGTAGCATCCTCCCTTAGCCCCCAACCTCCCTGATCCCCCCCAAAACAGCTCTCTAACCCTCCCCCTCTGCCTTATTGGCGGCCATCTTGGGTACTGGCAGCTGTCTGCCAGTACCCAGTTTGCAAAAAAAGTAGTTTTTTCTATTTTTATTTTTATTTTTCTGTAGTGTAGCTCCCCCCCCTCCCACAGATCAACCCCCACCACCTGCCACACCAGATATGAGTGGTGTCACTGGGCAAGTGGGCACAGTATACGCTGTGAGCCTGACACACACGCTGGCAGGCAGGCAACTGCAATTAGATTACACAGGGGGGGGGGGGGGGGAAGCAGACTGATGTTCTAGCCCTAAAAAGGGCTTTTTGGGGTGCTGTCCTTACAGCAGAGATCAGATAAGTCCTTCAGGACTGTAGTGGACACTGAATACACTAGCCTAGCTATCGATTTCCCTATTAAATCAGCAGCAGCTACACTGTCCCTCCTCTCACTAAGAATTCAGCTTCCAAATGAATCTAAAATGGATGCTGTCCAGGAGGTGGGAGGGTCTGGGAGGGAGGGTCTGCTGCTGATTGGCTGGAATGTGTCTGCTGACTATGAGGTAAAGGGTCAAAGTTTACTCAATGATGACGAATAGGGGTCGGATCGAACATCGCATATGTTCGCCCGCCGTGGCGAACGCGAACAAGCTATGTTCGCCAGGAACTATTCGCCGGCGAACTATTCGCGACATCACTATTCATAAACCTTTGCTGTGCTTAAATCCAGGAAGTGTGATTTTTGGATGAATACTTGACTACTTCTGCACCCAGGTTGATAATTCAACCTGACCAGATTCCTGCTGATGAGAGTGTGCTTGCTTATTAGTATCTTTTATATATACTGTATATATATATATATATATATATATATATATATATAACACATACATACACAGGCTTTCCTCAGAAATATTGCGGGTTCGTTTCCAGACCACCGCAATAAAGCAGATATAGCAGTAAAGTGAGTCACACATTTTTTTTTGTTTCCCAGTGCATATAAAAGTTATGTTTACACTATACTGTAGTTTAATAGGTGTGCAATAGCATTATATATAAAAAAAATATGTATATACCTTAATTAAAAAATACTTTATTGCTAAATACTGCTAACCATCATCTGAGCCTTCAGCGAGTCATTATCTTTTTGCTGGTGGTGGGTTTATATACTGTAGGTGTGTGTGTATGTGTATTCATGTGTATTTATGTATTTATATGCGTATATATATGTTGGAAAAATGGCGCCAATAGACTTGCTCAACACAGGGTTGCCCCAAATGTTCAATTTGTAAAAAGAGCAATATCTGCAAGGAAATTGCATTTTATTTGTGTATATTAAGTAGCTGGTTTTGTGCTTTTAAACCACAGCCTATTACAATGGGTTGAGCTTCAGGTAATATCAGATCTTATTATGTTATCACTTTTATGTCCACACACTTGCTTCCTTATCTTATATTTGTCTGGAAAACTAAAGCTCAATACATAGAGAGAACAATGGAAAATTATCATTTTATTACTTAACTATCCTGCACCACACTGTGAGTATCAATTATTTTGCTGGCTGTGTTTACTTAGGCTATTCAATAGCTGAGACTCCAGTATCAAAACTTTTAGTATAGGTTGGGATACCACAAGCTAAATCAGATATTTTAAAGGCCAAAATAGGGGTAAAGGAGCTACTTGTAAACAATTTAATACACTCCAGCAGGTAAAATAGATCACTGGGAACAATTTAAATGGGAATTTTTTTTTGGGTGAACTGTCCCTTTAACATTACACAAAAATTAAATAAATTACCTAAATTAAATACAATTACACAAAATAAAATACAAATTATTAGATATTTAAACTAATTACACCTAATCTTATAGCCCTATCAAAATAAAAAAGCCCCCCCAAAATAAAAAAAAAAACCTTGCCTAAACTAAACTACCAATAGCCCTTAAAAGGGCCTTTTGCAGGGCATCGCCCCAAAGAAATCAGCTCTTTTACCTGAAAAAAAAAAAAAATACAAACAACCCCCTAACAGTAAAACCCACCACCCACACAACCAACCCCTTAAATAAAATCCTAACTAAAAAAACCTAAGCTCCCCATTGCCCTGAAAAGGGCATTGCCCTTAAAAGGGCATTTAGCTTTATTGCTGCCTAAACCCTAATCTAAAACTAAAAACCACCCAATAAACCCTTAAAAAAAACTAACACTAACCCCTGAAGATCCACTTACAGTTTTGAAGAGCCGACATCCATCCTCAACACAGCCGGGATAAGTCCTCAGCGAAGCGGCAAGAAGTCCTCAATGAAGCCGGGAGAAGTCTTCATCCAAGCCGGCAGAAGTGGTCCTCCAGACTGGCAGAAGTCTTCATCCAGATGACATCTTCTATCTTCATCCATCCGGTGCGGAGCGGCTCAATCTTCAAGACATCCGGCGCGGAGCATCCTCTTCTTTCGACGTCTTCTTCATCCAAGATGGCGTCCCTTGAATTGCAATTGGCTGATGCAATCAGCCAATAGGATTGAGCTTCAATCCTATTGGCTGATCCATAAGCCAATAGGATTGAGCTTGCATTCTGTTGGCTGTTCCAATCAGCCAATAGAATGCAAGCTCAATCTATTGGCTGATTGGATCAGCCAATAGGATTGAAGCTCAATCCTATTGGCTGATTGCATCAGCCAATAGAAAATTTTCACCTTTAATTTCCGATTGGCTGATAGAATTCAAGGGACGCCATCTTGGATGACGTAATTTAAAGGAACATTCATTCGGGAAGAAGACGTCGAAAGAAGAGGATGCTCCGCATGTCTTGAATATGGAGCCGCTCCGCGCCGGATGGATGAAGATAGAAGATGCCGTCTGGATGAAGGCTTCTGTCCGTCTGGAGGACCACTTCTGACGGCTTGGATGAAGACTTCTCCCGGCTTCGTTGAGGACTTCTTGCCGCTTCGCTGAGGACTTCTCCCGGCTTCATTGAGGATGGATGTCGGCTCTTCAAAAGTCGATCTTCAGGGGTTAGTGTTAGTTTTTTTTAAAGGGTTTATTGAGTGGGTTTTAGTTTAAATTAGGGTTTGGGCAGCAATAGAGCTAAATGCCCTTTTAAGGGCAATACCCATCCAAATGTCCTTTTCAGGGCAATGGGGAGCTTAGGTTTTTTTAGTTAGGATTTTATTTAGGGGGTTGGTTGTGTGGGTGGTAGGTTTTACTGTTGGGGGGGTTATTTGTATTTTTTTTACAGGTAAAAGAGCTGATTTCTTTGGGGCAATGCCACGCAAAAGGGCTATTGGTAGTTTATTGTAGGCTAGGTTTTTTTTTTTGGGGGGGGGCTTTTATTTTGATAGAGCTATTAGATTAGGTATAATTAGTTTATATACAGGGAGTGCAGAATTATTAGGCAAGTTGTATTTTTGAGGATTAATTTTATTATTGAACAACGACCATGTTCTCAATGAACCCAAAAAACTCATTAATATCAAAGCTGAATAGTTTTGGAAGTAGTTTTTAGTTTGTTTTTAGTTATAGCTATTTTAGGGGGATATCTGTGTGTGCAGGTGACTATTACTGTGCATAATTATTAGGCAACTTAACAAAAAACAAATATATACCCATTTCAATTATTTATTTTTACCAGTGAAACCAATATAACATCTCAACATTCACAAATATACATTTCTGACATTCAAAAACAAAACAAAAACAAATCAGTGACCAATATAGCCACCTTTCTTTGCAAGGACACTCAAAAGCCTGCCATCCATGGATTCTGTCAGTGTTTTGATCTGTTCACCATCAACATTGCGTGCAGCAGCAACCACAGCCTCCCAGACACTGTTCAGAGAGGTGTACTGTTTTCCCTCCTTGTAAATCTCACATTTGATGATGGACCACAGGTTCTCAATGGGATTCAGATCAGGTGAACAAGGAGGCCATGTCATTAGATTTTCTTCTTTTATACCCTTTCTTGCCAGCTTCACTGTGGAGTACTTGGACGCGTGTGATGGAGCATTGTCCTGCATGAAAATCATGTTTTTCTTGAAGGATGCAGACTTCTTCCTGTACCACTGCTTGAAGAAGGTGTCTTCCAGAAACTGGCAGTAGGACTGGGAGTTGAGCTTGACTCCATCCTCAACCCCGAAAAGGCCCCACAAGCTCATCTTTGATGATACCAGCCCAAACCAGTTCTCCACCTCCACCTTGCTGGCGTCTGAGTCGGACTGGAGCTCTCTGCCCTTTACCAATCCAGCCATGGGCCCATCCATCTGGCCCATCAATACTCACTCTCATTTCATCAGTCCATAAAACCTTAGAAAAATCAGTCTTGAGATATTTTTTGGCCCAGTCTTGACGTTTCAGCTTGTGTGTCTTGTTCAGTGGTGGTCGTCTTTCAGCCTTTCTTACCTTGGCCATGTCTCTGAGTATTGCACACCTTGTGCTTTTGGGCACTCCAGTGATGTTGCAGCTCTGAAATATGGCCAAACTGGTGGCAAGTGGCATCTTGGCAGCTGCACGCTTGACTTTTCTCAGTTCATGGGCAGTTATTTTGCGCCTTGGTTTTTCCACACACTTCTTGCGACCCTGTTGACTATTTTGAATGAAACTCTTGATTGTTCGATGATCACGCTTCAGAAGCTTTGCAATTTTAAGAGTGCTGCATCCCTCTGCAAGATATCTCACTATTTTGGACTTTTCTGAGCCTGTCAAGTCCTTCTTTTGACCCATTTTGCCAAAGGAAAGGAAGTTGCCTAATAATTATGCACACCTGATATAGGGTGTTGATGTCATTAGACCACACCCCTTCTCATTACAGAGATGCACATTACCTAATATGCTTAATTGGTAGTAGGCTTTCGAGCCTATACAGCTTGGAGTAAGACAACATGCATAAAGAGGATGATGTGGTCAAAATACTAATTTGCCTATTAATTCTGCACTCCCTGTATATGATAGTTTTTTTTTAAATTGTATTTAATTTAGGTAATTTATTTAATTGTAGTGTAAGGTTAGGTGTAAGTGTAACTTAAGTTAGGTTTTATTTTACAGGTAAAATAAATACAAACTTGCCTGTAAAATAAAAATGGACCCTAAACTAGCTACAATGTAACTATTAGTTATATTGTAGCAAGCTTAGGGTTTATTTTACAGGTAAGTATTTAGTTTTAAATAGGAATTATTTAGTTAATGATATTCATTTTTATTTAGATTTATTTTAATTATATTTAAGTTAGGGGGTGTTAGGGTTAGGGTTAGACTTAGGTTTAGGGGTTAATAACTTTAGTATAGTGGCAGCGATGTCGGGAGCGGCAGATTAGTGGTTAATAAATGTAGGTAGGTGGCGGCGATGTTAGGGGCGGCAGATTAGGGGTTAATAATATTTAACTAGTGTTTGCTATGCGGGAGTGCGGCGGTTTAGGGGTTAATATGTTTATTATAGTGGCAGAGATGTGGGGAGCGGCAGATTAGGAGTTAATCATTTTATTTTAGTGTTTGCGATGTGGGAAGGCCTCGGTTTAGGGGTTAATATGTAGTTTATGGGTGTTAGTGTACTTTTTAACACTTTAGTTATGAGTTTTATGCTACATCTTTGTAGTGTAAAACTCATAACTACTGACTTTAGAATGCGTTACAAATCTTGCGGGATAGGCTGTACCGCTCACGTTTTGGCCTAAAAAAAAAGCTTTTAATACCGGCGCTATGGAAGTCCCATTGAAAAAAGACTTTACGCAAATTGCATAAGTTAATTTGCGGTACGGCCAAAAAAGTGTGTTTGACAGCTGTACCTACAAGACTCGTAATATCAGCGGTAGTGAAAAAGCAGCGTTATGAGCCTTAACGCTTCTTTTTTACTCATAACGCAAAACTCGTAATCTAGTCGTAAGTAAATCCATTATTTTATGAGAACAATAATCGGAAACAAACAGAATCCCCTTTCAAATGAGTATTAACATTGCCATCTAGTTACACGATAGATAAGAAAACTGTAGTGTTTAAAGGGACATGGAATCAAAATAATAATTAATGATTCATTGTTTACTTGTATTACCAAATTTACTTTTTTTTCTCTTGGCATGCTTTATTAAAGCTGTTCCTTTCCATTAGAGCATACTGAGGTAGATTTGTGCACTCAGGCACACACACAAAAACACTCAGACACACACAAAAACTCAGACACACACACACATACAAAATTTGTAAACTGCACTGCATTAATTATAAAGCTCATGCTTAGAGCTGCTCCCTGGCTCAGCAGAGCATCAAATGAAAGATAAATAATGCACTCTAAAAATAAATCACTAAAGAAAAGGTTTAGGCGCGCAAACTATGAAACATCTGCTCTCTGACTCTGTTCCAAGTCTGTCAGTGCACAGCCCCGGGCCGCGTGCCTACTGCTTCTTATGGCCAATCACCTCTGCACTCTGCCCACCCCCAGACCCCCGTCCTCCCCTCCTACCTCTTCAGTGTGCACTTAGTGTACCATAACCATTCCTGTCTCCTTCACTTTAGAGACAGTGTCAGACAGTCATGCGGTCAGGTGCCAGGCATCCCCCTCACAATTTCCTGGTTCCCGTTTAGAGAGACAGCACAGTAGTGAGTGACTCCACTGCTCCACTCGTCACTGAGCAATGAGCACAGATAGGCAGGCAGGTTTAGGCTAGCAGCGCAACTTCGCAAGCCCCACGGCACGCCCACAACATTCATAGTGAAATTGGGCAGGGGAGGAGCAAAGTACAAACAAGCAAAAGCAGCCGGGAAAAATATTTCTGGAAATTGCGGCACGGGCTCGATGGGCAAACAAATAAGTGTGTCTACAACTTCCCCAGTCCCACTAATGTTCACAAATGCTGGCCTCTCTAATAAAAAATATATGCATCTCTACATTGTATTTCATTGAATTTCAATAAAATAAAAAAAAAATAAAGCCTAGTGATGCAATTGGCGAGAGGTTGAAACGTTTGTGAGAAGAGGCCCACCAGCATGTGGGGAAGGAGGGCGGACTCACATGCAGACTGTGGGCGTTTCTGGGTAGACCATGGGCAGGGCCGCCATCAGGGGGTGACAGGGGTGACTCCTGTCAGGGGCCCAATGGGCTAGGGGGCCCCCATGAGGCAAGAACTAAAAAAAAAAAAATATATATATATTTTTTTTTTTTTTAAATTTGGCAGCCACCAGTGGGTACTACAGCAGAGTGCTAATTAAGCATGGGAAATGTTATTACAAGGAGTAAAGTATTAGCATTTGAGAGGATTTCTGAGTGTGCACTAAACCACTATGCACAGTGTGAGACAGACTTGGCACTTTGTTTGTAGAGTGTGTGCCTGAGTCAGACGGCTGATCACTTTCATTTGCAGAGGAGGTAGGAATTACTTAGCAAATGTTTTTTATTTCTTTGTGCAATTTAAGATTTTAACTTCAGTGTGGTAGTAGTTGTATGGTGGGGCCAGCGGTCCATAAAAACACATTTTTTTAGCAGCAATGTATTTATGATTATTTGACAATGCTGTAGAAATTCTATATTTAAAACCATGCAGAAATGTTTCCTCCTCAATACAAAAATTATATATATTACATTCCAGTTTACTGCCCCTTTATGCAAGGACTTTCCAGATACAAGGGGGCATTTTATCTAAGATTCTTACATCTGCATAACATGTTATACTCTCAGAATAAGATTGCTCAGTGTTGGAAATGAGACAGGTTAACTTAAAACTGTTCAGTTTACTCTACAGCTGACTTTATTTTGAAATGCATACCAGCAAGTTTAAATCCTGCATTTAACCAGATCTAATGGTATGAGTACCACAGCTTATGGTTCCCCCAAGACCATATAGAGTACAGCATTTTCAAAATCCACAAATACAGCTGACAGATGGGAACATTTGTACACTATATTTGAAGTGGTGCTCTTGGTTGGGGAAAATGGGGAAAATATCAAACAAACATATGCCAACCTTTTAAAAGTACTTTTCTTCATCTAGCCATCTACCCAGATCATTAATTTACAATTTTGAATTCACAGAATTATTTTTGTTTGCACATTTACAAATATGATTCTTTAAAAAGTGATCTCTTAATTTCTGCATTTTCTTTATCATGCATGTCACACACTGTTGATTTAGGGGATGCAAGGTGCATACATGTTTCCTCCTGTGAGTGTTTCTGTGGGTGTCTGTGTTTATGTCTTTGTGCTTTGGTTTGTGTCTCTATGAGTGTGTATGTATTTTTTTCTGTTGGTATCTCTGTGAGGGTGTGTGCGTATGTCTTTGTGCATTTTCTGTGGATGTCTGTGAGGGTGTGTGCATATGTCTTTGAGCTTTTTCTATGGGTGTCTCTGTGAGGGTGGGCGTGTGTTTGTCTTTGTGTATTTTCTCTGGATGCCTCTGTGAGGGTGGGTGTGTATGTCTGTGTTTTCTGTGGATGTCTCTGTGAGGGTGTGTGTGTATGTATGTCTGTGTTTTCTGTGGATGTCTCTGTGAGGGTGTGTATTTTCTGTGGGTGTTTCTGTGAGGGTGTGTGTATGTCTTTGTGTGTTTTCTGTGGATGTCTAAGTGAGGGTGTGTATGTATGTCTTTCTGTGTTTTCTGTGGGTGTCTCTGTGGGTGTGTGTATGTCTTTGTGTGTTTTCTAAGGCTGTCTCTGTTGGTGTTTCCTTGGGTGTATGTGCAAGTTTGAGTTTGTGTGTGTGTGTCCATTGTCTGTTCCTTTTTAGGACATTTTGACCTTACTACTGATTATTCACTTCTTTCTACAGACTTTGAGACTAATGAGACCTTTCTGGAAGTCACCAATCTACCATTTAACCATTAAATTATTGTTTAGGCAGTTCAGGGCCCTTCCTTTCAGCCACTGCATGCTGTTGTCATCATTTAGTTGGCATCTTCCTTTACAAAAAGATAATCAGAACTCCATATTTTGTTTTCTAATTCTCCTTTTTTAACAAAACTGTAGTGTACCTCATTACTTGTCAGGTCAATGTAAACAAGTGCTAAGTGTCTGTTTGGGTGTCTGTGTCTGAGTTTCTTTGCGTGTCTGCTAGAGTGTCTATATGTGAATCCTTATGTGTGAGTGTGTGTGTGTGTGTGTTTCAGTGTATGTTACTACCTTTACAACATTTCCAAGTTTAAATAGACACTATTATATAGAATAAAGTGCATATACGTTTTAGTCACTTGGTCAAAAATTGCACGTCAAAGGAGAGGGGGGGGCCCTGATCAATGGTTAAGTCAGGGGCCCCAAAATTTCTAGTGGCGGCCCTGTGGGCATGGCTCAGGCCCTTGAAACCAGGACAATAAGAAAAGGGACACACTTCTCAATAAAACTATACCATTTTTTGTCATATATAAACCAACATACACTTGAGAGCTCTCATTATAAAGAATTCTTTTTCTAAATGTTGGGTTCTCTAAATAATGAGCTAGTCATCAACAATTGAGCATCCTAGCACACTTTATGAAAAGGGAATTATGAAATGTTGATAGATAGATAGATAGATAGATAGATAGATAGATAGATAGATAGATAGATAATTCAGGCTTACAGTATGTATTCAAATAATATTGTTTTGCTTAAATCAGTTTTATTCCCTTGCAAAGAGCAATGAAAGGGAATTAAAGTTTCTTAATATTGTTAAAGCGACATGAAACTCAAAATTTTTCTTTTTATGACTCAGATAGAGCATGCAATTTTAAACAATTTTCTTATTTACTTCTATTATCACATTTTCTTTGTACTCTTAGGGGTCAATTTATTATATGCCGGGCGGACATGGTTCGCTGTAGCGGATCATGTCTGCCCAGCATCGCTAAATGCTGACAGCATACGCTGTTGGCATTTAACATTACACAAGCATTTCTTGTCAAATGCTTGTGCAGTGTCGCCCCCTGCACATTCGTGGCCAATCGGTCGCTAGCATTGGGTGTCAATCATCCCGATCGAATCGAGATGATTGCAGTCCACCACGTAAAATGTGGCGGACAAGTTAAGGAGCCATTTCCTGGGAGCTGAAAACTACGGGCGGAGAAAGCAGCACCCGCTGCTTATTAAATCTCCCCTTATGTATCTTTTGCTGAAAGGGAAATTGCACACTAGATTTTTCTTTGCACAGATGTTTTGTAGATGATCCATTTATATAGCCCATCTGACAGTATTTTTGTAAAAATGTATAGTTTTGCTTATTTTTTAATGACGTGCTAATTTTCAGACTCCTAACCAAGCCCCACAGTGCCAGATGTATACACGCGTTTACAGACTCCTGCTGGCTCCTGTTTATGTTAACTGGGGAGTGTCTGCTCTTCTTTTTTTCCCATCCACTTTCACTGGGTTTCCCAGCCTAACCTCATCAACAGTGCTAAACTGGGAGCTTCTAAGTAATTTTTTAAAGGTTTTATACTGGATTTTTTTTTTATCAGCATCTGTGCATATTCTTCTTTCTAGTAGTGCCTATTAAATGCACTTATATGAAAATTGGTGTACACTGTTCCTTTAAGCTAAGGAGCCTGCCCATGTCTGGAACAGAATATGGCAGCAGTTTTGAAAGAATGTTATTTCCTGCCATGTATTGCTCTGGACACCTACCTAGGTATATCTTCAACAAAGAATAACATGAAAATGAAGAAACTTTGATAATAGAAGCAAATTGGAAACATTTTATTAAAAGAATTTGCTCCGTCTACATCACAAACAAAAATTGGGTTTTCATATCCCTTTAATGAATATGATGCTAGCTTGTAATAGCAGATACTTGTCTCAAGGGGGCATATGTGGCAAGAATACCTGTCTAAAAGATAAAAAGCACACACTGGCAAAACAACATAAAAGAAATACTCATTATACCTTAATATCCATCTATCTATCTATCTATCTATCTATCTATCTATCTATCTATCTATCTATCCATCTATCTATCTGTATTAATTTATAGGAATATAGTAATATTAAGATATATCTTTAACAGTAAGAACATTTCTTTCCTAAGATATGGTGAGTCCACGGCATCATCAATTACTGTTGGGAATATCACTCCTGGCAAGGTGGAGGTGGCAAAGAGCACCATACCCTAGTCATTCTCTTTGCCTTCTTACATGGAGGAGGTAAAGTTTTGGTGTCTGAAGAAAGACTAGACTTTTCTACAAGCACGTTTATGGGTCTAGCTGTATTCCATGTCAATCTCTTCAGTAAGGGTAGTGGTGGCTTTCAAGCAGTTAGGAACTTAGTTAGCCTTACTGTGTTTTTCCTGACATTTTGCTGCCCTGGTATAGAAAGTCAGAGTAGGTGACTCTGTCCTTTCTCTTCCACAGGTCTCTGTGAGGAATTGTGTCCTTGCATACCTAGTGAGCTATCTACATGCCGGACAGCTGATGTAGCAGGTAAGTGCTTTTGCTTCCAGGTGGGGAGACTTTGCAGTTTAATAAATTGACCCTGCTTAACTGAAAATCATTATGTGACAAGGTAATCCTTATTTTGGATTGAATTGGGCATGAAGCAGACACTGCACTTTGTGACTGAGACTGTTTAAAGTGTCAGTAAACTTTAAAAATAATATTATATAATTATGCACATAGTGCAGAATTATATAACATTATATTAGCCAAACATTTATAAAACCTAATATTCCCTATTAATTTAAAAATAAAAAACGCTGTTTCACAGACCCGCTCTCTGCTGAGCGGGTCTGTTATATTTACTCAGCGCATCGGGCCAGCTGTATAGTCACAGCCCGGCCCGACCGCGCCATAAGACTAAGTGCAGCTCGCTCCTGTGACATTATTACATGTCACAGGAGCATGTAATTATGTTATTACATAATTATTAACCTTACAGCCTGGGCAATATTGGTCACCTGGAAAATATCGGCACCATAGACAGGTTAAACAATGGATGAAAGCAATGTATAACTGTATGAGTGATATATTTTAATAATTTAAAGATCCTGTGTTACATGTAAACATCATCATATATATGAGCAGAGAGTAGCACGATTCACTATAGCTAGAAGATTTATTGAAATTATAGCTGCTTACCTATACGTTTTATACTTACATATAATTGGAGTCAATAATACCATCACAACCTTGTTTATGTGTAAATGGAATTTTTATAGTCACCATCTTGTTACTGTCTGAAGATATAGACACTGACTATATGAATGAATGACTGGTGACTATATTAATCTTGATGGTATAATATATATTCCTATAAGGTTACTTGACAGCATACCTATTAATTAATGCATGTAACTGCCCTAAGCCCATGGCCCATTTTTAATATGTTCCCCTGTTTGTATCCTTCATGTAATCCTGATTTGCGATGTTGCTAAAGGGCAATACTGATAATTATCCCTTTACTAAGATTACAGTAAGGAAATTGTTGTGTGTATTAACTCCTTTATTTAAAGGAATTTTATTATGGTTACAATAAAGTTTAATTTTTTAATAGTGTTTTCTCTTTATTAAACTCCACGATTTATATACTGTTCATATTATTTCTTAGGAGTGGGAGAGACTGGGGGTATCCTTTTCCCCATCTCCTATTTTTAAGAAGATGTTTCCAGTCTATAACGGAACCATGACACACGGTTCCTAAGGTAGAAGGGTCTATTTCTATAGAGAATTACTATTCCTATTGAGGATAGCTGTTCTTTTAAAGATCCTATGGACAAGAAACTGGAGGTTTATTTAAAAAGAATATATGTTTATTCAGGTCTCCTATGGCAACCTGCAGTGTGTATTGCCACGGTTACAAGTGCTGCATCCTACTGGTTTGTTGCTTTATTTGATAACCTCCAGGTAGAGACTCCATTGGATGAGATTCAAGACAGGATTAAGGTGCTTAAGCTAGCCAATTCCTTTATTTCTGATGCTATTCTGCAAGTGATTAGACTGGGAGCCAAGACGTCTAGCTTCACTGTGCTAGGCCGCAGGGCTCTGTGTCTGAAATCTTGGTCAGTGGATGTCTCCTCTAAGGTTAAGCTTTCTTTTACAAGATATGACGAGTCCACGGATTTCATCCTTATGGGATTACGCCTCCTGGTCAGCAGGAAGTGGCAAAGAGCACCACAGCAGAGCTGTATATATATAGCTCCTCCCTTCCCTCCCACCCCAGTCATTCTCTTTGCCTGTGTTAGTGATAGGAAGAGGTAAAGTGAGGTGTTATTTTAGATTCTTCAATCAAGAAGTGTTTTATTTTAAAATGGTGCCAGTGAGTACTATTTTTCTCAGGGAGAAATCGTCAGTCAATAACTTCCCAAGAGGAGTGGAGACATCTTATTTTCTGCCCTGATGTTGATGATCTTAGCAAACGTTATCTAAGATCCTGCTGGTTCCCACAGAGCAGTTGAAGGTAGTGTAAAGAAACATCTTCAGTGTGGAGAACCGTGTCATGCTACAGGCAGCATTGAGGTATGTTCAGTCATTTGTTTCTGGGGAGACTTGATACATCAGAACAGGCTGACATTATTCCCTAACGGGGAGGGGTAATCAGTATGCACTATAGGAGAAATGGTGTACCTGGAATTCCCTTTTATTTTGATTATTTAATAGTGTGTTTGGTGTTTCACTTTAAATATACTGTGTGGGCTGACGCTGGGAGATGCGGTTTGCTGCTTAAGGGCTGTCGTTATTATGTCTTTATAATGATGTTGCACTTTTATTATGTAAAGTGTGTGTATAAGAGGGGCACATGGCATTTTTTAGTATAAGTTGGAAAACCGACATGTTGTTTTGTTTTCCCATGCGGGTCTGTAATGTCTGGAAAGAAGACAAAAAAATAGAAGTTGGACCACAGCTGCTGATATATAAAATTTGATAGGTTGTTGCTAAGTATGTAGCAGGAAATTACATGAGCATTACCCCGGTGTAACAAGTAAAATCCCAGCACACACACATGAAGCAGTTTGTTATATGATATGCAAGTTGCAGCAGAATGAACTATGGCTGACGCAGCAAGTATAAAATAAGGGTTTCAGCAGTGTATCTTGCTTCCTTGTAATCACTGGTAGAAAATATGAAAAAACAATATATATATATGCGCAAAATGGACATTAATGGCCAAAAAGTAAGGTAACAAAATCAGCGGAGGGTCAGGCAAAACAAAGTGTCAGAAAAAATAGGAACAGGTACTTTCATAAGGAATTAGCACTAAAAACAGATTGACAAAAACTTATGAGAGATCCTCTTAGTAATGGTACCTTTAACGGGCTGTAGTAGAGAGTAAACCACAGCAGCGGTGTCAGCGGTGAGAGCAGTGAGAGCTGGCTTGTGGCGGCTGAGTACGGCGTGTGACGTCACAGAGGCCAAGTTTCGGATTAGCGAAGTAGGTCTGTGTGGAGTTAGGAAGGCACAGGCTGTCAGTATCCGAACTGAGTGATCACCAAACAGGTTGGGAGGTTTGGGTGGAGCTTGGGTGGACTGAGAATCAATACCAAGCACTGACATAAGGTTGAGGGAGGTATTTAAAGGAATTTGTATTAGAATCTTAAAGGGACAGTAGTATACAATAACGGTGAATTGCATATGTGTGACAGGGTTTCAGTACGGCTCGAGTTACGCCCATGGTGGGCGGGGCCTAATTCCACGCGCTCAGCCGCGCAGTATTCTTCCGGATCGGCAGCAAGGTCCTGAGGCTCCGGTGGGGCCTAAGTCAGTTTGTACTCGTAGGGTACAGAGAGACTTGGGAGCACTACTCAAGGAGGATCAGTGTGATCTGGGGGCAGGTAGGCGCCGCAGCAGAGCTGTGGCGAGGTCAGAGGCCTGAAGTGTGATCAAAATTGATTAAAATTGATTAAAGTTGACAAAAATTGATATATAACTTATCCAAGCAAACAGAGCAATATTGTTAAGTTGATTTGGGCACATATAGACACTTTTTACTGTTGCAAAAGTTGTTTTGGCTGATTGCAGAAAAATTGTTGCGCTTTTAGTATTTAAAGGCGTAGTACATTTTTCTAGTTCAAAATTTTTGTCTATGTAATTTGACTTCAGAGCTCAATATTTCAAGTAAAGAACGACTATTATTGCTATTGCTAGTCTATTTAACATGTCTGAACTTCAGGAAAGTACTTGTTCTATGTGTTTAGATGTCATTGTGGAACCCCCCTCTTACTTTTTGTCCCTCATGTACTGAGATGGCCTTACATTGTAAAGAACAGATTTTATTTAATGCAAGTATGTCTAAGGATGCTTCTCAGACTGATGAGAGTCAGGGAATGCCGCTACTTTCTCCCCAATTGTCACAACCTTTAACGCCAACTCAAGCGATGCCGTGTTCTTCAACCACATCCACTTCTTTTACTCTGCAGGATATGGCTGCAGTTATGTCATCTACCCTTACAGAGGTTTTATCTAAGTTGCCAGTGTTACAGGGCAGACGCAGCAGGACAGAAGCCAATCAGAATCCTGCAACTTCTGATGCTTTGTTGGCTATTTCCAATGTACCCTCACAGGGATCTGAATTGGTGGTCAGGGAACTTCTGTCTGAGGGGGAACTTTCCGACTCGGGAAGTGTGTTACCTCAGATGGACTCGGACGTCATGTCCTTCAGATTTAAGCTTGAACACCTCCTCCTGTTACTTCGGGAGGTTTTAGCGACTCTGGATGACTGTGACTCTATTGTGGTACCACCAGAGAAATTGTGTAAGATGGACAAATACTTAGAGGTGCCTGCTTACTCTGATGTTTTTCCGGTTCCTAAGAGAATCTCGGAAATTATTACGCGGGAATGGGAAAGATCGGGTATCCCGTTCTCACCTTCTCCTAACTTTAAGAAAATGTATCCCATATCTGACACTGTCAGGGACTCTTGGCAAATAGTCCCTAAGGTGGAGGGAGCTATATCTACCCTGTCTAAGTGGACAACTATTCCTATTGAGGATAGTTGTGCTTTCAAAGACCCTATGGATAAAAAATTGGAGGGTCTTCTAAAGAAGTTATTTATTCATCAGGGTTTCCTTTTACAACCGACGGCCTGCATTGTGCCAGTTACAACTGCGGCGGCCTTCTGGTTTGACGCCTTAGAAGAGTCTCTTAAGACTGAGACTCCTTTAGAGGACATTTTTGATAGAATTAAGGCTCTTAAGCTGGCTAATTCTTTTATTACGGATGCCGCCTTTCAGATTGCCAAGTTGGCAGCTAAGAATGCCGGATTTGCCATTTTAGCGCATAGAGCGTTATGGTTAAAGTCTTGGTCTGCTGATGTGTCATTTAAGTCAAAGCTTTTGGCTATTCCTTTCAAAGGTAAAACCCTATTTGGGCCTGACTTGAAAGAAATAATTTCTGACATTACGGGAGGTAAGGGTCATCTCCTACCTCAGGATAAAGCAGCTAAACTGAGGGGTAAACAAAATAATTTTCTTTCCTTTCGGGATTTCAAAGGAGTCCCCGCTTCTTCTTCCGCTAAACAGGAAGGAAATTTTGGTCAAGCCAAGCCCGTCTGAAGAACCCAACCAGGCTTGGAACAAAGGTAAACAACCCAAGAAGCCCACTGCTGCTCCCAAGACAGCATGAAGGGGCGGCCCCTGATCCAGGACCGGATCTAGTAGAGGGCAAACTTTCTCTCTTTACCCAGGCTTGGATAAGAGATGTTCAGGACCCCTGGACACTGGAAATCATGTCCCAAGGGTATCAACTGGAATTCAAAAATTCTCTCCCAAGGGGGAGGTTTCTTCTTTCACGATTGTCTGTAGACCAGATAAAAAGAGAGGCGTTCTTACGTTGTGTAAAAAACCTCTCTACTATGGGAGTAATTCGTCCCGTTCCAATACTGGAACAGGGGCAGGGGTTTACTCAAATCTTTTCGTGGTTCCCAAAAAAGAGGGAACGTTCAGACCCATTTTAGATCTCAAGAGTCTAAACAAGTTTCTCAGAGTCCCATCCTTCAAGATGGAGACTATTCGAACAATTCTACCATTGATCCAGGAGGGTCAATATATGACTACCGTGGACTTGAAGGATGCATACCTTCATATTCCTATCCAAAAGGATCATCATCAGTTCCTAAGGTTTGCCTTCCTGGACAAATATTTTCAGTTCGAGGCTCTTCCCTTCGGGTTGGCTACAGCACCCAGGATCTTCTGATCCAGGCGTCATCTTACCATCTGACAAGGTCTCATACAGACATGGTTCTGTCCTTTCTGAGGACTCACGGGTGGAAGGTGAATCTATAAAAGAGTTCACTAATTCCACAGACAAGGGTTCCCTTTTTGGGAACTCTAATAGATTCCATATCCATGAAAATTTTCTTGACAGAAGTCAGAAAGTTAAAGATTCTGAATACATGCCGAGCCCTTCAGTCCAATCCTCGGCCATCAGTGGCTCAGTGCATGGAGGTAATTGGATTGGTAGCGGCGGCAATGGACATCATTCCGTTTGCTCATTTTCATCTCAGACCGCTACAACTGAGCATGCTCAGGCAGTGGAATGGAGATTATGCAAATTTGTCTCCTCAGATAGATCTGGATCAGGAGACAAGAGACTCTCTTCCTTGGTGGTTGTCGCCAGATCATCTGTCCCAAGGGACGTGCCTCCGCAGACCCTCATGGGTGATAGTGACAACGGACGCCAGTCTACTAGGTTAGGGGGCAGTCTGGAATTCCCTGAAGGCTCAGGGTGTGTGGACTCGGTCGGAGTCTCTACTTCCAATAAATATTCTGGAATTGAGAGCAATATTCAATGCACTTCAGGTTTGGCCTCAATTGGCTTCGGCAAAATTCATCCATTTTCAGTCGGACAACATCACGACTGTGGCTTACATCAATCATCAGGAGTTCCTTAGCGATGACAGAAGTATACAAGATAATTCGGTGGGAGGAGGCTCACTCTTGTTATCTGTCAGCAATCTACATCCCAGGAGTGGACAACTGGGAAGCAGACTTTTTAAGCAGACAGACGTTTCATCCAGGGGAGTGGGAACTCCATCCGGAGGTCTTTGCCACACTGATTCTCAGATGGGGCAGACCGGAATTGGATCTGATGGCATCTTGTCAGAATGCCAAGCTCCCAATATACGGATCCAGGTCAAGGGATCCTCAGGCCGAACTGATAGATGCTTTGGCAGTGCCTTGGTCGTTCAACCTAGCTTATGTGTTTCCAACGTTTGCTCTCTTTCCCCGGGTGATTGCACGGATCAAACAGGAGAGGGCTTCTGTAATTCTAATCGCGCCTGTGTGGCCTCACAGGACTTGGTATGCCGATCTGGTGGACATGTCCTCTCTGCCGCCGTGGAAGCTTCCATTGAGGCAGGACCTTCTCATTCAGGGACCCTTCCATCATCCGAATCTAGTTTCTCTGTAGCTGACTGCTTGGATATTGAACGCTTGATTTTATCTAAGCGGGGGTTCTCTGATTCGGTCATTGATACTTTGATTCAGGCACGTAAGCCTGTCACTAGAAAGATCTACCATAAGATATGGCGTAAATATCTTTATTGGTGCGAATCCAAGGGCTACTCATGGAGTAGAGTTAGGATTCTCAGGATTTTATCTTTTCTCCAAGATGGACTGGAGAAAGGGTTATCAGCAAGTTCCTTAAAGGGACAAATTTCTGCTTTGTCGATTTTACTACACAAGCGTTTGGCAGATGTTCAGTCTTTTTGTCAGGCTCTGACTAGAATCAAGCCTGTGTTTAGACCAATTGCTCCACCCTGGAGTTTGAATTTAGTTCTTAAAGTTCTTAAAGGGGTTCTGTTTGAACCCATGCATTCCATAGATATTAAGTTGTTATCTTGGAAGGTTTTATTTTTGGTTGCTATTTCTTCTGCTCGTAGAGTTTCTGAGATTTCAGCGTTACAATGTGACTCTCCTTATCTTATTTTCCATTCTGATAAGGTGGTTTTACGTAAAAAAACTGGTTTCCTTCCTAAGGTTGTTTCTAATAAGAATATTAATAAGGAAATTGTTGTTCCTTCATTGTGTACTAATCCTTCTTCTAAGAAGGAGCGTTTGTTGCATAACTTGGACGTGTTCCGTGCCCTGAAGTTTTACTTGCAGGCGACTAAAGAATTTCGTCAATCATCTTCTTTATTTATTGTTTTTTCTGGAAAGCGTAGGGGCCAGAAGGCTATGGCTACCTCTCTTTATTTTTAGCTGAAGAGTATCTTCCATCTGGCGTATGAGACTGCTGGACAGCAGCCTCCTGAAAGAATTACGGCTCATTCCACTAGGGCTGTGGCTTCCTCATGGGCATTTAAAAACGATGCTTCTGTTGAACAGATTTGCAAGGCTGCAACTTGGTTGTCTCTTCACACTTTTTCCAAATTTTCCAAATTTGATACTTTTGCTTCATCTGATGCTAGTTTTGGGAGAAAGGTTCTTCAAGCAGTGGTGCCTTCTGTTTAGGTTCCTGTCTTGTCCCTCCCTTTCATCCGTGTCCTATTGCTTTGGTATTGTATCCCATAAGTAAGGATGAAATGCGTGGACTCGTCATATCTTGTAAAAGAAAAGGAAATTTATGTTTACCTGATAAATTCATTTCTTTTACGATATGACGAGTCCACGGCCCACCCTGTCATTTCTAAGACAGGTATTTTCTTATTTTTGTTAAACTTCAGTCACCTCTGCACCTTTGGCTTTTCCTTTCTCTTCCTAACTTCAGTCGAATGACTGGAGTGGGAGGGAAGGGAGGAGCTATATATACAGCTCTGTTGTGGTTCTCTTTGCCACTTTCTGCTGACCAGGAGGCGTAATCCCATAAGTAAGGATGAAATCCGTGGATTCTTCATATCGTAAAATAAATACATTTATCAGGTAAGCATAAATTTCCTTTTTGGCAATTCCTTACAAGGGGAAGACCTTGTTTGGACTTGGTCTAACAGAAATTACTTCTGATATTATGGGGGGAAAGGGATCTTTTCTACCTCAAGATAAGAAAAATAGACTGAAAGGGCGTCAGAGTAATTTTCGCTCTTTTCGTAATTTCAGAGGTAAGTCTTCCCCTTCTTCCTCAAAACAGGAACAGTCCAAGCCCTCTTGGAAGCCCAGTCAGTCTTGGAACAAGGGGAAGCAATCAAAGAAACCTGCAGCTGATTCAAAATCAGCATGAAGAGTTTGCCCCCAATCCTGGAGCGGATCAAGTGGGGGCAGAATTTTTTCTAGCATGGGTGCGAGATGTCCCGGATCCCTGGGTTGTGGAAATAGTATCCCAGGGTTACAAATTGGAATTCAAGACCTTTTCTCCCAGAGGCAGGTTCCACCTCTCAAGATTATCAGCAGACCAGACAAGAAGAGAGGCGTTCTTGAAATGTGCACAAAATCTCTCCTCCCTGGGAGTGATAGTACCTGTTCCAATTCAGGGACAGGGTCTGGGTTTCTATTCCAATCTGTTCGTGGTTCCCAAGAAGGAAGGAACCTTCAGACCGATTCTAGACCTAAAGTGTCTAAACAAATTTCTCAGAATACCGTCCTTCAAGATGGAGACGATACATTCAATTCTTCCTTTAGTACAAGAGAGTCAGTTCATGACAACCATAGATTTGAAGGATGCATACCTTCATGTTCCCATTCACAGGGATCATCACAAATATCTGAGATTTGCCTTTCTGGACAAGCAGTTTCAGTCTGTGGTTTTTCCATTTGGCCTTGCTACAGCTCCCATAATTTTTTCAAAGGTCCTGGGGGCTCTCTTAGCAGTTGCCAGGTCTCGGGGAATTGCTGTGGTGTCCTATCTGGATGACATATTGGTCCAGGCACCATGTTTTCAACAAGCAAATCTCACACAGAGATCTTGTTGTCTTTTCTATGTTCCCACGGTTGGAAAGTGTATCTGGGAAAGAGTTCCCTTGTTCCAGCTACAAGTGTGGTTTTTTAGGGACAATAATAGATTCCATATAGATGAAAATATTTCTGACGGAGGTCAGAAAATCCAAAATTCTCTCCTCTTGCCTCTCTCTACAGTCTACTGTAAAATAAATCTTTAAAAAATAAATAAAAAAACACCATTATTTTTATACTGGCAGACTTTCTGCCAGTACTTAAGATGGCAGTGACAATTGTGAGGTGGGGGAGGGAAGAAGGCTGTTTGAGGGGGGTCAGGGAGGGATCAGAGGGTGGGATGTGTCAGGTGGGAGGCTGATCTCTACACTAAAGCTAAAATTAACCCTACAAGCTACCTAATTAACCCCTTAACTGCTGGGCATAAATACAAGTGTGGTGCGCAGCGGCATTTAGTGGCCTTCTAATTTCCAAACAGCAACTCCAAAGCCATATATGTGTGCTATTTCTGAACAAAGGGGATCCCAGAGAGGCATTTACAACCATTTGTGCCATAATTGCACAAGCTGTTTGTAAATAATTTCAGTGAGAAACCTAAAAATTTTGAAAAAGTTAGTGAAAAAGTGAACGATTTGTTTTCATTTGATCGCATTTGGGGGTGAAATGGTGGCATGAAATATACCAAAATGGGCCTAGATCAATACTTTTGGTTGTCTACTAAAAATATATATAAATACATGTAAAGGGTTATTCAGGGATTCCTGACAGATATCAGAGTTCCAATGTAACTATCGCTAATTATGAAAAAAAAAAATGGTTTGGAAATTGCAAAGTGCTTCTTGTACTTATCGCCCTATAACTTGCAAAAAAAGCAAAGAACATGTAAACATTTGGTATTTCTAAACTCAGAACAAGATTTAGAAACTATTTAGCATGGGTGTTTTTTGGTGGTTGTAGATGTGTAACAGATTTTTGGGGTCAAATTTAGAAAAAGTGTGTGTTTTTTTTCCATTTTTTCATCATATTTTATAATTTTTTATAGTAAATTATAAGATATGATAAAAATAATGGTATCTTTAGAAAGCCCATTTAATGGTGAGAAAAACGGTATATAATATGTGTGGGTACAGTAAATGAATAAGAGGAAAATTACAGCTAAACACAAACACAGCAGAAATGTAAAAATAGCCCTGGTCCCAAACGGTCAGAAAATTGAAAAGTGCTCTGGTCACTAAGGGGTTAAAGTATTGTTAAATGTTTCTATTGCATTTATATGTAAAATATTAAAGGAACATAACTAAACACTAAGGGCTAGATTATAAGTGGAGCGCTAATTTATCGCGCAAATTCACCCGTTTACAGGTGCATAATAAATAACCAGCCATTACAAGTGGCTGGTTATTGCTACTGCAAACTCATGGTAGCGGTTAGGGCTCAAACTATTAACTAGAGGTAAGACCTCTGGTAAATTTTTAAAATGTCCCCTAATTGCCCCCAAAATACAATCTAGTGTGCATTTTTGAAAATAAAAAATATGAGCATCTTTTTTTTTAAAACAAAACAAAACAAAAAACATTTTAGGGGTTAAAGTGAGCGGGACTGGGGTGCCTTTACATTGTGGTCTATGGGAGCTAGTGGAGAAGGCTTTTTGAGCACAGCAACAGGAGAACAATTCAGGCATTATTCTTGCCTGAATTGTAGAGCCACTTATGTAGTGTATTTGCTTACCTGTGTACAATGTGGTGTACAATACACAGGTCTTACATCCAGGGAAACACGTGATAGAATTTGTGAACACATAAATAACATCAAGGCAGGAAAACTGACAACTCCACTTATACAGCATTTTAATCAGAAACACAAAAAAGCTGATACTTTAAGGTGGACCATTATTGAAAAGGTGACGTGCAAAGTAAGAGGTGGAGATAGGGACAAGCTTTTAGCTAAAAGAGAGGCCTTCTGGATACACAGACTGAAAACCAGAATTCCATTAGGATTAAATTCGGAATTTGATATTATCAATTTTTCAGTCTGTGGTTTTTCCATTTGGCCTTGCTACAGCTCCCATAATTTTTTCAAAGGTCCTGGGGGCTCTCTTAGCAGTTGCCAGGTCTCGGGGAATTGCTGTGGTGTCCTATCTGGATGACATATTGGTCCAGGCACCATGTTTTCAACAAGCAAATCTCACACAGAGATCTTGTTGTCTTTTCTATGTTCCCACGGTTGGAAAGTGTATCTGGGAAAGAGTTCCCTTGTTCCAGCTACAAGTGTGGTTTTTTAGGGACAATAATAGATTCCATATAGATGAAAATATTTCTGACGGAGGTCAGAAAATCCAAAATTCTCTCCTCTTGCCTCTCTCTACAGTCTACTGTAAAATAAATCTTTAAAAAATAAATAAAAAAACACCATTATTTTTATACTGGCAGACTTTCTGCCAGTACTTAAGATGGCAGTGACAATTGTGAGGTGGGGGAGGGAAGAAGGCTGTTTGAGGGGGGTCAGGGAGGGATCAGAGGGTGGGATGTGTCAGGTGGGAGGCTGATCTCTACACTAAAGCTAAAATTAACCCTACAAGCTACCTAATTAACCCCTTAACTGCTGGGCATAAATACAAGTGTGGTGCGCAGCGGCATTTAGTGGCCTTCTAATTTCCAAACAGCAACTCCAAAGCCATATTTGTGTGCTATTTCTGAACAAAGGGGATCCCAGAGAGGCATTTACAACCATTTGTGCCATAATTGCACAAGCTGTTTGTAAATAATTTCAGTGAGAAACCTAAAAATTTTGAAAAAGTTAGTGAAAAAGTGAACGATTTGTTTTCATTTGATCGCATTTGGGGGTGAAATGGTGGCATGAAATATACCAAAATGGGCCTAGATCAATACTTTTGGTTGTCTACTAAAAATATATATAAATACATGTAAAGGGTTATTCAGGGATTCCTGACAGATATCAGAGTTCCAATGTAACTATCGCTAATTATGAAAAAAAAAAATGGTTTGGAAATTGCAAAGTGCTTCTTGTACTTATCGCCCTATAACTTGCAAAAAAAGCAAAGAACATGTAAACATTTGGTATTTCTAAACTCAGAACAAGATTTAGAAACTATTTAGCATGGGTGTTTTTTGGTGGTTGTAGATGTGTAACAGATTTTTGGGGTCAAATTTAGAAAAAGTGTGTGTTTTTTTTCCATTTTTTCATCATATTTTATAATTTTTTATAGTAAATTATAAGATATGATAAAAATAATGGTATCTTTAGAAAGCCCATTTAATGGTGAGAAAAACGGTATATAATATGTGTGGGTACAGTAAATGAATAAGAGGAAAATTACAGCTAAACACAAACACAGCAGAAATGTAAAAATAGCCCTGGTCCCAAACGGTCAGAAAATTGAAAAGTGCTCTGGTCACTAAGGGGTTAAAGTATTGTTAAATGTTTCTATTGCATTTATATGTAAAATATTAAAGGAACATAACTAAACACTAAGGGCTAGATTATAAGTGGAGCGCTAATTTATCGCGCAAATTCACCCGTTTACAGGTGCATAATAAATAACCAGCCATTACAAGTGGCTGGTTATTGCTACTGCAAACTCATGGTAGCGGTTAGGGCTCAAACTATTAACTAGAGGTAAGACCTCTGGTAAATTTTTAAAATGTCCCCTAATTGCCCCCAAAATACAATCTAGTGTGCATTTTTGAAAATAAAAAATATGAGCATCTTTTTTTTTAAAACAAAACAAAACAAAAAACATTTTAGGGGTTAAAGTGAGCGGGACTGGGGTGCCTTTACATTGTGGTCTATGGGAGCTAGTGGAGAAGGCTTTTTGAGCACAGCAACAGGAGAACAATTCAGGCATTATTCTTGCCTGAATTGTAGAGCCACTTATGTAGTGTATTTGCTTACCTGTGTACAATGTGGTGTACAATACACAGGTCTTACATCCAGGGAAACACGTGATAGAATTTGTGAACACATAAATAACATCAAGGCAGGAAAACTGACAACTCCAGTTATACAGCATTTTAATCAGAAACACAAAAAAGCTGATACTTTAAGGTGGACCATTATTGAAAAGGTGACGTGCAAAGTAAGAGGTGGAGATAGGGACAAGCTTTTAGCTAAAAGAGAGGCCTTCTGGATACACAGACTGAAAACCAGAATTCCATTAGGATTAAATTCGGAATTTGATATTATCAATTTTTGGGAGTAGTTTTCTGTCTGTGTATTCCCGAGGGGGAATCTCTAAAAGATAGCCTGCTATTTCTTCAAATCAATAAACAAAAATATTTTTCTAGTCAGGTTTATACACTCTCTCCCTCTCTCAATAATTATTATTATTATTTTTTCATAATTTTTCATTTATTTATTTATTTATTTTTATTTTGTATTTGCAATTCAAACTGTCAAAGCTTTCACCTCAAAAAACAGTGAGTACATGTTTAAATACCAACGGAATGTTTGTTCTCAATTGAGCAGGTTAAAATCTTAATTATTGTATTTTGAGAATGCTCACTGAACCGTTAGAGTTATCAAATGTTCTATTTAAGTTCCATGTATACAAACTCACTATATATGTTATAGTTTGCAATTGTTTATATATTTATTGTTGCTATTTAAACAGTATACAATAACTGTTTCTACTTAGAAATAAGGTTTTGTGAAACTGTAACAAATAGGTGTGTTGAGGACACGCCCAGGATAAAATGTTTTTATCCAATCACAATTATGCACCAGGTATTTACAGGTAATTGGGATTATGAGCTTCATGCTACGACTACGGCCTTGTGGGCTGAAACGCGTCAGCAATAGTTCCTTGGGTGTTATCCTCACACACCACCAAGCCCCCTTCTTTTGTTGTGAATTTACTTCCCCAAGGAAGTTTCTGTGACTTACAATAAAAGTTTTTTAAGCAGTACCTTGGTGCAGCTCATCACTTTGTTACCTGGAATCTATGAAACGGAGCATGCACACTGGTAATCTGTAAACCGCCATTCCATTAAGCCAGCACCTGCCGGTTGATCTGACAGCTGAAGGACCCAGAAGCCGCGAGCGAGGTGCCGGTGACGTCACACGCCGAGTTACCGCGAGTGGAGTAAGGCCCAGGAGGAGAGCAGTGGAAGAGCCGGAGGTACTAAGAAGGGCTCTGATCGTGTCAACCCGTTGCCTAAGGTATACCCATATTTGAATACACACTCTCTGTGGACGGGCTTATCTCTTTTTCGGCTGCGGTATTCGGCAGAGATCTGGTATTATCCTTCAGCTGGGGTGAGTCGTTATCTAAGATAACTTGGTCCGGTTATTTCATACATTGGGACATTATGTCATATTCTTCATATTAAGACTGTGCAGTCGTTTAAGGTGCTCACACAGGATTTGACTTTCTTATGGGAGCTGTGTGTTACCAGTAAATATATATGTATATGCTTATATACATATATATTTATGTGTTAATATGTGTATATACACATATTAACACATAAATATATATATATATATATTCATATACATATATATTTACATTTTGCTGCCATCGCTGCATGACTTACCCCTTCACTGTGCTAGGTTCTCTACTGTGTCTCATGGCATGAGAACGAGGCTCCGATTGGAGCCTATGAAAGCGCGCTCTCATGAGCGCAAAACTTCCCAGCAATACGAATGCAAGGTTGCGTTTGCATTGCGCTAAACTTGTAATACTATTACTGAGTGGAGCACAAATATTGTGCTCGCGTAAGCGATATTTTGCACTCGTTATCTGGCAATAAATAAATTTTAGATAAAAGGATATATTCAAGCAAAGATTAGCCTATGAATAATATGCAGATTTTCTAAATTATATTAGTTGTTTAAAGGGACAGTAAACGTAAATATTTTGTTTATGTTGTTGTGCAGTATATTGTGTCTATTTTAATTCAGATTTTGACACTCTAAACTACCACTGTTACCCCTCAATAGCCCACCTGTTACATTGTTGTTGGCAATCACAAACACATTGTTAGCGACATTCACCTTAAAGTAGAGTCCTCCTGCACTACTTTATAGCAAATGGTATTGTTTTATTTATTTCCTCTGATTTTAAGATCTCCGTGTTAATTTAATAGGGGAATTCATTGCATGGCTGAGTGTGTGGTTAATTGTTGTATCTAATTAGAGCTATTCAGAATCTTCATGTAAGTTTCACTTCTCAATAATCAACCACATTTTTATAACTTCAACATGGCACAAGGGTATTAGCATGAAAAGCTGCAGGAGGAAGTCTAAATACACATAATGAATAGGAATAACTTGCTGTGCCAGTCTGTAACCATAAAAACAGTTTTCCAAACTTTTCATGTTGGTGACACACTTTTTCGTGACACAGTAATTCAGTTGTACAAGCAAACCGGAGGTTAAACTAACTTGTTTTAAGAGATACAGACACATACATAAATTATATAATAACGAAATGTATTTACAAGTAACAGTATGTATGTGTAAGAATTAAGTAATTAAGTTTAATATCACCAATAGCTACTTGCTATTTTAATGGGCAGTATGAGGTTGATGGGATGAACACGGTTTCTGAATATTTGGTGGAATATTAGATAAAGACACTCGCATTTCCTCATCAAGCATTTTTAAGCTTCCACTTTCTATCCATATATCAAGAGCAGCAATGCACTACTGGGAGCTAGCTGCAAAAAAAAACCCAACACTGACTTCTGACTTCAGCTCTGTGTTTAAGCTGCCGCCCTCAGAGCTCTGCGAGTTGCACTGACTACTGCCCGTACTACAAACATACTGCTATCCCACTCACTGACTACACATGCAGTCACGAGCCGATTGAGGAGACTACACGTGCAGTCAGGAGCCAATGTGCCGCCAAAGCCGCCAATGGGAATAGTTTCAGTTCCCACTGAGCTGCACCAATAGGTTAAGATGATCTGTGACCCACTAGGTATCAATCACGAGTCAACCATGTGATATGCGTAGCAAGCAGGCGGAAAGTCGGAACCCACCCCCCCCCAAAAAAAATTAATTTTAAAATTAAAAAAAATTTGTGCTGAAGAAGGGACACACTTACACACTGCTGCCGACACACTAATGTGTCACAACACACAGTTTGCAAAGCACTGGACTAGTGAGTAGTGAATAAAGACTGCAGTGTCAGCGCTGCTTCATTCACTCTTTCCCTGGGAAATGAAACAGCCTGGGGTTAGTGCATAGACTAATACAGCTACCTTACTGGCTTTATCATCCACACCTCTACTTAAGACTGGCATTTAAATGTTAAAAGTACATGTACTAATTAATTAGAACATGTAATATTTTTAATTATTGATCTGAACTGTGTTTTACCTTTGCAGCTCCCAAGCGGGAAACCATCATTAAAACAATCAGGAGCCATGGTACCATATACTTATTGCTTTTAGTTGAAACACATAGGGCTAGATTACAAGCGGTGCACTAAAGTTAGCACAGGTCGCGATAAGCAATACCGGGACCACTCTAACTGACAAGTTGAAAGTAAATGGGTTGGTTAGCGCGATTGAAGAAAAAAAGGGCTAAAAAACAAACAAATGTGCACCAAACACAACATAAGTATATTAAAATAAATTGTTACACTCATGTATACACAGTCTGATAACAATATTCATATAAATACTAATAAATATTTTTTTTATAAGGGTTAAAAGGTTTATGGTATATGACAAGGTGTTTGACTGGAAAGGGCTATAATGAATATATTTATATATATATATATATATATATATATATATATATATATATATATATATATATATATATATATATATATATATACACACAGTATCCCACAAAAGTGAGTACACCCCTCACATTTTTGTAAATATTTTATTATATCTTTTCATGTGACAACACTGAAGAAATGACACTTTGATACAATGTAAAGTAGTAAGTGTACAGCCTGTATAACAGTGTAAATTTGCTGTCCCCTCAAAATAACTCACCACATAGCCAATAATGTCTAAATCATTGGCAACAAAAGTGAGTACACCCCTAAGTGAAAATGTCCAAATTGGGCCCAATTAGCCATTTTCCCTCCATGGTGTTATGTATGTGACTCAACAGTGTTACAAGGTCTCAGGCATGAATGGGGAGCAGGTGTGTTAAATTTGGTGTTATCGCTCTCACACTCTCTCATAATGGTCACTGGAATTCAACATGGCACCTCATGGCAAAGAACTCTCTGAGGAACTGAAAAAAAGAATTGTTGCTCCACATAAAGATGGCCTAGGCTATAAGAAGATTGCCAAGACCCTGAAATTGAGCTGCAGCACGGTGGGCAAGACCATACAGCGGTTTCACAGGACAGGTTCCACTCAGAACAGGCCTCGCCATGGTCGACCAAAGAAGTTGAGTGCACGTGCTCAGCGTCATATTCAGAGGTTGTCTTTGGAAAAATAGACATATGAGTGCTGCCAGCATTGCTGCAGAGGTTGAAGGGGTGGGGGGTCAGCCTGTCAGTGCTCAGACCATACGCCGCACACTGCATCAAATTGGTCTGCATGGCTGTCGTCCCAGAAGGAAGCCTCTTCTAAAGATGATGCACAAGAAAGCCTGCAAACAGTTTGCTGATGACAAGCAGACTAAGGACATGGATTGATGGAACCATGTCCTGTGGTCTGATGAAACCAAGATAAACTTATTTGGTTCAGATGGTGTCAAGCATGTGTGGCGGCAACCAGGTGAGGACATGCAATGTAGATTCTCACCAGCTCCTGCAGATAGTGATGTGCAAGCTGTCAGAGCCACTGCCAAGGCTCCACGAACATCCAACGTATAGAAAAATCAGCAGCACCATCAATTGTAATATCTCATGTAACTTTTATTGTTCCCAGAGGACAAAAAAACATGATGTTTCGGACCTGCAAGCCCTTAATCATATGCTTGTCTAGTATCTCCTAAACACATCTTATAAACACAATTCCACAGGTGAATACCATTAATCTAGTCTATATACACATATTAGTATTTGTAATGCAAAGTGACACCTAGTGGACTAAAGGTGTAATATACATACATAACAATTTAAAACCATCTTAACACATTGTTATTTACACTTTTATACATAATAACCATAGTCTGCATATAGGAGAGATACAAGCATAAAGGATGTACTAGTGAGGGCAGATATTAGGAGTCAGAAGAAACAAACCCAAAGATATATAACTAAGAAAAGTAATGGTTGTTACCCATGCCTGGGATGCATTAAATGCAATAATATGATAAAGGGTTCTGTGTTTTTACACCCTCTGACAGGACAGAAATTTAATATTAAAGTAAAGGCAAAGTTAGCTAAAATGAATGTTACTTTCATTCATCAATTTTTCTATATTTAAAACATAAATCCGTAATCGCCGTTTTTCATTACTATTTTGCAGGCTGTCAAATCAACCCGTTTTTTTATTTTTTTATTTATTTTTTTATATTAGCCGGTCACGTTTTGCCGAAAGCCACTATTGAGCATCCGAGCATGCGTCCCCAATATTTTCTCTACCTTTGAGAGACGTATAGAGCGGGTGGGACCGCTCTATACGTAAGAATGTCAGAAATCAGGAAATGGCTAATGGGAGGAGTCACTTCCCGGAGAGTAAGAAAATATAAATCAATTTTATTCAAAAAATGCAATATGCTATGTAGAAAAAAAGTTAGCGATTATATTACTTACGATATTAATAATTGAATTATGCTTATAGAACGTCCAAACTTTACCTTCACTTTAAGGGTTTCTATACCTGCAACACAAGTTATGCTGTCTATCTTATTAAGTGTCTGTGTGGGTAAGCCTATATTGGCGAGACCACCCAGGGGGTGAGGGACAGAATTACACAACACAAGTCAAACATTAGATGTGAGGACACTCTTGCCCTAGTACCTAACCATTTCTTAACTTTTGGCCACTCTATCTTCCAGTTAAAATTTCAGGTAATAGATCATATCCCTATCCCAAGGAGAGGGGGCGATAGAGAGCTATTGCTTAAGAAAAGGGAAACAATGTGGATTTTTAAATTGGACACTATCTGCTAGATTACGAGTCTTGCGTTAGCCTTAAAAAGCAGCATTGAGAGGTCCCAACGCTGCTTTTTAACGCCCGCTGGTATTACGAGTCTGGCAGGTACAGGTGTACCGCTCACTTTTATTCCGCGACTCGAGCATACCGCAAATCCCCTTATGTCAATTGCGTATCCTATCTTTTTAATGGGATTTGCCTAACACTGGTATTACGAGTCTTGGAAGAAGTGAGCGGTAGACCCTCTCCTGTCAAGACTTCTACCGAATTTAAAAGTCAGTAGTTAAGAGTTTTATGGGCTAACGCCGTAACATAAAACTCTTAACTAAAGTGCTAAAAAGTACACTAACACCCATAAACTACCTATTAACCCCTAAACCGAGGCTCCCCCCACATCGGAAACACTTTAATAAATATATTAACCCCTAATCTGCCGACCAGACATCGCCGCCACTTTAACAAATATATTAACCCCTAAACCGCCGCTCTCCCGCCTCACAAACACTAGTTAAATTTTATTAACCCCTAATCTGCCGTCCCTAACATCGCCGACACCTAACTACATTTATTAACCCCTAATCTGCCACCTCCAATGTCGCCGCTACTATATTAAAGGTATTAACCCCTAAACCTAAGTCTAAACCTAACCCCCCTAACTTAAATATAATTTAAAATAATCTAAATAAAATTACTACAATTAAATAAATTAATCCTATTTAAAACTAAATACTTACCTGTAAAATAAACCCTAAGCTAGCTACAATATAACTAATAGTTACATTGCAGCTAGCTTAGGGTTTATATTTATTTTACAGGCAACTTTGTATTTATTTTAAATAGGTACAATAGTTATTAATTAATTTAATAACTTCCTAGTTAAAATAAAGACAACTATACCTGTAAAATAAATCCTAACCTAAGTTACAATTACACCTAACACTACACTATCATTAAATAAATTACCTAAACTACCTACAATTAATTACAATTAAATTAAATAAACTAAAGTACGAAAAAAAAACACTAAATTACAGAAAATAAAAAATAATTACAATTTTTTTAAACTAATTACTCCTACTCTAATCTCCCTAATAAAATATAAAAGCCCCCCAAAATAATAAAATTCCCTACCCTATACTAAATTACAAATAGCCCTTAAAAGGGCCTTTTGCGGGGCATTGCCCCAAAGTAATCAGCTCTTTTACCTGAAAAAAAAAAGACAATACCCCCCCAACATTACAACCCACCACCCACACACCCAACCCTACTCTAAAACCCACCAAATCCCCCCTTAAAAAAACTAACACTAACCCCTTGAAGATCACCCAACCTTGAGCCGTCTTCACCCAGCCGGGCACAAGTGGACCTCCAGAGGGGCAGAAGTCTTCATCCGATCCGGGCAGAAGAGGTCCTCCAAGCGGCATAAGTCTTCATCCAGACGGCATCTTCTATCTTCATCCATCCGGAGCGGAGCGGGTCCATTTTCAATCCAGCCGACACGGAGCCATCCTCTTCAAACGAAGTCCAAGCGAAGAATGAAGGTTCCTTTAAATGACGTCATCCAAGATGGCATCCCTTGAATTCCGATTGGCTGATAGGATTCTATCAGCCAATCGGAATTAAGGTAGGAAAAATCCTATTGGTTGATCCAATCAGCCAATAGGATTGAAATTCAATCCTATTGGCTGATCCAATCAGCCAATAGGATTGAGCTCGCATTCTATTGGCTGTTCCAATCAGCCAATCGGATTGAACTTCAATCCGATTGGCTGATTAAATCAACCAATCATATTTTTCCTACCTTAATTCCGATTGGCTGATAGAATCCTATCAGCCAATCGGAATTCGAGGGACGCCATCTTGGATGACGTCATTTAAAGGAATATTCATTCGTCGTTAGTCCGTCGGCCTAGAAGGATGTTCCGCGCCGGAGGTCTTCAAGATTGAGCCGTTCCTCATCGGATGGATGAAGATAGAAGATACCGCTTGGATGAAGATG
Source organism: Bombina bombina (assembly GCF_027579735.1). Taxonomy (NCBI): domain Eukaryota; kingdom Metazoa; phylum Chordata; class Amphibia; order Anura; family Bombinatoridae; genus Bombina; species Bombina bombina. The sequence goes on from NC_069504.1 coordinate 889,751,528, forward strand.
TCTACCGGTCCGGATGTCCTCTTCTGCCCGGATAGGATGAAGACTTCTGCCGGTCCAGATGTCCTCTTCTGCCCCATCGGATGACCAGTGGGGCCCGACTGGGTAAAGACGGCTCAAGGTAGGGTGATCTTCAATGGGGTAGTGTTAGGTTTTTTTAAGGGGGGATCAGGTGGGTTTTAGAGTAGGGGTGTGTGGGTGGTGGGTTGTAATGTTGGGGGGAGTATTGTATTTATTTTTTTTACAGGTAAAAGAGCTGATTACTTTGGGGCAATGCCCCGCAAAAGGCCCTTTTAAGGGCTATTTGTAATTTAGTGTAGGGTAGGGAATTTTATTATTTTGGGGGGCTTTTTTATTTTATTAGGGGGATTAGATTAGGTGTAATTAGTTTAAACTTCTTGTAATTTTTTTTATTTTCTGTAATTTAGTGTTTATTTTTTTTCGTAATTTAGGGGGGGGGGGGGGTCCGTAATTTAGTTTATTGTATTTAATTGTAATTAATTGTAGGTAGTTTAGGTAATTTATTTAATGATAGTGTAGTGTTAGGTGTAATTGTAACTTAGGTTAGGATTTATTTTACAGGTAATTTTTTACTTATTTTAGCTAGGTAGCTATTAAATAGTTAATAACTATTTAATAACTATTCTACCTAGTTAAAATAAATACAAAGTTGCCAGTAAAATAAAAATAAATCATAAGATAGCTACAATGTAATAATTAGTTATATTGTAGCTATCTTATTGTTTATTTTACAGGTAAGTATTTCGTTTTAAATATGAATAATTTATTTAATTGTAGTTATTTCTCCAACATTGGTGTGTCCGGTCCACGGCGTCATCCTTACTTGTGGGATATCTCTTCCCCAACAGGAAATGGCAAAGAGTCCCAGCAAAGCTGGCCATATAGTCCCTCCTAGGCTCCGCCCACCCCAGTCATTCTCTTTGCCGTTGCACAGGCAACATCTCCACGGAGATGGTTAAGAGTTTTTTGGTGTTTAAATGTAGTTTTTATTCTTCTATCAAGTGTTTGTTATTTTAAAATAGTGCTGGTATGTACTATTTACTCTGAAACAGAAAAGGATGAAGATTTCTGTTTGTGAGAGGAAGATGATTTTAGCAGACAGTAACTAAAATCGATTGCTGTTTCCACATAGGACTGTTGAGATGAAGTAACTTCAGTTGGGGGAAACAGTTAGCAGACTTTTCTGCTTAAGGTATGACTAGCCATATTTCTGACAAGACCATGTAATGCTGGAAGGCTGTCATTTCCCCTCATGGGGACCGGTAAGCCATTTTCTTAGTCAAACAAACAGAATAAAGGGCTTAATATGGGCTAAAAAACTGGTAGACATTTTTATGGGCTAAATCGATTGCTTTATTTAGGCATTTTATTCATATTTATGCTGACAATTTGCATTTATAAACTTGGGGAACGTTTATTAAACGGCAGGCACTATGTTAGACACCTTTTCCAGTCAGGGGGCCTTCCTAGTTGTAGACTGAGCCTCATTTTCGCGCCATTACTGCGCAGTTGTTTTTTGAGAGCAGGGCATGCAGATGCATGTGTGAGGATCTGAAATTTGCTGGAAAAGCTTCTAGAAGGCGTCAATTGGTATCGTATTTCCCTCTGGGCTTGGTTGGGTCTCAGCAAAGGCTATAGCTGGGACTTTATAGGGGTTAAATTATTTGTAAACGGCTCCGGTTCCGTTATTTTAAGGGTTAAAGCTCTGAAATACTCTTAATGCTTTAAGACACTGTGGTGAAATTTTGGTAATTTTTGAACAATTCCTTCATACTTTTTCACATATTCAGTAATAAAGTGTTTTCTGTTTAAAATTTAAAGAGACAGTAACGGTTTTGTTTTAAAACGTTTTTTGTGCTTTGTTGACAAGTTTAAGCCTGTTTAACATGTCTGTGCCTTCGGATAAGCTATGTTCTATATGTATGAAAGCCAATGTGTCTCCCCATTTAAATTTATGTGATAATTGTGCCATAGCGTCCAAACAAAGTAAGGACAGTACTGCCACAGATAATGAAATTGCCCAAGATGATTCCTCAGATGAGGGGAGTAAACATGATACTACATCATCTCCTACTGTGTCTACACCAGTTTTGCCCACACACGAGGCCCCTAGTACATCTAGTGCGCCAATGCTTATTACCATGCAACAATTAACGGCTGTAATGGATAACTCCATAGCAAATATTTTATCCAAAATGCCTACTTATCAGAGAAAGCGCGATTGCTCTGTTTTAAACACTGAAGAGCAGGAGGGCGCTGATGATAATTGTTCTGTCATACCCTCACACCAATCTGAAGGGGCCATGAGGGAGGTTTTGTCAGATGGAGAAATTTCAGATTCAGGAAAAATTTCTCAACAAGCTGAACCTGATGTTGTGACATTTAAATTTAAATTAGAACATCTCCGCGCACTACTTAAGGAGGTGTTATCTACTCTGGATGATTGTGACAACTTGGTCATTCCAGAGAAATTATGCAAGATGGACAAGTTCCTAGAGGTTCCGGTGCACCCCGACGCTTTTCCTATACCCAAGCGGGTGGCAGACATAGTAAATAAGGAGTGGGAAAAGCCCGGCATACCTTTTGTTCCCCCCCCTATATTTAAGAAATTATTTCCTATGGTCGACCCCAGAAAGGACTTATGGCAGACAGTCCCTAAGGTCGAGGGGGCAGTTTCTACTCTAAACAAACGCACTACTATTCCTATCGAAGATATTTGTGCTTTCAAAGATCCTATGGATAAAAAATTGGAGGGTTTGCTTAAAAAGATTTTTGTACAGCAAGGTTACCTTCTACAACCCATTTCATGCATTGTTCCTGCCACTACAGCAGCGTGGTTCTGGTTCGAGGAACTAGAAAACTCGCTTAGTAGAGAGACTCCATATGAGGAGGTTATGGACAGAGTTCACGCACTTAAGTTGGCTAACTCTTTTATTTTAGATGCCGCTTTGCAATTAGCTAGATTAGCGGCGAAAAATTCAGGGTTTGCTATCGTGGCGCGCAGAGCGCTTTGGCTAAAGTCTTGGTCAGCGGATGTGTCATCCAAGACAAAATTGCTTAACATCCCTTTCAAAGGTAAAACTCTATTTGGACCAGAATTGAAAGAGATTATTTGAGACATCACTGGGGGAAAGGGCCACGCCCTTCCACAAGATAGGCCTTTCAAGGCCAAAAATATGTCTAATTTTCGTTCCTTTCGCAATTTCAGGAACGGTCCGGCCTCTAATTCTGCATCCTCTAAGCAAGAGGGTAATGCCTCACAACCCAAACCAGCCTGGAAACCGATGCAAGGCTGGAACAAGGGTAAGCAGGCCAAGAAGCCTGCCGCTGCTAACAAAACAGCATGAAGGAGTAGCCCCCGATCCGGGACCGGATCTAGTGGGGGGCAGACTCTCTCTCTTTGCTCAGGCTTGGGCAAGAGATGTTCAGGATCCCTGGGCGCTAGAAATAGTTTCTCAGGGTTATCTCCTGGAATTCAGGGAACTACCCCCAAGGGGAAGGTTCCACATGTCTCACTTATCCTCAAACCAAATAAAGAGACAGGCGTTCTTACATTGTGTAGAAGACCTGTTAAAGATGGGAGTGATACACCCAGTTCCAATAAAGGAACAAGGAATGGGATTTTATTCCAATCTGTTCGTAGTTCCCAAAAAAGAGGGAACTTTCAGACCAATTTTGGATTTGAAGATCCTAAACAAATTTCTCAGGGAACCATCGTTCAAGATGGAAACCATTCGAACGATTCTACCCACTATCCAGGAAAGTCAATTTATGACTACCGTGGATCTAAAGGATGCGTACCTACATATTCCTATCCACAAAGAACATCATCAGTTCCTAAGGTTCGCTTTTCTGGACAAGCATTACCAGTTTGTGGCCCTCCCATTCGGGTTAGCCACTGCTCCAAGGATTTTCACAAAGGTACTAGGGTCCCTTCTAGCGGTTCTAAGACCGAGGGGCATTGCAGTAGTACCTTACTTGGACGACATTCTAATACAAGCATCGTCCCTGTCAAAAGCAAAGGCTCATACAGACATCGTTCTGGCCTTTCTCAGATCACACGGATGGAAGGTGAACATAGAAAAAAGTTCTCTGTCTCCGTCGACAAGAGTTCCCTTCTTGGGAACAATAATAGATTTCTTAGAAATGAGGATTTTTCTGACAGAGGTCAGAAAGTCAAAACTTCTAAGCTCTTGTCAAGTTCTTCATTCTGTTCCTCGTCCTTCCATAGCGCAGTGCATGGAAGTAGTAGGGTTGATGGTTACAGCAATGGACATAGTTCCTTTTGCACGAATTCATCCAAGACCATTACAACTGTGCATGCTCAAACAGTGGAATGGGGACTATACAGACTTGTCTCCAATGATTCAAGTAGATCAGAAGACCAGAGATTCACTCCGTTGGTGGCTGACCCTGGACCATCTGTCCCAGGGAATGAGCTTCCGCAGACCAGAGTGGGTCATTGTCACGACCGACGCCAGTCTAGTGGGCTGGGGCGCGGTCTGGGAATCCCTGAAAGCTCAGGGTCTATGGTCTCGGTAAGAGTCTCTTCTCCCAATAAACATTCTGGAACTGAGAGCGATATTCAATGCTCTCAGGGCTTGGCCTCAACTAGCAAAGGCCAGATTCATAAGGTTCCAATCAGACAACATGACGACCGTTGTGTATATCAATCATCAGGGGGGAACAAGGAGTTCCCTGGCGATGAAAGAAGTGACCAAAATAATTCAATGGGCGGAGGATCACTCCTGCCACCTGTCTGCGATCCACATCCCAGGTGTGGAAAACTGGGAGGCGGATTTTCTGAGTCGTCGGACATTCCATCAGGGGGAGTGGGAACTCCATCCGGAGATCTTTGCCCAAATAACTCAATTATGTGGCATTCCAGACATGGATCTGATGGCGTCTCGTCAGAACTTCAAGGTTCCTTGCTACGGGTCCAGATCCAGGGATCCCAAGGCGACTCTAGTAGATGCACTAGTAGCACCTTGGACCTTCAACCTAGCTTATGTATTTTCACCGTTTCCTCTCATTCCCAGGCTGGTAGCCAGGATCAATCAGGAGAGGGCCTCGGTGATCTTGATAGCTCCTGCGTGGCCACGCAGGACTTGGTATGCAGACCTGGTGAATATGTCCACCATGGAAGCTACCTTTGAGACAGGACCTTCTTGTTCAGGGTCCATTCGAACATCCAAATCTGGTCTCCCTCCAGCTGACGGCTTGGAGATTGAACGCTTGATTCTATCGAAGCGTGGGTTTTCAGATTCTGTGATAGATACTCTGGTTCAGGCCAGAAAACCGGTAACTAGAAAGATTTACCATAAAATATGGAAAAGATATATCTGTTGGTGTGAATCCAAAGGATTCCCATGGAATAAGATAAAAATTCCTAAGATTCTCTCCTTTCTACAAGAAGGTCTGGAGAAAGGATTATCTGCAAGTTCTCTAAAGGGACAGATCTCTGCTTTATCTGTCTTACTACACAAAAGACTGGCAGCTGTGCCAGATGTTCAAGCATTTGTTCAGGCTCTGGTTAGGATCAAGCCTGTTTACAGACCTTTGATTCCTCCCTGGAGTCTAAATCTAGTTCTTTCAGTTCTTCAAGGGGTTCCGTTTGAACCTTTACATTCTATAGATATTAAGTTACTATCTTGGAAAGTTTTGTTTTTGGTTGCAATTTCTTCTGCTAGAAGAGTTTCAGAGTTATCTGCTCTGCAGTGTTCTCCGTCCTATCTGGTGTTCCATGCAGATAAGGTGGTTTTGCGTACTAAGCCTGGTTTTCTTCCTAAGGTTGTTTCTAACAAAAATATTAACCAGGAGATAGTTGTACCTTCTTTATGTCCGAATCCAGTTTCAAAGAAGGAACGTTTGTTACACAATTTGGACGTAGTCCGTGCTCTAAAATTCTATTTAGAGGCTACAAAAGATTTCAGACAAACATCTTCCTTGTTTGTTGTTTATTCTGGTAAAAGGAGAGGTCAAAAAGCGACTTCTACCTCTCTTTCCTTTTGGCTTAAAAGCATCATCCGATTGGCTTATGAGACTGCCGGACGGCAGCCTCCTGAAAGAATCACAGCTCACTCCACTAGGGCTGTGGCTTCCACATGGGCCTTCAAGAACAAGGCTTCTGTTGACCAGATATGTAAGGCAGCGATTTGGTCTTCACTGCACACTTTTGCCAAATTTTACAAATTTGATACTTTTGCTTCTTCGGAGGCTATTTTTGGGAGAAAGGTTTTGCAAGCTGTGGTGCCTTCCGTTTAGGTAACCTGATTTGCTCCCTCCCTTCATCCGTGTCCTAAAGCTTTGGTATTGGTTCCCACAAGTAAGGATGACGCCGTGGACCGGACACACCAATGTTGGAGAAAGCAGAATTTATGCTTACCTGATAAATTACTTTCTCCAACGGTGCGTCCGGTCCACGGCCCGCCCTGGTTTTTTAATCAGGTCTGATGAATTATTTTCTCTAACTACAGTCACCACGGTACCATATGGTTTCTCCTATATATATTTCCTCCTGTCCGTCGGTCGAATGACTGGGGTGGGCGGAGCCTAGGAGGGACTATATGGCCAGCTTTGCTGGGACTCTTTGCCATTTCCTGTTGGGGAAGAGATATCCCACAAGTAAGGATGACGCCGTGGACCGGACACACCGTTGGAGAAAGTAATTTATCAGGTAAGCATAAATTCTGTTTTTATTTAGATGTATTTCAATTATATTTAAATTAGGGGGGTGTTAGGGTTAGACTTAGGTTTAGGGGTTAATAACTTTATTATAGTAGCGGCGACATTGGGGGTGGCAGATTAGGGGTTAATAAATGTAAATAGGTGTCGGTGATGTTAGGGCAGGCAGATTAGAGGTTAATAAAAATTAACTAGTGTTTGCGAGGCGGGAGTGCGGCGGATTAGGGGTTAGTACATTTATTAAAGTGGCGGTGATGTCCGGTCGGCAGATTAGGGGTTAATAAGTGCAGTTAGGTTGCGGCAACTTTGGGGGGGCAGATTAGGGGTTAATAAATATAATGTAGGTGTCGGCGATGTTGGGGGCAGCAGATTAGGGGTTCATAAGTATAATGTAGGTGGCGGCGGTGTCCGGAGCGGCCAATTAGGGGTTAATAGTATAATGCAGGTGGCGACGATGTCGGGGGGGGCGGCGGATTAGGGGTTAATAAGTGTAAGATTAGGGGTGTTTAGACTCGGGGTTCATGTTAGGGTGTTAGGTGCAGACATATTTTTTTTTCCCCATATGAAACAATGGGGCTGCATTAGAAGCTGGACGCTGCTTTTTGCAGGTGTTAGGTTTTTTTTTCAGCCAGCTCAGCCCCATTGTTTTCTATGGGGAAATCGTGCACAAGCACGTTTTAGCCAGCTTACCGCTACTGTAAGCAACGCTGGTATTACAGTGAGAAGTGGAGCTAAATCTGAGGCTAACACAGCCATTCAGAAAACTTGTAATACCAGCGTTGGCTTAAGTGAGCGCTGGAAAAAAAAGGCTCGTTAGCACGGCAATTCTTTACTGACAAAACTCGTAATCTGGCAGTTAGTAACCTTAAAGCGCGTTATTGAAATATTACATATTTAATATTAAAAAAACAAACTGTAAAATATTAAAAATATCCATTCTGTATATTTTACAGTATGTTTAATCCTTTTTAATAGTTTTTATTAATTTTTAAGAATATTTTATTTATTATTTATATTATTATTTATATGATTACATTATTATGTATAATATTTATTTTAATATTTCATTAACACACCTTAAGATTACAAAGTTTTCATGTGTGCTATACCGACCCCATTAACTCATAATTTACGTTCATTCATTGAAAATAATATACTTTTTATATTATTTATTTTTCCTGTTCCAGGGGCGATAACAGGTCAAAATGTATCATAAAGTAGTCTAAGCCTGGGTTTCTTTTTAATCCATCCTTAGCATTTTTAAAAGACGTTTTCCCTTGCTGGCTTCTAGTATAGTATAGTATAGTATAGTATTGATTAAGCGCTTTGTCAGCACAAAATGCATCAGATTCCTACCTCCATATGTAATATTATATTTTCTTTCTAATGGTAGTGAGATTCTACTAGACCTTACTCTTGGGAATTACATCACCTGGCCACCAGGAGGAGGCAAAGACACCCTACACCATAACTCTTAAGTATCCCTCCTACAACACTTCTACTCCAAGTAGTTATTTGACTAGTCTAGGAGAAGGCAAGGATAGAGGTGTTTCTGCAACATAAGAAGTAACTTGTGAATGTTTATTTCTTCTCTCTCAATGAACAGTCTCAGGAAGAGAGGGTTCAGGAGAATACTGTAGGTGCTATATAATTCTATTAGTAAGAGTTTTGTCACATATAAGACCATGGGTGTTACTAGTTCCTAAGCCTCCTCCTGTCTAACTAGGTTATGTACTTTCCTAAGAGCTCCTACACTGTTACAGCACAGGACCCATTTCAGCTGCATGAAGATTATATTGGAGCGCTAGGAAGTGGGGTGTACTGGTGGGTAGAGTTGCCAGGCGTCCGGTAATTGACTGGACAGTCCGTTTTTTCATGCAACTGTCTGCAGAATAATACCGGACATAGATCACTGCTTTTTCTTTCCTAAGACATGGAGAGTCCACGACGTCATTCCAATTACTAGTGGGATATTCACTCCTGGCCAGCAGGAGGAGGCAAAGAGCACCCCAGCAAAACTGTTAAAGGGACATAATACTCATATGCTAAATCACTTGAAACTGATGCAGTATAACTGTAAAAAGCTGACAGGAAAATATCACCTGAGCATAAAAGATATTTTACCTCACAATCTCCTCAGCTCAGCAGAGTAAGTTCTGTGTAAAATGTTATACTCAGCTTCTCCCAGCTGCAGGTAAAAAAAATTTAAAATGAAGAAATGAACAGCAGCCAATCAGCATCAACAGTGCTGAGGTCATGAACTCTTTTACTGTGATCTCATGAGATTTCACTTAACTCTCATGAGATTTCATAGTAAACTTCCTTTAAACTGAATATGGAAATAACATGAGAGTGCACAAGGCTCACTCCCTTAGCTGTCCCAGGACAGACATACTGATTTGCTGCTTAGAAGTCCTTTACAATGGGATGTGGAAACTGAGGAACTTTTGAGGTAAAATATCTTTCTTTTTTACATAGAGATATTAAGGTGATATTTTCTAGTCAGCTTTTTACAGCTATACTGCATCACTTTCAAGTGTTTCAACATTTGGGTATTATGGCCCTTTAAGTGTCACTTCCCTTACCCACAACCCTCAGTCATTCTTTTTGCTTCTGTCAATGGAGGACATGAAGTTGGTGTCTGAAGATATTTATTCCTTTTTCAGGAACTTTTCACTGTAAGCAAGGATTGGGGTTTAACTGTGTCCATGTCAATCTCTTGAGTAAGAGTAGTGGTGGCTATTAAGCAGTTAGAAATTGGCGAGGCGGTCCTTGCTTTGTTTTCTAACATATTTGTTACCCTCGGTATAGAAAGCCAGAGTTAATTACACTGTTCTTTCTTTTTCTACGGGTCTCTGTAAGGAGTATGTGTCCTTTCACGCCTTGTGAGCTGTCTTCCTGCTAGATTTGCAGGTAAGTGCTTTTGTCTTCTAGGTACTGGAGACTTGCACTATCTATTTTAACTCTGTATTAATTTTATGGGACATTTATAATCCTTTGGTCTTTGGGGCAGTTTGCAGGCACTATTTGTATGTGATAAGAGACTGGGTTCTGGGCCTTCATAATAAGTTTGGGAGGGCCTCTAACCTTATGGCTATATGATTTTAATTTCATAACTTTTCATGAGGGAAATGTTTTAAACGGTTACTCCGTTTTTTACTTCAGAGTATGAAACGCGCACTTTTTACTTATTGCGCAGTTTCTTTTGATGCCGCTAACGTGACCTCCTGATCTTCTGCTTCTGAGAGCAGAGTTGTGTCATTTCTGTGAGTTTATCTTTGTTGCGGCTGAGAGATATCGTCTGTCCGACTGGAGAGTCCTTAGTTTGTTCAGTCTCTGAAGCTTACGGTAGGGCACCTCAGTGTCTGAGGTGTAGAGGTGTATTTTTTATTTGCCTAGCGTTTTGAAGTAAAAGCTTTTTTTCTTAAAGTGGCATTCCTTGTTTTTTGGGCCTTTATCAGCTATGGATAATGAACAGGAGTCTGTTCCTTTTGATAAATGCTTATTATGTTTGAAGGCCCAAATTGTCTTACCTATGCAATTTTGTTCCTCATGTTTAGAAAAAACTTTAAAATGGAAAGACAAGTTACTTGTTTCTGAGCCTAATCTCTCTCAGGATGATACTGTTCAGGCAGTGCTACAGCATGAAGGGTCTTCCCCCGGTCTGGGATTGGATCAGGTGGGGGGCAGACTTTCCTTGTTTCGTCAAGCATGGATACGAGATGTCCCAGATTCTTGGGCTGTGGACATAGTATCTCAGGGTTACAAAATAGAATTTAAATCTTGTCCTCCCAGGGGCATATTTCTCCTCTCAAGGTTATCTGCGGATCAAGTAAAAAGAGAGGCATTCTCAAGCTGCGTTCAAGAACTTTCCTCCCTGGGAGTGATTGTTCCAGTAAGGGAACAGGGTCTAGGATTCTATTCAAATCTGTTTGTTGTTCCCAAAAATAGGGAACTTTTCGACCCATTTTAGACCTAAAGTGTCTCAACAAGTTTCTCAGGGTACCATCCTTCAAAATGGAAACCATTCGTTCCATTCTTCCTTTGGTCCAAGAGGGTCAGTTCATAATGACCATAGACCTGAAGGAACACGTATCTTCATGTTCCCATCCACAGGGATCATCATCAGTTTCTGAGATTCGCTTTTCTAGACAAGAACTTTCAGTTTGTTGCTCTTCTGTTTGGCCTTGCCACAGCTCCCAGAATTTTCTCAAAGGTTCTGGGGGCTGTTTTGGCAGTGTCAGGTCTCAGGGAATTGCTGTGGCTACCTGGTGGTTACCTGGACGATATATTGGTTCAGGCACCATCTTTTCAACAAGCAAACTCTCATACAGAGATCTTGTTGTCTTTCTACTTTCCCACGGATTGGAAACTGAATCTAGAGAAGATTTCCCTTGTTCCAGCTACAAGGGTGTGTTTCTTACGGACCATCATAGATTCCCTATCTATGAAGATTTTTCTCACGCAGGTCAGAAAATCCAAATGTCTCTCTTCTTGCCTCTTGCTACAGTCTACTGTTCGGCCATCAGTGGCTCAATGCATGGAGGTAATTGGTCTGATGGTCGCTTCCATGGACATCATTCCCTTTGCTCGATTCCATTTGAGAGCTCTGCAGTTATGCATGCTCAGACAATGGAAAGGAGACCATTTAGATCTGTCTCAGAGGATAGATCTGGACCAGCTGGCAATAGACTCTCTCTCGTGGTGGATTTTTTCAGGAACATCTGTCTCGGGGCACATGATTTCAGAGACCCTCCTGGGTGATTGTGAACACGGACGCCAGCCTGCTAGGCTGGGGAGCAGTCTGGGACTCATTAAAGGCTCAGGGCCTATGGACTTGGGAGGTATCTTCTCTCCCCATAAACATCTTGGAGTTGAGAGCGATCTTCAATGCTCTGATGGCTTGACCAGTTCATAATAACCATAGACCTGAAGGACGCGTATCTTCATGTTTACATCCACAGGGATCATCATCCGTTTCTGAGATTCGCTTTTCTAGACAAGCACTTTCAGTTTGTTGCTCTTCTGTTTGGCCTTGCCACAGCTCCCAGAATTTTCTCAAAGGTTCTGGGGGCTCTTTTGGCAGTGTCAGGTCTCAGGGAATTGCTGTGGCTACCTGGTGGTTACCTGGACGATATATTGGTTCGGGCGCCATCTTTTCAACAAGCAAACTCTCATACAGAGATCTTGTTGTCTTTCTTCGTTCCCACGGATTGGAAACTGAATCTGGAGAAGATTTCCCTTGTTCCAGCTACAAGGGTGTGTTTCTTACGGACCATCATAGATTCCCTATCTATTAAGATTTTTCTGACGCAGGTCAGAAAATCCAAATTTCTCTCTTCTTGCCTCTTGCTACAGTCTACTGTTCGGCCATCAGTGGCTCAATGCATGGAGGTAATTGGTCTGATGGTCGCTTCCATGGACATCATTCCCTTTGCTCGACTCCATTTGAGAACTCTGCAGTTATGCATGTTCAGACAATGGAAAGGAGACCATTTAGATCTGTCTCAGAGGATAGATCTGGACCAGCTGGCAATAGACTCTCTCTCGTGGTGGATTTTTTTCAGGATCATCTGTCTTGGGGCACATGATTTCAGAGACCCTCCTGGGTGATTGTGAACACGGACCCCAGCCTGCTAGGCTGGGAAACAGTCTGGGACTCGTTAAAGGCTCAGGGCCTATGGACTTGGGAGGAATCTTCTCTCTCCATAAACATCTTGGAGTTGAGAGCAATTTTCAATGCTCTGATGGCTTGGCCTCAATTGTCCTTATGCCAAGTTTATCAGGTTCCAGTCGGACAACATTACCTCAGTGGCTTTCATCAACCAGCAGGGAGGAACTCTGAGTTCCTTGGTCATGAAGGAGGTGACTAGGATTATTCAATGGGCGGAAGCTCACAATTGTCTTCTATCTGTCATCCACATTCTAGGAGTGGACAACTGGGTGGCGGATTTTCTGAGCAGACAGACCTTTCATCCTGGGGAGTGGGCTCTCCATCAGGAGGTGTTCTCCAGGTTAAACCACAAGTGGGGGGTGCCGGAGTTGGATCTGATGGCGTCTTGTCAGAACACCAAGCTTCCAAGGTACGGTTCAAGGTCAAGAGATCCTCAGTCCGCCCTGATAGATGCTCTGGCGGTTCCTTGGGATTTCGGTCTAGCATACCTGTTTCCTCCATTTACACTCCTTCCACGAGTCATTGCTCGTATCAAACAGTGGAGAGCGTCTGTAATTCTAATAGCTCCTGCATGGCCTCGCAGGATCTAGTATGCAGTTCTAGTGAGGATGTCATCTCTTCCTCCTTGAAGGTTACCTCTGAAGAAGGACCTTCTAACTCAGGGTCCTTTCCTCCATCCAAATCTTGTTTCTCTGAAGCTCACTGCATGGAGATTGAACGCTTAGTTCTGTCTAAGCGTGGGTTTTCTGAGTCAGTCATCGATTCCATGCTTCAGGCTCGCAAGCCTGTTACTCGTAAAATTTACCATAAGGTATAGCGTAAATACATTTATTGGTGTGAATCAAAGGGCTACTCTTGAAGTAGGGTCAGGATTCCTAGAATTTTGTCTTTTCTCCAGGATGGTCTAGAGAAAGGGTTCTCAGTCAGTTCTCTGAAAGGTCAGTTTTCTGCATTATCTATTCTTTTACATAAGCTTCTGTCGGATGTGCCAGATGTTTAATCTTTTTGTCAGGCCCTGGTCAGAATCAGGCCTGAGTTTAAACCTCTTGCTCCTTCTTAACCTAGTTCTTAGAGTTTTGCAGCAGGCTCTGTTTTGAGCCAATGCATTTCATAGATATTAAGCTATTATCTTGGAAAGTTTTATTTCTTATCAGTATTTCTTCTGCTCAGAGAGTTTCCGAACTCTCGGCTTTGCAGTGCGATTCGCCTTACCTTATTTTTCATGTGGATAAGGCAGTCCTTCGTACTAAATTGGGTTTTCTCTCCTAAGGTGGTTTCGGATAGAAATAATAATCAGGAAATTGTCGTTCCTTCTCATTGTCCTAATCCTTCTTCTCATAAGGAACGTCTGTTGCATAACTTGGATGTTGTGCGTGCTCTCAAATTTTACCAACAGGCTACTAAGGATTTTTGACAGTCTTCTGCCCTGTTTGTTTGTTTCTCTGGAAAGTGTAAGGGTCAGAAGGCTACTTCTACTTCTCATTCCCTCTGGTTAAGAAGTATGATTCATTTTGCTTATGAGACTGCTGGACAGCAGCCTCCTGAGAGAATTACAGCTCATTCCACTAGGGCTGTCTCCTCTTCTTGGGCTTTCAAAAATGATTTGCAAGGCGGCAACATGGTCTTCTCTGCATACTTTTTCCAAATTTTCCAAATTTGATACTTTTGCCTCGGCTGAGGCCTCTTTTGGGAAAATGTTTCTTCAAGCGGTGGTGCCTTCTGTTTAGAAATACCTGTCTTGTTTTCCCTCCCTGTTCATTCCGTGTCCTCTAGCTTGGGTATTGGTTCCCACTAGTAATTTTAATGACGTTGTGGACTCTCCATGTCTTAGGAAAGAAAATAAAATTTATGCTTACCTGATAAATTTCTTTCTTTCCGGACAAGAAGAGTCCACGACCCCACCCTTAAGATTAGACAGTCATTTTTTACTAAACCTCAGGTACCTCTACACCTTTGTGTTATCTTCTTTTCCATTTCCCTTTGGCTGAATGACTGGGGGTTATGGGTAAGGGAAGTGACACTTAACAGCTTTCTGGGATGCTCTTTGACTCCTCCTGCTGGCTAGGAGTGAATATCCCACTAGTAATTGGAATGACGTTGTGGACTCTCCATGTCCGGAAAGAAAGAAATTTATCAGGTAAGCATGCATTTTTTTTACTTCCATGCTGATGTAGTGCATCTAGGTTCCTTCTACCTATGGCAAGTGGAAGAGTAGAAAACCCCATGCTTTCTAATCTTCCACAGCGTGGGGTTAACAAAGTGAAACTAGTACATACAGACTGTGCCCTCAGCCCTTTTGTGTGAATATATATACTGTATATATATATATATATATATATATATACAGTATATATATATATATATTGTGTGTGTGTATATATATATAAATATATATATAATGCATGTGTATGTATATATATATATATATATATATATATATATATATATATGTGTGTGTGTTTGTGTGTGTGCGCATGTTTACCCCCCCATATGTCTGGTATTTATATATATCTGCACTGTGTATATGTTGTGTGTATATATATATATATATATATATATATATATATGTGTGTGGGTGTGTGTTTGTGTGTATATATATATATATATATATATATATATATGTGTGTGTGTGTGTGTGTGCGCATGTTTACCCCCCCCCCATATGTCTGGTATTTTTGTGGTGGACCCCTGGCAACCCTACTGATGGGTAAGTACCTGTTGTCTTATATTCCACTGACTATCTGTATGAGAACTTGGTAAGTTCTCTTAGCCACCCACATCATATCTGGAGGATATACTTTTTATAGCAAGACACAGGCACAAGGTTGGACAGTTTGTGCACCATGTATAGGTTTGTGCACAGGACAGCCTAATTTCTCTTGATAGCTGTTCAGGTTCTTGTACATATGTTACTGTAGGGGATCACATATTATTAGAGAGAGTGTTGTTTTTAACAACTTTTTTTAGGGGTGATGGCCCTTTAAAAGACTGCGGCTCTGGCGGTAGTGCTTCGATTGCAGTCTGGACTTGTGACTACACTGTAGAGGTGTTGAGGTAAATTTAACA
Organism: Bombina bombina; assembly: GCF_027579735.1. Classification (NCBI taxonomy): domain Eukaryota; kingdom Metazoa; phylum Chordata; class Amphibia; order Anura; family Bombinatoridae; genus Bombina; species Bombina bombina. Next base: position 889,766,970 of record NC_069504.1, read on the forward strand.
AATGCCGGGAGGACATGATTCGCTGCAGCAAATCATGTCCGCCCGGTTTAGCTAAATGCAGACAGCATACGCTGATGGCATTTAACATTGCAAAAGCATTCTTGGGGCCTCAGTTCCCCACCATCTATGACTCACCCACCTGTATATATTACTCAGGGTGGAGTGACTAAGTTTGCCCCAGAAGTTAAGAGACCCAGCTACAGTCTGCAGTTACTGAGCCTATTACAGTGCTGCTGCCTGCAAGTAAATGCAAGCATAAGCTTCATAGCTTTTCTTCAGCATCTTCTTCCAAGGGTAGCGATCCTGCTTGCCCGTCGGTTACCAGACATTCTCAGGATATTGATTTACACAAATCATCCTGTGATTCAGAGGGTGAATTGTCATCAGATGACTCCTCTGTGGAATCAGAAAAGGATTCTCAGGATGTTAGTTTTCAGTTTAAGATGGATCAGTTACAATATTTACTCAAGGAGGTTCTGAAGACTCTAGGAGTTCAAGAATCTAATCAGGTTGAGGATAAACCCATTCAAAGATTAGATATGGTTTTCAGACCCACGTCTAACTCTCCTTAAACTTTCCTTGTTCCATATTTGGTCTCTGACATTATTACGAAAGAATGGGATAAACCAGATGTTTCTTTTACATCTACATTTAAGAAAGTATTTCCGGTTGTGCAGTCAAATTTGGAACTCAGGGGGACTATTCCTAAGGTAGGTGGCGCTATATCAACCTTGGCTAAAAGCACTACTATTGCTTTTAAGGACAGTACTTCCTTCAAGGACCCTATGGACAGAACACTTGAAGGGTACCTTAAAAGGGCTTTCTTGCAAGGGAGCCTGTAGTAGGTATTGCTGCCATTGCAGGAGCGGCAGCTTTTTGCTGTGACTCCTTATCAGATTTGGTATCAGTAGATTCTTCATAAGAGAAGATCCAAGACCACATTCAGTTTTTAAAGAGAGCAAATACGTTAATTTCTAATGCAATTTTTCAAATAGTTTGCATTAATGCCAAGAACACAGCCTTGGTAGTCTTATCCAGGCGAACCGTTTGGTTCAAGTCATGGTCAGTGGACATGGTATCCAAGTCTAGGCTACTCTCTTTAGCATTTTAAGGCAAGAACCCTTTTGGACCGGGTCTGGATTTAATTATTGCTACAGTGACCAGGGGCAAGGGAGCTTTCTTGCCTCAGGACAAAAAATGTAGGCCTAAGGGTAAACCTAGTGGTCGTTTTTGTTCCTTTCACCAGCATAGGAATCAAAGACCTTCATCTGCGCAGAAGAATTAATCTTCCAAGGATACCTGGAGACAAAATCCTATCTGGTCAAAAGTCTTCCTCTGATGCCAAGACCACATGAAAGTGTGGCCACCGATCTGGATTCCTTTCCAGTAGGGGGCAGACTAAGGGCTCAAAGATTAAAAGGTCTCTGGACTGGCAAGATTATTAGAGAATTCTCACCAGTCCTATTTCCCTGGTGAAAGGATCTAAAGCCACTTTTTACCCTGAAAACAGGGTATCTCACTAAGGGGCGTATACAGCATTTTCATATGAAAAATGCACAATAAAATTAGTATTTTAATCATCATACAAAACAAATATTTGAACCAATCACACAAAAATAAGCAGGGAAAAATTGTATGGTTAAGGTGCATCAAAAATCGTAACATAATTCTTCACCTAAAATCGTATTTTAACAAAAACTTTAAATTTGTATGTAATTTACACAGGAATAAATTAAATATGCACAGCGTAAATCGTAATTTTAGTACACTGGACGTGCAAAAATCAAACAGAAATTTGTACTTATAAATACAAAATGCAAAGTTTAATTGTTGTTTTTTCATAAAATGGGCTGAACATGGGCATTCCATGGGCGTATATGAAAATGTGTCTCTAATCCCAGCTTAATTCTATAAAGATTCTCGCACTGCAGATCTCACATTTTTGTCTCTCCAACTTAAAAGTGCCGAGCTTTTCTCAAAACAATACTAACCCCTAATCCCAGTAGAAAAACAAATGCATACTAAAATATAGGTGAATGTAAGATGCTATATGCAGAAAGCAGCGTAATGTGATTTATATTAGCTCCCTTCTAACGTCGCACTATGGGGCATATTTATCAAGCTCTGTATGGAGCTTGATGCCTCGTGTTTCTGGTAAGCCTTCAGGCTCGCCGGAAACACAAGTTATGAAGCAGCATCTAAAGACCGCTGCTCCATAACCTGTCCGCCTGCTCTGAGGCGGCGAACAGATATCGCCAGAAATCAACCCGATAGAATACGATCGGGTTGATTGCCACCCCCTGCTAGCAGCCGATTGGCTGTAAATCTGCAGGAGGCGGCATTGCACCAGTTTCGATGTGCAGCGGACATGATCCGCAATATCGGATCATGCCCGTTCGCAAAATGATCATTCGGCCCCTAAGGAGCAAAATGTCCCTATCCAGCAAGCTCCATTACTTTTAATAGGAGCCATCTCGCCACTCGCAGGGACTTCCCCATTTTTTTTACGATCATTCTACCAGGGCAGCCCTGCGAGGGTCGGTGAGAAAAAGTAGGTTTCAGTTAGCGAAGTTTTTATCATCAAGCCCTAAGTCTCTTCCGAGAGGCATGGGTTTGGTCTGTTCGAGACCCTTGGGTACTGGAGATTGTTCCTCATTCAGAATAGTATTCCGATCTCTGCATCCAAGGGCGAGGTTTATGCTGTCCAACATCTCGAGAAGGACAAACAAGAGAAATACCTTTCTTTAGTGCGTAAAGGATTTGGAGGGCATATGGATAATTGTCATATTGGCAGATCAGGGAAAGGGTTTCTATTCAAATCTTTTCATTCTGCCAAAAAAGGAAGGGACGTTCAGGCCTATATTGAATCTAAAGACTTTTTTTAAGGATCCCATCATTCAAGATGGAGACCAACAGGTCAATACTACCGTTAGTACTTCAGGTTCAGTTTATAACTACAATAGTTCTCAAGGATGCGTAACTTCACATCCCTATTCATTGAAATCATCATCAGTTACTCAGTTTTGCCTTTCTAAACAGACACTACCAGTTCATGGCCCGACCCTTTGGACTAGCTACTGCTCCCAGAATCTTTACAAAGGTTCTGGGATCTCTTTTATCAGTGGTTTGAGCTCAATTCCTTACCTGAACAATATCTTGGTTCAGACACCATATTTACCTTAGCAACATCTCACAATGAGGAGTTAGTCTGGTTTCTTCGCATTAATGGTTAGAAGTTTGACAGAGCCAAATGTTCTCTCAGACCTCGGACGAGAGTGTCTTTTCTGGGAGTTATCAGAGATTCAGTGGCTATGAGGCTTTTTCTTACAGACCAGCGCAAGCTCAAACTACAATTGGTTTGCCGGAAGTGGGTCTCATGGTGGGTCTCATGGTGGCGGCATCATGTGGACATCTCTCGGCCCTGTATCTCGGGGTAGGGGGTTTCTACATACAATGTGGGAAATAATTACAACAGATGCAAGTCTGTCTGAATGGGGTGCGGTATGGGGTCTTTAGAGGGCTCAGGGCGTGTGGCCAAATCAGGAAACAAAGTTGTCCATCAACGTTCTGCAACTAAGAGCAACCTATAACGTACTATAGGCATGGCTCCTGCTCTGTTCAGTTCCGTTTATTCGATTTTAGTCCAACAATGTAACAACATTGGCATACGTAAATCAGCAAGGGAGAACACGCAGTTCTCTACGATGAAGGAAGTAGCTCACTTATTGAGTTGGGCGGAAGTGCATCAATGTACAATACCAGCCATTCATTTGCCAGGAGTGGACAACTGGGAATCAGACTTTTTGAGCCATCGGACCCTCCATCCAGGATAATGGTCTCTCAATCAGGAGATTTTTGATCAGCTGATCAGCCGTTGGGGATCTCCAGAGATAGATCTCATGGCCTCTCGTCTGAATCGCAAGCTTCCAAGGTACGGATCGAGATTAAGGGATCCTTAGGAGCAGTTAATATACGCTTTAACTGCTCCATGGCAGTATCACCTAGTTTATCTGTTTCCACCAAATGTTCTTCTTCCCAAAGTAGTAGCTTATCTCAAACAGGAGAAGGTGTCAGCACCTGGTATGCAGATCTGTTGGGGATGTCCAGTGCTCCTCCGTGGTGGCTGCCACAGAGGCCGGATCCTCTAGCTCAGGGACTGTTCTTTTATCAAAACCTGCAGTAACTCAACCTAACTGCTTTAATTCTGCTCTTTCAGAGAGGTTTTTTGACTCTGTAATTGAAACTCTGATTCAGGCATGTAAGCTTGTTACCAGAAGGATTTATCATAAAGTTTGGACAGTTTATCTATCTTGGTGTTCTGTTAGAGGTTATTCATGGCACTTGCTAAGAATTCAAAGGATTTTGCAATTCTTCAGGCGGTCTAGATATGGTCAGTTCCATTAAGGGTTAGATATCAGCGCTTACGGTGCTATTCCACAAGAAGTTAGCTCGCCTACCCGATATTCATGCCTATGTGCAGGCTCTGGTGTGCATAGTGGCTTACCTTACCTTTACCTACACACCCACTCTCCATTGTGCCGTGGCGGGAGATTGGATTTGAATTTTCTCCCGCATCTACATTGTAGCAGTTCCGTACAGTGCGCTTTGTTACACAGTGTCCTAACTGTATTTTTTCCCTTTTTCTAGAGTCATGGGAAAAATCATTTCAAGATCATTTGGTACTAAACATAATTTCCCAGGTGTACCACATAGGCTTTCAGTGTCTCCCTCTTCAATGAAGATTCCTCCCATCTCATATCCCAAAAGATCCTTTAAAGGCAAGAGCTTTCTTGACATGTGTAACATACCTAGAAGCTATGGGAGTTATTTCTCCAGTCTCTTCAAGAGGAACACAATCAAGGGTTCTAATCAAACCTTTTCATTGTTCCAAAGAAATAAGGGACTTACAGGCGCATTTTGGATCTCAAAAAGTTCCAACTTCTAAAACGGAGACTATACATACTGATACTATACTATTTTTAGTGCAGGAGGGTCAAAAGACATAAAAATGTGCATATGTGCATAAACCTATTTACAGGAATCATACAAATTTCACAGATTTGCCTTTCTAAACAGGCATTACCAATTTTATTTTTTTTTACTTTTGGTCTGGTAACAGCATCAATAATCTTCACAAAGGTTTTCAGAGCTCTGCTGTTGGTACAGAGAGCTCAGATAATTACTGTAGCTTCTTCAGATGACTTAGGAACATACAAAAAGTTTCTTCAGTTCCTTCATACCCATGCTTGGAAAGTCAGCCTCACAAAGAGCTCTCAACAAACCAGGGTTTTACTTCCTAGGTTTGTCATTGATTCTATAACAATGAAATTATCTCTCAAAGATTAACACAGACTCAATATGCAGAAAGCATCTGCCCTTCTCAAAGAAACCGTTCATCCTACAGTGCTTAAATGCATTGAAGTAGTTTGTCTTTTCGTAGCAGCCTTAGGTTCCATACTTTTTGCCAGATTTAAATTATTGTAATGGATGTTGTAGGAATGGATCTATTTTGCAGAGATAAAGAAGAATTGTATAGCAAAATATAGTAGCATGCATTGGTAACATAAATAGTAACTTGTAGCTGAGCACAGTCTCAGATATTACTACTGAATATCCTGAGGCACGTATTAGCAATTAATATAAAATATACAGAAGAATGTGTACAGGGAGTTGTGTCACCACTAATCACTAATACTAGGTTTACTAGGTTTAATAAGATGTTACGAATATGTAACCCAAAAGGAGTACAACAGTATATATAAAAGCTAGCTGGATTGGAACAAAAATTAAGAGTGAAAAAGTAAGGCCTTAACACAAACGGCTAGATTGCGAGTTTTGCGGTAAGCTGAAAAAGCAGCGTTAACAGGTCCTAACGCTGCTTTTTCACTACCGCTGCTATTACGAGTCTTGCAGGTTTAGGGGCCCCGCACACACTTTTTTGGCCTTACCGCAAACCAACTTACTTACTTTCTATGGGACTTCCATAGCGCCGGTATTAAGAGTCTGTCCTGGGAGGCCAAAAAGTGAGCAGTACACCCTCTACCTCCAAGATCCGTAACGCATTCTAAAGTCAGTAGTTATGAGTTTTACACTACAACGCCGTAGCATAAAACACATAACTAAAGTGCTAAAATGTACACTAACACCCATAAACTACCTATTAACCCCTAAACCGAGGTCCTCCCACATCGCAAACACTAAAACAAAATTATTAACCCCTAATCTGCCGCTCCGGACATCGCCACCACTATAATAAACATATTAACCACAAAACCGCCGCACTACCGCCTTGCAAACACTAGTTAAATATTATTAAGCCCTAATCTGCCGCCCCTAACATCGCCGCCACCTACATTATATATATTAACCCCTAATCTTCCGCTCCCAACACCGCCGCCACTATATTAAATTTATTAACCCCTAAACCTAACACCCCCTAATTGAAATATAATTTAAATAAATCTAAATAAAATTACTATCATTAACTACATTATTCCTATTTAAAACTAAATACTTACCTGTAAAATAAACCCTAAGCTAGCTACAATATAACTAATAGTTACATTGTAGCTATGTTAGGGTTTATTTTTATTTTACAGGCAAGTTTGTAATTATTTTAACTAGGTAGAATAGTTATTAAATAGTTTTTAACTATTTAATAACTACCTAGCTAAAATAAATACAAATTTACCTGTAAAATAAAACCTAACCTATGTTACACTAACACCTAACACTACACTACAATTAAATACATTCCCTACATTAAATACAATTAAATAAATTCAATTAAATTAGCTAAATTACAAAAAAAACCCACTAAATTACAGAAAATAAAAAACAAATTACAGATCTTTAAACTAATTACACCTAATCTAATAGCCCTATCAAAATAAAAAAGCCCCCCCAAAATAAAAAAAAAAGCCCTCAGCCCTTTTGTGTGAATATATATACTGTATATATATATATATATATATATATACAGTATATATATATATTGTGTGTGTGTATATATATATAAATATATATATAATGCATGTGTATGTATATATATATATATATATATATGTGTGTGTGTTTGTGTGTGTGCGCATGTTTACCCCCCCATATGTCTGGTATTTATATATATCTGCACTGTGTATATGTTGTGTGTATATATATATATATATATATATATATATATATGTGTGTGGGTGTGTGTTTGTGTGTATATATATATATATATATATATGTGTGTGTGTGTGTGTGTGCGCATGTTTACCCCCCCCCCCATATGTCTGGTATTTTTGTGGTGGACCCCTGGCAACCCTACTGATGGGTAAGTACCTGTTGTCTTATATTCCACTGACTATCTGTATGAGAACTTGGTAAGTTCTCTTAGCCACCCACATCATATCTGGAGGATATACTTTTTATAGCAAGACACAGGCACAAGGTTGGACAGTTTGTGCACCATGTATAGGTTTGTGCACAGGACAGCCTAATTTCTCTTGATAGCTGTTCAGGTTCTTGTACATATGTTACTGTAGGGGATCACATATTATTAGAGAGAGTGTTGTTTTTAACAACTTTTTTTAGGGGTGATGGCCCTTTAAAAGACTGCGGCTCTGGCGGTAGTGCTTCGATTGCAGTCTGGACTTGTGACTACACTGTAGAGGTGTTGAGGTAAATTTAACAAATGCCGGGAGGACATGATTCGCTGCAGCAAATCATGTCCGCCCGGTTTAGCTAAATGCAGACAGCATACGCTGATGGCATTTAACATTGCAAAAGCATTCTTGGGGCCTCAGTTCCCCACCATCTATGACTCACCCACCTGTATATATTACTCAGGGTGGAGTGACTAAGTTTGCCCCAGAAGTTAAGAGACCCAGCTACAGTCTGCAGTTACTGAGCCTATTACAGTGCTGCTGCCTGCAAGTAAATGCAAGCATAAGCTTCATAGCTTTTCTTCAGCATCTTCTTCCAAGGGTAGCGATCCTGCTTGCCCGTCGGTTACCAGACATTCTCAGGATATTGATTTACACAAATCATCCTGTGATTCAGAGGGTGAATTGTCATCAGATGACTCCTCTGTGGAATCAGAAAAGGATTCTCAGGATGTTAGTTTTCAGTTTAAGATGGATCAGTTACAATATTTACTCAAGGAGGTTCTGAAGACTCTAGGAGTTCAAGAATCTAATCAGGTTGAGGATAAACCCATTCAAAGATTAGATATGGTTTTCAGACCCACGTCTAACTCTCCTTAAACTTTCCTTGTTCCATATTTGGTCTCTGACATTATTACGAAAGAATGGGATAAACCAGATGTTTCTTTTACATCTACATTTAAGAAAGTATTTCCGGTTGTGCAGTCAAATTTGGAACTCAGGGGGACTATTCCTAAGGTAGGTGGCGCTATATCAACCTTGGCTAAAAGCACTACTATTGCTTTTAAGGACAGTACTTCCTTCAAGGACCCTATGGACAGAACACTTGAAGGGTACCTTAAAAGGGCTTTCTTGCAAGGGAGCCTGTAGTAGGTATTGCTGCCATTGCAGGAGCGGCAGCTTTTTGCTGTGACTCCTTATCAGATTTGGTATCAGTAGATTCTTCATAAGAGAAGATCCAAGACCACATTCAGTTTTTAAAGAGAGCAAATACGTTAATTTCTAATGCAATTTTTCAAATAGTTTGCATTAATGCCAAGAACACAGCCTTGGTAGTCTTATCCAGGCGAACCGTTTGGTTCAAGTCATGGTCAGTGGACATGGTATCCAAGTCTAGGCTACTCTCTTTAGCATTTTAAGGCAAGAACCCTTTTGGACCGGGTCTGGATTTAATTATTGCTACAGTGACCAGGGGCAAGGGAGCTTTCTTGCCTCAGGACAAAAAATGTAGGCCTAAGGGTAAACCTAGTGGTCGTTTTTGTTCCTTTCACCAGCATAGGAATCAAAGACCTTCATCTGCGCAGAAGAATTAATCTTCCAAGGATACCTGGAGACAAAATCCTATCTGGTCAAAAGTCTTCCTCTGATGCCAAGACCACATGAAAGTGTGGCCACCGATCTGGATTCCTTTCCAGTAGGGGGCAGACTAAGGGCTCAAAGATTAAAAGGTCTCTGGACTGGCAAGATTATTAGAGAATTCTCACCAGTCCTATTTCCCTGGTGAAAGGATCTAAAGCCACTTTTTACCCTGAAAACAGGGTATCTCACTAAGGGGCGTATACAGCATTTTCATATGAAAAATGCACAATAAAATTAGTATTTTAATCATCATACAAAACAAATATTTGAACCAATCACACAAAAATAAGCAGGGAAAAATTGTATGGTTAAGGTGCATCAAAAATCGTAACATAATTCTTCACCTAAAATCGTATTTTAACAAAAACTTTAAATTTGTATGTAATTTACACAGGAATAAATTAAATATGCACAGCGTAAATCGTAATTTTAGTACACTGGACGTGCAAAAATCAAACAGAAATTTGTACTTATAAATACAAAATGCAAAGTTTAATTGTTGTTTTTTCATAAAATGGGCTGAACATGGGCATTCCATGGGCGTATATGAAAATGTGTCTCTAATCCCAGCTTAATTCTATAAAGATTCTCGCACTGCAGATCTCACATTTTTGTCTCTCCAACTTAAAAGTGCCGAGCTTTTCTCAAAACAATACTAACCCCTAATCCCAGTAGAAAAACAAATGCATACTAAAATATAGGTGAATGTAAGATGCTATATGCAGAAAGCAGCGTAATGTGATTTATATTAGCTCCCTTCTAACGTCGCACTATGGGGCATATTTATCAAGCTCTGTATGGAGCTTGATGCCTCGTGTTTCTGGTAAGCCTTCAGGCTCGCCGGAAACACAAGTTATGAAGCAGCATCTAAAGACCGCTGCTCCATAACCTGTCCGCCTGCTCTGAGGCGGCGAACAGATATCGCCAGAAATCAACCCGATAGAATACGATCGGGTTGATTGCCACCCCCTGCTAGCAGCCGATTGGCTGTAAATCTGCAGGAGGCGGCATTGCACCAGTTTCGATGTGCAGCGGACATGATCCGCAATATCGGATCATGCCCGTTCGCAAAATGATCATTCGGCCCCTAAGGAGCAAAATGTCCCTATCCAGCAAGCTCCATTACTTTTAATAGGAGCCATCTCGCCACTCGCAGGGACTTCCCCATTTTTTTTACGATCATTCTACCAGGGCAGCCCTGCGAGGGTCGGTGAGAAAAAGTAGGTTTCAGTTAGCGAAGTTTTTATCATCAAGCCCTAAGTCTCTTCCGAGAGGCATGGGTTTGGTCTGTTCGAGACCCTTGGGTACTGGAGATTGTTCCTCATTCAGAATAGTATTCCGATCTCTGCATCCAAGGGCGAGGTTTATGCTGTCCAACATCTCGAGAAGGACAAACAAGAGAAATACCTTTCTTTAGTGCGTAAAGGATTTGGAGGGCATATGGATAATTGTCATATTGGCAGATCAGGGAAAGGGTTTCTATTCAAATCTTTTCATTCTGCCAAAAAAGGAAGGGACGTTCAGGCCTATATTGAATCTAAAGACTTTTTTTAAGGATCCCATCATTCAAGATGGAGACCAACAGGTCAATACTACCGTTAGTACTTCAGGTTCAGTTTATAACTACAATAGTTCTCAAGGATGCGTAACTTCACATCCCTATTCATTGAAATCATCATCAGTTACTCAGTTTTGCCTTTCTAAACAGACACTACCAGTTCATGGCCCGACCCTTTGGACTAGCTACTGCTCCCAGAATCTTTACAAAGGTTCTGGGATCTCTTTTATCAGTGGTTTGAGCTCAATTCCTTACCTGAACAATATCTTGGTTCAGACACCATATTTACCTTAGCAACATCTCACAATGAGGAGTTAGTCTGGTTTCTTCGCATTAATGGTTAGAAGTTTGACAGAGCCAAATGTTCTCTCAGACCTCGGACGAGAGTGTCTTTTCTGGGAGTTATCAGAGATTCAGTGGCTATGAGGCTTTTTCTTACAGACCAGCGCAAGCTCAAACTACAATTGGTTTGCCGGAAGTGGGTCTCATGGTGGGTCTCATGGTGGCGGCATCATGTGGACATCTCTCGGCCCTGTATCTCGGGGTAGGGGGTTTCTACATACAATGTGGGAAATAATTACAACAGATGCAAGTCTGTCTGAATGGGGTGCGGTATGGGGTCTTTAGAGGGCTCAGGGCGTGTGGCCAAATCAGGAAACAAAGTTGTCCATCAACGTTCTGCAACTAAGAGCAACCTATAACGTACTATAGGCATGGCTCCTGCTCTGTTCAGTTCCGTTTATTCGATTTTAGTCCAACAATGTAACAACATTGGCATACGTAAATCAGCAAGGGAGAACACGCAGTTCTCTACGATGAAGGAAGTAGCTCACTTATTGAGTTGGGCGGAAGTGCATCAATGTACAATACCAGCCATTCATTTGCCAGGAGTGGACAACTGGGAATCAGACTTTTTGAGCCATCGGACCCTCCATCCAGGATAATGGTCTCTCAATCAGGAGATTTTTGATCAGCTGATCAGCCGTTGGGGATCTCCAGAGATAGATCTCATGGCCTCTCGTCTGAATCGCAAGCTTCCAAGGTACGGATCGAGATTAAGGGATCCTTAGGAGCAGTTAATATACGCTTTAACTGCTCCATGGCAGTATCACCTAGTTTATCTGTTTCCACCAAATGTTCTTCTTCCCAAAGTAGTAGCTTATCTCAAACAGGAGAAGGTGTCAGCACCTGGTATGCAGATCTGTTGGGGATGTCCAGTGCTCCTCCGTGGTGGCTGCCACAGAGGCCGGATCCTCTAGCTCAGGGACTGTTCTTTTATCAAAACCTGCAGTAACTCAACCTAACTGCTTTAATTCTGCTCTTTCAGAGAGGTTTTTTGACTCTGTAATTGAAACTCTGATTCAGGCATGTAAGCTTGTTACCAGAAGGATTTATCATAAAGTTTGGACAGTTTATCTATCTTGGTGTTCTGTTAGAGGTTATTCATGGCACTTGCTAAGAATTCAAAGGATTTTGCAATTCTTCAGGCGGTCTAGATATGGTCAGTTCCATTAAGGGTTAGATATCAGCGCTTACGGTGCTATTCCACAAGAAGTTAGCTCGCCTACCCGATATTCATGCCTATGTGCAGGCTCTGGTGTGCATAGTGGCTTACCTTACCTTTACCTACACACCCACTCTCCATTGTGCCGTGGCGGGAGATTGGATTTGAATTTTCTCCCGCATCTACATTGTAGCAGTTCCGTACAGTGCGCTTTGTTACACAGTGTCCTAACTGTATTTTTTCCCTTTTTCTAGAGTCATGGGAAAAATCATTTCAAGATCATTTGGTACTAAACATAATTTCCCAGGTGTACCACATAGGCTTTCAGTGTCTCCCTCTTCAATGAAGATTCCTCCCATCTCATATCCCAAAAGATCCTTTAAAGGCAAGAGCTTTCTTGACATGTGTAACATACCTAGAAGCTATGGGAGTTATTTCTCCAGTCTCTTCAAGAGGAACACAATCAAGGGTTCTAATCAAACCTTTTCATTGTTCCAAAGAAATAAGGGACTTACAGGCGCATTTTGGATCTCAAAAAGTTCCAACTTCTAAAACGGAGACTATACATACTGATACTATACTATTTTTAGTGCAGGAGGGTCAAAAGACATAAAAATGTGCATATGTGCATAAACCTATTTACAGGAATCATACAAATTTCACAGATTTGCCTTTCTAAACAGGCATTACCAATTTTATTTTTTTTTACTTTTGGTCTGGTAACAGCATCAATAATCTTCACAAAGGTTTTCAGAGCTCTGCTGTTGGTACAGAGAGCTCAGATAATTACTGTAGCTTCTTCAGATGACTTAGGAACATACAAAAAGTTTCTTCAGTTCCTTCATACCCATGCTTGGAAAGTCAGCCTCACAAAGAGCTCTCAACAAACCAGGGTTTTACTTCCTAGGTTTGTCATTGATTCTATAACAATGAAATTATCTCTCAAAGATTAACACAGACTCAATATGCAGAAAGCATCTGCCCTTCTCAAAGAAACCGTTCATCCTACAGTGCTTAAATGCATTGAAGTAGTTTGTCTTTTCGTAGCAGCCTTAGGTTCCATACTTTTTGCCAGATTTAAATTATTGTAATGGATGTTGTAGGAATGGATCTATTTTGCAGAGATAAAGAAGAATTGTATAGCAAAATATAGTAGCATGCATTGGTAACATAAATAGTAACTTGTAGCTGAGCACAGTCTCAGATATTACTACTGAATATCCTGAGGCACGTATTAGCAATTAATATAAAATATACAGAAGAATGTGTACAGGGAGTTGTGTCACCACTAATCACTAATACTAGGTTTACTAGGTTTAATAAGATGTTACGAATATGTAACCCAAAAGGAGTACAACAGTATATATAAAAGCTAGCTGGATTGGAACAAAAATTAAGAGTGAAAAAGTAAGGCCTTAACACAAACGGCTAGATTGCGAGTTTTGCGGTAAGCTGAAAAAGCAGCGTTAACAGGTCCTAACGCTGCTTTTTCACTACCGCTGCTATTACGAGTCTTGCAGGTTTAGGGGCCCCGCACACACTTTTTTGGCCTTACCGCAAACCAACTTACTTACTTTCTATGGGACTTCCATAGCGCCGGTATTAAGAGTCTGTCCTGGGAGGCCAAAAAGTGAGCAGTACACCCTCTACCTCCAAGATCCGTAACGCATTCTAAAGTCAGTAGTTATGAGTTTTACACTACAACGCCGTAGCATAAAACACATAACTAAAGTGCTAAAATGTACACTAACACCCATAAACTACCTATTAACCCCTAAACCGAGGTCCTCCCACATCGCAAACACTAAAACAAAATTATTAACCCCTAATCTGCCGCTCCGGACATCGCCACCACTATAATAAACATATTAACCACAAAACCGCCGCACTACCGCCTTGCAAACACTAGTTAAATATTATTAAGCCCTAATCTGCCGCCCCTAACATCGCCGCCACCTACATTATATATATTAACCCCTAATCTTCCGCTCCCAACACCGCCGCCACTATATTAAATTTATTAACCCCTAAACCTAACACCCCCTAATTGAAATATAATTTAAATAAATCTAAATAAAATTACTATCATTAACTACATTATTACTATTTAAAACTAAATACTTACCTGTAAAATAAACCCTAAGCTAGCTACAATATAACTAATAGTTACATTGTAGCTATGTTAGGGTTTATTTTTATTTTACAGGCAAGTTTGTAATTATTTTAACTAGGTAGAATAGTTATTAAATAGTTTTTAACTATTTAATAACTACCTAGCTAAAATAAATACAAATTTACCTGTAAAATAAAACCTAACCTATGTTACACTAACACCTAACACTACACTACAATTAAATACATTCCCTACATTAAATACAATTAAATAAATTCAATTAAATTAGCTAAATTACAAAAAAAAACCCACTAAATTACAGAAAATAAAAAACAAATTACAGATCTTTAAACTAATTACACCTAATCTAATAGCCCTATCAAAATAAAAAAGCCCCCCCAAAATAAAAAAAAAAACCTAGCCTAAACTAAACTACCAATAGCCCTTAAAAGGGCCTTTTGCTGGGCATTTCCCCAAAGTAATCAGCTCTTTTTCCTGTAAAAAAAAAATACAAACACCCCCCAACAGTAAAACCCACCACCCACACAACCAACCCCCCAAATAAAATACTAACTTAAAAAACCTAATCTCCCCATTGCCCTGAAAAAGGCATTTGGATGGGCATTTAGCTCTTTTGCAGGCCCAAAGCCCTAACCTAAAAAAATAAACCCACCCAATACACCCTTAAAAATTCCTAACACTAACCCCCGAAGATTCACTTACCTGGAGAAGTCTTCATCCAAGTGGCAAGATGTTCTCAATGAAGTCGGCAGAAGTGGTCCTCCAGACGGGCAGAAGTCTTCATTAGACATGTGCGTTTCGATTAGTTTCAAATCCAAAAGTCGGACGAATTTGTTAAATTCGGAGATTTGGATCGATTTGAATTTCCGAATTACGGATTAGTTCGGATTTATTCGGTAAATTCGGATGGCCATGGATTACACTAGCATTGTACAGTATATTAGGTTATATCACTCTGCTATGGGTTACACCTAATATACAGTACATAATACTAGTCTAATACACAGCACATCCCACCTAACACATACCGAAATTCCGAATTTCCGAACCGGACCGAATCGAACCGAATCCAGACGAATTTATTTGAATCCGAATGAATCCGAAACGAATTCATTAAAATTTTTCCGAATTCGAATAGATCCAAACTGAAATTCGAAAAAATCTGAATCGAACTGAAACGATTTTTTCGACCATGCACAAGTCTAATCTTCATCCAGACGGCATCTTCTATCTTCATCCTTCCGGCGCAGAGCGGGTCCATCTTCAAGACATCCGACGTGGAGCATCCTCTTCAAATGACGGCTTCATCATAATGAATATCTCTTTAAGTGACGTCAACCAAGATGGCGTCCCTTAGATTCCGATTGGCTGATAGAATTCTATCAGCCAATCGGAATTAAGGTAGAAAAAATCCTATTGGCTGATGCAATCAGCCAATAGGATTGAGCTGGCATTCTATTGTCTGTTCCAATTAGCCAATAGAATGCAAGATCAATCCTATTGGCTGATCCAATCAGCCAATAGGATTGAAGTTCAATCCTATTGGCTGATCCAATCAGCCAATAGGATTTTTTTCTACCTTAATTCCGATTGGCTGATAGAATTCTATCAGCCAATCGGAATCTAAGGGACGCCATCTTGGATGACGTCACTTAAAGAGATATTCATTACGAAGCAGCCGTCGTTTGAAGAGGATGCTCCGCGTCAGATGTCTTGAAGATGGACCCGCTCCGCGCTGGAAGGATGAAGATAGAAGATGCCGTCTGCATGAAGACTTCTGCCCGTCTGGAGGACCACTTCTGCCCGTCTAGAGGACCACTTCTGCTGGCTTTGTTGTGGACATCTTGGATGAAGACTTCTCCTGGTAAGTGAATCTTCGGGGGTTAGTGTTAGGATTTTTTTAAGGGTGTATTGGGTGGGCTTATTTTTTAGGTTTGGGCCTGCAAAAGAGCTAAATGCCCTTTTAAGGGCAATGCCCATCCAAATGCCTTTTTCAGGGCAATGGGGAGCTTAGGTTTTTTTAGTTAGCTGGGTTTTGGGTTTTACTGTTGGGGGGGTTGTTTGTATTTTTTTTTACAGGTAAAAGAGCTGATTACTTTGGGGCAATGACCCGCAAAAGGCCCTTTTAAGGGCTATTGATAGTTTAGTTTAGGCTAGGGTTTTTTTTTATTTTGGGGGGGCTTTTTTATTTTTTTAGGGCTATTAGATTAGGTGTAATTAGTTTAAAGATCTGTAATTTGTTTTTTATTTTCTTTAATTTAGTGTTTTTTTGTGATTTAGCTAATTGAATTTAATTTATTTAATTGTATTTAATGTAGTTAATTTATTTAATTGTAGTGTAGTGTTAGGTGTTATTGTAACATAGGTTAGGTTTTATTTTACAGGTACTTTTGTATTTATTTTAGCTAGGTAGTTATTAAATAGTTAATAACTATTTAATAACTATTCTACCTAGTTAAAATAAATTCAAATTTGCCTGTAAAATAAAAATAAACCCTAAGCTAGATACAATATAACTATTAGTTATATTGTAGCTAGCTTAGGGTTTATTTTATAGGTAAGTATTTAGTTTGAAATAGGAATAATTTAGTTAATGATAGTAATTTTATTTAGATTTATTTAAATTATATTTACGTTAGGGGGTGTTAGGGTTAGACTTAGATTTAGGGGTTAATAAATTTAATATAGTGGCGGCGATGTTGGGGGCGGCAGATTAGGAGTTAATAAGTGTAGGTAGGTTGCGGCGACATTGGGGGCGGCAGATTAGGGGTTAATAAATATAATGTAGGTGTCGGAGATGTTGGGGCAGCAGATTAGGAGTTAATAAGTATAATGTAGGTGGCGGCGATGTCCGGCACGGCAGATTAGGGGTTAATAAGAATAATGTAGGTGTCGGCGATGTTGGGGGCGGCAGATTAGGGGTTAATAGGTGTAAGATTAGGGGTGTTTAGACTCGGGGTTCATGTTAGGGTGTTAGGTGTAAACATAACTTTAGTTTCCCCATAGGAATCAATGGGGCTGCGTTACTGAGATTTACGCTGCTTTTTGGCAGGTGTTAGACTTTTTCTCAGCCGGCTCTCCCCATTGATGTCTATGGGGAAATCGTGCACGAACACGTACGACCAGCTCACCACTGACTTAAGCAGCGCTGGTATTGGAGTGCGTTATGGAGCTCAATTTTGCTCTACACTCACTTCTTGCCTTTTAACGCTTGGTTTGTAAAAACCTGTAATACCAGTGCTGCAGGTAAGTGAGCGGCGAGAAAAAACTGCTCGTTAGTACCACACAGCTCCTAACGCAAAACTCTTAATCTCGCTGAAAATGAGGTATACAACAACTCTGAGGGGAGTTGAGGAGAGATGGCAGCATATGCTGAGCGGTATGTGAAACAGAGCACAAAAATAGGAAGTGTCTATGAATTAGTCAATAAGGTAGTAGAGTAGTCCGGACTTACTTTTGTCAGAAGTATAGGAGACTTGGAGTTACCGGTAACGGTTTTGAGTATGTGGTTGTCAGCTACTGTAAAGGGAGAGAGTACAGCTTGTTACAGCTGTGAAGGGGTCCTCACCGTAATGCGAAAGTGATCCGGAGCCGTTAGCAGCTGACTAGGTTTAACAGCTGGTAGAACTCAGGAACTAGGGGAAAAATGACTATGTACACAAGTGAAAATAAAATATAACAAGAGGATCTCTTTAGAAAAATCCGGAAGCTTGAAGAAGCTTAAACAGCAACAGTGCACTCTTGACACTGCTTGTAAAATACCAAGCAATGAGAGATTCATTGCAAGGCCTTTTATCGAAAGAAGTTAGATAAGATAATGCCCCTAATTAAAGGTACAGGAGCATGACAGTTATATCCTTTGCGGCTACAATTGTTGCAATAATGGAATTAAGATTACAACAACCTGTCTCAGAGGATCTTTATAGACTTTAAGACAAGGGTGGTAATTACCGCGGATGATAACCTGTTGAGCTGAGGCACAGTTTGGGGTTTCTTGAGGGTACACAGAGTTTGGTCTCCTAAGAAAACAAGGTTACCAATGAGTATCTTGGAACTCCGTGTAGGCCCATGTTAAGACAGGTCACAGCAGTGGCATACATCGATCACCAAGGCAGTAATTGAACGTAGCCCACATTCTCACTTGGGCAGAACGCCATCATTGCATGATTTCAGCAATCTACATTCTAGGAGTTGACAAATGGGAAGCAGACTTCCCCATTCGTTGATACCTTCAGTATTGTGCAAAATCTCAAGACCCACAAGCAACTCTAATAGATGCACTGGTTCCTTCCATCAAGATATCAAATCTCTCAATTTGACCGCATGGTGATTGAAAGCTTAAGGGCCGATTTATCATGGCCTTAATGGGGCCGTATACCCCTGTTTCCGCGCTAGCATTCAGACTCCCCGGAAACAGGAGTTAAGAAGCAGAGGTCTTAAGACCACTGCTCCTTAACTTGTACAAGCTCATACAATCGGGTTGATTGACACCCCCTGCTAGCGGCCGATGCAAATCTGCAGGGGGCGGCATTGCACAAGCTGTTCACCAGAACTGCTTGTGCAATGATAAATTCCGACAGCATATGCTGTCGGCATTTATCGATGTCTGGCGGACATGATTGCTACAGTGGATCATGTCCGCCAGACACTTGATAAATTAGCCCCCTAATCTTGTCTCAGAAAGGTTTTTCAGATCAAGAGATAGACACTTTGATTCAGGCCAGAAAACCTGTTACAAGACATATTTCTCACACAGTTTCCCGAGAATTATCATTCTAATTCTTATAGAATTACTTGTATTCTATCATTTTTGCAGGATAATCTGAAGAGAGTTTATCATCCAGTTTAACTTAAAGGCCAAATTTCTGCCTTATCAGTCTTGTATCACAAGAAGATTTTGAGAATTTCCAACGTTCATGACATTTCAAGCTTTGATCAATTATAACCTATGCATGGTCTGGACCTTCAACTGTTTAACTGTTTTTCTGAAAGTTCTTTTTTTCTGCTCTCTCGTGTGATTCTGCTTACTCTTTCCTTCTTAAAGGTAGTATCTTTGGATAGTATTAAACAGGAAATTGTAGTCATAGCTCTCTGTCCTGCTCCTAAGAATGTTAAAGACAGGTTGCTTCGTAACTTGGATGAAGTCAGGGAATTTAAATGTTATCTTCAAGCCAGTAAATTTTTTTTAGAAATTCTTCTTCCTTGTTAATCCATTTTCTGGTCCCCATAAAAGACTAAAAGTTACAGCTGACTTCCGGTGGGTGGACCTAGAAGATGGCAGCAAAACTTTTTAGCTCTGCAGCAACCCTTGTCTGATACCTGTTAATTTGGAATTTTTCTATGCCATCTGCATCTCCCTTGACAGATAAGCTGTCCGGGAACCTTTAGCGGATAGAAGCCTTTCAACCTCTTCTTCCCTGGAAGTCAATTTACTAAAATAAAATCCACAAGGGATTATTGAGTAATGGACTCAACAAGGGACATTGTTAACTAGATACGCTCTATTTTTCTGCCTAAGTTTGAGCAGCTGTTCATAAGTTATGAAAGATTATGTTATGCGGTCCAGGCAACTGAGAGACCGTGTCCCACAAGACTTGATGCTGTCCACAGGAAAAAAAATGCTACTGCTAACCCCCTCGTGGCCCGTTAGAACATCCACACAATATCGACAACTGCCAGAACGTGATTACCATCTTGATACCACGTGGACAGCTAGGACGCAGCCTGATGTAGGCCAAAGCGGAATTCCACCTCGCACTGAAGCTACATGCTATGGATCAAAGCCTAAATCAGGAGATCACATTTTAGAGTCCCTGCAGAGGATTACCTCACTGAACCCCGTCATGGAGTCGATTAGAGAGCTTGCCAATATCGTTGTCGGTCCACCCGATATCTGTTACAGCCCCAGACCTGGATTTTAGACTAAGTGGCAAAGAAGAAGTCACTTACAACTCAGACTGCTTCGTACTGGCCAAGTGGGAATTTTTTGAAACGGAGCACTTACCTGTCAATGCAAGGGTAAACCAACATGGTCATCTTACAGACAGAATTCACACCATGCCTACACATGAATTCTACCAGTTTTATAAGGACAGGCTCCCTAGCATGAAAAAGACACACTCCAACAGAAAACAACATGATGCAATGGTACAAGGCTCCTACAGTTACCGTCCTCTGCGTCTTCTGCGTCTTCTGAGACATGGATGTCAGGCTCCAGCCCGTGTCAGAGTCGGGTAATTCATCTATTGCTAGGGTCGTGTGTGAGCTGCATATTGAAATACCCTTGCCACTTGGTACTAGATTAACATCTAATATTATAGCTGAAATTCTGAGAAATCTGGAAGGATCTATACTAGAGAATGTTTACTGTTAGTTTTTAGCCCTGTTGGCCTTTATTCATTGTTTGTTTATTAAATTTGTTTATTTGCAACAGCTCATGCTGGGAATGATGTTCTAGGTAATCTACCATGAATTGATAACATTTTGTTTCTGTGTTGGATTAATGCTATTAACCTGAAATCCATTGGTTCTCCTTTCTAGCTAAGAGATTACTTAAAGAGACAGTCAACACCAGATTTTTGTTGTTTTAAAAGATAGATAATCCCTTAATTACCAATTCCCCAGTTTTGAATAACCAACAAAGTTATAATTATACACGTTTTACCTCTGTAATTACCTTGTATCTAAGCCTCAGCAGACTGCCTCCTTATTTCAGTTCTTTCGACAGACTTGCATTTTAGCCAATCAGAGCTGTCTCCATGGTAAATTCACATGCATGAGCTTAATGTTATCTATATGAAACACGTGAACTAATGCCCTCGTGGTGAAAAACTATCAAAAGGCATTTAGATTAGAGGCAGCCTTCAAGGTCTAAGAAATTAGCATATGAACCTCCTAGGTTTAGCTTTCAAATAAGAATACCAAGAGAACAAAACAAAATTGGTGATAAAAGTAAATTGGAAAGTTATTTAAAATTACATGCCCTATTTTAAATATGAAAGTTTTTTTTTTTGGACTTGATTGTCCCTTTAATTCTGAGCACATATGCTGTCTATGTAATCTAACATTCTAACTTTTGCTCATTTAGACCTTGCATGTATTTTATTGTCTTTTCACAGCCGCACCCCGAGCTAGACTAATGTTTCAATATTTATTTAAAATATGTAAACTCCTATCAAACTTAGTCCTGGGTAGATTTATAACTTATGCATTGTACTGGTAAAGGCTATTTTCAATATCTTTAGACTAATGTCCTCCTTATACATGTTTAATGGAAATTTTGTGTAGCACAGTATCGTCGACGACTTTAGGCCCTCCATCTGAAAGGAACGTATAGCAAATGCCTTATTTTACAAATTACTTTCTTAGTACTGCCATCATACCACAATTGCTTAACCCTACAAGGCCAGTTAATAGCTCCCGGGGATATACGCTCAGCATCCACTAACTTGGTGGTCCCTGGCAGATCTATAGCAGGCACTTTGTACTAGTACGGGTCTAGTCTAGATACCTTTGAATTCACAACTTTCTTAGGTGCCTCAGCTTACAAACCATTCTTCCAGTACTGCCTGCATATAATATTAATATTGTGTGAGCTCACACGGATAACACAGAACATGCCATTGTATTATGTGGATTGGCGGTGTCAGGAAAACTCCCCAATACCTCACTTGGCTAACCTATACCTAATGACCACAATAAGTCTAATCCCTTTATAACGGAAGATTTTTTAAAATATGCGCTCAGACTGCCATACATGCCCAGCCCCAGAATAATTTTCATATAAAATTGGCTATCATATATCAATTCATTTTGTTTGCCTTTTAGGGTTTTGTTTGGGTTTTTATTTTTATAATTTGTAATATTTGTTTAGTTTAATTATAGCTGGTTTAGGTTAGTAAATTAAAAAATAAAATCCCAACATTGTGGTACATACAAATGTATCCTGGACTGCTATTCAGTCCGTTGAAAAAATCCCAACGTCTTCATTGCATTTGTGACCATTATATTTTTCATATATCTGACAATGTATATTGCTACATCGTATTGTCTCATCAATTTCTACTTTTTAATTTCCTGCCATACCCTGTGAGGTGTTTTGATGATACACTGTATATTATTGTACCCTCTGTTGGTTATAAATAAAAGTTTTAAAAAAAAAGTTACAGCTATTACCGTGGCATCTTGGCTTAAACCTTTGATTCAAAATGCAAGGGGAAGTCTCTACCAAAATGTATTACTGCTTATTCTACCAGAGGAGTTGCCAACTCTTGGGCTTTCTGCAATGAAGCTCCATTGAACAGATTTGCAAAGCAGCTACTTGGTCAACTTGGCATACTTTTACCAAACTTTACCATTTCAACATGATTGCCACTTCTTAGGCTGCTTTAGGTAGGAAAGTTCTGCATGTTGCAGTGCCTGTTTAATGCCTTTACCGGCCTTAACTATTTTTTTCCATCATATTTCATGGGAGTCTCGTGGACTTCACCGACATCTTATGAAAGAAAGCAAACCTCTGCTTTTCTTTTCCTTCTTTTCTAAATTTCTCCTTTTTCTTGGCCATATGTAAGACAGAGGGACAATGGGAAAGTGGGAGTGATTAAAGGGACAGTAAACCTCAAAAATAATGTTATATAATTCTGCACATAGTGTAGAATTATATAACATTATATTAGCGCAATCTTTATAAAACATAATATTCCCTTTTAATTTAAAAAAAAAAAACGGCTGTTTTACAGACCCGCTCTCTGTGCTCTTCTGAGCGGGTCTGTTTTATTCACACAGCGCATCGGGCCAGCTGTATAGTCACAGCCCGGCCCGACCGCGCCATAACACTAAGTGCAGCTCGCTCCTGCTCTGTCTGACAGCAGGAGCGAGCTGCACTTAATAGTGTAATGGCGCGGTCGGGCCGGGCTGTGACTATACAGCTGGCCCGATGCGCTGTGTGAATAAAACAGACCCGCTCAGCAGAGTACAGAGAGCGGGTCTGTAAAACAGCAGTTTTTTTAAAAAAATTCAAAGGGAATATTACGTTTTATAAAGATTGCGCTAATATAACGTTATATAATTCTACACTATGTGCAGAATTATATAACATTATTTTTAAGGTTTACTGACACTTTAAAGACTGAACTTTAATCCCACATGTGATGGCTCATGAACTCTCACCATCATTTATCAGGTCAGCATACATTTTGTTTTTGTTATCAAGATTTTGATTTTAAGAAATAAATTATCTTGATAATCTCTATAAATTTAGTTTATGGCATTCCTAAAACAAGAGATCATAGCTCAGCCACAAGGCCCCAGTTATCCTATTAAAGGGACATGAAAGACAAAATTAAACTTTCCTGGTTTGGATAGAGCTTGCAATTTTTAGACATTTCAATTTACTTCTGTTATTACATTTACTTTGTTCTATTGGTATTTTTATTGAAAATAAAACCTAGATAGGCACAGGAGCAGCAATGCAGCACTACTGGGAGCTAGCTGGTGACTACACACACATGCCTCTTGTCATTGGCTCACCAAATGTGTTCAGCTAGCTCCCAATAGTGCACTGTGTTCTGTAACTTTAACTATATGTTTAAAGAGACAGTAAAAACCTTGCAATTAAAATACATTTCTGTTGTGTTGCTATAGAGTGACATATCAGCCAAGTCTAGAAAAAATTAAAATACAAAGATTTTACTGCAATTATTTTTCTGTTGCCAAACTTCATTTATATTCATAATGTTGGTATAAAATGCCTGGTTTTGTGGTTGTTATTAGCTACAGACAATTAGGGAAGTATATGGAGCCAGGTTACTCTTGAGACGTCAGCAGGGTGCATTTTCCGTTCTGAGAATTAGATAAATCCTCAGTTTTCTCAGTTACACTTATTTTCAGATGTTAAACACATAGTTATATGCAACCAACAGTGAAAAATAAAATGATCTTATACATTAAAGCAGTAAACTTTTTGCAGTTTTATGTCATTTTAAACAACAGCATGCCCAGAGCATGACACACAAATCAGCATGGTCAGAATATACTGCTGCCCATCCCTCTATAGAACGGACATGCATCAGCTTGGTTAACATTCTGTTTGTATTGGCACTCTGAATATATTGCACAACTAAAGTCAAATTGACTTTTGATCATTATGTCTAGAACTGCTGTTTTACAATCTATCCATAAAATATGCTGCCCATTACTGGGTGCTCAAAAAGACACAGCTTGAATCCTCTTCAGTGGCTGTTCTGGGTGGGGACTAGGTAGTATTTATCAACTTGGTTCTATTATGAAATTTAATGTGTTCTCTTGGTGTCCTTTGCATATCTAGGTAGGCCCAGGAGCAACAATGTGCTACTGTGAGCTAGCTGCTGATTGGTGGGTACACATACTGTATATGCCTCTAGTCATAAAATGACTAAGCCCTGCTATTAAAGCAACAAAATAATAGTGATATTTTAAAAAAAGATCCATATTGCAATCGAGATTGGCTGTGAAATTTTATACAGGGCTTAAAATAAGTGTTTGAAATCAGATTCACCAAGAGGCATTTTACTACACTTCTCTGTGGGATGAAATGCTTCTCTGACACTGGCGGAATTTTAAAAGCTGCATCACCACTTGCATTGAAGGTGTTAAATAAATGATCCCTTTACACAGTATTGAATGGTAATACAACTGACATATATGTCAACAGAAACTCAACCTCTTTGTTACAATACAGTAGTAAAACTAGTACATGAATAATAACCCTTTATGAGCTCTGGGATTGGGGATTGTACATGTGTATACAGTACACCATATTATGTATATATATTATACTGTAAAAGTAAAGTCATTTTATTATTTAAAAGAAAACAACATATTTTTAACTTTTGGGATGTTCTTTTCTTTTTATAAATATTTTTTTTGTGTACAGGATATTAAAGGGACAGTCAAGTAAAAAAAAAACTGTCATTTTACTGTCAATTTACTGTTATTACCAATTTTGCTTTGTTCTCTTGGTAATCTTAGTTGAAAGCTATACCTAGGAGGTATATATGCTAATTTCTTAGACCTTGAAGGCCACCTCTAATCTGAAAGCATTTTGACAGTTTTTCACCACTAGAGGGCATTAGTTCATGTGTTTCATATAGATAACATTGAGCTCAGGCACGCAAAGCTCTTAGGAGCAAGCACTGAATGGCTAAAAATGCAAGTCTGTCAAAAGAACTGAAATAAGGGGGCAGTTTGCAGAGTCATAGATACAAGGTAATCACAGAGGTAAAAAGTATATTATTATAACTGTGTTGGTTATGCAAAATTGGGGAATGGGTAATAAAGGGATTATCTACCTTTTTAAACAACAACAATTCTGGTGTTTACTGTTCCTTTAATATCCCCATAGAAGACCAGAGTGCGTTTGTTTTCAGCTTTGCACTTTGTAAAACGTGTTTTTTTTTAATTGATGGCTTTTTTAACATTATATTTGTAGAGCCGCTATAAATTCACACTATACTATATATTTTAGTTCTAATATCGGGACCACATTGTACCTTATTGTTCGTTACTGTGTGGCTGCAACATTAGAAGTAAAGTCTTCAGTACTGTGTTAACTGACTTTGATACATTTCTATTACAAACACACTATACCAAATGCGATCACAATATTAGAAATGTATCAAAGTATATTTACACAGTACTGAACTGCTTTACTTCTAATATCATATTGTAATAGGAATCTTCCGATCCTAAGGAGGAGCGCTGGTGTAGTGGAGAAGGTGATGATGAACAAGATCCGGCAGCACTCATAGTCGTATCCGTGAAGATAGAATCTTATAGAAATGGGGAATAGAAGAGCCGCCAAATAGGGTGATAATGTAGAGCACAAGCAACTTGTGTATCCGGGCCCCCCTCCAGCGAACTACTCACATAAGAAACGGCACAACCGGAGTGCCTAACCAAGCAGTACGGGACCAAAAAGTCGCCCGAAAGACTCAGGTGAGACGCCCAGACGCCAACGTCAGAGTGCACAGATGGATACAGCAATCGCTGGCACAGCGTGCTCTCGGAGGGTCAGGGAGTAGCACAGGCTACAATAGGTCAGTAATGCAGACCAATAAGGACGGAGCAAGTAGTAATATTAAAAAGTGTGGAATTTATTGAACACACGAGAATAACAGCAACGCGTTTCTCAGCATATAAAATTGCCGTTTCATCAGGCTGTAAGTTAAAATAGGACTACTTGCTCTATATAAAGAACCTTATGGCCAATCAGCTCATGGTGTCATTGCATGCCCACTATTATGTCATACGTCATAGCACATGTTAGCCAAGACCTCTATATTCTTATGACAGTCAGAATCAGGCTAGATGCAATGTGTGTACAATGACAACAGGATCAGAACGGAACATGCTAATACATATAATACATAAAGTAAAATATATCGGCTAGATTACAAGTTTTGTCGGTAAAAACTTGCGGAGCTAACGCTCCTTTTTTTCCAGCGCTCACTTTAAACAACGCTGGTATTACAAGTTTTCTGAATGGCTGCGTTAGCCTCAGAAAAGTGAGCGTTGAGCAAATTTAGCGCCACTTCTACCTGTAATACCAGCGTTGCTTACGGTAGCGGTAAGCTGGAAAAACGTGTTCATGCACGATTTCCCCATAGGAAACAATGGGGCTGAGCTGGCTGAAAAAAAAAGTTAAATCAACCAATCGGATTTTTCCTACCTTAATTCCGATTGGCTGATAGAATCCTATCAGCCAATCGGAATTCGAGGGAAGCCATCTTGGATGACGTCATTTAAAGGAACCTTCATTATTCGTTAGGACTTCGATTGAAGAGGATGGCTCCGCGTTGGCTGGATAGAAGATGGCTCCGCTCCGCTCTGGAAGGATGAAGATAGAAGATGCCGCCTGGATGAAGATGTCTGCTGGTCCGGATGTCCTCTTCTGCCCCATCGGTGCCCGGCTGGGTGAACACGGCTCAAGGTAGGGTGATCTTCAATGGGGTAGTGTTAGGTTTTTTTTAAGGGGGGATCGGGTGGGTTTTAGAGTAGGGGTGTGTGGGTGGTGGGTTGTAATGTTGGGGGGGTATTGTATTTCTTTTTTTTTACAGGTAAAAGAGCTGATTACTTTGGGGCAATGCCCCGCAAAAAGTCCTTTTAAGGGCTGGTAAAAGAGCTGATTACTTTGTAATTTAGTTTAGGATAGGGAATTTTATTATTTTGGGGGGCTTTTTTATTTTATTAGGGGGATTAGATTAGGTGTAATTAGTTTAAATAAATTGTAATTTCTTTTTTATTTTCTGTAATTTAGTTGGGGGGATCCATAATTTAGTTTATTTAATTTAATTGTAATTAGTTTAATTTAATTTAGGTAATTAATTTATTTATAGAGTAGTGTTAGGTGTAATTGTAACTTAGGTTAGGGTTTATTTTACAGGTATATTTGTATTTATTTTAGCTAAGTAGTTATTAAATAGTTAATAACTATTTAATAACTATTGTACCTAGTTAAAATAAATACAAAGTTGCCTGTAAAATAAAAATAAATCCTAAAATAGCTACAATGTAACTAATAGTTATATTGTAGCTATATTAGGGTTTATTTTATAGGTAAGTATTTAGTTTTAAATAGGATTAATTTATTTATTTATAGTAATTTTATTTAGATTTATTTAAATTATATTTAACTTAGGGGAGTGTTAGGGTTAGGGTTAGACTTAGGTTTAGGGGTTAATAACTAACTATTATAATAGTGGTGACGTTGGGGGCGGGAGACTAGAGGTTAATAATTGTAGGTAGGTGGCGGCGATGTTAGGGACGGCAGATTAGGGGTTAATAAAATTTATTATAGTGTTTGCGAGGTGGGAGTGCGGCGGTTTAGGGGTTAATACATTTATTATAGTGACAGCGATGTCCGGTCGGCAGATTAGGGGTTAATAAGTGTAGTTAGGTGGCGGCAACGTTGGGGGCGGCAGATTAGGGGTTTATAGGTATAATGTAAGTGGCGGCGATGTCCGGTCGGCAGATTAGGGGTTAAATAATTTTATTATAGTGTTTGCGATGTGGGGGGGCCTCGGTTTAGGGGTTCATAGGTAGTTTATGGGTGTTAGTGTACTTTGTAGCACTTTAGTTAAGAGCTTTATGTTATGGCGTTAGCCCATAAAACTCTTAACTACTGACTTTTATATGCGGTAGGAGTCTTGGAGGTAGAGGCTGTACCGCTCACTTTCTCCAAGACTTGTAATACCAGCATTAGGAAAATCCCATTAAAAAGATAGGATATGCAATTGACATAAGGGGATTTGCGGTATGGAAAAGTCGCGGGAAAAAAGTGAGCGGTACACCTGTACCTGCCTGACTCGTAATACCAGCGGGCGTTAAAAAGCAGCGTTAGGACCCCTTAACGCTGCTTTTTAAAGCTAACGCAGAACTCGCAATCTAGGTGTATGTTAACACAAGGAAAAAAAGATAAAATGCATTATTCAAATTAATAACATCACAATACAAAGTAAAAATCATCATGTTCCAAAGGTGATTTTTACTTTGTCTTGTGATGTTATTCATTTTAATAATGCATTTTATCTTTTTTTCTTTGTGTTAACATATATTTTACTTTATGTATTATATGTATTAGCATGTTCTGTTCTGATCCTGTTGTCATTGTACACACATTGCTTCTAGCCTGATTCTGTCTGTCATAAGAATATATAGGTCTTGGCTAACATGTGCTATGACGTATGACATAATAGTGGGCATGCTATGACACCATGAGCTGATTGGCCATAAGGTTCTTTATATAGAGCAAGTAGTCCTATTTTAACTTACAGCCTGATGAAACGGCAATTTTATATGCTGAGAAACGCGTTGCTGTTATTCTCGTGTGTTCAATAAATTCCACACTTTTTAATATTACTACTTGCTCCGTCCTTATTGGTCTGCATTACTGACCTATTGTAGCCTGTGCTACTCCCTGACCCTCTGAGAGCACGCTGTGCCGGCGATTGCTGTATCCATCTGCGCACTCCGATGTTGGCATCTGGGCGTCTCACCTGAGTCTTTCGGGTGACTGTTTGGTCCCGTACTGCTTGGTTAGGCACTCCGGTTGTGCCGTTTCTTATGTGAGTAGTTCTCTGGAGGGGGGCCCGGATACACAAGCCGCTTGTGCTCTACGTTATCACCCTATGTGGCGCCTCTTCTATTCCCCACTTCTAATATCATGCTGTAAAACAAACATCTTACAGTGATATTAAAACTAAAACACGTACTATACAGTGTGAACTTATAGCAGCTATACAAACACAATATTAAAAAAGCTTTCAATTCCAAAAAACACAACAAAATAGCAACACATTTTACACAGTGCAAAGCTAAAAAATACGCACTTTGGTAAAACAAAAATATTCTTCTGTATGCCAAAAGTTAAAAACACTTTAAAGAAAAAAAGAAATTACTTTACAGGATATGAAACCCAAACATTTTCTTTTGTGATTCAGACAGAGCATAACATTTTTAAAAAGTTTCCAATTTACTTATAGGGGTAGATTTATTATGCTGCGGATGCAGCTGTTTCCGCGCAAGCCTTCAGGCTCCCTGAAAACAAAAGTTAAGAAGCAGCGGTCGTAAAGACCGCTTCTCCTTAACTCAGAGGTGGCGGGCAGCAATCATTCCGATCGGATATGATCTGGATGATTGACACCCCTTGCTAACGGCTGATTGCCCGCGAATATCCAGGGGTAGCATTGCACAAGCATTTCACCAGAAATGCTTGTGCACCTGTCTGCATTTAGTGATGTTGGGCTACAGCGGATCATGTCTGCCCCGACACTTGATAAATCTACCCCATAGTATCAAATTTGTTTCGTTCCTATGATATTCTTTGTTGAAGAGATACTTAGGTAGGTGTCTAGAACACTACATGACAGGAAATAGTGCTGCAAAAAGATACAAAGGGGCCTAATTATCATTGTGCGAGCGGACATGATCCGATATTGCGGATTACGTCTGCTGCACATCGATAAATGCTGACAGCATAAGCTCTCTGCATTTATCATTGCACCAGCAGTTCTTGTGAATTGCTGGTGCAATGCCGCTCCCTGCAGATTTGCCACCGATCGGGTTAATTTCTGGTGATGACTGTCCGCCACCTCAGAGCAGACAGACAGGTTATGGAGCAGCGGTCTTTAGACAGCTGCTTCATAACTTGTGTTACCAGCGAGCCTGAAGACTTGCCAGAAACACGGGGCATCAAGCTCCATACGTAGCTTGATAAATATGCCCCAGTGACCGCACTATTAGTAACACAAACCCTATAGAAAGAGCAACGACGTAGATGGTACATCACTGGTCATTAAAGGGACAGGAAACCCAACATTTTTCTTTCATGATTCAGATAGTGAGTACAATTTTAAACAACTTTCTAATTTAAACAGGAAATAAAAAGAAGACAAGGCGCAACTCCTCTAAGCGTAGTGAGTCAAATCACACAAGCTATTTATTAACAATCACAATTAAAAACTCACAGAGTTCAACCTCAAACAAGTATGTGGTATGGTATGGGCACTGGAAAACCGTATAGGTCTCTAAAACGATATCTCCCAGAGTTCAACAGTGGCAAAGTTCCAGGGGTGTTAGATAAACTCACAACCGTACACACAATGTGTTCAAAGCACTTCCTGCGCTCACTGGAAGGGATCGAGTCCACGGGTTGCCAAATAACCCAAATACAGTTAAAACATTAAAAAGGCCCCCACACACAGCCCAGGGCTGTTTGGCAACCCATGGACTCGATCGCTTCCAGTGAGCGCAGGAAGTGCTTTCAACACATCGTGTGTACGGTTGTGATCTAACACCCCTGGAACTTTGCCACTGGAACACCAGTGGAACTCTAGAAGATATCGTTTTAGAGACCTATACGGTTTTCCAATGCCCATACCATACATCATACTTGTTTGAGGTTGAAATCTATGAGTTTTTAATTGTGATTGTTAATAAATAACTTGTGTGATTTGACTCACTACGCTTAGAGGAGTTGCGCCTTGTCTTCTTTTTATTTCCTGTTTTAGTTACTACCTGGTCTTCAGTGCCGTGACATATATGAGGCAGCAACTCTAACAATCTGGTTCTGCTATTCCACTGAAAGCAGCATATCCTTTTGTTTGCATCTTATGTACTGTTTATGGGGCACTTTTTTATTGTCTTTTTTAACTTTCTATTTTACTTCTATTATTTC
Source organism: Bombina bombina (assembly GCF_027579735.1). Lineage (NCBI taxonomy): Eukaryota > Metazoa > Chordata > Amphibia > Anura > Bombinatoridae > Bombina > Bombina bombina. The sequence goes on from NC_069504.1 coordinate 889,798,383, forward strand.
TTTTGCTTCCTTCTCTTGTTATCCTTTGCTGAGAGGTTTATCTAGGGAAGCTCAGGAGCTGCAAAGAACCTAGGTTCTAGCTGCTGATTGGTGGCTGCATATATATACCGATTATCATTGGCTCACCCATATGTTCAGTTAGAAACTAGTAGTGCTGCTCTTTCAACAAAGCATACCAAAAGAACAAAGAAAAATTGATAATAGGAGTAAAATAAAAAAAAATGTAGGTTTCATATCCCTTTAAGGGGCTAACAATGGTGATTGCATATATAGCAAATATATAGGTATTCCATAGGAGTTTCATGGGTGTTTCATTTGAGTAACCTTTATTTTAATGTGGAGATATCACTAATATTAAAAGAAATATCCTTTGTCTTAGGTGCACCTTTTCACACATACCTGTTTCTCCTTTTTAAGTGCCAAGATTTTCATTTTTAACAAATGTACTGAATCTACAGTGAAACACAGTTTAAATATCTATTATTTAAACTGTTACTACACAGAAACTATTTTTATACTTAGTGAACTCACTTTGTATACACGCCGCTCCACACTGCTGAGATCCGGGTTCACTGGCAATGTGGGTGGACTTTTGATCAGGCAGCAATCCCAATTATTTCCTATAGAAGGCACAACGCCACTTGCTGGACAAAGAGGCTTAGCCCACTTCTTTTTTTATAAAGTATTACCGGTTTCACAGATTGTAACAAAACGAATACTGAATTTTAGTTAAACATTTACAATTGTTTTTGTTAAAACGAATGTAAGTGTTTCAAAGCTACAGGTGAAAAGTTCACTTGTAGCTACAATGTGCTCTGGAGAGCGCGCTAAGGTAAGTATTAACCGCTTAAAAAAAATAAATAAAGTAAACAAATTTTCGTCAGTATTTTTTTGTTCTCATTAATTTTCTTTGTGCATTCATTCGGATATTAATTTTTCATTAAAATGAAATGAAAATCTGATTTTCGGCACAACAGTGCATTTGTACGAAAACAAATGCACATCTCTACTATATAAAGAATGAGAAGGAAGACGGTAAGATTCCTGTGTGTACCCCATGCACTGTTAATATTTAGCTTTATGTTCACCTTTCTGCACCCTCACATTTTATGGTCTAGAACCATCCTTTGTTCTCTTCAGTAGCTGTTGCACCTGTAGAAGTATAATATTTGTGCATCTGGATGATTATAATAGCACATTATTTATTCATGTTCACCTAGATTACGAGTTTTGTGTTACGGTTTTAACGCTGAAAAAATGGCTATTTCAGCATTTAATTAGCAACGCAGCCATTACGAGTCTTGTCGGTATAGGTAAACCGCAAGCATTTTAGCCTGTAATGCAACGTCAATCCTGCACTCAAAAAAATTACGTTTTTGCGTGGGATTTCCATAGCGCTAGTATTACAAGTTGTGCGGTGAGGCTAAAATGCTTGCGTTCCAGCCTATATTGACACAATCCGTTCCGCCATCTGAGAGCAGTAGTTATGAGTTTTGCGCAACAAAACTGTTACACAAAACTCATAACTAAAATGTTACAAAGTACACTAACACCCATAAACTACCTATTAGCCCCTAAACTGAGGCCCTTCCGCATCGCAAACACTATTTAAAATTTATTAACCCCTAATCTGCCGCTCCGACATCGCCGCTACTAATAAAAGTTATTAACCCCTATTCCGCTGCTCTCCGACATCGCCACCACTATAATAAAGTTATTAACCCCTATTCCCCGCACACCCCAACATCGCCGCCACTAAATACAGTTATTAACCCCTAAACCTTTGGCCTCCCACATCACCGTCACTAAATAAACCTATTAACCCCTAAACTGTCAGCTACCCACATTGCAAAAAACTAAATGAAACTATTAACCCCTAAACCTAACAACCCCCTAACTTTAAATTAAAATTACAATATTCCTATCTTAAAATAAATAAAAACTTACCTGTGAAATTAAAAAAATATATGTTTAAACTAACAATTAACCTAACATAACTATTATACTAAAATTAAAATAACTACCAATTAATTACAATAAATTACACATTAAAAAAAAACTAACACTACTAAAAAAATTTAATTCTAAAATTAAAAAAAATTAAAAATACTAAATTACAAAAAATAACAAACACTAAATTACGAAAAATAACAAAATTATCCAAAATAAAAACAATTACACCTAATCTAATAGCCCTATAAAAATAAAAAAAGCCCCCCCAAAATAAAAAACCCTAGCCAACAATAAACTACCAATAGCCCTTAAAAGGGCCTTTTATAGGGCATTGCCCTAAAGAAATCAGCTCTTTTACCTGTAAAAAAATACAAAGGCCCCCCAACAGTAAAACCCACCACCCAACCAACCCCCCAGAATAAAAAAACTAACTCTAACAAAAACCTAAGCTACCCATTGCTCTGAAAAGGGCATTTGTATGAGCATTGCCCTTAAAAGGGCATTTAGCTCTTTTGCATTGCCCTTAAAAGGGCATTTAGCTCTTTTAAAAACGCCCAAACCCTAATTTAAAAAAAAAAAAAACACCCAAAAAAAGTTAAAAAAAAAACCCTTAACACTAACCCCCGACGATCCACTTACAGTTTCTGAAGTCCGGACATCCAGGCAACGAGAGTCTTCATCCAGGCGGAGAGGTCTTCATCCATCCAGGCGGCGTCTTCTATCTTCATCCAGGTGTCAACTTCTATTTTCATCCCAGCTGCGTCTTCTATCTTCATCCCAGCGGCGTCTTCTATCTTTATCCCGGCGGTGCAAAGCGGGTCCATCCTTGAAGACATCCGGCGCGGAGCGTCCTCTTCATACGGTCACCGCCGTACACTGAATCTTCAATGCAAGGGAACCTTTTCAAAATGGCGTCCCTTGCATTCCTATTGGCTGATTGACTTTTTGAAATTCAAATTAGCCAATAGGATGAGAGCTACTGAAATCCTATTGGCTTTTCAAATCAGCCAATAGGATGAGAGTTACTGAAATTCTATTTGCTATTCAAATAAGCCAATAGAATTTCAGTAGCTTTCATCCTGTCTCTGGGAGAGTGATATAAACGCTTACTTTATAGTTAATTGTGAACGTTTGTTTTATGTTTTCCCTATGATATCCACCATATTCTGTATTCTTTATGTTGGGTATGCTATAGCAGATAACATTTTCCGGCTCAAACACTAAATATTGTTTTAGTCTTGGATGTACTATTTAAAGTGACAGTTTTGCCTTTAATAATATTTTGTGGATTAAAATATTATATGGTGAATCCTTCATAACCTTTTAGTTTTTCATTTTTAAGTGACAAGCTTTTTCAATAAATTCTGTTGGGTTTTCAAACACTAAATATTGTTTTATTAATTCTGCAATTATATGTGTTGTTGCTAGCTGGATCTCTTGAGTTAGAGATAGTGCGGTGAACCTGAGACTTTGTCTCCTGGGATGATGCTGTTCGGGCAATGCCACAGCTTTAGCCCTTTACGTCCCAAGCCTCTATGGCATTACATGCAGTGCCCTGCGGTTCCTCTCAATCTCCTGGAGGAGTGTATTTGCCTACGGATGTTGCAGCTCAGGTATTCTCTGCGGTATCTGTGGTTTTATCTGTTTTTTTCCTTACCTACAGGGAAAACGCAAGAGGACATTTAAAATTCAGATAGTAAGCTTTCTGTTCCTCATTCTGCTACACAGGTGTAAGGATTCCATTCCTGGTTTTCCTTGCTACTGCAGCTCACCTTCACACACCTGTATTTAAGTCATGTCTCCGCCCCAAACAAGTGCTTAGTTATTGTGTTCACTACAGCTAAGCTGTTTGCTCAGTTCTTAAAAGAGCACCTTTTTTCATGGAAATTGAATACAGATAATATACAAGCATTGGATTACAAATACCAGTCCCATCTGGGTTATTATTGCTCTGCTTCCTCACACAGTACCAGAATTGCTATATACCTACAAACTTGCCTAATTGATCTCTCGGATTCCATACGGTTACACTGCCTGCTAACTGCAGTTCCTTTCTGCTTTCTCTACTGAGGATATTCACACTGCTTAAGTTACTTACAATCTGTGAGCTACCGGAACTTACACGGGTACTATCAAGTGAGTTAATTTTCAGCTTACGCTCTTAGTACACACGGACTTTGCTATAACATCCTCATACCTTCCACTTTTTGGGGAATCGGAGATAAGTTATTTGGAAGCCACCTCCGTTACAGCGATACGGTGCTAGTGTGACGTCACCGAAAGGGAATTCCCCTGCAGTCAGTCACGCCTCTACCTGCGGATTCAAGTTTCACTGCGCTAGTTCCTGGCTACACAGAAGGAGTCACTGAAGCCTGTCAGCAGCTGCACATCACAAGGCCTCACACTTGCACACAGGATTATTAAGAGAGAGTTCAAAGCCATAACACTGCCTGTTACATTGAGAGTGAAAGTAACAATTTCTTTTCACGAATAGCAGTATTGCTAAATCATTAGTTGTCATATCCCTCGTTATTGACCAAAGTGTCATTTGATAAAATCTCACTCTGAAAGAACACAGCCTATGCTAATACAATAGTCTGTTGCTTAGAGTGATACATTTTAAAAGTAACAGCTCCGGCAGTTGCGATCCTATTTAAGATAAGTCATTATAGAATCTTACAACAGGTCACTCTCTCTCCTAAGTCTGGTGAGGAGGATTCGCCTGTAGATTCTGAGGGTAAAATTTCAGATTCGGACAGTATAATTCCTTCATCTGATGCTGTAGTGGTCTCCTTCAGATGTATGCTTGCACACCTTGTGTACTGTTAAAGGAGGTTTTGGCTACTTGGAAGACATTGATTCCCTGTCGTTGTCAACCTTTGAAAGTTTTGTGAACTTTATTATTTCTATGATGTTCCTTCCTATGAGGAGGTGTTTTCTAGACGTGACTTGGATGTTTTTACAGGAATAGGAGAAGCTAGGGATACCTTTCTCCCTGTCTCCCGTCCTTTAAAGGTGCCTTAAGTGGAAGGGAGCTTTTCTACTATGGCTCAGAGAACTTTGATACCTATGGGGTGTAGCTGCTCCTTTACAGATCCATGCATAAGAAGCTGGAGGTTAATTGTTGATTTAGAGCAATGCCTTGTTATTAGACTTGCTGTGCTAGCCTGTCGTGCTTGTGGCTGAAATCTTGGAAATCAGCTGAGAAGCTTACCTGCGGCTTAGTGGTACAGCCTAGGTTTTCTAGTTCTGCAGTTGCAGGTTCTTATTTTACAGGGAGTGCAGAATTATTAGGCAAGTTGTATTTTTGAGGATTAATTTTATTATTGAACAACAACCATGTTCTCAATGAACCCAAAAAACTCATTAATATCAAAGCTGAATATTTTTGGAAGTAGTTTTTAGTTTGTTTTTAGTTTTAGCTATTTTAGGGGGATATCTGTGTGTGCAGGTGACTATTACTGTGCATAATTATTAGGCAACTTAACAAAAAACAAATATATACCCATTTCAATTATTTATTTTTACCAGTGAAACCAATATAACATCTCAACATTCACAAATATACATTTCTGACATTCAAAAACAAAACAAAAACAAATCAGTGACCAATATAGCCACCTTTCTTTGCAAGGACACTCAAAAGCCTGCCATCCATGGATTCTGTCAGTGTTTTGATCTGTTCACCATCAACATTGCGTGCAGCAGCAACCACAGCCTCCCAGACACTGTTCAGAGAGGTGTACTGTTTTCCCTCCTTGTAAATCTCACATTTGATGATGAACCACAGGTTCTCAATGGGGTTCAGATCAGGTGAACAAGGAGTCCATGTCATTAGATTTTCTTCTTTTATACCCTTTCTTGCCAGCCACACTGTGGAGTACTTGGACGCGTGTGATGGAGCATTGTCCTGCATGAAAATCATGTTTTTCTTGAAGGATGCAGACTTCTTCCTGTACCACTGCTTGAAGAAGGTGTCTTCCAGAAACTGGCAGTAGGACTGGGAGTTGAGCTTGACTCCATCCTCAACCCGAAAAGGCCCCACAAGCTCATCTTTGATGATACCAGCCCAAACCAGTACTCCACCTCCACCTTGCTGGCGTCTGAGTCGGACTGGAGCTCTCTGCCCTTTACCAATCCAGCCACGGGCCCATCCATCTGGCCCATCAAGACTCACTCTCATTTCATCAGTCCATAAAACCTTAGAAAAATCAGTCTTGAGATATTTCTTGGCCCAGTCTTGACGTTTCAGCTTGTGTGTCTTGTTCAGTGGTGGTCGTCTTTCAGCCTTGGCCATGTCTCTGAGTATTGCACACCTTGTGCTTTTGGGCACTCCAGTGATGTTGCAGCTCTGAAATATGGCCAAACTGGTGGCAAGTGGCATCTTGGCAGCTGCACGCTTGACTTTTCTCAGTTCATGGGCAGTTATTTTGCGCCTTGGTTTTTCCACACGCTTCTTGCGACCCTGTTGACTATTTTGAATGAAACGCTTGATTGTTCGATGATCACGCTTCAGAAGCTTTGCAATTTTAAGAGTGCTGCATCCCTCTGCAAGATATCACTATTTTTGACTTTTCTGAGCCTGTCAAGTCCTTCTTTTGACCCATTTTGCCAAAGGAAAGGAAGTTGCCTAATAATTATGCACACCTGATATAGGGTGTTGATGTCATTAGACCACACCCCTTCTCATTACAGAGATGCACATCACCTAATATGCTTAATTGGTAGTAGGCTTTCAAGCCTATACAGCTTGGAGTAAGACAACATGCATAAAGAGGATGATGTGGTCAAAATACTAATTTGCCTAATAATTCTGCACTCCCTGTATGTTTCCTCCTAATCCAAGCTTCTGGCGTTTCTTTTCTTTTCAAGGATGGACCTTGTTGGGATTTGGTCTGGCAGAATTATCCTTTGCCTTTACGGGGGAAATACCACCCATCAAGAGAGTAGACTAAAGGAAAGTTTTCCTTTTTTCTATTTCTGCAGGGTCAGTCAATTCTTTGAGAATCCAACCAAACTTAGTCCATTCTAAGATTCCTCCCAAGGGTAGATTTCTCCTTCTGGGGTATCTGCAATCCAGGTATGATGAGAAGCATTCATTGAAATGGGTTCAGGACTTTTTCTGGGAGTGATAGTCCCAGTCCCAGTATGGGAACGGGATCTAGGTATTTATCTCAAGTTTCTCAGGTTCTGCCCTTCAAAGTAGTATTTATTCTCCTTTGCTGCAAGTGGGCCTGTTCATACCGAATATAGACCTGAAGGATGTGTATTTATTGTTCCCATGATCGGGATCTTCTCAAGTCTCTGAGTTTCGTCTTCTTTGAAAGACTTGTAGGTCTTGGGGTATTGCAAGGGTGCTTTCTGTACAATATATGGTTCAGGTGTCATCCTTCCTTCGAGCAAACTCTCTTTTGGGAGATCTTATCCAATCTACTTTCCCATGGATGGGAAATGAATCTGGAGCAGAGTTTCCTTGTTCCATCCACAAGGGTGAGTTTTTTGGGGGGGACCTTAATATATTCTCTATCTAGGAGAAAATTCTGTCAGAGGTCAGCTAATCAAGGTTTTTTCCTTTTCCTATCTCTGCTGTCTACTGTCCGGCCAACAGCAGGCTCTAATGGTCCGGTTGATAGCTTACCCATCTTGCAACCAGAGGGTTGAGATTTTGAATCTAGCTGCAGTTGATTTTCCCTTCACTTTTCAGTGACTCTATGTATGGAGGGAATTGGTCTGATGGTTTCCATGGACATCATTCCCTTTTTGCTATTATCCATACAATGGAGATCATTCGGATCTGTCTCAGGAGATAGATCTAAATCAACCATCAAGAGACTTTCTCCCATGGTGGTTTTTCAGGAGTATCTGTCTCAGTGCTTCTGGAGACATTCTTGGGTGATGTGACCACATACACTAGCCTGCTGGGCTGGTAAGCAGTCTGGGACATATTTAAGGGGGAGTTGAAAGAGATTCGCAATGTTCTGAGGTCTTGGCCTCAGTCGTCCTTAGGTTGGTTCCAGTCGGACAAGGTCACCTCAGTGGCTTACATCAGTAGCCGTGTTGTCTAAGGCACTGGATTAAACCTCCAGTTTCCTTGGAGGCGTGGGTTCGGATCCCACCACTCCAGAATCCAGTTAACCTATGCAGTGCATGGATATGATTTAATCCAGAGGAACTCGGAGTTCCTTAGTCATGTAGGAGGTGACTTGGATTGTCTGTGGGCGGAAGCTCACAATTGCTGTTTGTCATCCACTTTCCAGGGGTGGACAACTAGGAATCGGATTTCTGAACAGACAGATATTTCATCTGGGGAGTGGGACTCTCCATCCGGAGGTGGTCTCCAGGTAAACCCTCAAATGGGGGGTTTCTGAAGTTGGATTTTGAGGGCATTTTGGCAGAACGTCAAGCTTCCAAGATAAGGTCAAGGTCTAGTGATCCGCAGACTGTTCTGATAGATGTCCTGGTGGCTTTTCCTGGGATTTCAATCTCGCATCCCAGTTTCCTCCGTTTGCTTCCTTCCATGAGCCATTGCTTGTGTCAAACAGGAGAGAGCTTCAGTAATTTTGATAGCTCCTGCGTGGCCTCGCAGGATTGGGTATGCAGACCTAGTGGAGATATCGTCTCTCTCACCTGGAGATTTCCTCTGAGGAAGGAGTTTCTAATTCAGGGTCTTTTTCTTCTCCAAAATATCATTTCTTGGAAGCTGACTGCTTTGAGATTGGACGCTTAGTTTGGTTTAAGCGTGGGTTTTCTGAGTCGGTTATTGAGATCATGTTACTGGCTTGTAGCCTGTTACTTGAAACATTTACCATAGGATATGGCGTAAATGTCCTTATAGTGTGAATCCGTAGGTGTCATATATGGCCTGGCCCTTTAAGGTTTAGTTACCTTTTTTTCCCAACTGCCTATTTAAGCCCGCCTCTTGCACAGTGCTTGGTATTTTGATTTTGGCTGTTGCCTTATTGTGCTCCTAAGCCTTCCTACAGTTCAGGATTGAACTTTCTACTTATACTAAACCTTTTGTGGTTTAAACCTTCCTAGAGAGGAATCTGCCAACAGTATTTCATGTTCCTAATAGGATATAATTGTTTTTGAACTTTTCTCTCTTTTCAGCATCTGTTACTATCACCTTGTCAGCTGTTGCTGATACAAAGACCTTATCCGGATCCTCTTTCAAGCCTGAGCACATCCAAGGTATTTGCCCTTATGCTCTTTTGTCTTCCTCAGATTTTGCATTTACCGTATCTGTATCACAGCCCGTCTCACGGATCCACTTCCTACCTGACACTCCATTCAAGCTATATGCAGATCCGTCATCTCTCCTCCATAGTGAGGTCACATCACATGACCGGACTCTCAGTTACAAGCTGCCATTGCAGAGAAGAACTGCTACTTTGTTTCTGATCACAATTCACTCAAGTACCAGCATAACTGAGTTGTACCATCTGGCAGATAAGTTTGTTACATTGTAGATGCAAGTAACCGCACTGTTTCCTGCTTAACCCTGTGTTGTACTTGTGCCTGACGAATCCTGTCTTTTCAGTATTGTTATATGTACTGCTCATTCTCCTCTGCATTACTGTTATATGCTAAAACAGATTCTGTTGCCATACCTACTAAAGCAGTGCAAAACTGGTCTTGTGTTAAAAACAAAAACAGTCTATAATCAAAACACCTGATTCCTTTTACCAATTAGAGGAAACTCTTAGTGTGAGACTGTTATATAAATACTTTCTGACATTCTAATTATATTTAAGTACTAAGGCATAACATAATACCAAGCCAAAAAAAAGGTAACTAAACCTCAAAGGGCCAGGCCATATATGACAGTAGGCTACTCTAGGAGTAGGGTCAGGGTTCTTAGGATTTTGCTCATTCTGTGGGAGCACACTGGCATGGCCTAGTGGTTAGCCCTGATGCTTCTGGAATGGAAGGTTGTGAGTTCAAATCCAGCTCAGCATGTTTGCTTTAAGGTCTGGAGTTTTGTCAGTCAGTTCTCTGAAGGGTCAGATTTCTGCATTTTCTTTTCTTGTTGCATAAGCGTCTGGCGGACATGCCAGATGCGCAATTATTTTTTTGTCAGGCCTTGGTCAGAATCAGGCCTGTGTTTAAGTCTGTTGCTCCTCCTGGGAGCCTTAACTTTTGTTCTTAAAGTTTTGCAGCAAGCTCCATTTGAGCCATTGCATTCCATAGATATTAAGTTGTTATCTTGGAAGGTTTTGTTTCTTATTGCTTCTCTTCTGATCGGAGAGTGTCTGAACTCTCAACTTTGCAGTGTGATTCGCCTTATTTTATCTTTCATGCCGATGAGGCGGTTCTTCATACTAAGTTACGTTCCTTTCTAAAGTGTTAATCAGGAAATTGTTGTTCCTTCTCTTTGTCGTAGTTCTTCTTTTCTGAAGAACTTTTGTTGCACAACTTGGTGGTTGTGCGTGCTTTACAATTTTATTTACAGACAACTAAGGATTTTCACCAGTCTTCTGCCCTGTTTGTTTCTCTGGGAAACGTAAGGGTCAGAAAGCTTCTGTTACTTCTCTTTCTCTCTGGTTGAGAAGTATAATTGGTTTTGCTTATGAGACTGCTGGGCAGCAGTCTCCTGAGACTGAGAATTACAGCTCACTCCACTAGGGCTGTCTCTTCTTCTTGGGTTTTCAAGAATGAAGCTTCTGTGGAATGGATTTGCAAGGCTGTAACTTGGTCTTCTCTGCATTCCCTGTCCAAATTTTACAAATTGGATTATTTTGCCTCGGCTGAGGTCCTTTTGGGAGAAAGGTTCTTCAAGCAGTGGTGCCTTCTGTTTAGGTTACCTGTCTTGTCCCTCCCTAATCATCAGTGTCCTCTAGCTTGGGTATTGGTTTCCAACAGTAATTGATGATTCCATGGACTCACCGTATCTTCGAAAAGAAAACAAAATTTATGCTTACCTAATAAATTTATTTATTTCCGGATACAGTGAGTCCACGGCCCGCCCTTTATTTTAAGACAGTTATTTTTAACTTTAACCTCAGGCACCTCTACACCTTGGGGCCTAGTTATCAAGCCGTCTACTTTTCTGGCTTCGCCGGCCCAATACGCCCGCCTAAGCTCGCCTCACATCGCCGCCGCGGACCTGAAAAAATACTCCTAAGTTATCAAATAAAGCTGTGAAAAAGCTGCGGGGCGATGAGCAGCGGACTGTGAGAGTTATCACTCATCCGATCTCGCTGCCCTTCGGCTTTTTCCCAGCTTTATTGCTAGCCTGTCACTAAGCACTCACACTAAACTACACTGTTCTATCCCTATACCGGCGCCCCCGGAGCCTCCCGCAACTCAATAAAGTTAGTAACCCCTAAACCGCCGCTCCTAGACCCTGCCGCAACTCTTATAAATGTATTAACCCCTAAACCGCCGCTCCCGGACACCGCTGCCACCTACAGTATACCTAGTAACCCCTATCCTGCCCCCCCTACACCGTCGCCCTCTATTATAAAGTTATTAACCCCTATCCTGCTGATCCCGCACCTCTCCGCAACTAAATAAATAGTTTAACCCCTAAACCGCCGCTCCCTGAACCCGCCGCAACCTATATTAAACCTATTAACCCCTATCCTGCCCCCCCTACACTGTCGCCACCTATAATAAATTTAATAACCCCTAATCTGCCCCCCCTACACCGTCGCCACCTATAATAAATTTATTAACCCCTAATCTGCCCCCACTACACCGCCGCCACTGTAATTATTAACCCCTAAACCTAAGTCTAACCCTAACCCTAACGCCCCCCTAACTTAAATATTAATTAAATAAATCTAAATAAATTAACTCTTATTAACTAAATGAATCCTTTTTAAAACTAAATACTTACCTTTAAAATAAACCCTAATATAGCTACAATATAAATAATAATTATATTCTAGCTATCTTAGGATTTATTTTTATTTCACAGGTACCTTTCAATTTATTTTAACCAGGTACAATAGCTATTAAATAGTTATTAACTATTTAATAGCTTACCTAGCTAAAATAAAGAGAAATGTACCTGTAAAATAAATCCTAACCTAAGTTACAATTACACCTAACACTACACTATACTTTAATAAATTATTCCTATTTAAAAATAAATACTTACCTGTAAAATAAACCCTAAGATAGCTACAATATAATTAATAATTATATTATAGCTATCTTAGGATTTATATTTATTTTACAGGTAACTTTGTATTTATTTTAGCTAGTTAGAATAGTTATTAAATAGTTATTAACTATTTAATAACTACCTAGCTAAAAGAAATACAAAATTACCTGTAAAATAAATCCTAACTTAAGTTACAATTAAACCTAATACTACACTATCATTAAATTAATTAAATAAACTACCTACAAATAACTACAATTACATAAAGTACAAAAAATAAAAAAGCTAAGTTACAAAAAATAAAAAAAGCTAAGTTACAAAAAATAAAAAAATAAGTTACAAACATGTTAAAAATATTACAACAATTTTAAGCTACTTACACCTAATCTAAGCCCCCTAATAAAATAACAAACCCCCCCAAAATAAAAAAAATGCCCTACCCTATTCTAAATTAAATAAAGTTCAAAGCTCTTTTACCTTACCAGCCCTTAAAAGGGCCATTTGTGGGGGCATGCCCCAAAGAAAACAGCTCTTTTGCCTGTAAAAGAAAAATACAACCCCCCCCAACATTAAAATCCACCACCCACATACCCCTAATCTAACCCAAACCCCCCTTACAAAAACCTAACACTAATCCCCTGAAGATCATCCTACCTTGTCTTCACTCAGCCGAGCAGCGATGGAACCGAAGTGGACATCCGGAGCGGAAGAAGTTAATCCTCCAAGCGGTGCTGAAGAAATCTTCCATCCGATGAAGTCATCATCCAGGCGGCGCTGAAGAAAAGTCTTCGATCCGGCCAATGTCATCTTCAAAGAGGCGCTGAAGAGGTCTTCTATCCGGGCGATGTCATCTTCCAAGCCGGGTCTTGAATCTTCCTTCCGCCGACGCAGAACCTCCTTCTTCACCGACGGACTACGACGAATGAAGGCTCCTTTAAGGGACGTCATCCAAGATGGCGTCCCCTCAATTCCGATTGGCTGATAGGATTCTATCAGCCAATCGGAATTAAGGTAGGAAAAATCTGATTGGCTGATGGAATCAGCCAATCAGATTGAGCTCGCATTCTATTGGCTGTTCCGATCAGCCAATAGAATGCGAGCTCAATCTGATTGGCTGATTGGATCAGCCAATCGGATTGAACTTGAATCTGATTGGCTGATTCCATCAGCCAATCAGAATTTTCCTACCTTAATTCTGATTGGCTGATAGAATCCTATCAGCCAATCGGAATTGAGGGGACGCCATCTTGGATGACGTCCCTTAAAGGAGCCGTCATTCGTCGTAGTCCGTCGGTGAAGAAGGAGGTTCCGCGTCGGCGGAAGGAAGATTCAAGACCCGGCTTGGAAGATGACTTTGCCCGGATAGAAGACCTCTTCAGCGCCTCTTTGAAGATGACATCGGCCAGATCGAAGACTTTTCTTCAGCGCCGCCTGGATGATGACTTCATCGGATGGAAGATTTCTTCAGCGCCGCTTGAAGGATTAACTTCTTCTGCTCCGGATGTCCACTTTGGTTCCATCGCTGCTCGGCTGAGTGAAGACAAAAGAGCTGTTTCTCCTGTTAAGTGTAGTCAGTCCACGGGTCATCCATTACTTATGGAATATATCTCTTCCTAACAGGAAACTGCAAGAGAATTACCCAGCAGAGCTGCTATATAGCTCCTCCCCTCACCTATCATACTCAGTCATTCTCTTGCAGCCTAACTAAAAAGGAAGCTGTGAGAGATCTGTGGTGTTTTTTAACTTAGTTTATTTCTACAATCAAAAGTTTGTTATTTTTAAATGGCACCGGAGTGTGCTGTTTATTCTCAGGCAGCATTAGAAGAAGAATCTGCCTGGGTTTTTTTCTATGGTCTTAGCAGACGTAACTAAGATGTTTCTCATCTGAGGAGTGAGGTAACTTCAGAGAAGGGGAATAGCATGCAGGGCTCCCCTGCAACAAATGAGGTATGTGCAGTAATTTATTTTCTGAGGAATGGAATTGACTGAGAAAATACTGCTGATACCATTGTAAAGTAAGTTCAGCCTTAAATGCAGTGATAGCGACTGGTATCAGGCTGATGTGTGTGTGTGTGTACACTGAATGTATTTTTCTAAGGAATGGAATTGACTCTGAAAATACTGTTAATACTGAAATAATGTATGAGCCTTAACTGCAGTAAAAGCGACTGGTAGCAGGCTTATTAATAATAATACATAACTTTCAAATGTATGTTTAAAACGTTTACTGGCTTGTTAATCGTTTTTGTGAGGTACTTGGTGATAAAACTTATTAGGGCATGATTTTTACCACATGGCCATTTTTGTTTTCTGCATAGAAACAGTTTCTGAGCTTCCCCACTGTTGTAATATGAGTGGGAGGGGCCTATTTTAGCGCTTTTTTGCGCAGTAAAAATTCAGTCACAATCTGTCTACTTCATCCTCCATGATCCAGATCGTCTCTAGAGAGCTCAGGGGTCTTCAAAATCCATTTTGAGGGAGGTAATCAGGCACAGCAGTCCTGTGACAGTGTATTTGACTGTGAGAAAAACGTTAATTATATAATTGTTATCCGTTTTTGGGTGCTAAGGGGTTAATCATCCATTTGCTGGTGGGTGCAATCCTTTGCTAACTTAATACATTTACTGTGAAAATTTGGTTGCTATAACTATTTTGGTCATTGTTATTTCAACTGTGTCAGTTTTTCTGTGCTTCTTAAAGGCACAGTAACGTTTTTTATATTGCTTGTAAATTAATTTTGAAAAGTATTTCCAAGTTTGCTAGTCTCATTGCTAGTTTGTTTAAACATGTCTGACTCAGATGAATCTCTTTGTTCACTATGTTTAAAGGCCAATGTGGAGCCCAATAGAAATTTGTGTACTAATTGCATTGATGCTACTTTAAATAAAAGTCAATCTTTACATGTAAAGAAATTATCACCAGACGACGAGGGGGAAGTTATGCCGACTAACTCTCCTCACGTGTCAGTACCTTCGCCTCCCACTCAGGAGGTGCGTGATTTTGTGGCGCCAAGTACATCAGGGAGGCCCTTACAAATCACTTTGCAAGACATGGCTACTGTTATGACAGAAGTATTATCTAAGTTGCCAGAATTAAGAGGCAAGCGCGATAGCTCTGGGTTAAGGATAGAGCGCGCGGATGAGATGAGAGCCATGTCAGATACTGCGTCACAGTTTGCAGAACGTGAGGACGGAGAGCTTCATTCTGTGGGTGACGGATCTGATCCAGGGAGACTGGATTCAGAGATTTCCAATTTTAAATTTAAGCTAGAGAACCTCCGCACATTGCTAGGGGAGGTATTAGCGGCTCTGAATGATTGTAACACGGTTGCAATTCCAGAGAAATTATGTAGGTTGGATAGATACTATGCGGTACCGGTGTGTACTGACGTATTTCCTATACCAAAAAGGCTTACAGAGATTATTAGCAAGGAGTGGGATAGACCGGGTGTGCCTTTTACCCCTCCTCCCATATTTAGGAAAATGTTTCCTATTGACGCCACCACACGAGACTTATGGCAGACGGTCCCTAAGGTGGAGGGAGCAGTTTCTACTTTAGCTAAGCGTACCACTATCCCGGTGGAGGATAGTTGTGCCTTTTCAGATCCAATGGATAAAAAATTAGAGGGTTACCTTAAGAAAATGTTTGTTCAACAAGGTTTTATTTTACAGCCCCTCGCATGCATTGCGCCTGTCACTGCTGCGGCAGCATTCTGGTTTGAGTCTCTGGAAGAGGCCATTCGCTCAGCTCCTTTGGATGAAATAATCAACAAGCTTAAGACACTTAAGCTAGCTAACGCATTTGTTTCAGATGCCGTTGTGCATTTAACCAAACTTACGGCTAAGAACTCCGGATTCGCCATCCAAGCGCGCAGAGCGCTATGGCTTAAATCCTGGTCAGCTGACGTGACTTCTAAATCTAAATTGCTTAATATTCCTTTCAAAGGGCAGACCTTATTCGGGCCCGGCTTGAAAGAAATTATTGCTGACATTACAGGAGGTAAGGGCCATGCTCTACCTCAGGACAGGGCCAAATCAAAGGCCAAACAGTCTAATTTTCGTGCCTTTCGTAACTTCAAGGCAGGAGCAGCATCAATTTCCTCCGCTCCAAAACAGGAAGGAGCTGTTGCTCGTTACAGACAGGGCTGGAAAGTTAACCAGTCCTGGAACAGGGGCAAGCAGGCCAAGAAACCTGCTGCTGCCCCCAAAACAGCATGAAGAGAGGGCCCCCTATCCGGAAACGGATCTAGTGGGGGGCAGACTTTCTCTCTTCGCCCAGGCTTGGGCAAGAGATGTCCAGTATCCCTGGGCGTTGGAGATCATATCTCAGGGATATCTCCTGGACTTCAAAACTTCTCCTCCACGGGGGAGATTTCATCTTTCAAGGTTATCAGCAAACCAAATAAAGAAAGAGGCATTTCTACACTGTGTACAAGACCTCTTACTAATGGGGGTAATCCACCCAGTTCCGCGGACGGAACACGGGCAGGGATTCTATTCAAACCTATTTGTGGTTCCCAAGAAAGAGGGAACCTTCAGGCCAATCTTGGACTTAAAAATCCTAAACAAATTTCTAAGAGTTCCATCATTCAAAATGGAAACTATTCGAACCATCCTTCCCATGATCCAAGAGGGTCAGTACATGACCACAGTGGATCTAAAGGATGCCTACCTTCACATACCGATTCACAAGGACCATTACCGGTATCTGAGATTTGCCTTCCTAGACAGGCATTACCAGTTTGTAGCTCTTCCCTTCGGATTAGCTACGGCTCCAAGAATCTTTACAAAAATTCTAGGATCACTTCTGGCGGTACTAAGACCGCGAGGCATAGCGGTGACTCCGTACCTAGACGACATTCTGATACAAGCGTCAAGTTTTCAAACTGCCAAGTCTCATACAGAGATAGTTCTGGCATTTCTAAGGTTGCATGGGTGGAAGGTGAACGTGGAAAAGAGTTCTCTATTACCACTTACAAGAGTTCCCTTTCTAGGGACTCTTATAGATTCTGTAGAGATGAAAATTTACCTGACAGAGGCCAGGTTATTAAAACTTCTAAATGCTTGCCGTGTCCTTCACTCCATTCCACACCCGTCAGTAGCTCAGTGCATGGAAGTAATCGGCTTAATGGTAGCGGCAATGGACATAGTACCATTTGCGCGCCTGCATCTCAGACTGCTGCAATTGTGCATGCTAAGTCAGTGGAACGGGGATTACTCAGATTTGTCCCTCCTACTAAATCTGGATCAAGAGACCAGAGATTCTCTTCTATGGTGGCTTTCTCGGCCACATCTGTCCAAGGGATGACCTTTTGCAGGCCAGATTGGACGATTGTAACAACAGACGCCAGCCTTCTAGGCTGGGGAGCAGTCTGGAATTCCCTGAAATCTCAGGGATTATGGACTCAGGTGGAGAAACTCCTCCCAATAAATATTCTGGAGTTAAGAGCAATATTCAATGCTCTCCTAGCTTGGCCTCAGTTAGCAACTCTGAGGTTCATCAGATTTCAGTCGGACAACATCACGACTGTGGCTTACATCAACCATCAAGGGGGAACCAGAAGTTCCCTAGCGATGTTGGAAGTCTCAAAGATAATTCGCTGGGCAGAGTCTCACTCTTGCCACCTGTCAGCGATCTACATCCCAGGCGTGGAGAACTGGGAGGCGGATTTTCTAAGTCGCCAGACTTTTCATCCGGGGGAGTGGGAGCTTCATCCGGAGGTCTTTGCTCAACTGATTCGTCGTTGGGGCAAACCAGATCTGGATCTCATGGCGTCTCGTCAGAACGCCAAGCTTCCTTGTTACGGATCCAGGTCCAGGGACCCGGGAGCGTTGCTGATAGATGCTCTGACAGCCCCTTGGGTCTTCAACATGGCTTATGTGTTTCCACCATTCCCAATGCTTCCTCGTTTGATTGCCAAGATCAAACAGGAGAGAGCTTCGGTGATTCTGATAGCGCCTGCGTGGCCACGCAGGACCTGGTATGCAGACCTAGTGGACATGTCGTCCTGTCCACCGTGGTCTCTGCCTCTGAGACAGGACCTTCTAATTCAGGGTCCTTTCAAACATCCAAATCTAATTTCTCTGAGGCTGACTGCATGGAGCTTGAACGCTTGATTCTATCAAAGCGTGGCTTCTCGGAGTCGGTTATTGATACCTTAATACAGGCTAGGAAGCCTGTTACCAGAAAAATTTACCATAAGATATGGCGTAAATATTTACATTGGTGCGAATCCAAGAGTTACTCATGGAGTAAGGTTAGGATTCCTAGGATATTGTCCTTTCTACAAGAGGGTTTAGAAAAGGGCTTATCTACTAGTTCGTTAAAGGGACAGATTTCTGCTCTGTCTATTCTTCTACACAAACGTCTGGCTGAAGTTCCAGATGTTCAGGCTTTCTGTCAGGCTTTAACTAGGATTAAGCCTGTGTTTAAGTCTGTTGCTCCGCCGTGGAGCTTAAACTTAGTTCTTAATGTTCTTCAAGGCGTTCCATTTGAACCCCTTCATTCCATTGATATCAAGCTGTTATCTTGGAAAGTTCTGTTTTTGATGGCTATTTCCTCGGCTCGAAGAGTCTCTGAGTTATCTGCCTTACATTGTGATTCTCCTTATCTGATTTTTCATTCAGACAAGGTAGTCCTGCGTACTAAACCTGGGTTCTTACCTAAGGTAGTTACTAACAGGAATATCAATCAAGAGATTGTTGTTCCATCTCTGTGTCCTAACCCTTCTTCAAAGAAGGAACGACTTTTGCATAATCTGGACGTAGTCCGTGCCCTGAAATTCTATTTGCAGGCAACTAAGGATTTTCGTCAAACTTCTTCCCTGTTTGTCGTTTACTCTGGACAGAGGAGAGGTCAAAAGGCTTCGGCTACCTCTCTCTCTTTTTGGCTTCGTAGCATAATACGCTTAGCCTATGAGACTGCTGGACAGCAGCCTCCTGAAAGGATTACAGCTCATTCTACTAGAGCTGTGGCTTCCACCTGGGCCTTTAAAAATGAGGCCTCTGTTGAACAGATTTGCAAGGCTGCGACTTGGTCTTCGCTTCACACTTTTTCAAAATTTTACAAATTTGACACTTTTGCTTCGTCGGAGGCTATTTTTGGGAGAAAGGTACTTCAGGCAGTGGTTCCTTCTGTTTAATGTTCCTGCCTTGTCCCTCCCTTCATCCGTGTACTTTAGCTTTGGTATTGGTATTCCATAAGTAATGGATGACCCGTGGACTGACTACACTTAGCAGGAGAAAACATAATTTATGCTTACCTGATAAATTCCTTTCTCCTGTAGTGTAGTCAGTCCACGGCCCGCCCTGTTTTCTCCAACATTGGTGTGTCCGGTCCACGGCGTCATCCTTGCTTGTGGGATATTCTCTTCCCCAACAGGAAATGGCAAAGAGTCCCAGCAAAGCTGGTCACATGATCCCTCCTAGGCTCCGCCCACCCCAGTCATTCTCTTTGCCGTTGCACAGGAAACATCTCCACAGAGATGGTTAAGAGTTTTTTGGTGTTTAAATGTAGTTTTTATTCTTCTATCAAGTGTTTGTTATTTTAAAATAGTGCTGGTATGTACTATTTACTCTGAAACAGAAAAGGATGAAGATTTCTGTTTGTAAGAGGAAGATGATTTTAGCAGACAGTAACTAAAATCGATTGCTGTTTCCACACAGGACTGTTGCGATGAAGTAACTTCAGTTGGGGGAAACAGTTAGCAGACTTTTCTGCTTAAGGTATGACTAGCCATATTTCTAACAAGACCATGTAATGCTGGAAGGCTGTCATTTCCCCTCATGGGGACCGGTAAGCCATTTTCTTAGTCAAACATAAAACAATAAAGGGCTTAAAAAAAGGGCTTAAAAACTGGTAGACATTTTTATGGGCTAAAACAATTGCTTTATTGGGGCATATTATGCAGATTCTAGCTAATAATTGGCATTATAATCTTGGGGAACGTTTAAAAAACGGCAGGCACTGTGTTGGACACCTTTTTTAGTCTGGGGGCCTTTCTAGTTATAGACTGAGCCTCATTTTCGCGCCATTACTGCGCAGTTGTTTGGAGAGCAAGGCATGCAGATGCATGTGTGAGGATCTAAGAATCACTAAAAAAGCTTCTAGAAGGCGTCATTTGGTATCGTATTCCCCTCTGGGCTTGGTTGGGTCTCAGCAAAGCATATAGCTGGGACTGTATAGGGGTCAAATTTAAAAACGGCTCCGGTTCCGTTATTTTAAGGGTTAAAGCTCTGAAATTTGGTGTGCAATATTTTTAATGCTTTAAGACACTGTGGTGAAATTTTGGTAATTTTTGAACAATTCCTTCATACTTTTTCACATATTCAGTAATAAAGTGTTTTCAGTTTGAAATTTAAAGAGACAGTAACGGTTTTATTTTAAAACGTTTTTTGTGCTTTGTTGACAAGTTTAAGCCTGTTTAACATGTCTGTACCATCAGATAAGCTATGTTCTATATGTATGAAAGCCAACGTGTCTCCCCATTTAAATTTATGTGATAATTGTGCCATAGTGTCCAAACAAAGTAAGGACAGTAATGCCACAGATAATGATATTGCCCAAGATGATTCCTCAAATGAGGGGAGTAAACATGATACTACATCATCCCCTACTGTGTCTACACCAGTTTTGCCCACACAGGAGGCCCCTAGTACATCTAGTGCGCCAATACTTATTACCATGCAACAATTAACGGCTGTAATGGATAACTCCATAGCAAATCTTTTATCCAAAATGCCTACTTATCAGAGAAAGCGCGATTGCTCTGTTTTAAACACTGAAGAGCAAGAGGGCGCTGATGATAACTGTTCTGACATACCCTCACACCAATCTCAAGGGGCCATGAGGGAGGTTTTGTCTGATGGAGAAATCTCAGATTCAGGAAAAATTTCTCATCAAGCTGAACCTGATGTTGTGACATTTAAATTTAAATTAGAACATCTCCGCGCACTGCTTAAGGAGGTGTTATCTACTCTGGATGATTGTGACAATTTGGTCATTCCAGAGAAATTATGTAAGATGGACAAGTTCCTAGAGGTTCCGGTGCCCCCCGACGCTTTTCCTATACCCAAGCGGGTGGCGGACATAGTAAATAAAGAGTGGGAAAAGCCCGGCATACCTTTTGTTCCCCCCCCTATATTTAAGAAATTATTTCCTATAGTCGACCCCAGAAAGGACTTAAGGCAGACAGTCCCCAAGGTCGAGGGGGCGGTTTCTACTCTAAACAAACGCACTACTATTCCTATTGAAGATAGTTGTGCTTTCAAAGATCCTATGGATAAAAAATTAGAGGGTTTGCTTAAAAAGATTTTTGTACAGCAAGGTTACCTTCTACAACCAATTTCATGCATTGTTCCTGTCACTACGGCAGCGTGTTTCTGGTTCGAGGAACTAGAAAAGTCGCTCAGTAGAGAATCTTCGTATGAGGAGGTTATGGACAGAGTTCAAGCACTTAAATTGGCTAACTCTTTTGTTTTAGATGCCGCTTTGCAATTAGCTAGATTAGCGGCGAAAAATTCAGGGTTTGCTATGGTGGCGCGCAGAGCGCTTTGGCTAAAGTCTTGGTCAGCGGATGTGTCTTCCAAGACAAAATTGCTTAACATTCCTTTCAAAGGTAAAACATTATTTGGACCAGATTTGAAAGAGATTATTTCAGACATCACTGGGGGAAAGGGCCACGCCCTCCCACAGGATAGGTCTTTTAAGGCTAAAAATAAGCCTAATTTTCGTCCCTTTCGCAGAAACGGACCAGCCTCTAATTCTGCATCCTCTAAGCAAGAGGGTAATACTTCACAACCCAAACCAGCCTGGAAACCAATGCAAGGCTGGAACAAGGGTAAGCAGGCCAAGAAGCCTACCACTGCTACCAAAACAGCATGAAGGGATAGCCCCCGATCCGGGACCGGATCTAGTGGGGGGCAGACTCTCTCTCTTTGCTCAGGCTTGGGCAAGAGATGTTCAGGATCCTTGGGCACTAGAAATAGTTTCTCAAGGTTATCTCCTGGAATTCAAGGAACTACCCCCAAGGGGAAGGTTCCACAGGTCTCACTTATCCTCAAACCAAATAAAGAGACAGGCATTCTTACATTGTGTAGAAGACCTGTTAAAGTTGGGAGTGATACATCCAGTTCCAATAAGAGAACAAGGAATGGGATTTTATTCCAATCTGTTCATAGTTCCCAAAAAAGAGGGAACATTCAGACCAATTTTGGATCTGAAGATCCTAAACAAATTTCTCAGGGTACCATCGTTCAAAATGGAAACTATTCGAACGATTCTACCCACCATCCAGGAAAGTCAATTTATGACTACCGTGGATTTAAAGGATGCGTACCTACATATTCCTATCCACAAGGAACATCATCAGTTCCTAAGGTTCGCTTTTCTGGACAAGCATTACCAGTTTGTGGCACTTCCATTCGGATTAGCCACTGCTCCAAGGATTTTCACAAAGGTACTAGGGTCCCTTCTAGCGGTTCTAAGACCAAGGGGCATTGCAGTAGTACCTTACTTGGACGACATCCTAATTCAAGCGTCGTCCCTGTCAAAAGCAAAGGCTCATACGGACATCGTCCTAGCCTTTCTCAGATCTCACGGATGGAAGGTGAACAAAGAAAAAAGTTCTCTGTCCCCGTCAACAAGAGTTCCCTTCTTGGGAACAATAATAGATTCCTTAGAAATGAGGATTTTTCTGACAGAGGTCAGAAAATCAAAACTTCTAAGCTCTTGTCAAGTACTTCATTCTGTTCCTCGTCCTTCCATAGCGCAGTGCATGGAAGTAATAGGATTGATGGTTGCAACAATGGACATAGTTCCTTTTGCACGAATTCATCTAAGACCATTACAACTGTGCATGCTCAGACAGTGGAATGGGGATTATACAGACTTGTCTCTGATGATTCAAGTAGATCAAAAGACCAGAGATTCACTCCGTTGGTGGCTGACCCTGGACAATCTGTCACAGGGAATGAGCTTCCGCAGACCAGAGTGGGTCATTGTCACGACCGACGCCAGTCTAGTGGGCTGGGGCGCGGTCTGGGAATCCCTGAAAGCTCAGGGTCTATGGTCTCGGTAAGAGTCTCTTCTCCCGATAAACATTCTGGAACTGAGAGCGATATTCAATGCTCTCAGAGCTTGGCCTCAACTAGCAAAGGCCAAATTCATAAGTTTTCAATCAGACAACATGACGACCGTTGCATATATCAATCATCAGGGGGGAACAAGGAGTTCCCTGGCGATGAAAGAAGTGACCAAGATAATTCAATGGGCGGAGGATCACTCCTGCCACTTGTCTGCGATCCACATCCCAGGAGTGGAAAATTGGGAAGCGGATTTTCTGAGTCGTCAGACATTCCATCCGGGGGAGTGGGAACTCCATCCGGAAATCTTTGCCCAAATAACTCAATTATGGGGCATTCCAGACATGGATCTGATGGCGTCTCGTCAGAACTTCAAGGTTCCTTGCTACGGGTCCAGATCCAGGGATCCCAAGGCGACTCTAGTAGATGCACTAGTAGCACCTTGGACCTTCAACCTAGCTTATGTATTCCCACCGTTTCCTCTCATTCCCAGGCTGGTAGCCAGGATCAATCAGGAGAGGGCCTCGGTGATCTTGATAGCTCCTGCGTGGCCACACAGGACTTGGTATGCAGACCTGGTGAATATGTCATCGGCTCCACCATGGAAGCTACCTTTGAGACAGGACCTTCTTGTTCAGGGTCCATTCGAACATCCGAATCTGGTTTCCCTCCAACTGACGGCTTGGAGATTGAACGCTTGATTTTATCAAAGCGTGGGTTTTCAGATTCTGTAATAGATACTCTGATTCAGGCTAGAAAGCCTGTAACTAGAAAAATATGGAAAAATATATCTGTTGGTGTGAATCCAAAGGATTCCCATGGAACAAGATAAAAATTCCTAAGATTCTATCCTTTCTACAAGAAGGTTTGGAGAAAGGATTATCTGCAAGTTCTCTAAAGGGACAGATCTCTGCTTTATCTGTTTTACTTCACAAAAGACTGGCAGCCATGCCAGATGTTCAAGCATTTGTTCAGGCTCTGGTTAGGATCAAGCCTGTTTACAGACCTTTGACTCCTCCCTGGAGTCTAAATCTAGTTCTTTCAGTTCTTCAAGGGGTTCCGTTTGAACCTTTACATTCCATAGATATTAAGTTACTATCTTGGAAAGTTTTGTTTTTAGTTGCAATTTCTTCTGCTAGAAGAGTTTCAGAGTTATCTGCTCTGCAGTGTTCTCCGCCCTATCTGGTGTTCCATGCAGATATGGTGGTTTTGCGTACTAAGCCTGGTTTTCTTCCGAAAGTTGTTTCTAACAAAAATATTAACCAGGAGATAGTTGTACCTTCTTTGTGTCCGAATCCAGTTTCAAAGAAGGAACGTTTGTTACACAATTTGGACGTAGTCCGTGCTCTAAAATTCTATTTAGAGGCTACTAAAGATTTCAGACAAACATCTTCCTTGTTTGTTGTTTATTCTGGTAAAAGGAGAGGTCAAAAAGCGACTTCTACCTCTCTTTCCTTTTGGCTTAAAAGCATTATCCGATTGGCTTATGAGACTGCCGGACGGCAGCCTCCTGAAAGAATCACAGCTCACTCCACTAGGGCTGTGGCTTCCACATGGGCCTTCAAGAACGAGGCTTCTGTTGACCAGATATGTAAGGCAGCGACTTGGTCTTCACTGCACACTTTTGCCAAATTTTACAAATTTGATACTTTTGCTTCTTCGGAGGCTATTTTTGGGAGAAAGGTTTTGCAAGCTGTGGTTCCTTCCGTTTAGGTGACCTGATTTGCTCCCTCCCTTCATCCGTGTCCTAAAGCTTTGGTATTGGTTCCCACAAGTAAGGATGACGCCGTGGACCGGACACACCAATGTTGGAGAAAACAGAATTTATGCTTACCTGATAAATTACTTTCTCCAACGGTGTGTCCGGTCCACGGCCCACCCTGGTTTTTTAATCAGGTCTGATGAATTATTTTCTCTAACTACAGTCACCACGACCAGCTTTGCTGGGACTCTTTGCCATTTCCTGTTGGGGAAGAGAATATCCCACAAGTAAGGATGACGCCGTGGACCGGACACACCGTTGGAGAAAGTAATTTATCAAGTAAGCATAAATTCTGTTTTTACGGCAGGTCTAAATTTTAATTAAACTCCAGTCACCACTGTACCCTATGGTTCCTCCTTTCTCGTCTGCTTTGGTCGAATGACTGAGTATGATAGGTGAGGGGAGGAGCTATATAGCAGCTCTGCTGGGTAATTCTCTTGCAGTTTCCTGTTAGGAAGAGATATATTCCATAAGTAATGGATGACCCGTGGACTGACTACACTACAGGAGAAAGGAATTTATCAGGTAAGCATAAATTATGTTTTTCTTTGGGGCATGCCCCCACAAATGGCCCTTTTAAGGGCTGGTAAGGTAAAAGAGCTTTGAACTTTATTTAATTTAGAATAGGGTAGGGCATTTTTTTATTTTGGGGGGGTTTGTTATTTTATTAGGGGGCTTAGATTAGGTGTAAGTAGCTTAAAATTGTTGTAATATTTTTAACATGTTTGTAACTTATTTTTTTATTTTTTGTAACTTAGCTTTTTTTATTTTTTGTACTTTAGTTAGTTTATGTAATTGTATTTAATTGTAGTTATTTGTAGGTAGTTTATTTAATTAATTTAATGATAGTGTAGTATTAGGTTTAATTGTAAATTAAGTTAGGATTTATTTTCCAGGTAATTTTTTATTTCTTTTAGCTAGGTAGTTATTAAATAGTTAATAACTATTTAATAACTATTCTAACTAGCTAAAATAAATACAAAGTTACCTGTAAAATAAATATAAATCCTAAGATAGCTATAATATAATTATTAATTATATTGTAGCTATCTTAGGGTTTATTTTACAGGTAAGTATTTATTTTTAAATAGGAATAATTTATTAAAGTATAGTGTAGTGTTAGGTGTAATTGTAACTTAGGTTAGGATTTATTTTACAGGTACATTTCTCTTTATTTTAGCTAGGTAAGCTATTAAATAGTTAATAACTATTTAATAGTTATTGTACCTGGTTAAAATAAATTGAAAGGTACCTGTAAAATAAAAATAAATCCTAAAATAGCTAGAATATAATTATTATTTATATTGTAGCTATATTAGGGTTTATTTTAAAGGTAAGTATTTAGTTTTAAATAGGATTCATTTAGTTAATAAGAGTTAATTTATTTAGATTTATTTAATTAATATTTAAGTTAGGGGGGCGTTAGGGTTAGGGTTAGACTTAGGTTTAGGGGTTAATAATTTTATTACAGTGGCGGCGGTGTAGTGGGGGGCAGGATAGGGGTTAATAAATTTATTATAGGTGGCGAGGGTGTAGGGGGGGCTGATTAGGGGTTATTAAATTTATTATAGGTGGCGACGGTGTAGGGGGGGCAGGATAGGGGTTAATACATTTAATATAGGTTGCGACAGGTTCAGGGAGCGGCGGTTTAGGGGGTAATAACTTTATTTAGTTGCAGCGGTGTAGGGGGGACAGATTAGTGGTGTTTAGACTCGGGGTACATGTTAGGGTGTTAGGTGTAGACAGCTCCCATAGAAATCAATGGGATGTCGGGCAGCAGCGAACTTGTACTTTCGCTATGGTCAGACTCCCATTGATTCCTATGGGATCCGCCGCCTCCAGGGGTGGCGGATTGAAAACCAGGTACGCTGGGCCGTAAAAGTGCCGAGCGTACCTGCTAGTTTTTTGATAACTAGCAAAAGTAGTGAGAATGTGCCGCACTTGTGTGCGGAACATCTGGAGTGACGTAAGAATTGATCTGTGTCGGACTGAGTCCGGCGGATCGAAGCTTACGTCACAAAATTCTACTTTTGCCGGTCTCGAGCCTTTGATAACTAAGGCGTATCAGCCTCGCCACAAATACGCTGCGGAATTCCAGCGTATTTGAGGTTGACAGCTTGATAACTAGGCCCCCTTGTGTTATTTCCTTTTTCTCCATTTTCCTTTGGTCGAATGACTGGGGATTGTGGGAAGGGAAGTGACATATAACACCTTTGCTGTGGTGGTCTTTGTCTCCTCCTGCTGGCCAGGAGTGATATACCCAACAGTAACTGATGATTCCGTGGACTCACCGTATCCGGAAATAAATAAATGTATCAGGTAAACATAAATTTAGTTTTTTTAGATTAGGGTTTGGGCTTTTTTAAAAGGCTAAATGCACTTTTAAGAGCAATGCAAAAGTGCTAAATGCCCTTTTGAGGGCAATGGGTAGCTTAGGTTTTTGTTAGAGTTAGGTTTTTTATTTTGGAGGGTTGGTTGGGTGGTGGGTTTTACTGTTGGGGGGTCTTTGTATTTTTTTACAAGTTAAAGAGCTGATTTCTTTAGGGCAATGCCCTACAAAAGGCCCCTTTAAGGGCTATTGGTAGTTTATTGTAGGCTAGGGTTTTTTTTTATTTTGGGGGGGCTTTTTTATTTTTATAGGGCTATTAGATTAGGTGTAATTGTTTTTATTTTGGATAATTTCCGGCTAGATTACGAGTTTTGCGTTATGAGGGGTGCGGTTGTAACTTGCACGTTATTGTCAGCGATCACTTCCCTACAGCGCTGGTATTACAGGTTTTCATAAACCCGGCGTTAACAGGCAAGAAGTGAGTGTAGAGCAAAATTGTGCTCCATACCGCACTCCAATACCAGCACTGCTGAAAGCCGCGGAGAGCTGGTTTAACGTGCTTGTGCACGATTTCCCCATAGACATCAATGGGGAGAGCCGGCTGAAAAAAGCCTAACACCTGCAAAAAAGCAGCGTAAAGCTCTGTAACGCAGCCCCATTGATTCCTATGGGGAAACAAAATTTATGTTTACACCTAACACCCTAACATGAACCCCTAATCTTACACTTATTAACCTATAATCTGCTGCCCCAACATCGCCGACACCTACATTATACTTATTAACCCCTAATCTGCCGCTCCGGACATCGCCGCCACTATAATAAACATATTAACCCCTAAACCACTGCACTCCCGCCTTGCAAACACTAGTTAAATAATATTGACCCCTAATCTGCCGCCCCTAACATCACCGCCACCTACCTACATTTATTAACCCCTAATCTGCCGCCCCTAACATCGCTGCCACTATACTAAATTTATTAACCCCTAAACCTAAGTCTAACCCTAACACCCCCTAACTTAAATATAATTAAAATAAATCTAAATAAATATTACTATTATTACCTAAATAATTCCTATTTAAAACTAAATACTTACCTGTAAAATAAACCCTAAGCTAGCTTCAATATAACTAATATTTACATTGTAGCTAGCTTAGGGTTTATTTTTATTTTACAGGCAAGTTTGTATTTATTTTAACTAGGTAGAATAGTTATTAAATAGTTAGTAACAATTTACTAACTACCTAGCTAAAATAAATACAAATTTACCTGTAAAATAAAACCTAACCTGAGTTACACTAACACCTAACATTACACTACAATTAAATAAATGTAATTAATTAAATACAATTACCTAAATTACAATTAAAATACAATTACTGATTGGAACAGCCAATAGAATGCGAGCTCAGTCCTATTGGCTGATTGGATCAGCCAATAGGATTGAAGCGCAATCCTATTGGCTGATTGCATAAGCCAATAGGATTTTTTCACCTTTAATTCCGATTGGCTGATAGAATTCTATCAGTCAGTCGAAATTCAAGGGACGCCATCTTGGATGACGTCACTTAAAGGAACATTCATTCGGGAAGAAGACTTTGTTTGAAGAGGATGCCCCGCGCCGGATGTCTTGAAGATGGATCCGCTCCGCGCCGGATGGATGAAAATAGAAGATGCCGTCTGGATGAAGACTTCTGCCCGTCTGGAGGACCACTTCTGCCGGCTTGGATGAAGACCGGATGGATGTCCGCTCTTCAAAACTGTAAGTGGATCTTCGGGGGTTAGTGTTAGGTTCTTTTAAGGGTTTATTGGGTGGGTTTTAGTTTTAGATTAGGGTTTGGGCAATAGAAAAAGAGCTAAATTCCCTTTTAAGGGCAATGCCCATCCAAATGCCCTTTTCAGGGCAATGGGGAGCTTAGGTTTTTTTAGTTAGGATTTTATTTGGGGGGGTTGGTTGTGTGGGTGGTGGGTTTTACTGTTGGGGGGGGTGTTTGTATTTTTTTTACAGGTAAAAGAGCTGATTTATTTGGGGTAATGCCCCGCAAAAGGCCCTTTGAAGGGCTATTGGTAGTTTATTGTAGGCTAGGGTTTTTTTTTATTTTGGGGGGGCTTTTTTATTTTGTTAGGGTTATTAGATTAGGCGTAATTAGTTTAAATATCTGATCATTTCTTTTTTTATTTTGTGTAATTTAGTGGGGGGGGGGTTGTATTTTAGGTAATTGTATTTAATTTAGGTAATTTATTTAATTGTAGTGTAAGGTTAGGTGTTAGTGTAACTCAGGTTAGGTTTTATTTTACAGGTAAATTTGTATTTATTTTAGCTAGGTAGTTAGTAAATAGTTAATAACTATTTAATAACTATTCTACCTAGTTAAAATAAATACAAACTTGACAGAAAAATAAAAATAAACCCTAAGCTAGCTACTATGTAACTATTAGTTATATTGTAGCTATCTTAGAGTTTATTTTATAGGTAAGTATTTAGTTTTAAATAGGAATTATTTAAGTAATGATAGTAATTTTTATTTAGATTTATTTTAATTATATTTAAATTAGGGGGTGTTAGGGTTAGGGTAAGGGGTTAATAAATTTAGTATAGTGGCGGCGACGTTGGGGGCGGCAGCTTAGGGGTTAATAAATGAAGGTAGGTGGAGGCGATGTTAGGGGCAACAGATTAGGGGTTAATAATATTTAACTATTGTTTTTGCGAGGCGGGAGTGCAGCGGTTTATGGGTTAATATGTTTATTATAGTGGCGGCAATGTCGGGAGCGGCAGATTAGGGGTTAATAATTTTATTTTAGTGTTTGCGATGCTGGAGGGTCGGTTTAGGGCTTAATAGGTAGTTTATGGGTGTTAGTGTACTTTTTAACACTTTAGTTATGAGTTTTATGCTACATCTTTGTAGTGTAAAGCTCATAACTACTGACTTTAGATTGCGTTACAAATCTTGCGGGATAGGCTAGACCGCTCACTTTTTGGCCTCCCAGAAAAAGCTTGTAATATCGGCGCTATGGAAGTCCCATTGAAAAAAAGACTTTACGCAAATTGCGTAAGTTAATTTGCGGTACGGCCAAAAAAGTGTGCGGTGCCCCTAAACCTGCAAGGCTCATAATACCAGCGTTATTGAAAAAACAGCGTTATGAGGCTTAACGCTGCTATTTTACTCATACCGCAAAACTCGTAATCTAGCCGTTCGTTTGTTATTTTTCATAATTTAGTGTTTGTTATTGTTTGTAATTTAGTGTTTGTTATTTTTTGCAATTTAGTGTTTGTTATTTTTTGTAATTTAGTATTTTTAATTTTTTGTAATTTTAGAATTACATTTTTTTAATAGTGTTAGTTTTTTATTTTATTTTAGTATAATAGTTATGTTAGGATAATTGTTAGTTTAAACTTAGGTTCTTTTAATTTCTCAGGTAAGTTTTTATTTATTTTAAGATAGGGATATTGTAATTGTAATTTAAAGTTAGGGGGTTGTTAGGTTTAGGGGTTAATAGTTTAATTTATTTTTTTGCGATGTGGGGGGCTGGCGGTTTAGAGGTTAATAGGTTTATTTGGTGGCGGTGATGTGGGAGGCCAGAGGTTTAGGGGTTAATAACTTTATTTAGTGGCGGCAATGTTGGGGAGCGGTGGAATAGGGGTTAATAACTTTATTTAGGTGTCGGCGATGTCCGGGCATTAGATTAGGGGTGTTTAGAGGATTATGTTAGGGTGCTAGGTTTAAACGTAACTTTTTTTCCCCATAGACATCAATGGGGTTGCGTTACGGAGATTTTCATTCCGCGCTTCAGGTGTTTTTTTCTAACACACTCCCCCAATTGATGTCTATGGGGAAAACGTGCACAACCACATATTCTCAGTCCTTTGATTTTGTGCGGTATGGAGCTTATCTCTACTATATCGCACACACAAGGAGGCTTTTTAGAAACTTGTAATGGCAGCGCTATGGAGGGTGAACGTTCGTTTCGCACCCTCTCTAGCGCAAAACTTGTAATCTAGGCGAGTGTTAGCTAAAGCTCTTCCAAGTACATAAGAAGTAAGTGCTAACTGAAAATACTATATACAAATCTTAGGGTGCAATGAAGCTTCATTACTAAATATGGGCCAGATTATGAGTGGAGCATAAATGTTTGCGCACGAGCAATATCGGGTTTTTGCTTTTATTTGCACGCAGGTTAAATTGCGCTGGTATTACAACACTATCGTTTGAGCGTAATTCAAGTTAATGAGACAAAAATAGTGTCACAAAACATATCAAAATACATTACACAGTACACTTACACTCATAATAGCACCATATATTAAAAATTATTTAAAAAAATATTGTACAATAAAGTTATAAAGGCTCAAAGATATGAGATCTCAGGTATTAGAAAAAAAGGTAGGCAAACGGCTTTAACAAAGAGATACATGTCTAGAGATGTATATTTATGGATATACAGTATACTACAAAAGTGAGAACACCCCTCACATTTTTGTAAATATTTTATTATGTCTTTTCATATGACAACACTGAAGAAATGGTGCAAAACAAAGAATTGGAGCACCTCCACGGAATGTGTATAAAATCTTTTAACCTTTATTCCCAAAAAATCATAAAACACATATATGGCCGCAAAACAGCACAGGTCGAGGGATTATGGTTAGATCCCAGTGACCCACTGACGCGTTTCGGCTAATGAGCCGTAATCGTAGTGTGGTCAGATGACCTTGTCCAGCCTCTTTTAAATTGTAAACTTAACCTTGATTGGCTAAAACCAAAAACTGGGATTTAACCCCTATCCTTCCAATATTTGTTGCAAACACAGCTTTAACAACATCTTCACCAAAGTAACAGTCGAATAAGATATAAGCAATAAATAGAATAAAGTAAAACAAATGAACACCCACATATATATCATATACACAGTATCATCAGATGTGACTATTCAAATTAATGTACATATAGTGTATAATATCTAAAGTATAAGATAAATCCTTTGAGGTGATCATATTATTTCATTGTACAATAAAAGTTGTAGCAAAGTTTTAGGGTATTAAAGTATTAGAGTATAGAAAAGCATGCCTTTAACTAGGTATCGCAACTTCTTACTAAATCTGCTAACTCTGTCTTACACTTGTAAATACCCAGATATTAGATGAACAAATGGACATAGAGACTTCTATCTATGTAAATGTAGATATAAATATAAATCCACATCACACATTGTTTTCAAATATTAAGCCTCAATAGCTATTTACTCTCAATGATACTATTTTATTGTACTTCACTCTGTTGCCTCTATATTAAAACATACCTCAATCTACGTACCTAACATACTCTCCTATTGAACCTGAGTGTAGATAACTTCAGTGTATACCTAACAATATTAAGATGATATTAATGTTGATACTGTTGGTAATGTCCAAACATTCTGAATGATAAATATGTGCTCTGGACACACAGACTGTAAAGACTACTGCCAGAAATTAATTAAATCGTAATCTGAATTTAAACCATATGGTATTCTGGTCTTCAGTCTGGGTATCCAGAACACTTCTCTTTTACCCAAGATGGACTCTGTGTCACCTACCCTGATGTTGGTTTTAACAGTTTCCACTATAGTCCATCTGAGAGAATTATTTTTCTTGTTATGGATATTTTTGAAGTAAAGAACCAAAGGTGTCGTCAGTTTGCCCAGCTTGATGCTGGACAAATGCTTGCGAATTCCGTACCTCACCTTCCTAGTGGTAAGACCTATGTATTGTACTTCATATTCCATGCATGTTAAAAGGTAAACAGAATATGTGGCCCTAGCGTTGGTTCAACTTGCATAATCAAAAGTTTCTCCTGTTACACTACTTCTGAAGCCTGCTCTCCTATCTAATTTATCACAGGCTTTGCACTGAGAATTGCTACACCTGAAAAACCCCTTTGTGTTGTAACTATGAACTGGTCCTGGGGACCTCCGATCTATTTTCAGTAGGTGCTATCCTATTACCTATAGACATTCCCTTCCTAAAGGCAAATCTGCACTTTCTAGGACCAATATCTTCCAATCCATCATCCGCCTTAAGCATAGATAGATTTTTCCTTATAATGTTGCAGATTTGCTCAAATTGGTTACTATATTGGCTAACAAAAGTAACACCCTTAGCTGCTTCACCTCCTCTTCTCTTGTAATTGTACTCAAGGAAATCTGACCTATCCCTGTCATCTATGTTAATTCTGATTGAATCAATATCCTTTTGTTTATATCCTCTTTCCAACAATCTTTTGGTAAGATCTACAGCATGCTTGACATAACTATCTTTACTCGTACAATTCCTTTTAAGCCGTATAAACTGACCCCTCATTACTGATTTAAATACTCTTCTAGGGTGACTGCTCTGGGCATGTAATAAAGTGTTGCCTGTAATAGGCTTTTGATATACTTCAATATCCACTTTCCCTGAGCTACTTCCTTTCAAAGTTACATCCAAGTAGTTTATACTCTCTGTACCAAACTCAAAAGTGAATTTTATTCCTGCATTATTCCTGTTAAGACCATCCACAAACATTCTTGCCTCAGACGGGCCCGGTAATAGACTATACGTTCCTTGTCGGGAAAGCTACCTCCAAAGATGTGAGACAGCTCTCACCAACCCATAAATAGGTTCGCGTAGGATGGGGCAAATTTTAACCCCATAGCTGTCCCACATCTCTGGAGGTAAAACATACCCTCAAAGGCAAAAAAATTGTGGGTCAACAGGAACTCTGTTACACATAAGATATATTTACAAAAGTCATCACTGTAATATTGATTTCTTCGCAAAAAAAGAAATTCAGGGCTTTTAAGCCCTTATCATGTTGTATTGAAGAATACAACGTAGTAACCTCTATAGTCAGCCAATTATAATCTCTCTCCCATGTGATCTCTAAAAGGAGTTGTTAGGTATCCCTTAAAAAACTTGGAAGTTGGGGGGCGGAGCCAACTCTTGGAGCGGCAAGATGCGTCTGGATGAAGCTCCTGAACATAATAGTAAAACTTGAACTATTGGACATTAGTGAGGAAAATTTTTATGTCACAAATGCTTTATTATAAGAAGCGGACACACACTATATACTTTGATTGCAGTTCAGAAGTGGAGATTTGACTGTTATCTTGACCTATGCTCTCCAAGAACGCCATAGGCAATCCTGGGCCTTGTCTATTTTTTCGTGAACCCTGTAGCTGCGGCTGCGGCTATTGCACAAATAATAAAGTCTACTAGCTACGCTAAGCTCATCCGCTTCTTGTTCATTGTGAAGGCACATTATGTAGGTTGAAAGGCATACTCTGACTAGACTGTGCGGCTTACTGGACGCCTTTCAGGCTGTAATGGAAGACACAATCAAGATGGCATTTCAGTCTCCATGTGATTCTACTACGATGCTGACTCCCCAGCCTAATCCTATTCTACTGCGGCAGGATGGTGGCGGTGCTATGGGGCCCCAGCGCTTGCTACCTACCTTTGGTACACCTCAGATTGATTGGGTACCTGGTCGCTTTGCTGTGGAGGAGATGAGGAGGTCTGAGATGTCGATGGATACCGACTACGAGCCGGAGGTGCATGCCTGGAGTGGCATGAAGGCCATTGGTGAAACAAAGGAGATATACGGCAAGGGCAGAGCGACAAGTGGCAAGAAAATAGAGCGATACCGGACTGCTGAGAATTTGATGTATGCAGAGACCGCAGCTCGTTATCCCTTGGGGGTATGTGGGTATACTGTTTCTGACTGCCCGTTCACTATGCTGCTATCCGAGACCGGTTGGACGGTTGGTAATGAGATGCTGATGGAAGCTAATACTTATTGCCCGGGGATCAGTAAGACTCTGGACAAATCTCTCATAATAGAGACTGATGCGGATCGGGGGAGCGCATCAGACATGGTGTTTCGATCTAATAGGCAATCAGATCATTTTGCCCCATACTGTTTATTTGACGAAGAGGTATTTGTGAGAAAGGCCGGTGTTGGATAAAGTACTGGGACAAGTAAAATGGCGAATACGGACTGAGCAAGCCGCCTTTGCCCTGATTTTTGCTGCTTAGAAATGTCTAAATTTTCTCTATGGATAGTATGCTTAGTTTGTTGTTTTTTAGCACTACTGAGTTAAAGGTTCGCGGTGCTTAGAGCGAATGTTTCACCATTGTTCATTAATGTTCCTGCTTTCATACTCTATTAGGCATTAAGAGCTTTTGTTTTCTAAGGCTAAAGCACAGTTTCTAGTTTATAATAGGTTTGCTTCATTACACTTAGTGCAGAGGTGCTAGGAACCTGTTTATAATTTACTGCAAGATCTCTATATACCCAAAGATATAATGCCTATTACACCAGGTTAGTTTCCTAGGTCAAGCGGCAGCTTAGTCTAATGTTAACGTATAGTTACCTCTAGATATAATAGCAAAATGATAAGACAAAATGTTACAGTCATAGGGAGTTTCAGTTTTAACCCACTAGGTATAGTAATGTAGAGGCTTTAATTAGTTATGTCTATGATAATATACAAATAAGGTTCCAGAATTAACTCTATTCAGGTTTTGAAACTTCCGATATATGAATATGTATGGTTTATCTTTAAGTGTTGTCTACTATCCTTTGCTATAGCCTGAATGTGAGGTTTAATTATGTCTCACCCTGTCCTCCATTTTCATTTGTATAGTTTAGTACAGACACTGTGATGCGTGTATGTTATAAGCCTTCTGTTACATGACAAGCTTCGTTTCTCCCGCTATACTATTAACTAGTTAAATTTGGAGAGTGTACTAACTCCCTAGCGTTATTGGTATCTCCCCTCATCCTTTCCCACTCTTGAGAGAGAGAGTGGGTCATATCCCATATCCCTTGTCCGGCTCCGTCCAGTGGTGACGTCAACCCCTGAGGGGGGATATCACAGTTGGCCCTATACCATTTCTCTACAAGCCCAAGAACTCCTCCTGAGATGTAACGAGCTCTACTTTTTCTGCACCCTGGAGTTTGTTTAGTTCCATACCATAAACATTGCCCCAGAAATATTATATACCCGATAGTTATAGGCTTAGAGGTATTGAAGCTTTGGCTCCGCCCTCCCCCCCCTCCCGGGGGTAGTTTACAAAGTAAACAAAGGAACGTAGATTCCCTCGTAATTTCCCCTATTATTCTTTACTTACCTGTTGCAATATAGCAGTTAAGGCTATCCCCCATCCCTCACCACCTTCTATGACATAATAGATCTAGATAATGCTACTCTTAAGTTTTTTATATTCCCCATATTTCTCTCTATTTGCCAATGAGTCACAACCTATTGGTTCGGGAAATAATGTCATAGTTATAAAAGAGGTTAGTATTCCAATACACAGGACCTGTTTATATATTTCCAACCACATGAGTTTATATGGCAAAATGTTCTTCTCCTCTGTGCATCAGCTGTGAATTATGAGCTTTGTTTAATACTCATATTATGGTCGAGACATATACCTAAGTCTGTTATTGCTTTATTTAATACTCATACTATTGTCGAGACATATGCCTATGTCTGTTGTCGTCCTGTAAGCTTGTTTATGTTCAAAGCTGTATGACCTCAATAAAAATAAAGTTTTAAAATAAAAAAAAATAAAAATTGGAAGTTGTTTAACTAGGGGCTGGAGTATTTCATCCAGCCACTGTGAGAGATGTTCAAATACTGAGTTGATACCACTGATGATAGGTCTGCCCACCACATTTGAGAGAGACTTATGGACCTTGGGTAAAAATGTCCAAGTTCCTTTTGAAACTGATGTGTGGGGTTAAATGTAATTTTCTTATATTGTCGGGGGTCATTCAGTTGTCTATATGCCTCATTGATAAAATATGATCTATCCATGGCTACAACTGACCCCCCTTGTCAGCTGCCCTAATCACCAGTTCCTTACGCTCACCTAGCTTGGTGAGTGTTAATTGTTCTTCCTTTGTAAGATTCCTTCTTTTGTTCTTATTTGTACAATAAGCTAATTGATTTAGGTCTCGTTCAACCCTTTTCTGAAATTTTTCTAGGATTTCTCCTCTATACTGAAGCGGATAAAACCTAGAGGCCTCCTTCAATGAGGGACCCTTGTCTATCTGATTATCTGCCAATGTATATAAATGATTTCTTTCATTTTGTAGTATTTCTAAGCTTTCCAGATCACATTCCTCCTGAAAGCTAAGACCTCTGTTGACAGACATTCCATCTCTTTCATACTGAACCACTGTATACTCTTCATAATTGCATTCACTCTTGAAATGCTTCTTTAGAGTTAAATTCCTAATTAATTTATTTACATCGATTAAAGTCTGAAAGAGATTGAAGTCTTCACTTTGAACAAAATTCAAACCTAAGCTTAAGACCTTCAATTCCTTGTCACTAAGCTGGTGTGAGGACAAATTAATAACTGCATTTAACTGTATTTTGTCTGTGACCTCCCTCTCCTCGGGGGAAGGGGGTTTCTTATATCTATTCCACCTCCGTTGGGAAGCTGATTTTGAGCGTGGTTTTGGAGATCGCTGTTATCAGGCACTATACACAGAGTGAATGTGAGTCATGGAGGCCAGGGCAGTGGAAGGTTTGATGGACTTGTGGATTGGATAATCCTGCAGGTGCTAAACTCAAGTGGTATTTTGTTTAACACTGAAGAAATGACACTTTGCTACAATGTAAAGTACTGAGTGTACAGCCTGTATAACAGTGTACATTTGCTGTCCCCTCAAAATAGCCATTAATGTCTAAACCGTTGGCAACAAAAGTGAGTACACCCCTAAGTGTAAATGTCCAAATTGGGCCCAATTAGCCATTTTCCCTCCCCAGTGTTATGTGACTCGTTAGTGTTACAAGGTCTCAGGTGTGAACAGAGAGCAGGTGTGTTACATTTGGTGTTATCGCTCTCACACTCTCTCATACTGGTCACTGGAAATTCAACATGACACCTCATGGCAAAGAACTCTCTGAGGATCTGAAAAAAAGAATTGTTGCTCTACATAAAGATGGCCTTGGCTATAAGAAGATTGCCAAAACCCTGAAACTGAGCTGCAGCACGGTGGGCAAGACCAACAGGACAGATTCCACTTAGAACAGGCCTCGCCATGGTCAAGCAAAGAAGTTGAGTGCACGTGCTCAGCATCATATCCAGAGGTTTTCTTTGAGAAATAGACGTATGAGTGCTGCCAGCATTGCTACAGAGGTTGAAGGGGTATAATTAGGCAGACTACGGGGCATAATAAATTGGCTCCTATGCCTACTCAGAGAGATGGTTGTGGTGTTTATTGCTTCAGTGAACACATAATTTGTCATACAAGCTGCTGCTGACTCTGAGAAGGTGTGGTATTTAAATATTGGTGCCCTCACAGCATATGTGTGTATGCTGCAGAAAACCTGTAATAACTTTTACTAGTAGCATTTTTGCTAATGGAAGTATATTATAAAAATGCTTCTATTTCATATTGAAATGCACCCATGCATATTTCACTTTTGATCTTTCTATCCCTTTAATTGGCCAAACCAGATCATAAAAATAGCATTTTGTACTGTTTGGCTTATTTTCACTGTGTTTTTATACGTGTTTTGGGACAAACGCAGAGGGAAACAGCTTTGCAAAGAACTTCTGCAGCTGCACCTCTGCAAATTTCCTATGGAACAATAAAGTGGAAATCAAATATGCAATCCCATATTTCAGTCTACATTCAGGGCATAAATACAATAAGCTATGTCTGTTTTCCAATCATTAACATGACCCATTTATTATGGTGGCCTTTTGAGCAACTTTAAAAGGACATGAAACAAAAAATAAAGTTTCATTTCCAGACAGATCATACAATTTTAAACAACGTCCCTATTTACTTCTATTACTAAATTTGCTTAATTCTCTTAATATATGTGCAGCCACCAATCAGCATCTAATTTCCAGTAGTGCATTGGTGCTCCTGAGCCTATCTGGGTATGCTTTTCAACAAAGGAATCCAAAAGAATAAAGCAAATTAGATTATGAAAGTAAATTGGAACGTTGTTTAAAATGTTATGCTCTATCTTATTACCTTATTCGAAGCAGCCAATCAGGATCAGGTTTTGAAACTGAACACAACAAGGCTACCAACAGTCATTGTGTTTATACAAAGTGGATTGTTTATAAGTTGTTATCAGATAAAGTAAATTAAGAAAAATATGTAGCAGGGTGAGCCTTGAGACTGAAATTTGCATTTCCATATTTTTAGAGTTAAATTACATGAAACTGGGGACTGGTGTATAATGAAAGTGCATTGCAACGTTTACTACGCAAAATTTAACATTTTATAGTAAAGGGACTGTGCGACTAGCGATGATGATTGGGTCAACTGCAATTTCTGCTCTGGACCAGTAGTTTTCTGTTGCTCCTGAGCAGTACTTTAACTATGTGTTTCATCCCATTTAGGGGGTTAAAAAAATCGCATCTTAGGGTTGTTAGTGATCAAATTACAACCGATTAGACTAGAGTATGTCATTTTTTTTTTAAATTATAATGTCCCTTTGAAATCTCAAGATATTTACTGTCCGTAAAAAAAAAAATGACTATAATTTGGCCTTTATTTCTGAATTTATTCTTTATTAACTGCATAAAATACCAGCTTGGCGGCAAACCAATTTTTACCTCTCGTGCCCATCGCTTAGATATTGGGAGGGAGCTCCTACTATACAAGTATAAAAATAAAATATTACACATTGAGCAATATAGTTTATAGTACACTTATGAGAAACTGATTTGCAATGAATGAGTGGATTTGAATATGTTAAAATGTGATCAACTTATGTTTACTCAATAATTCTGCTTGATCATTACAAATAAGGTGCCAAGTGCCAAGGACCTGCTGCCCATCCCACTAAGTAAACATGTTCACTGTGTAGCATTCACAATCAAACAGTAGTTTCTAAGGGAATTGTCAGCTTAGGTTGATTCATAATGAAAACAGATACAAGCAGCATGATGGTTCTATATACAAACCCTATAATCAGTGGAAGAAATATCAATAATCAATGTGCTAGCTTACAAGTGCTGCGCTAATGTTATCATGGAACCCGATAAGCAAATCTCGCTAACTAGCGCACATATCACAAGTTGAAAGTAAAAACATGCGCTCAATAGTGATGTCGCGAACATAAAATTTTCCCTCCGCAAATGTTTGCGAACGGGCAAACCGGGCGAACCGCCATAGACTTCAATAGGCAGGCGAATTTTAAAACACACAGGGACTCTTTCTGGCCACAATAGTGATGGAAAAGTTGTTTCAAGGGGACTAACACCTGGACTGTGGCATGCCGGAGGGGGATCCATGGCAAAACTCCCATGGAAAATTACATAGTTGATGCAGAGTCTGGTTTTAATCCATAAAGGGCATAAATCACCTAACATTATAAAATATGAGGAAAAAATGGAAAAAACACACTTTTTCTAACTTTGACCCCCAAAATCTACAACCACCAAAAAACAACCATGCTAAATAGTTTCTAAATTTTGTCCTGAGTTTAGAAATACCCAATGTTTACATGTTCTTTGCTTTTTTTGCAAGTTATAGGGAAATAAATACAAGAAGCACTTTGCTATTTCAAAACCACTTTTTTTCAAAATGAACGCTAGTTACATTGGAACCCTGATATCTGTCAGGAATACCTGAATATCCCTTGACATGTATATATATATATATTTTTAGAAGACATCCCAAAGTATTGATCTAGGCCCATTTTGGTATATTTAATGCCACTATTTCACCGCCAAATGCGATCAAATAAAAAAAAATTGTTCACTTTTTCACAAACTTTAGGTTTCTCACAGAAATTATTTACGAACAACTTATGCAATTATGGCATAAATGGTTGTAAATGCTTCTCTGGGATCCCCTTTGTTCAGAAATAGCAGACTTATATGGCTTTGGCGTTGCTTTTTGGTAATTATAAGGCTGCTAAATGGCACTGCGCACCACACGTGTTTTATGCCCAGCAGGGAAGGGGTTAATTAGGGAGCAGGTAGGGAGCTTGAAGAGTTAATTTTAGCTTAAGTGTAGTGTAGTAGACAACCCAAAGTATTGATCTAGGCCCATTTTGGTATATTTAATGCCACCATTTCACCGCCAAATGCGATCAAATTTAAAAAAACTTAAATTTTTTCACAATTTTAGGTTTCTCACTGAAATTATTTACAAACAGCTTGTGCAATTATGGCACAAATGGTTGTAAATGCTTCTCTGGGATCCCCTTTGTTCAGAAATAGCAGACATATATGACTTTGGCGTTGCTTTCTGGTAATTAGAAGGCCGCTAAATGCTGCTGCGCATCACACATGTATTATGGCTAGCAGTGAAGGGGTTAATTAGGTAGTTTGTAGGGAGCTTGCAGGGTTAATTTTAGCTTTAGTGTAGAGATCAGCCTCCCACCTGACACATCAGACCCCCTGATCCCTCCCAAACAGCTCCCTTCCCTCCCCCACCCCACAATTGTCCCCGCCATCTTAAGTACTGGCAGAAAGTCTGCCAGTACTAAAATAAAAGATTTTTAAATGTTTAAAAAAAATTTTTATAGCATATTTACATATGCTGTGGTGTAGCATCCCCCCTTAGCCCCCAACCTCCCTGATCCCCCCCAAAACAGCTCTCTAACCCTCCCCATCTGCCTTATTGGCGGCCATCTTGGGTACTGGCAGCTGTCTGCTATTATTTCACAGTCAAAAAAGTGTTGTTTTTTTTAAATGTACACTACTGTTACACCAGATATGAGTGGTGGCACTGGGCAAGTGGGCACAGTATACGCTGTGAGCCTGACAAACACGCTGGCAGGCAGGCAGGCAACTGCAATTAGATTACACAGGAAAAAAAAAAAAGCAGACTGATGTTCTAGCCCTAAAAAGGGCTTTTTGGGGTGCTGTACTTACAGCAGAGATCAGATGAGTCCTTCAGGACTGTAGTGGACACTGAATACACTAGCCTTGCTATCGATTTCCCTATTAAATCAGCAGCAGCTACACTGTCCCTCCTCTCACTAAGAATACAGCTTCCAAATGAATCTAAAATGGATGCTGTCCAGGAGGTGGGAGGGTCTGGGAGGGAGGGTCTGCCGCTGATTGGCTGGAATGTGTCTGCTGACTGTGAGGTACAGGGTCAAAGTTTACTCAATGATGACGAATAGGGGGCGGACCGAACATCGCATATGTTCGCCCGCCGCGGCAAATGCGAACAAGCTATGTTCGCCGAGAACTCTTCGCCGGCGAACTATTCGCGACATCACTAGCGCTCAAGCTCAAACTAAATGTGTGCTCACAGGATTAATGTGACTGTAAGGGTTAAAAAAAAATGTTCACCAAACACAACATAAGTAAATTTAAATAAACTATTATACTAATATATACACATTCTGATAAAAAATATTTCATATAAATCTTAATAAAAATGTGTTATAAGGTATATAGTATATGACAATATAATTGACTTGAAAGGACCCGGCTATAAAATATATATCTATGTCCAATTATGTCTATATGGATGTATGTTAGAAAGCTGGCTGCACTATTCGGTACTCGTTTCATTTAAAAGTAAATACTGAATTTAAGTTAAACATTTACACATGTACATTTGTTTTCATTAAAATGAATGTAAATGTTCAAAGCTACAGGTGAAGCGCTCACCTGTAGCGTGAATGCTTACCTTAATGCACTCTGGAGAGCACGCTAAACTGATCTTCTTCTTGCCAGAGCTCCGGCTGCGTAAAACAATTTAAACCCCTTAAAAAAGGAAACAAATTAATACTGATGATTTTCGTCACTATTTTTGTTTTCTTTAAAGGGACAGGAAGCCCTACATTTTTATGATTCGGATAGAACATACAATTTCCAATTTACTTCTATTATCAAATTTGCTTAAAGGGACACTGAACCCACATTTTTTTCTTTCATGATTCAGATAGAGCATGCAATTTTAAGCAACTTTCTAATGTACTCCTATTATCAAATTTTCTTCATTCTCTTGGTATGTTTATTTGAAAAGCAAGAATGTAAGTTTAGATGCCGGCCCATTTTTGGTGAACATCCTGGGTTGTCCTTGCTGATTGGACAGCACCAATAAACAAGTGCTGTCCATGGTTCTGAACCACAAATTTGCTGGCTCCTTAGCTTAGATGCTTTCTTTTTCAAATAAAGATAGCAAGAGAATGAAGAAACATTGATAATAGGAGTAAATTAGAAAGTTGCTTAAAATTGCATGCTCTATCTGAATCATGAAAGAAAAAAAATGGATTCAGTGTCCCTTTAAAGGACCACTCAATACAGCAGAATTGCTAAATCAACAAATGCATGATACAAAGACAATGCAATAGCACTTAAGGGTCGAATTATCATTGTGCGAGCGGACATGATCCGATATTGTGGATCATGTCTGCTGCACCTCGATAAATGCTGACAGCATACGCTCTCGGCATTTATCATTGCTCCAGAAGTTCTTGTGAATTGCTGGTGCAATACCGCCCCCTGCAGATTTGCGGCCGCTAGCAGAGGGTGTCAATCAACTCGATCGTATTGGATCGGGTTGATTTCTGTCTGCCGCCTCAGAGCAGGTGGACAGGTTATGGAGCAGCAGTCTTTAGACCGCTGCTTCATAACTTGTGTTTCCGGTGAGCCTGAAGTATTTGCCCGCCTGGATGATGTCTTCTCGCCGCTTGGATGAAGACTTCTCCCGGCTTCGTAAGTGGATCTTCGGGGGTTAGTGTTAGGTTTTAATAAGGGTTTATTTGGTGGGTTTTATTTTTAGCTTAGGGTTTGGGCAATGTAAAAGAGCTGAATGCCCTTTAAGGGCAATGGCCATCCAAATGCCCTTTTCAGGGCAATGGGTAGCTTAGGTTTTTTTAGATAGAATTTCTCTTGTAAGGTGTATCCAGTCCACGGATTCATCCTTTACTTGTGGGATATTCTCCTTCCTAACAGGAAGTGGCAAAGAGAGCACACAGCAGAGCTGTCCATATAGCTCCCCCTCTAGCTCCACCCCCCAGTCATTCTCTTTGCTGGCTCTAAGCAATAGGGTCCCTCTCGGGAGGGTAAAGTGAATGTGGTGTTAGAATTGTAGTTTTATTTTCTACAAGCAAAAGTTTGTTATTTTAAATGGTACTGGTTTGTACTATTTACTCTCTAGCAGAAAAGAGATGAAGATTTCTGCAGAGAGGATGATGATTTTAGCATGTTGTAACTAAAATCCACTGCTGTTCCCACACAGGACTGAGGAGTACCAGAAAACTTCAGTTGGGG
Organism: Bombina bombina; assembly: GCF_027579735.1. NCBI lineage: Eukaryota > Metazoa > Chordata > Amphibia > Anura > Bombinatoridae > Bombina > Bombina bombina. The sequence goes on from NC_069504.1 coordinate 889,842,867, forward strand.
GGAACGGTTTGCAGATTAGACTGCAATAAGGTATGTTCAGTCATTTATTCTAGACAAGACTGTGATAATGCTAGAAGAGACTGACAAGATCCCCATGAGGGAAGGGTAAGCTTTATTCAGAGACTAAGTATGGAATTACAAGCTTATATAATAGGGCTAATTTATGCTGGTTGACACTATTTTATGGCAGGTTGACACTTTTTTATGGCAAACGATTTTTACTAATAAATATCGTTTTTTTGAGACACTTTGAAGGTCCCTTTGGGTTTCTTTCAGGGGTTGTTACCCACATGGCTCTTGGGAGTTTTCTTTAGGCCTCACAGCACCGGAGTAAGGTGGGAGGGGCCTAATTTCGCGCCTCAGATGCGCAGTTAGTTTGACTAGATCTTCAGGCAGTGTTCACATGGAGGCTCCTGCTACAGTTTGAGGACCCATTAGAAGCTTTTTCCCCATAAATCTGACTCCTAAGGGAAGGTAGGGCCACAGCAGAGCTGTGGCAAGGTGCTAAAGTTGTTTTCACCGGTCTGTTAGCTTATTAGTGATCCGGTTTGGGCATTAAGGGGTTAATCATTTTTATTGCTAGTTGTGCAATCTTACCAATGCTTTAGGTACATACTGTGAAAATTTCAAAAAGTTTGGTGCATTTTTCACTGTTTTGAAAAATTGTGTGCCTTTTTTATCTCTTAAAGGCACAGTAATGTTTTTTTGCAAAGTGTGTTTTTGCTTCATTAAACTGATTTCTAAGCCTATTTGTCTTACTACTAGTCTGTTAAACATGTCTGAGTCCAAGGAAAATCCTTGTTCAATGTGTTTAGAAGCCATGGTGGAACCCCCTCTCAGAATGTGTCCCACTCGTACTGATATGTCTATACACTTTAAAGATCATATTGTTGTACTTAAAAATGTGGCCCAAGATGATTCTCAGATTGAAGGTAACGAGGGTAGCCCGTCAACCTCTCCCCAAGTGTCTCAACCAGTTACGCCCGCTGAAGCGACGCCTAGCACCTCTAGTGCGTCTAACTCTTTTACCTTACAAGAATTAGCGGCAGTCATGGATAATTCCCTCTCAGTTTTCTTATCTAGACTGCCCGTGTTACCTGCAAAGCGCGATAGCTCTGTTTTAAGAACAGATTATGAGCATCCTGACGCTTTAGTAGCCGTATCCGATATACCCTCACAACGCTCTGAAGTGGGGGCGAGGGATTTTATGTCTGAGGGAGAAGTTTCCGATTCAGGAAAGGTTTCTCCTCAGACAGATTCAGATACATTGGCTTTTAAATTTAAACTAGAACACCTCCGCTTATTGCTCAGGGAGCTATTAGTTACTCTGGATGACTGTGACCCTATGGTGGTTCCAGAGAAATTGTGTAAAATGGACAAGTACCTAGAGGTCCCTGTTTACACTGATGCGTTTCCGGTCCCTAAGAGGATTGCAGATATCGTTACTAGGGAGTGGGATAGACCAGGTGTTCCCTTTGTTCCCCCTCCTGTTTTTAAGAAAATGTTCCCCATATCTGACCCCATGCTGGACTCCTGGCAGACGGTCCCTAAGGTAGAGGGGGCTGTTTCTTCACTTGCTAAACGCAACCATACCAATCGAAGACAGTTGTGCTTTTAAAGACCCTATGGATAAAAAGTTAGAGGGTTTACTTAAGAAATTTTTTGTTCAACAAGGTTTTCTTCTCCAACCTATTGCGTGCATTATTCCTGTAACTACTGCAGCTGCTTTCTGGTTTGAGGCGCTGGAAGATGCGCTCCAGACGGAGACCTCATACGAGGACATTATGGATAGAATTAAGGCTCTAAAGCTGGCTAATTCTTTTATCACAGATGCCGCTTTTCAACTAGCTAAGTTAGCGGCAAAAAATTCAGGTTTCGCCATTTTGGCGCACAGGGCGCTATGGCTAAAGTCCTGGTCGGCCGATGTGTCGTCAAAATCCAAGCTCTTGAACATCCCTTTCAAAGGAAAGACCCTCTTCGGGCCTGAATTGAAAGAGATTATTTCAGAAATCACTGGGGGTAAAGGCCATGCTCTCCCTCAGGACAAGTCCTTTAAGACAAAGAATAAACAAAATAATTTTCATTCCTTTCGGAATTTCAGGAGCGTTCTCACTTCATCCTCCCCTGCTGCAAAGCAAGAGGGTAATGCTTCACAACCCAAGGCAGCCTGGAAACCTTACCAGGGCTGGAACAAGGGTAAACAGGCCAAAAAGCCTGCAGCTTCCACCAAGACAGCATGAAGGGGTAGCCCCCGATCCAGGACCGGATCTAGTAGTGGGCAGACTCTCTCTCTTCGCTCAGGCCTGGGCAAGAGATGTACACAATCCCTGGGCATTAGAGATTGTCTCCCAGGGATATCTTCTAGAATCCAAGGGGAAGGTTCCACATTTCTCGTCTGTCTACAAATCAGACAAAGAAAGAGGCGTTTTTACGCTGTGTAGAAGATCTACATACAATGGGAGTGATCCACCCAGTTCCAATTGCGGAACAAGGGCTGGGTTTTTACTCAAATCTGTTTGTGGTTCCCAAAAAAGAAGGAACTTTCAGACCAATCCTGGATCTCAAAATTCTAAACAGATTCCTCAGAGTCCCATCATTCAAGATGGAGACCATTCGGACAATCTTACCAATGATCCAGGAAGGTCAATATATGACTACCGTGGATCTAAAGGATGCGTATCTGCACATTCCTATCCACAAAGATCATCACCAGTTTCTCAGGTTCGCTTTTCTGAACAAGCATTATCAGTTTGTGGCTCTTCCCTTCAGGTTGGCCACTGCTCCCAGAATTTTTACAAAAGTGCTAGGGTCCCTCATGGCGGTTCTAAGACCGCGGGGCATAGCAGTGGCGCCTTATCTAGACGACATCTTAATTCAGGCGCCGAATTTCCAAAGAACCAAGTCTCACACGGAAATTGTGTTAGCTTTTCTGAGGTCTCACGGGTGGAAGGTGAACATCAAAAAGAGTTCTCTCTCCCCCCTCACAAGAGTTCCCTTTCTAGGAACTTTGATAGACTCGGTAGAAATGAAAATATTTCTGACGGAGGTCAGAAAGTCAAAACTCTTAACTACTTGCCGAGTCCTTCACTCCATTCCTCGGCCATCTGTCGCTCAGTGCATGGAGACAATCGGACTAATGGTAGCGGCAATGGACATAGTCCCTTTTGCTCGAATACACCTCAGGCCACTGCAACTATGCATGCTCAAACAGTGGAATGGGGATTATGCAGATTTGTCTCCGCAAATACAGTTGGACCAGGAGACCAGAGATTCTCTTCTCTGGTGGTTGTCTCAGGATCACCTGTCGCAGGGAATGGGTTTCCGCAGACCAGAGTGGATCATCGTAATGACCGACACCAGCCTGTTGGGCTGGGGTGCAGTCTGAGACTCCCTGAAAGCTCAGGGCTTATGGTCTCGGGAAGAAGCTCTCCTCTCGATAAACATTCTGGAACTGAGAGCGATATTCAACGCTCTTCAGGCATGGCCTCAGCTAGCTGCGGCCAAATTCATCAGATTTCAGTCAGACAACATCACGACTTAAGCTTACATCAACCATCAAGGGGGGACGAGGAGTTCCCTAGCAATGATGGAAGTAACCAAAATAATCAGGTGGGCGGAGGACCACTCTTGCCACCTCTCAGCAATCCACATCCCAGGAGTAGACAACTGGGAGGCGGATTTTCTAAGTCGTCAGACTTTTCACCCGGGGGGAGTGGGAACTCCACCCGGAGGTGTTTGCCCAACTGACCCAGCGATGGGGCACTCCGGAGTTGGATCTGATGGCATCCCGTCAGAACACCAAACTTCCTCTCTACGGGTCCAGGTCCCGGGATCCCCAGGCGGTGCTAATAGATGCTCTAGCAGCGCCTTGGTCCTTCAATCTGGCCTATGTTTTCCCACCGTTTCCTCTCCTCCCTCGTCTGGTCACCAGAATCAAGCAGGAGAAGTCTTCGGTGATTCTGATAGCGCCTGCGTAGCCACGCAGGACTTGGTATGCAGACCTGGTGGACATGTCATCTGTCCCACCTTGGACTTTGCCAATGAGGCAGGACCTTCTAATACAAGGTCCTTTCAAGCATCCAAATCTAATTTCTCTGCGTCTGACTGCTTGGAGATTGAACGCTTAATTCTATCAAAGCGTGGTTTCTCTGAGTCGGTTATAGATACTCTGATTCAGGCTAGAAAGCCTGTCACCAGGAAAATCTACCATAAGATATGGCGAAAATATCTTTGTTGGTGAAAATCCAAGGGTTACTCATGGAGTAAGATTAGGATTCCTCGGATATTGTCCTTTCTCCAAGAAGGATTAGAGAAAGGATTGTCAGCTTGTTCTTTAAAAGGACAGATATCTGCTTTGTCTATCCTTTTACACAAACGTCTGGCAGAAGTACCAGACGTTCAAGCGTTTACTCAGGCTTTAGTCAGAATCAAGTGAGAAAGGGGACCCCCCAAGCGCCTACCAAACCGGAGGCAAAAGGGGAAAGCAAAATGGGAAAGCACTGTAAGTTTACTACAGTTGAAATTTAATAACAGTTTAAAAACATACAATATATATCATGGATCCATGAGATAAAATAACAGATAAAAACAGATCAAATTATACAAACAATGTGCAAAATGTCGACAACAAATAATCAGCAACAGATATTCAACGGTCCTAGACTGAGATTGCACAGGACTGGGTAATGGGTGTTAAACCATATAAAATCAAATAACTAGTGTCCAAAAGTGTTCAATAGTGCGAAAAATCCAAAATTCAAAATCCAGAATATTAAAAATAAAAATAAAAATATAAAAATCCAGAGTCAATGTGATGAAAACAAGTGTGTCTTTAAAAATAGTGAGTTGTAATTCTGTGGCGAACAAGACAAAAAAATGAAAAGAAAAAATATGCAGTGTAGGCAAAGTGAAAAAAATATCACATAGTAAAAATAGTCACCCAAACCTAAATGGATATTCCTTGTAGTGATCCCACAGTGTAGATAATCTTGATAAAGGCCTGACAGGGGCCGAAACGCGTCGACTGAGTATTGGTAAGCCTATTCCCTTTTATGTACAATTGTGTGAAGTTACCTGCACCATATTTTTCTTTGTATTTTAGGTGGATATCGTTTTTTGGGCCAATCTGGTTCAGTCTTTTAGTCCGTTTTTTCACTCCTGTGGACACTACTTCTCCTCTCCCACCCTCAAGGATTATCTACACTGTGGGATCACTACAAGGAATATCCATTTAGGTTTGGGTGACTATTTTTACTATGTGATATTTTTTTCACTTTGCCTACACTGCATATTTTTTCTTTTCATTTTTTTTGTCTTGTTCGCCACAGAATTACAACTCACTATTTTTAAAGACACACTTGTTTTCATCACATCGACTCTGGATTTTTATATTTTTATTTTTATTTTTAATATTCTGGATTTTGAATTTTGGATTTTTCGCACTATTGAACACTTTTGGACACTAGTTATTTGATTTTATATGGTTTAACACCCATTACCCAGTCCTGTGCAATCTCAGTCTAGGACCGTTGAATATCTGTTGCTGATTATTTGTTGTCGACATTTTGCACATTGTTTGTATAATTTGATCTGTTTTTATCTGTTATTTTATCTCATGGATCCATGATATATATTGTATGTTTTTAAACTGTTATTAAATTTCAACTGTAGTAAACTTACAGTGCTTTCCCATTTTGCTTTCCCCTTTTGCCTCCAGTTTGGTAGGCGCTTGGGGGGCCCCCTTTCTCACTTGACTTCTATTGGTGGTCACTAGGTACACCCCTCCCCCGAGCAAGGGGATTAGAGTAGGCGCTAGTTCCATCTCCCTTTAGTCAGAATCAAGCCTGTTTATAGACCTGTGGCTCCGCCTTGGAGTCTAAATTTAGTTCTTTCAGTTCTTCAGGGGGTTCCGATTGAACCCTTACATTCCATAGATATTAAGCTTTTATCTTGGAAAGTTTTGTTTTTGGTAGCTATCTCTTCTGCTCGCAGAGTTTCAGAGTTATCTGCCTTACAGTGTGATTCACCTTATCTGATTTTCCATGCAGATAAGGTAGTTTTGAGTACCAAACCTGGTTTTCTTCCTAAGGTTGTGTCTAATAGGAATATTAACCAGGAAATTGTTGTTCCTTCTCTGTGTCCTAATCCTTCTTCGAAGAAGGAACGTCTGTTACACAATCTTGATGTGGTTCGTGCCTTAAAGTTCTATTTACAGGCAACTAAGGATTTCAGACAAACATCTTCTCTGTTTGTTATCTATTCTGGTAAGAGGAGGGGTCAGAAAGCGACTGCTACCTCTCTTTCCTTTTGGCTGAAAAGCATCATCCGTTTGGCCTATGAGACTGCTGGACAGCAGCCTCCTGAAACAATTACTGCTCATTCTACCAGAGCAGTGGCTTCCACATGGGCTTTTAAACATGAGGCTTCTGTTGAACAGATTTGTAAGGCAGCGACTTGGTCTTCGCTGCATACTTTTTCCAAATTTTACAAATTCGATACTTTTGCTTCTTCGAAGGCTATTTTTGGGAGAAAGGTTTTGCAAGCAGTGGTGCCTTCCGTTTAAGGTACCTGTCTTGTTCCCTCCCTTCATCCGTGTCCTAAAGCTTTGGTATTGGTATCCCACAAATAAAGGATGAATCCGTGGACTGGATACACCTTACAAGAGAAAACAGAATTTATGCTTACCTGATAAATTACTTTCTCTTGTGGTTAGGGTGACCATATTGCCGCTTTAAAAAGGGACACATATGAAAAATACATATGTAAGGGCTGTTTATAGTGCTGTTTAAATAAATGTTTTGTATAAGAACCCTGACATATGCATTTTTCATATGTGTCCCTTTTTAAAGCGGCAATATGGTCACCCTACTTGTGGTGTATCCAGTCCACGGCCCGCCCTGGCTATTAAGTCAGGTAGATTTTTTGTTTAAACTACAGTCACCACTGCACCCTATGGTTTCTCCTTTTTCTTCCTAACCTCCGGTCGAATGACTGGGGGGTGGAGCTAGAGGGGGAGCTATATGGACAGCTCTGCTGTGTGCTCTCTTTGCCACTTCCTGTTAGGAAGGAGAATATCCCACAAGTAAAGGATGAATCCGTGGACTGGATACACCACAAGAGAAAGTAATTTATCAGGTGAGCATAAATTCTGTTTTTATTTGGGGATTTGGTTGTGTGGGTGGTGGGTTTTACTGTTGGGGAGGATGTTTGTATTTTTATTTCCCAGGTAAAAGAGCTGATATCTTTGGGGCAATGCCCCACAAAAGGCCCTTTTAAGGGCTATTGGCAGTTTAGTTTAGGCTAGGGGTTTTATTATTTTGGGGGGCTATTAGATTAGGAGTAATTAATTTAAATATTTGATCATTTCTTTTTTATTTTGTGTAATTTAGTGTTTATTTTTTTGTAATTTAGTTAATTGTATTTGATTAATGTAATTTATTTAATTTTAGTGTAATGTTAGGTTTTACTGTAAGACAGGTTAGGTTTTATTTTACAGGTAAATTTGTATTTTTTTTAACTAGGTAGTTAGTAAATAGTTAATAACTATTTAATAATGAATTAGTTAAAATAAATACAAATTTACCTGTGAAATAAAAATAAAACCTAAGCTAGCTACAATGTAACTATTAGTTATATTGTAGCTAGCTTAGGTTTTATTTTACAGGTAAGTATTTATTTAGTTTTAAATAGGAATAATTTAGGTATTAATTGTAATTTTTATTTGGAATTATTTTAATTATGTTAAAGTTAGTGGGTGTTGAGGTTAGGGTTACGTTAGGGTTAGGTTTAGGGGTTAATAACTTTAGTATAGTGGCGGTGACATTGGTGGCAGCAGATTAGGGTTTAATAAGTATAGTTAGGTGACGGCGACATTGGGGGCAGCAGATTAGGGGTTAATAAGTGTAGTTAGGTGGCGGCGACATTGGGGGCAGCAGATTAGGGGTTAATAAGTGTAGTTAGGTGGTGGCGATTTTGGGGGCAGCAGATTAGGGGTTAATAACAGTAATGTAGGTTGCGGCAATGTTGGGGGCAGCAGATTAGGGGTAAATAACAGTAATGTAGGTTGCAGCGATGTTGGGGACAGCAGATTAGGGGTTAATAACAGTAATGTAGGTTGCAGCGATGTTGGGGACAGCAGATTAGGTCTTAATAACAGTAATGTAGGTTGCGGCGATGTTGGGGGCAGCAGATTAGGGGTTAATAACAGTAATGTAGGTTGCGGCGATGTTGGGGAAAGCAGATTAGGGGTTAATAACAGTAATGTAGGTTGCGGCGATGTTGGGGGCAGCAGATTAGGGGTGTTTAGACTCAGGGTTTATGTTAGGGTGTTAGGTTTAAACATAAAAAAAAAAAATCCCCATAGACATCAATGGGGCTGCGTTACGGAGCTTTACGCTCCGTGATTGTGGGTGTTAGGCTTTTTTTTAGCCGGCTCTCCCCATTGTTGTCTATGGGGAAATCGTGCACAAGCATGTAACAACAGCTCAAAGCAGCACTGGTATTTGTGTGCGGTATGGAGCTCAACGCTGCCATATCGCCTGCAAATGCCGGCTTTTTTTAAACTCGTAATACCAGCGTTATATGGTGTGAAATACCGCCAAAAAATGCTGTGGTCGTTAATTTCCCTATAGCGCTCAAAACTCGTAATCTGGCTGTCTGTGTATTATAAACAGTTAACATTTTAGTCATGGGATCGGAGGGGGCGAGCAGTTGTTAAGATGGATGCTGCTGAATAAAGTCTGTATTCTTGTTCTAGCTCCTTGCTGTTTGCCAATATGTGTGTATTATTTTTCAACAATTGATACCAAGAGAATGAAGCACATTTGAAAATAGAAATAAATTAAAAAGCATCTTAAAATGTTTTTTTTGTGTTCCGGGGAGAAATAGACATCTGATCAATTGCCTCCGGCCTCTGACCGGGGAGATGCGGACAACTCCTCCGGTTGGAGATCGGGGCCTACTCGTCTTCAGCTTACAGAACTTTTGGCCTATGAAGTGACCCAATTATCTAAGAGGTCTTTACCCCAGCACATTCTGGAATTCGGATCTGTCATGCTGGCTCACCACAGGTTGAAGAGGTGTCGACTGCGTGTTGGAGTGGGCTGACTTTTAAGGATACTTTAACTAAACTAAGGCGGGATGTCTCTCATCCAAACTTAACGATTTGTTTTTTTTTTGTGGTTGTTTCTATGTGTTAAGAAGAGTTTGGCATATATCAACTGCACTAAGATTTAGTTTTGAATGTTTTCTTTATACACATGTGATCAATGTACACCTCAACCCTCATGTCTATTCATATGTCTTAACCCCTCCAGCCAACCCCCAAAAATACCAGCCACTGACATCTCTGAATAGTCTTTCCCTCACGCATGAAAGAAGGTCTATATTGTTGCAGGTTTGTGCTAATGCGAGGACTTGGCAGGATTGACTTACTTTTACCAATAGGCCCACCAGCCCCCACTCCTCATAATACAATACTCCACGGCTTCATTTTGTAATTGACCCTAACAGCTTTCTACCATAGCGTGACGATAGCTGAGCTCGAGTGAGCCCTCCTTTTATCAAACTTAGCCTTGAGGTTGTGCACTAACTTAGAATAAACTTTCCATATTGCTTACTGTGTGTTACAGCTACGCAGATCGCTCTCCTATTCTCAAGCTCCTAAGTCTTAAAGCTGTAGCTCTCATATATATTTCCATTCCTATCATAGCAGGCAGTCCATATACAATTAGAACCTACCCTAATAACTAAACAAGAGCGGCTCTTATCATATATCTGCATATTAATACCATCCTGTATACATATGTCTTATTCTTATATTTGGTACTCTCCCCTATACTATATATACGCTAAGGTCCAAAAGCGACCAAGACAAGTATCTAACCCCCCATCCCATACCAATCTAGAAGTAGGTAGGTCCAAAAGTGGCCTTAGTTTTATGTGGTGTACTCAGGTTAAAAGAGTCCAACATCAAGATTTCATACATGTGTATATTGGACACCTATGTGTGTTTGAGGAGGTTTACATAACTACTTGTATGTCCAGTGTAATTTGCTAGTAGCAGACCACGACTTTGTAGCCTATATGGATAATTTATACTACTGTATAATTTTCATTCTTACTCCTAGATATGATTTATCAGAGGATAAGCGGTGGCGTTACTAGCTTTCCATAATTGTTCTTAGGTGTAAATGTTTCTAGATATGCACTGCACTATATATATTTGTGAAATTCTCTTCCTAATCACATTTCGCCTTGCATATACATAAGAGCTGCTCTTGTCATAGAATTTCATATTAGTATCATTCATTGTTTTACATCTATTGATCATTTTTCTACGCAGTGTTTATCCACTGAAGAATGCTTCTGAAGTACCTAACTAATTTTATTCTATTCTAAATGAATAATTTTTGTGGTTATCATTCTCAGTACAATGTTAATTGCTATATTAATTGGTTCACTTGTGACCATCGAACTAACCACTGTTCAAAGCTCTTATATATATGTTAAAATATTTGCCAGAGCGGCTTTTGTCCGCTGCTTGTTAATATATTCTCTAAACCCTCCTCCAGAATATTTAAAGAATTTATCTTTAGGTCCAAATGTGGCCTTACACTCACAGGAGAGGTTTTTCTCTTATATCCTGAAAAATGAAATTTCATTTTAACCAGTTCAGCACAACCGCTTCTATACATATATTTCATAATATGCTTGTTGTTTTTGTTAACACATCTTTACAATTTAGTTTGTGTAGTGTTTGAACATATTGACTTTGTTGTATGTACTACAAATCTCAATAAAAAAATAATAAAAAAAATAAAAAAATAAAAACAATTACACCTAATCTACTGAAATCCTATTGGTTCATTTGAACAGTTTTTATATTTTTATAGGGCTATTAGATTAGGTGTAATTGTTTTTATTTTTGATCATTTTCTTTATTTGTAATCTTAGATGGGTTTTTTTTTCGTAATTTAGTGTTAATTATTTTTTGTAATTTTAGATTTTTTTAATGTTTTTTTAGTGTTAGGTTTTTTTTTAATTTGTAATTTAGATTTTTTTAATTGGTATTTTTTTTTATTTTATTAAAATAGTTATATTAGGTTAATTTATACTTTAAACTTAGTTTTTTTTATTTCACAGGTAAGTTTTTTAAATTTATTTTAAGATAGTTATATTGTAATTTTAATTTAGGGGGTGTTAGGTTTAGGGGTTAATAATAGTTTAATTTAGTGTTTTGTGATGTGGGGGTTGGAGGTTTAGGGGTTAATACTTTTATAGTGTTGGCGATGTGGGGGGGGCGGCGGTTTAGGGGTTATTAGGTTTATTTAGTGTCGGCGATGTCGGGGAGGAGGCGAATTAGGGGTTAATAGGTTTATTTAGTATCGGTGATGTTGGGTCGGCGAATTATGGGTTAATACATTTATTATAGTGCTTGTGATGCGGGAGGGTGGCTGTTTAGGGGTTAATAGGTAGTTTATGGGTATTAGTGTACTTTGTAACATTTTAGTTATGAGTTTTGTGAAATATTTTTGTGACACAAAATCCATAATTACTGCTCTCAGATGGCGGTATGGATTGTGTCGGTATAGGCTGTAACGCAAGCATTTTAGCCAGACCGCACAACCTGTAAAACAGGCACAATGAAAATCCCACACTCAAATGTAATTTTTTTGAGTGCGGAATAGACGTTACCTTACAGGGTAAAATACTTGTGGTATAGCTATACCGCCGCGACTCGTAATATGCGTTACTGGCCATTCCACGTGCAATGGCCAATTTTACAGCGGTATAGCTGTACCGCAAAACTCGTAATCTAGCCGAAAGTTTATTAATTAACTAAGGTTAATCAGTGCTAAACCACCTTAACGGAATCTGTGATGGCAGGATACCCCAGTCTCTTTTATTAACTGCACATGGTAATTAACAGGGTATTAGTTTGTGTTTGGTTAGCAGGGTTCTTGTGTTCTAAGGGACAGGGATATCAGTGAAAATAAAAAAAATAAAAAAAATATGCTCATTTGACAAAATAAAGCTGCATTATTCATTGAAAAAATTCTTCTCAGATAGGAAGGTACATTGTTATGCAGCTTACAATTTGTGTTTAATGTCCCTTTAGGTATTGGTTATAGAAAAGCTAAATAAACAAGAAGATTACAAAGAAATTACACTCCCAGTGACTGGGTTAGAGAGATAGGTATTAAAATGTTTATTTCAATTACTCTCTCTAAGGCCCTGAAGATTGAAACATCCACAATGTGGCAATATATTCAAAAGGGATCAGTCATGGTAACGTGGTTCCAATGAAATATTCAAAACTAATGACAGCAGCGTTTGAAGACAGTCTCACCAAGAGGCGTTTTACTATACATCTCAAAGCGTGACGATGCTGCTTTGAAGATCTCATACAAATGATCCCTTTTACATATATCACATATGAACATTGCCTATTTCGTGCATTCGGTAACCCCAATAAACAAACGGCAGCCTACACTAATCTAAAAAACAAAGAAAGAATGTATTCATTAAAAACTTTAATACATTTGTTTATGCCTTATTCTTTTAATATAAAAAGACCAACCAAATGAACCCGCCTACACAGCCCTACACTGTTAATCCCTTAAAGTGAAGGTAACGTTACCGTGATGCTATTCCCAAATATAATTCTTTGTTCAAAATTAATATGAGTTTCATTCATGATTTTTAAAAAAATGTATTGTAAATAAAGTAATCAGCGTTTTAACTCACCTTTTTGACGGTCCGCAAATTCAACCCGTTTTTTTTTTATTTTCCGGTCTTGATCACGTTTTTAGAACAGCCAATTGAAAATCTGTCCGTTAGGCGGCCATCATTCCACGTCATCCACCTACTTGATGATCTCTGAATCCACGCTCGCTCCAGTTTCACGCATGCGTGTACCGCTGTCCTATAAAATTGGAAATAGAAATATGTGGCGAGATTACGAGTTTTGCGGTAACAGGGGTGCGGTGCTAACGAGCCTTTTTTTTTTCACCGCTCCCTTAAGACAACGTTGGTATTACAGGTTTTTTTAAACCTGGCGTTAGCCGCAAAAAGTTGAGCGTAGAGCAAAATATAGCTCCACATCTCACCTCAATTCCAGTGTTGCTTACGGTAGCGGTAAGCTGGCTGAACGTGCTCGTGCACGATTTCCCCATAGGAATCAATGGGGCAGATTCAGCTGAAAAAAAACCTAACACCTGCAAAAAAGCAGCGTTCAACTCCTAACGCAGCCCCATTGATTCCTATGGGGAAACAAAATTTATGTCTACACCTAACACCCTAGCATGAACCCCGAGTCTAAACACCCCTAATCTTACACTTATTAACCCCTAATCTGCCGTCCCCAACATCGTCGCCACCTGCATTATAATTATTAACCCCTACTCTGCCGCTCCGGACACCGCCGCCACCTACATTATCCCTATGAACCCCTAATCTGCTGCCCCCAACATCGCCAAACCCTACATTATATTTATTAACCCCTAATCTGCCCCCCCCAACGTCGCTGCAATTTACCTACACTTCTTAACCCCTAATCTGCCGCCGCCAACGTCGCCGAACTATAATAAAGTTATTAACCCCTAAACCTAAGTCTAACCCTAACACCCCCCTAGTTTAAATATAATTAACATAAATCTAAATAAAATAACTACAATTAAATAAATTATTCCTATTTAAAACTTAATGCTTACCTATAAATAAACCCTAAGCTAGCTACAATATAACTAATAGTTACATTGTAGCTAGCTTAGGGTTTATTTTTATTTTACAGGCAACTTTGTATTTATTTTAACTAGGTAGATTAGTTATTAAATAGTTATTAACTATTTAATAGCTACCTAGTTAAAATAAGTACAAATTTACCTGGAAAATAAATCCTAACCTAAATTACAATTACACCTAACACTACACTATCATTAAATTAATTACATAAACTAACTACAATTAACTACAATTAAATTAAATAAACTAAAGTACAAAAAAAACCCACTACATTACAGAAAATAAAAAAATAATTACAAGAATTTTAAACTAATTACACCTACTCTAATCCCCCTAATAAAATAAAAAGCCCACCAAAAAAAAAAATTCCCTACCCTATACTAAATTACAAATAGCGCTTAAAAGGGCCTTTTGCAGGGCATTGCCCCAAAGTAATCAGCTCTTTTACTTGTAAAAAAAAATACAATACCCCCCCAACATTAAAACCCACCACCCACACACCCAACCCTACTCTAAAACCCACCCAATCCCCCCTTAAAAAACCTAACACTACCCCCTTGAAGATTACCCTACCTTGAGACATCTTCACCCAGTCGGGCACAAGTGGACCTCCAGAGGGGAAGAAGTCTTCATCCAATCCAGGCAGAAGAGGTCCTCCAAGCGGCAGAAGTCTTCATCCAGACGGCATCTTCTATCTTCATCCATCCGGAGCGGAGCGGGTCCATCTTCAAACCAGCCGACGCAGAGCATCCTCTTCAAACGAAGTCCAAGCAAAGAATGAAGGTTCCTATAAATGACGTCATCCAAGATGGCGTCCCTTGAATTCCGATTGGCTGATAGGATTCTATCAGCCAATCGGAATTAAGGTAGGAAAAATCCTATTGGCTGATCCAATCAGCCAATAGGATTGAAGTTCAATCCTATTGGCTGATCCAATCAGCCAATAGGATTGATCTCGCATACTATTGGCTGTTCCATCAGCCAATAGGATTTTTCCTACCTTAATTCCGATTGGCTGATAGAATCCTATCAGCCAATCGGAATTCAAGGGATGCTATCTTGGATGATGTCATTTAAAGGAACCTTCATTCTTCATTTGGACTTCGTTTGAAGAGGATGCTCCGCGTTGGCTGAATTATAGATGGACCCGCTCCACTCCGGATGGATGAAGATAGAAGATGCCATCTGGATGAAGACTTCTGCCGCTTGGAGGACCTCTTCTGCCCAGATCGGATGAAGACTTCTGCCCCTCTGGAGGTCCACTTGTGCCCGGCTGGGTGAAGACGTCTCAAGGTAGTGTGAACTTCAAGGGGGTAGTGTTAGGTTTTTTTTAAGGGGGGATTGGGTGGGTTTTAGAGTAGGGTTGGGTGTGTGTTGGTGGGTTTTAATGTTGGGGGGTATTGTATTTTTTTTACAGGTAAAAGAGCTGATTACTTTGGGTTAATGCCCCGCAAAAGGCCCTTTTAAGGGCTATTTGTAATTTAGTATAGGATAGGGAATTTTTTTTATTTTGGGGGGCTTTTTTTATTTTATTAGGGGGATTAGAGTAGGTGTGATTAGTTTAAAATTCTTGTAATTATTTTTTTATTTTCTGTAATTTAGTGGGTTTTTTCGTACTTTAGTTTATTTATTTAAATTGTAGTTAATTGTAGTTAGTTTATGTAATTAATTTAATTATAGTGCACTGTTA
Source organism: Bombina bombina (assembly GCF_027579735.1). NCBI lineage: Eukaryota > Metazoa > Chordata > Amphibia > Anura > Bombinatoridae > Bombina > Bombina bombina. Next base: position 889,858,300 of record NC_069504.1, read on the forward strand.
GGTTTAATTGTAATTAGGTTAGGATTTATTTTACAGGTAAATTAGTACTTATTTTAACTAGGTAGCTATTAAATAGTTAATAACTATTTAATAACTATTGTAGCTAGTTAAAATAAATACATAGTTGCCTGTAAAATAAATATAAACCCTAAGCTAGCTACAATGTAACCATTAGTTATATTGTAGCTAACTTAGGGTTTATTTTATAGGTAAGTATTTAGTTTTAAATAGGATTAATTTATTTAATTGTAGTAATTTTATTTCGTTGTATTTAAATTATATTTAAGTTGGGGGGGTTAGAGTTAGGGTTAGACTTAGGTTTAGGGGTTAATAAATTTAATATAGTAGCAGCAACATTTGGGGCGGCAAATTAGGGGTTAATAAATGTAGATAGGTGTCGACGATGTTAGGGATGGCAGATTAGGGGTTAATAAAATGTGACTAGTGTTTGCGATGCGGGAGTGCGGCGGATTAGGGGTTAATATATTTATTAAAGTGGCGGCAATATCCGGTCGGCAGATTAGGGGTTAAAAACTTTAAGTGTTTGCGATGGGGGGGGGGCTCGGTTTAGGGGTTAATAGGTAGTTTATGGGTGTTAGTGTACTTTTTATCACTTTAGTTAAGAGTTTTATGTTGCGGCGTTAGCCCATAAAACTCTTAACTACTGACTTTTAAATGCGGTAGCAGTCTTGACAGGAGAGGGCACACAGCTCACTTCTTCCAAGACTCGTAATACCGGTGTTAGGCAAATCCCATTAAAAAGATAGGATACACAATTGATGTAAGGGGATTTGCGGTAAGCTCGAGTCGCGGATGAAAAGTGAGCGGTACACCTGTACCTGCCAGACTCGTAATACCAGCGGGCGTTAAAAAGCAGCGTTGGGACCCAACGCTGCTTTTTAAGGCTAACGCAAGACTCGTAATCTAGCCGATGGTTTGCTGGTTAACGCATGCGCAGAAGAGAGAGTAATCACTGATTGGCCCATGCACGGTTTCACTAAGCCTCGTCAACATGCTTTAGATAGACGTAAAAAGCGTGTTGGACCGCTCTATACGTCAAAGCCAAGAAAAGCAGGAAATAGTAGTTGGGAGGAGTCAGGCATCGCAACGGTAGGAAGTTATAAATATTGATAATAACTAAATAAAAAAACATTGAGAAACCAAAAGAGTTAACAATGAACTTATGGTAATATTAAAAAATGCATTTATGTCTTGCAAATGTAGTAAATTTACCTTCACTTTAAGTGACATAACCCCCACCACAATCTAATCCCTCTATCCACAATCTAACCCCTCTACAGTATTAACCCCTAAAGCAACATAACCCCCACCACAACCTAACCCCTTTACAGTATAATCCTCTAAATCAACATAACCTCCACCACAACTTAACCCCTCTACAGCATTAACCATTTAATGGGCCATAACCCCCAATGCAACCTAAGCCCACTACAAACTAAAGACATTTTTTTTAAAAATTCACAAAATTAAGCAACAATAAATAACCAAAGTAAAATTCAACCACAAAGTAATGAAACCACGCTACTTCTAGTGGCAGGCTGGAGGGAGGGTAGATAATGCGGTCCCACTACTGGCAGCGGGACCTGTGCTATTATAACAAAAAAAATCCTTTGTTGTGGTCTTTAAGAGGTGTTTTATATATATATAGCAATAGGATTTCTATTTTATTTATTTTTTAAATTAGGCAAAAGAATATTTCTTTTTCTGAAAAAAATGAGTGTGCTGCCAGACAGCACAAAGAAGAAATGCAAGAAGAAGAGGAGCTGCGGCCACCGAGGAGGAACCGCACCCGAGGAAAAACTGCTGCCACTGCAGTGGAGGAGCCACCCAGAGAGGAGCCACCACCACTGCAATGGAGGAGTAGCCCCTGTGAAGCGACCATTGAGGACCAGAGCATCTGCCACTGCTGCCTTATGGATTACATCTGATTAAGAAAAGAAGAGGAGCCTTTGGGTTTTTATAGCTTTTTATTGTTGTTTTTTTCACCTGGATCATTGTGGATGACATCTTATGAAGAAAAGAAGAGGAGACTTTGTTTTTCCCCCTAGATTTTTGGGGATTTTCCCCCCTTTTATTTGTTTTGTATAATGGTGTATATACTTTTTGGTTTTTGTTTGCTTTGGTTATTTATTGTTGTGCAATTTTGTGTATATTTTTTAAATTTTCTTAAATTTGTAGTGGTCTTAGGTTGCATTGTTTTTTTGTGCTTAAGAGGTTAATAGTGTATAGGGTTTAGGTTGCGGTGGTTATGGTGCTTAAGGGGTTAATAGTTTAGAGGGGTTAGGTTGCGGTGGCGTTATGAAGCTTAAAGAGTTACTAGTGTAGTAGGGTTAGGTTGTTGTGGGTCTAAGGCCTGTGTATCTTGAACCGGCAGCTGCTGTGGGTGATTACCCCTACTTGGAGCCTGTGTATCCTCAACCGGCAGCTGCTGTGGGTGATTACCCCTACCTGGAGCCTGTGTATCCTGAACCAGTAGCCGCTGTGGGTGATTATCCCTACCTGGAGCCTGTTTATCCTGAACCGGCAGCTGCTGTAGATGATTACCCCTACCTGGAGCCTGTGTATCCTGAACCGGTAGCAGCTGTGGGTGATTACCCCTACCTGGAGCCTGTGTATCCTGAACCGGTAGCTGCTCTGGGTGATTACATCTACCTGGAGTCAGTGAGCTGGGACAGTGAAATTTCCCAGACTGTGTGAATCAGCACAATCGAGTGCTGCTGGCTTTGTGAGTACGTATGTTTATGCACTGAAATTGTTTGGAGCTGCATGTTACAATATTGCACTAGGAGGCTCATGTTTCGTTGGATTTATTTAACTTTGCGTTGTTAAAATGAATGCAGTTTGGTGACACACTGGCTAGATTCTCCATTTCACCTTGGGTTAGAATTTTCTCCTAAAGTGAAATTATTTACTTACACGGTAATATTGCAAGCCAGAAAACAAATACTCCAGAAGTGGTTAGATCACGCAGCACCAACACTCACACTCTTAAAATTAAATTAGACATACAGGGGAGGGCGACACAGTTTATGAAAAAGTGGGAGATTTTATTTACTTAAACTGGAGGAAACCAAGCAGAAACAAATTCTGTACCCGTTCAACAACACAGATTATTTACTAAATGTGCAACTGAGAGGGGAATGGAAAATAGAATTATCTGACAGAGTTGAAATAAAAATGGGTAAAATCTGAAATGGTTTTTAGACAAATACGATTGCCACCTCAGGGACCCATGGACACAATACCTAGTTCATTATGTTACATAGTTCTTTATGTTTATTGTACATTAACTATTCACAAATATGCTGTAGTGGGGAATCTGATTCACATGTACTAGCAGGTTTAGAGTAATTGGGGCCTATCTATCAAGCTCCGAATGGAGCTTGATGCCCCGTGTTTCCTGCGAGCCTGCAGGCTCGCCAGAAACAACAGTTATGAAGCAGCTGTCACAAAGACCGCTGCTCCATAACCCTGTCCGCCTTCTCTGAGCAGGCGGACAGACATCGCCGGAATTCAACCCGATCGAGTACGATCGGGTTGATTGACACCTCCCTGCTGGCGGCCCATTGGCCTAGAGTCTGCAGGGGGCTGCGTTGCACCAGCAGCTCTTGTGAGCTGCTGGTGCAATGCTGAATACGGAGAGCGTATTGCTCTCCGTATTCAACGAGGTCTGGCGGACCTGATCCGCACTGTCAGATCAGGTCCGCCAGACTTTGTTAATAGGGGCCAATGAGTTAATGAAAAAAAGGAGATGGCACGAAGAAAAACTCAGAAATAGACTATTCCAACATCTGAACTTTGTTGTTTTTCAAACATGGACTCCAAATTATCAAGAATATCTTATATATTTTCTAGAGGTTTGCAATAGTATTGTACGATGTATTGTTGGAAACCAATGCCATCTATAATGAATAAAGAATTAAAAAAATTAATGCAGTTGTGCAAAACCATAAAGTCACGGATACTGTTTTGTATGACCTATTTATATCGCTAAAAATACATCTTTATCCTAAAAAAAACCTACACAAGAAAACATTTTTAAAATCACGACCATACTTAAAATACATGATCACAGTATACAATAAAATACATATAAGTAAATAATTGTATATACGTGTATCCCCACAGCTCCTATCGGTTTAATAGGAAGTTGTTGTTTTTTTGTCTTTGTTAGCAAGGTAGATCACAGACATTGCGTAGATATACACGTTCCGTGGGAGTTTGATGGACGTTTATTAGGAGTTACTTGTATTTTAATTGGGAAGCATTGTTGTGAGTAATATTCAATATTCACCACCCTCCATGTTAAATTCACCTTTCAGCCATTTCAGCTTTTCAGTGGCGAGAATTTCCAGTGTGTGTAAGCTATAGGGGTCAATTTATTAAATGCCGTGTGGACATGATACGCTGTAGCGAATCATGTCTGCCCGGTATAACTAAATGTCGACAGCATACGCTGTCTGAATTTAACATTGCACAAGCATTTCTTGTGAAATGCTTATGCAATGCCGCCCCCTGCACATTCCCAGCCAATTGGCCGCTAGCAGTGGGGTGTCAATCAGCCAGATCGTATCTGATGATTGCAGTTAAGGAGCAGCGTTCTTATGACCGCTGCTTCTTAACTTCTGTTACTGGCGAGCCGGAAAGAAAGCAGCATCTGCTGCTTATTAAATCTCTCCCATACAATGTACAATAAAATTATTTTATTTGAAGTGTTCCTACGCAGAAACAATTTCTCCAACATTGGTGTGTCCGGTCCACGGCGTCATCCATAACTTGTGGGAATATTCTCCTCCCCAACAGGAAATGGCAAAGAGCACAGCAAAAGCTGTCCATATAGTCCCTCCCAGGCTCCGCCCCCCCAGTCATTCTCTTTGCCGCTCTGAACAAGCAGCATCTCCACGGAGATGGTGAAGAGTATGTGGTGTTTAGTTGTAGTTTTTATTCTACTATCAAGAGTTTGTTATTTTAAAATAGTGCTGGTATGTACTATTTACTCTGAAACAGAAAAAGATGAAGAGTTCTGTTTGTGAGAGGAGTATGATTTTAGCAGCAGTAACTAAAATCGATTGCTGTTCCCACACAGGACTGTTGAGATGAGATAACTTCAGTTGGGGGGAGCAGTTGGCAGACTTTTCTGCTTAAGGTATGACTAGCCATATTTCTAACAAGACTGTGTAATGCTGGAAGGCTTTCATTTTTCCCCTCATGGGGATCGGTAAGCCATTTTCTTAGTCTCAAACAGAATAAAGGGCTTAATATGGGCTATAAAACTGGTAGACATTTTTATGGGCTAGATCGATTGCTTTATTTAGGCATTTTATACAGTTTGATGTTGAAATTCACACTTTATAACTTTGGGGAACGTTTTTTTACGTCAGGCACTGGTTTAGACACCTTCCCAGTCAGGAAGGGCCTTTCTCTGTAGTAGGCAGAGCCTCATTTTCGCGCCATTACTGTGCAGTTACTTTTGTGTAAGAACATTTTAAATACACAAATGGTAGGTGCCCTTTTGGCAATTTTTTTAAATGTATATATATATATATTTTAATTACATAGTTTACTGCCCCTTTATGCAAGGACTTTCTAGATGCCAGGAGGCATTTTAGCTAAGATTTTTACATCTGCATAAAATGTTATACTTTCAGGCTAAGATTGCTCAGTGTTTGAAATGAGACAGGTTAACTTAACACTGTTCAGTTTACACTACAGCTGACAATTTTTAAATACACACAAGCCTAAATCCTGCATTTAACCAGATCTAATGGTATGAGACTGAGTACCACAGCTTATGGTTCCACCAAGACCATATAGAGTACAGCATTTTCAAAATCCATAAGTACAGCTGACATTTGTACACCAGATTTGAAGTGGTGTTCTTGGTTGTGGAAAATGGGGGGGGGAACCCCCAAAACATATGTCAACCTTTCAAAAGTACTTTTCTTCATATATCCAATCTGACAGATCATTGATGCACAATTTTGATTCATAGAAGTATTTTTGTTTGCACATTTACAAATATGATTCTTTAAAAAGTGATCTCTTAATTTCTGCTATTTTTTTATCATGCATGTCACACACTTTTTATTTAGGGAATGAATGGCAATTGGCAACGTGCAGAAATTGTACCTCCTGTGAGTGTTTCTGTGGGTGTCTGTGTTTATGTAGTTGTGGGGTTTTTTGGTGTATCTATGAGTGTGTATGTATTTTTTTGTGTGAAGGTGTGTGTGTCTGTCTTTGTGCATTTTCTGTGGGTGTCTCTGTGAGGGTGTGTGTGTATGTATGTCTTTGTGTATTTTCTGTGGATGTCTCTGTGAGGGTGTGTGTGTATGTCTTTGTGTATTTTGTGTGGATGTCTCTGTGAGCTTGTGTGTTTGTGTTTTCTGTGGCTGTCTCTGTGTGGGTTTGTGTACATGTCTTTGTGCATTTTCTGTTGGTGTCTCTGTGAGGGTGTGTGTGTATGTATGTATTTGTGTATTTTCTGTGGATGTCTCTGTGAGGGTGTGTGTGTATGTCTTTGTGTATTTTGTGTGGATGTCTCTGTGAGCTTGTGTGTTTGTGCTTTCTGTGGATGTATCAGTGAGGGTGTGTGTGTATATATGTCTTTGTGTGTTTTCTGTGGGTGTCTCTGTGTGTGTGTGTGTGTGTGTGTCTTTGTGTGCTTTCTGTGGGTGTCTGTGAGTGTTTATGCCTTTGTGTGTTTTCTGAGGCTGCCTCTGTGGGTGTTTTCTTGGGTGTATGTGCAAGTTTGTGTTTGTGTGTGTGTGTCAGGGGTGAACTGAAACCAATCAGGGCCCCCAGGCAAAAATCAAGGAAAGGGCCCCCAGTGTTTCACACTGACCCACATTTATGCAAATGAACATTGTATCCTCCATGTCCTGCCCCCACCAGGGCCCCCAACCTCCAGGGCCAGTACCCCGGCATCAAGAGCCATGGACAGGGCCCTCAACCTCCAGGGCCAGACCCCACACTCCATGGCCCTCACAGCAACAGACCCCCAACAGGACCCTCTGTCCCAATGCAACAATTCCCACATCCTAGCACAAGGTCCCTCACTAAACCCACACTTAACTACTTAGTTACTTATAGGACAGCTTTCAACCCCATCTTAAAGGGACATGAACCCCAATTGATTCAGAAAGAGCATGTGATTTTAAACAACTTTCCAAATGACTTATTTAATTTGCTTCCTTCTCTAGTTATCCTTTGTTGAAATATTTATCTAGGCAAGCAAAGAAGCAGCAAAGAACCTAGGTTCTAGCTCCTGATTGATGGATGCATATACTATATATACTGATTGTCATTGGCTTACCCATGTGTTCAGTTAGAAACTAGTATTGCATTGCTGCTCCTTCAACAAATGATTCCAAGAGAATGAAGCAAATTTGATAATAGAAGTAAACTGGAAAGTTGTTTAAAATTGTATCTTCTACCTAAATCATGAAATAATTTTTTGGGTTTCATGTCCCTTTAAGCTGCACACCAGGAGCCATGGAGATGCCATTTGTGGGCCCCCCTACATGCTGGGCCCTCGGTCCAGGTCCTATTTAGTCCGCCCCTGGTGTGTGTCCAATGTCTGTTCCTTTTTAGTACATTTTGACCTTACTACTGATTATTCATATCTTTCTACCGACTTTGAGACTTACGAGACCTTCAAATTATTGTTTAGGCAGTTCAGGGCCCTTCCTTTCAGCCACTGCATGCTGTTGTCATCATATAGTTGTCATCTTCCTTGACAAACAGATAATCAGAACTCCATATTTTGCCTTGTAAATGTCCTTTTTGACAAAACTGTAGTCTACCTCATTACTTCATCAGGTCAATGTAAACAAGTGCTGAGTGTCTGTGTCTGAGTGTGTTTCTTTGCGTGTCTGCTAGAGTGTCTATATGTGAATCCTTATGTGTGAGTGTGTGTTTCAGTGTATGAGTGTGTCTGTGTGTTTCTGTATTTGTGTGTTACTACCTTTACAACATATCCAAGTTTGACTACACTTAAGAATAAAGTGCATATACGTTTTAGTCACTTGGTCAAATATTGCACATGTCAATGGGGGGGTCCTGATCAATGGTTAAGTAAGGGGCCCCAAAATTTCTAGTGGCAGCCCTGATGAGAACAGAGAGGTTCAGCCTACTTTTTGGCATATATCACGGGACCCAAATATTGCAAGACTGACGAGACTGAAAAGGCAATTTGACGTGGGTCTCACAATGTATTGATCATCAGGGCCTAAGTACTGTATTTTGTGTTAATTGACAAAGATAAGAGTAGGAGGCCATTGTGCATAGAAATAAAGATAAGATAACGATATCTGCTCTCCCTAAAATCTCAGCCCACTTAAAAGGATAATTTAACGAAAACAGATATTTAATATAAAAGTTGAAGAATCATTTTCCTATACATTTTATTCTCTGCAGCTGTTTAACAAGTCGTTGGAAACACATTAAGATGCAACTAATTTTACAATACACTGTCCCTTTATTTTGACTTTAGTGTCCCTTAAAGGGACAGTCAACACCAAAATTGTTATTGTTTAAAAAGATAGATAACGCCTTTACTACCCATTCCACAGCTTTGCACAACCAACATTGTTTTATTAATATACTTTATAACCTTTAAACCTCTAAATTTTTGCCTGTTTCTAAGCCACTAAAGACAGCCTGTTATCACATGCTTTTTTATTTGCTTTTCACAACAGGGGAGTGCTAGTTCATGTGAGCCATATAGATAACATTGTGCTAACACCTATGAAAACTACATACATTTTTTAAGGTAGACAACCCAATGTATTGATCTAGGCCCATTTTGGTATATTTGATGCCACTATTTGGCTGCCAAATAAAATTGTATAAAAAAATCATTAACGTTTTTACAAACTTTGGGTTTCTCACTGAAATTATTTATTTGCTCTTGCACTAACCCGACAGTTATGAATATTTCACATTCCAATGTTCTTCACATACAGAAAACTATGTAATTTGTATTGTAAATATATATTTTTATATATGTCTGTATATACCTATACCTGTATATCTATTCCTATAGATATATAGGTATAGATATATATCTTACATTAACATTATGAGGTTTATACAGAAATATATATTTAATAATAAAATAAAAATTATATGTGAAGAACATAGGAATGCAGACATCCAACCTGCAAAAACTCATTTCAGGGAGGTACCCCCCCCCCCCCCCAGGTGTTTACAGGATGCCCATTGACTCAACTGACGAGTTGGGATGTTTGCACTTTCGTGCTAATTACACATCTCTTACATACTAAGTGAATCAACAAATTACTAAACACAAATTCACCTAAGCATCTTTTATAACATTACCCACTTAACCTAATTGTGCCCATATAAAAACATATTTGCAATGTATAATGATACCTTTTATTTTAGTTAGATATCCTATTTCACATGTATTTTGTAAAATTCAGGACCATAGTTTGGCGGACTTTGAGAGCACTTCCACATTATGAGGATACAGCTGACGATATAAATTCAGTGCATAGACAGTAAATGTACCTCCATAAAAATTGTATTTCTACCTGTCGTTATATATAATCCACCGCTCCTCCTAAATATAATTGTATATCCTCTCTCTGTCATAACCACCGGTCCTGGTTACGAGTACATTCGGTATAGTCATGGCGCCGGTGTAACAGCACATCCAATGGGAAACCAGGAAACTCGTCTCAAGGGGGACAAAACAGACTTATTAGTAGTACTGAATGACACACTCTAAGGCCACTCATACAAGGGGGAGGGTCTGTGCCACTGATCAATAGGATTTCTGAATACCCCAGCCGGGCTGCAGTATATGAGTGAGTGGGTGTGAACCTGCAGGGAGACACTATTTCAATGCGGGAAACTCCCGGAACTTCCGGGAGAGTTGGGATGTCTGGGAATGTAAAACAAGGCTTACCACTTCAATTTAGGTCTAATGCAGTGTCAGGTTTGCTCACATGAAGAATTGCTAACCTCAATGCGCATTATTGAAATATTAAATATAAAATATTACAAATTATTAATAATTATATTAAATTATTATACGTACTATATATATATTGAAAAAAGAATCCCAAAGGAGTCCAAGCCAGAATAATAAAAATTAGAAAGCCAAATGGTTGCTAATAAAAATGTACAAAAATCTTTATTGGTTCATTTAAAAAAAAAAAAAAAAAAAAGACGATAATGGCAAACTCTATACAAAAAAGTGTGTATGAGCTAACACAAAATAACGTCTGACCGGTTTCAGCTCTGTAGGCTGTAGTCATAGACTTAAAACATATCATCAGTAGTGATGTCTCGAATAGTTCGCTGGGGGAATAGTTCCCGGCGAACATAGCATGTTCGAAATCGCTGCGGACGGCGAACATATGCAATGTTCGATCCGCCCCCTATTCGTCATCATTGAGTAAACTTTGACCCTGTACCTCACAGTCAGAAGACACATTACAGCCAATCAGCAGCAGACCCTCCCTCCCAGACCCTCCCACCTCCTGGACAGCATCCATTTTAGATTCATTTGGAAGCTGCATTCTTAGTGAGAGGAGGGACAGTGTAGCTGCTGCTGATTTAATAGGGAAATCGATAGCTAGGCTAGTGTATTCAGTGTCCAATACAGTCCTGAAGGACTCATCTGATCTCTGCTGTAAGGACAGCACCCCAAAAAGCCCTTTTTAGGGCTAGAACATAGAACAGTTTTTTTTTAATTTGATCGCATTTGGCGGTGAAATGGTGGCATTAAATATACCAAAATGGGCCTAGATCAATACTTTGGGTTGTCTACTACACTACTCTTAAGCTAAAATTAACTCTACAAGCTGCCTACATGCTCCCTAATTAACCCCTTCACTGCTGGGCATAAAACACGTGTGGTGCGCAGTGGCATTTAGCAGCCTTCTAATTACCAAAAAGCAACGCCAAAGCCATACAAGTCTGCTATTTCTGAACAAAGGGGATCCCAGAGAAGCATTTACAACCATTTATGCTATAATTGCATAAGTTGTTGGTAAATAATTTCTGTGAGAAACCTAAAGTTTGTGAAAAAGTGAACAATTTTTTTTTATTTGATTGCATTTGGCAGTGAAATGGTGGCATGAAATATACCAAAAGGAGCCTAGATCAATACTTTGGGTTGTCTACTACACTACACTTAAGCTAAAATTAACTCTACAAGCTGCCTACATGCTCCCTAATTAACCCCTTCACTGCTGGGCATAAAACACGTGTGGTGCGCAGTGGCATTTCGCAGCCTTCTAATTACCAAAAAGCAACGCCAAAGCCATATAAGTCTGCTATTTCTGAACAAAGGGGATCCCAGAGAAGCATTTACAACCATTTATGCCATAATTGCATAAGTTGTTTGTATATAATTTCTGTGAGAAACCTAAAGTTTGTGAAAAAGTGAACAATTTTTTTTTATTTGATCGCATTTGGCGGTGAAATGGTGGCATGAAATATACCAAAATGGGCCTAGATCAATACTTTGGGTTGTCTACTACACTACACTTAAGCTGCAATTAACTCTAAAAGCTCCCTACATGCTCCCTAATTAACCCCTTCACTGCTGGGCATAAAACACGTGTGGTGCGCAGTGGCATTTAGCAGCCTTCTAATTACCAAAAAGCAACGCCAAAGCCATATAAGTCTGCTATAATGGCATGTCTGGCACACAGTGTTGGGGCAAGGGTCCATCTGACCACTGATACCTGGTCTGCAAAGCATGGTCAGGGCAGGTATATCACCTACACTGCGCACTGTGAAGCTGGCGTAACCCTTACACTACCTGATCAATATAACATCATACCTGATGTTTTAAAGCACGTTATTCCAAACAATTTAGGAATGTTAGGTGATTTATGCCCTTTATGGATTAAAACCAGACTCTGCATCAACTATGTAATTTTCCATGGGAGTTTTGCCATGGATCCCCCTCCGGCATGCCACAGTCCAGGTGTTAGTCCCCTTGAAACAACTTTTCCATCACTATTGTTGCCAGAAAGAGTCCCTGTGGGTTTTAAAATTCGCCTGCCTATTGAAGTCTATGGCGGTTCGCCTGTTCGCGGACTTTTGCGGAAGTTCGCGTTCGCCGTTCGTGAACCCAAATTTATAGGTTCGCGACATCACTAATCATCAGGTGTACCTATTTAAAACCCTTTAGCTCCTTCTTTAGGAGGTACATGAAATAGTGTGCTCACATAACTTAACCCTTAATGAAGAAACTAAGTACCCATATATAATATTAATAATTAAGCTTATATATTGATGTGCTGTAAAAAATAATAGCACTATAACAAGTCATAATCATAAATATATATCTCTGAATAAATATTTCTCTTGTAAGGTGTATCCAGTCCACGGATTCATCCATTACTTGTGGGATATTCTCCTTCCCAACAGGAAGCTGCAAGAGGATCACCCACAGCAGAGCTGTCTATATAGCTCCTCCCCTAACTGCCACTCCCAGTCATTCTCTTGCAGCTCTCGACAAGGGAAGTAGCTAGAGAGATGTGGTGCATTAATGTAGTTTATCTTCAATCACAAGTTTATTATTTTCAAATGGTACCGGAGTTGTACTATTTTAGCCTCAGGCAAAAGGTTGAAGAAGAGTCTGCCTGAGGTTTTTGATTATCTTAGTGGTTTGTAACTAAGATCTACTGCTGTTCTCACACATAACTGAAGAGATGGGTAGCTTCAGCTGGGGGAATAGCGTGTAGGATTACCTGCTCTGAGGTATGTGCAGTTTTAAATTTTCTAGAGAGATGATAAGCTAGAAAATGCTGACAGTGCCTGATTTATTTAAGGTAAGCCTGATTACAGTGATTTAATAACGACTGGTATCATGCTTGCTGTAAAGGGTAATATTTTTGTTATTTACTCTCATTACTTAATAGATATAACGTTTGCTTGATGTGTATAAACGTTTATTACAAATGGTGATAAAACTTTATTCTGGGGCCCAGTTTTTTTCCACATGGCTGAATAGATTTTGCCTAGGGATAGTTTTTTAAGGCCCACTCACTGTGAGTACATGTTGGGAGGGGCCTATTTTCGCACCTTAATTGCGCAGTAGTTTTTGCAGCTTGAGACATCCAGCTTCCCTGAAGGAGTCCCCTGAACATATAGGACCTCTCTAAAGGGTTTTTGTGCCTTCCAAAGTCGTTGTATGGGCAGGTAGGAGCCACAGTAGAGCTGTGGCAGTTGATTGTGACTGTTTAAAAAAGGTTATATCGTTTTTTTGATCCGGTTTTGAAACTAAGGGGTTAATCATCCATTTGCAAGTGGATGCAATGCTATTTCAGTCTATTATACACACTGTAAAAATTTCGTAAATTTTACTGCTTTTTTCACTGTTTTGCAGTTTCTGTGATTGTTTTTTTCTCTTAAAGGCACAATACCGTTTTTAATTTTTGCTTGTTAACAGTTATTAAAGTGTTTTCCAAGCTTTCTGGTCTCATTACTAGTCTGTTTAAACATGTCTGACATAGAGGAAACTGATTGTTCATTATGTTTACAAGCCATTGTGGAACCCCCTCTTAGAATGTGTACCAAATGCACTGATTTTACTATAGATTACAAAGACCATATTCTGGCTTTAAAAATTTATCACCAGAAGAAATTGACAAGGAGGAAGTTATGCCGTCTAACTCTCCCCACGTGTCAGAACCTATAACTCCTGCTCAGGGGACGCCAAGTACATCTAGCACGCCCATTGCGTATACCTTACAAGATATGGCGGCAGTTATGAATCATACAGAGGTATTATCTAAACTGCCAGGATTGCAAGGAAAGCGAGACAGCTCTGGGACTAGAATAAATACAGAGCTCTCTGACGCTTTAGTAGCTATCTCTGATACACCCTCACAATGTACTGAAGCTGAAGCAGGGGAGCTTCAATCTGTGGGTGATTTTTCTGATTCAGGGAAGATACTTCAATCTGATTCTGATATGTCTACATTTAAATTTAAGCTTGAACACCTCCGCTTATTGCTCAGGGAGGTTTTAGCAACTCTGGACGACTGTGACACTATTGTAGTCCCAGGGAAATTATGTAGATTGGATAAATACTATGCAGTACCTACATTACTATGCAGTAAATACATTATTTATTAACACGCTCCTTTGATTTCTATGGGAAGAATACGTTACTATGGTTGCAATATTGTGAAGTCCTTTGGTTAGCGTACTCCTGAGCTCCTGTTACTGTAACTTACTTATATTTACCTAGATTTTTTTCCCTAGTCTTGTAATTCACACACACTTGTCTGTCTCCATCATGTGGCCATTTAATGCATTGCAACCTCATATTGCACTGCTCCGTACTTTTGCATGTAATTGCTGTTTTTAAAAAAGGGACTCTGTGATGTCACTACTAGCTGTGTATTTCTTGGGATTTGCATTTTGTATCTCAAAATTGTGCTTTGAAACCCTGTGGAAAATGCTTCTAAAAATCTATTTGTCACATTTTTAATTGTGTTTTAAAGGAATATTAAACACTTAGGGCTAGATTACGAGTGGAGCACTAACAGTTATGCGCAAGCGAAAAGGGGTTTATCACAGGTGTTTGCATGCGTCAGGTTTTTCGCTCATATTACAAGTTAAAAGTAAATGCAAGCGCTTGAGCACATTTTGGGTTAGCGCAACCTCAGAACTCGGGTAACAAAGTATAGTTACACTCATTATAACATATATATATATATATATATATTTATCATCTAATAAAAATTATAAATATACTGTATATAAATATTTATAATTTACAAAAAAATATTGCACAAAAAATTTATAAGGGCTCAAAGATATGAGCTCTCAGGTGTTAGAAAAAAAGGCAGACAAAAGGCTTTAACATTGAGATATATATATAAATATATGTCTAAAGATGTACATGTAAGTGTATATATATATATATATATATATATATATATGTGTATATATGTATTTATATGTGTATATGTATTTACAGACATATATACACATATAAACACATAAATACATATGTACACACAAATAGACATATATAAATGTGCCTAATGACAACACCCATGATTAGAGGGACAGTAAACACCTTGTGATTTTAAAATAAAAATTTTAGTTATGGATAATGAAGTAATATATTTTCATTATTTATTTTGTCCCTTTTCATGTAATTTAGCTCTTAAAATTGTGCAATGTCTTCATCTAAGTACATGAAATGCACCCTGCTGACTTCTCAAGGCTAACTACATGTCTTTCACTTACTGGCTTTAACTGATAATAACTTCAAAACAGACGGCCAGATTACGAGTTTTGCGTTAGAGGCTATGCGGTGCTAACGAGCAGTTTTCTCTCACCGCTCACTTACCTACAGCGCTGGTATTACGGGTTTTTACAAACCCGGCGTTAAAAGGCAAGAAGTGAGCGTTGAGCAAAATTGTGCTCCTTACCGCACTCCAATACCAGCGCAGCTTAAGTCAGCTGTGAGCTGGTCGTACATGCTCGTGCATGATTTCCCCATAGGAATCAACGGGGAGAGCCGGCTGAGAAAAAGTCTAACACCTGCAAAAAAGCAGCGTAAAACTCAGTAACGCAGCCCCATTGATTCCTATGGGAAATAAAATGTATGTTTACACCTAACACCCTAACATGAACCCTGAGTCTAAACACCCCTAATCTTACACTTAACTCCTAATCTGCCGCCCCCGACATCGCCGCCACCTACATTATACTTATTAACCCCCAATCTGCTGCTCCGGACACCGCCGCCACCTACATTATATTTATTAACCCCTAATCTGCTGCCCCCAACATCGCCGCCACCTACATTATATTTATTAACCCCTAATCTGCCATCCCTAACATCGCAATAACACCTAGCACTACACTACAATTAAATAAATTAACTAAATTAACAACAATTAAATAAATTAAATTGGCTAAAGTACAAAAAAACAAACACTAAATTACAGAAAATAATAAACAAATTACAAGATATTTAAACTAATTACACCTAATCTAATAGCCCTATCAAAATAAAAAATCCCCCCCAAAATAAAAAAAAACCCTAGCCTAAACTAAACTATCAATAGCCCTTAAAAGGGACTTTTGCGGAGGGGGCGGAGTCTAGCCATGCTGGAAGATGGCTGCTAGATAGAAGGGTTCCCATCTCCTAAACTGGCTTTTAGCACATACCGAGGACATGAAACCCTATTCCCATTCCCTCTAACTACCAGCATATTGATTGCGACCCACTGATCACGCCTGAAGTTTGCCCGGTCCATGATATACCTGCAAATACCGGAAATCTTAGTGAGGCCTGGATCAGCAACAGAAGTGGAGCCTGTCAGAATCATCCCTCGCAACGGAGGAGAATTGCCATCACAAAAACCTTACCGCAACTCCGTTCATACCAGCTGAAGGATCACCTCTCTCTGGGAGGAAACGGAACAACGATAAACGTCGGTGACACAGGGTGAGGACAGCTGCACACAACCGGGAGGTAACAGATTCTTTACTCCCGCACACGCTACTGCTCCCGAGACCCGCTCCTAGCCTGGTAAGACTTTTGAAGCACGATTCACCCTCCTAGGCTAAAATAGCCCACACGCAGGAGACTGACACATAGGCACATGAGTGGGGCGTTAAACCACTGTCCTTCCCAAATCCCATATCATAAACTCACACTACGCCATTTTAAGGGCCCTTATGAGACACAGCAAGGCTGAATAAGCTGTAACAAGCAGGACAGAGACTTTACCCTTAAGCTATTCAGCGGCCCTTTACAATAAAAGACAATAAAATAGGCTTTGAAGCACCTATAAAGAGGAATTAGGCACAGTGTACTAGGATAGCAAACACTTCTGTGCGCTGCAGAGATCAAAAAATTAAAATATATATATGTAAAAGAGGATATTTTTAAATATATTTCAGCAGCAGCTTATAAATCCTGCTTTGTCATATTCTTACATAGTTAATAGGTAATGCATTGCAAAAGGCAGAATAAAGGAGATAAGACCTCATCCTCCAAGACCTTAAATCAATATCTAAAACCCTGTGAACAACAGATCCCCACGTGCACAGAAATCATATCAAAAGCACAAGCAAAAATGTAATCTTCTACATGACTGGGGGACCCTGAGAACAGCTCATATGTCACTAAAAATGATATCACACACCTGTCATCTAAGGATGATATTAAAGTTGTACTACACGAAATGAGAACCCTCTTTTGGAGACCTGAGGAAAGACCTTAGTGCCATAGATAAAAGAGTGGTCTCTCTGGAGACAAATCAAAGTGCCCTACAGATAGAGATCCGCTCCAACTCCTCGAGCATTCTAGAACATGACAGCAAGATTCAGGCTTTGTCTGAAAAACTAGAGGACCTGGAGAACCGATGCCGTCGGAATAACCTTAGAATAAGGGGAGTTTCTGAGTCTGTCTTACCCCTAGCAATAGAAGGGTACCTTCAGGCCCTTTTTAGGATAATAAAAAACAACCCATCAGCAGAAGATCTCCAAATAGAGAGGGCTCATAGAGCCATAAGACCGAGGCCCTCCCCAAAGCCTACGAGAGACATAATTGTTAAGTTTCTCCAATATAAAGACAAAGAGGAACTTCTTCGCTTTGCCAGGGAAAAGAACCCCATTATGCACGTAGGTGAGGAAATACAGCTGTTTTCTGACTTATCTCCAATAACCTTGCAAAAAAGGAGGGAGTTATCCCACATCACTTCCACCTTGAAAAATCACAAGATACACTACAGATGGGGCTTCCCAGTATCACTAATAGCCACATATAATAATAAAACGAGAGAACGCTCTCTGCCATGTGCACCGGATAGCAATACCCCTCTGCTTAGACCTGAAGATGGCTTGGACAACACGGATGGCACAAGAGACTGCGTCAGAGTAACCTGAGATTATTACCTACCGCTTTCTACTTGCTATGTTTTGATGGTTAATACAGGCTCAACAGTATACCTAGTAGATGTAAATGTGTAATAATAGTCTACTGGGATGAATCCTGAGTTTAAACCCTGTTTGGGACTCCTGCACAGCTTCCCTGACTTCAGTTATCATGCGAATCGGAACCTACCATTGTTGTATCCTTTTCTTACAGCCACTAATGTTAAGTTTAAATACTATTTCTTTAAATGTATGCACTCATTGTTATATTGTATAGTTTTGCTTTCTCATGGGGACTCTCTATCGAGATGGAGTGGGGATGTTCACCCCCACAACAACAAGCACCTTTCCGGTCCAAATGAGACTGTTATAAGTTTATTGATTGGTTCTCTGTTACCCTGTTGATGTTGGTAATGTTATTTATCGTGGTTAAAATGTTTATTACTAATTTAGATACCCCCTGAATATCTCTATTAGATGTGAAAGTTCCAGGGGACTACGGTTTATACTACCTATATTTACTAATGCTTCCCTTTCTATTCATTTCAAATACTGCCAAACCAGCAATCTACAAGTATAGAAACAAATTGATCTCAATGTTGTGCTGCTTACTAAGCTCACTACCTTCAGCTACCTCAGCTACCTCACTACCTATTGTCCAAGCTACAGCACTTCTTTAACCTCAGAGCATTTTGTTGTTGACACTCTGTGCCTTTCTCCTTTAAAATCCATACCTCACTTGCAAGTAATCCCCCACACACTAAAGCCTTAAAGTAATCTCTCAACACCTCTTGCACTTTGCTTCTTTCCTTTTCCCAGTAAAGGGTCCCTATTCACCCCTTCCCTGCTCCCTTCCACAACCTTTCCCTCCTTCATGTCCTTGAAAAATGGAAGCTTCCTACAGTTATACTTCACTAAGCCGGTAATAGGGATACTTCCCCTCACTGTTATACCTTATTAGGTAACTATCTTGAGATATCTGTTCACAAACAGACGTTTTACCTAAGTTTGCTGATTTTAAGCAAAAGCTTTTTCAACTTTCTTTCTTGATTGCCTATCAAGCTCTCTCTCTCTCCTTTCCATCTGTTCCTTTCCTTTACTCTTTCCCCAAATGTCTTCCAAACTCAGTAGGTTTCAAGACCACTCCTTCCAGTTGACTTCAATAAATGTAAAGAGGCTTAACAGCCCTGGTAAAAGATCTATAGTGCTCAGAGAACTGAATAAACTTAATAGCTAACTCCTGATGATACAAGAGACGCATTTTCAAAAGGGTAAGGAGCCTCGTTGGTCCCCTCTGCACTATCCCATAACTTGCTTTGCCTCAGGGCCAAATAAAAGAGGAGGAGTGGGAATCCTGATTCACAAAACCTTACCACTCCAAGTGGTACAATGTATCAGAGATCCAGAGGGCCGATATGTCCTTCTGATTGGTTCTCTTTTTGGCCAGCAAATCACATTATTAAACATTTACGCCCCTAATCAAAATCAGAATAGCTTCTTCAAGAAAATCTCAAACTTATTATTAGATTATGCCAAAGGTGTGATACTCCTTGCAGGTGATTTTAATGTCTCATTTGACCCCATGATAGATGCTTCTAGAGGTTCCTCCAGTGTGCCCAAATCTGTACTCAAATCAGTGAAAAATTCCCTGATTAATCTTTCACTCCATGATGTTTGGAGAATACTGCATCCTACTGCAAAGGATTACACTTTTTACTCCCCCCCCATAACTGTTACACGCGGATAGACTACATATTCACAGACTCTAATGGCCTCACCCTTATCAATCAATGTAGCATAGGAAACATAACATGGTCAGATCACGCCCCAATCACATGTTCAGTCACATGGCCAGATCTCCCAATCACGTCTAGGTCATGGAAACTAGATGACACACTGCTTGCAAATCCATTAATTCTAGAGGATCTGGGGAAAAATTTAGCAGAGTACTTCTCAGTAAATGCAAACACCGCTTCGTCATCTCTAGTAGAATCGGAAGCTCACAAATCTGTGATACGAGTGCTATTTATCAAACATAGAGCTAAAATTTCCAAACAATCTAGGGAATTACACACCAACCTACTATCCAAAATTAATTCTCTTGAAAAAGATCATAAACAGAACCCAAATAACGACACGCTGAAACAAGCACTTACAAAAGCTAGAAGGGAACTTAAGCACTTCTTAGTCGAGGTACATCAGCGTTATATTTTAAACAGTATTACTATGAGGGGGGTAACAAACCTGGGAAAATTTTAGCAAGAAACCTCTGCAGAAAGCAGCTGTCAGCATACACTCACTCTAAAAACAAAGGAAGGACATTTCATTAATGACAGTAAAGTTATAGCCTCCACTTTACGGGATTATTATAGCTCACTATACGGCATTGACAGACCTGACGCAATGTCCCACCAGCATGAAGACACAACTGAACTTACGACTAATACAGACAACTACTTTCAGAACCTTAAACTTCCTTCTCTAAATGACGATGCAAGGACACACCTGGAATCCCCTATTTCAATAGATGAGCTACACTGCACCATTAAAGACACTCCCTCTGGTAAAAGCCCTGGACCAGACGGATTCTCCTCCAGATACTATAAAACATTTAAAAATGCTCTGTCCCCTCATCTTCTTAAGCTCTTTAATAACTTAAGGGATAACCCCACGTTGTCCAGAATGCTTTTAGAAGCCCATATTACAGTGATCCCTAAACCCGGGAAGTCAGCCACATGTCCAGAGAACTTTAGACCAATTTCACTTATAAACACTGATATTAAATTATTGGCTAGGATCCTCGCCAACAGACTAAATAAATACTTACCAAGCCTAATTTCTAAAGATCAGGTGGGCTTTGTTCCCGGACGGGAAGCCAGAGATAACACCGTCAAAATTCTACAGTTAATAAATCATGCTAAAACCACATATACCCCTTTGGTCCTTTTTCGCAACCGATGCAGAAAAGACTTTTGATAGAGTTGGTTGGCCTTTCTTGCGAAGAGCAATGAAAGAAATGAGAATTCCGGTTCCCTTTCTGAATATGTCCCTGGCCCTGTATTCCTTTCCAAATGCCTGAATAAGAGTAAATGGTACTCTATCTGATCCCTTCAATATTTATAACGGCACCAGACAGGTTTGTCCTCTATCCCCATTGCTTTTTACCATTGCAATGGAGGTGCTAGCACAAAAAGTCAAAAACAACTCCGGAATTAGGGGGATGGTGGTAGGTGAGGTTGAGCATAAACAGGCTCTATATGCCGATGACGCTCTGTTTACACTTACAGAAGCTGAGACCTCTGTACCAGAACTTCTTGCTGAGCTAGATCGCTATGGTAGAATCTCAAACTTCCAATTAAATATCACTAAATCAGAGATACTGAATATAAATGCCAACCCGAGGGTTGTACAATATTTAAAAGATAAATACAAGATTCCTATTACCCAGAAAAAAATCAAATATTTAGGGATATTTTTGACCCCATCCACACAGGACCTATTTAAATTTAACTACACTACTCTAAAAAATGATATAATAAGAGATCTATCCATATGGAAAAACAAGTAGCTATCATGGCTCGGGAGAATTGGAGTATTAAAGCTGAATGTCCTTCCGAGATTTCTATATCTACTTCAGACACTTCCTATCTTACTACCTGAGGATTACATAACCCACTTACAGAAAGTTTTTGAACAATACATCTGTGCAGGTTCTAAAAAAAGTAGTAAGAAAAGAATTCTAAAAAAAAACTATGTTTCTTTCTAGGGACAATGGAGGGCTGGGAGTTCCAAATTTGCAAGCATACAAACACGCAATAACTTTACAACACATAGTTGAATGGGCCCACAACACAGATGATAAAGCCTGGATACAAATTGACAGGCACATTTTTAGACTAAATAATGTAGCAACAATGGCATGGACCCTACCTATATAAAGGCTCAAAATATTGCACTCCTATCATCTCACGGCAGGCATCCTCTCAGATTGGGACAAAATTCTAGTCTCCACAACGCACATAGCCTCCAGACATGCCCCGCTTGTCCCACTTATAGAAAATGTAGACCTTCCCTATCATTGTCTGGGCCTCACATTAAAACAACCCTATAGCTTTAACACAGGCTCCATACAATACGCTACTGAAAATGGCAAGTTTAAAACTCAAACCGCCCTGAAGGAAACTCATGGGGAGATTTTCTCCTCACAGCTTCACTACCACCAGTTATTGCACTTTATCTCTTATAATAAACATAAAACAGAGCTGGGTAGAGAAACCACAACATTTGAACAGTTATGTATAATGTCAACACCCCCAACTCATCTCACCTCAAAACTCTACAAAATTGTTAATAACCCAAACACTTCAAACCTCCCTTCATATGCACAGTCTTGGTGTAGAGAACGTGTCTGTGACCTGGATGAGGAGCTTTGGTTGAAAGCTTTCAAACTGACCAAACAATCCTCTATCTCATCAGTGATACAGGAAATCCAACTAAAACTCTCTTGCAGGTGGTACCTAACCCCCTCACGGTTACATAAGATTTTTCCCTCACTAAATAGCACATGTTGGAGGGGCTGTGGGGAGGAGGGCTCTTTATTACATATATGGTGGACGTGCCCCATGTTGAACAAATACTGGACAGATATTTTCTCAGCTATCTCTGAAATTATCTCAACTCGGGTCAACCCCGATCCGAAGGCTATTTTATTTCTCTCTTTACCCAATTTGGTTGGCCTTGACAAAAAACCTTTGCTGTTGATAATGCTAATGGCTGCGAAAAAACTCATCCCTAAGTACTGGAAAACCAAAACAATCCCCTCACTGGATGAATGGAGAACGATGGTGTCTGACCTCATGTCTCTAGAGAGATACCATTATCTAAAAACACATAGATTAGAGACACATGAAATGATGAAGTCAATCTGGTCCAAT
This sequence comes from Bombina bombina, assembly GCF_027579735.1. Taxonomy (NCBI): domain Eukaryota; kingdom Metazoa; phylum Chordata; class Amphibia; order Anura; family Bombinatoridae; genus Bombina; species Bombina bombina. Next base: position 889,881,147 of record NC_069504.1, read on the forward strand.
ACAATTTGAACTCTCTTGCCTGAAACTTGGTCGTTTGACCCTTCAATTAGTCGGGAATGTGGTTACTCCTCCCCTTCACCTTGCGTTTTTTTTCTTCTTCTTTTCCCCTGTCTCTTCAGTTCTTCCTGTTTCCTTCTCCCTCCTCTCTTTATCAACTACAGAGGAACCTTTTTCCTCCCCTTGCCTAACGCATAGAATTTTTCCTACTTATGAACAAATACCCTTTGCAAATACTTATAAAACTAAAAATGTTATGCCTTTAGGGGCACCAAGTTTCTGTAAGATTATTTGATTGTTTACTACTGGACCCCCTATTCTTATGCTTGTCAAGACGACAATGATTGGTTACCCAGTGTTTAATTTACTGTATTACATTGCTCATAAAAATATGGTCAGTTGTAAACTATGTTTAATGCCTATATCAGCATGTAATGTATATCCTTGTTGTCGTTAACAATACTTTAATAAAGACAAATAAAAAAAGGGCCTTTTGCAGGGCATTGCCCCAAAGTAATCAGCTCTTTTACCTGTAAAAAAAAATTCAAACAACCCCCCCAACAGTAAAACCCACCACCCACACAACCAACCCCCCAAATAAAATACTATCTAAAAAAACCTAAGCTCCCCATTGCCCTGAAAAGGGCATTTGGATGGGCATTGCCCTTAAAAGGGCAGTTAGCTCTTTTGCGGCTCAAACCCTAATCTAAAAAATAAAACCCACCCAATATACCCTTAAAAAACCTAACACTAATCCCCTGAAGATCGACTTACTGTTCTGAAGACCGGACATCCATCCTCAAGGAAGCGGCAGAAATCTTCATCCAACCGGGCCGAAGTCCTCAACGAAGCCGGGAGAAGTCTTCATACAAGCCGGGTGAAGTGGTCCTCCAGACGGGTAGAAGTCTTTATCCAGACGGCATCTTCTATCTTCATCCATCCGACGTGGAGCGGGTCCATCTTCAAGACATCCGATGCGGAGCATCCTCTTCAAACGCCTAGATTTAGAGTTCTGCGTTAGCCGTCAAAACCAGCGTTAGGGGCTCCTAACGCTGGTTTTGGCCGCCCGCTGGTACTTAGAGTCAGTCAGGAAAGGGTCTAACGCTCACTTTGCAGCCGCGACTTTTCCATACCGCAGATCCCCCTACGCCATTTGCGTATCCTATCTTTTCAATGGGATCTTTCTAACGCCGGTATTTAGGGTCTTGGTTGAAGTGAGAGTTAGAACTCTAACGACAAGACTCCAGCCGCAGAAAAAAGTCAGGAGTTAAGAGCTTTCTGGGCTAACGCCGGTTCATAAAGCTCTTAACTACTGTGCTCTAAAGTACACTAACACCCATAAACTACCTATGTACCCCTAAACCGAGGCCCCCCCACATCACCACCACTCTAATAATTTTTTTTAACCCCTAATCTGCCGACCACACACCGCCGCACCCTACATTATCCCTATGTACCCCTAATCTGCTGCCCCTAACACCGCCGACCCCTATATTATATTTATTAACCCCTAATCTGCCGCCCCCCAACGTCGCCGCTACCTACCTACAATTATTAACCCCTAATCTGCCGACCGGACCTCACCACTACTATAATAAAGTTATTAACCCCTAATCCGCCTCACTCCCGCCTCAATAACCCTATAATAAATAGTATTAACCCCTAATCTGCCCTCCCTAACATCACCGACACCTAACTTCAAGTATTAACCCCTAATTTGCCGACCGGACCTCACCGCTACTCTAATAAATTTATTAACCCCTAAAGCTAAGTCTAACCCTAACCCTAACACCCCCCTAAGTTAAATATAATTTTTATCTAACGAAATAAATTATTTCTTATTAAATAAATTATTCCTATTTAAAGCTAAATACTTACCTGTAAAATAAACCCTAATATAGCTACAATATAAATTATAATTATATTGTAGCTATTTTAGGATTTATATTTATTTTACAGGCAACTTTGTATTTATTTTAACCAGGTACAATAGCTATTAAATAGTTAATAACTATTTTTTTATTTTGGGGGGCTTTGTTATTTTATTAGGGGGCTTAGAGTAGGTGTAATTAGCTTAAAATTGTTGTAATATTTTTATAATGTTTGTAAATTATTTTTTTATTTTTTGTAACAGTTCTTTTTTTATTTTTGTACTTTAGTTAGTTTATTTAATTGTATTTATTTGTAGGTATTTGTATGTAATTAATTTATTGATAGTGTAGTGTTAGGTTTAATTGTAGATAATTGTAGGTATTTTATTTAATTAATTTATTGATAGTGTAGTGTTAGGTGTATTTGTAACTTAGGTTAGGATTTATTTTACAGGTAATTTTGTAATTATTTTAACTAGGTAGCTATTAAATAGTTATTAACTATTTAATAGCTATTGTACCTGGTTAAAATAAATACAAAGTTGCCTGTAAATAAAATATAAATCCTAAAATAGCTACAATATAATTATAATTTATATTGTAGCTATATTAGGGTTTATTTAATTTATTTCGTTAGATAAAAATTATATTTCTCTTGTAAGGTGTATCCAGTCCACGGATCATCCATTACTTGTGGGATATTCTCATTCCCAACAGGAAGTTGCAAGAGGACACCCACAGCAGAGCTGTAATATAGCTCCTCCCCTAACTGTCATAGCCAGTCATTCTCTTGCAACTCTCAACAAGCTAGGATGTTGTAGGAGAGAGTGGTTAAATATAGTTAGTTTATTTTCTTCAATCAAAAGTTTGTTATTTTTAAATAGTACCGGAGTTGTGCTATTTTATCTCAGGCAGTAAATAGAAGAAGAATCTGCCTGAGGTTTCTATGATCTTAGCAGGTTGTAACTAAGATCCATTGCTATTCTCACATATGTCTGAGGGGATTACACAGATGAGGTAACTTCAGCGAGAGAATGGCGTGCAGTTTATTCTGCTATCAGGTATGTGCAGTTATAATTTTTTCTAGAGATGGAAAACACTAGAAAATGCTGCTGATACCGGATTAATGTAAGTTAAGCCTGAATACAGTGATTTAATAACGACTGGTATCATGCTTACTCCCAGGGGTAATACCCTTATGATATTGCAATATAAAACATTTGCTGGCATGTTTAATCGTTTTTATATATGCTTTGGTGATAAAACTTTATTGGGGCCTAGTTTTTTCCACATGGCTGGCTTAAATTTTGACTAGAAACAATTTCCACTGTTGTAGTATAAAAGTTACAGTTGGTGCAGTTAAAATTACAAACTGTGACATCCAGCTTCCCTCAGGAGTCCCCTTTATGCTATAGGACATCTCTAAAGGGCTCAAAGGCTTTCCAAAGTCATTTATTGGGGAAGGTAGGACCACAGCTTGCTGTGGCAGTTGGTTGTGACTGTAAAAAAACGTCTATTTCGTTTTTTTTTTATCCTTTTTTTGAACTAAGGGGTTAATCATCCATTTGCAAGTGGATGCAATGCTCTGCTAGCCCATTACATACACTGTAAAAATTTCGTTTGATTTACTGCATTTTTTCACTGTTTTTCAAATTCTGACAAAATTTGTTTCTCTTAAAGGCACAGTACCGTTTTTTTATATTTGCTTGTTAACTTGATTTAAAGTGTTTTCCAAGCTTGCTAGTCTCATTGCTAGTCTGTATAAACATGTCTGACATAGAAGAAACTCCTTGTTCATTATGTTTAAAAGCCATGGTGGAACCCCCTCTTAGAATGTGTACCAAATGTACTGATTTCATTTTATGCAATAAAGATCATATTCTGTTTTTAAAAAAATTATCACCAGAGGAATCTGACGAGGGGAAAGTTATGCCGACTAACTCTCCCCACGTGTCAGACCCTTTGACTCCCTCCCAAGGGACTCACGCTCAAATGGCGCCAAGTACATCTAGGGCGCCCATAGCGTTTACTTTACAAGACATAGCGGCAGTCATGGATAATACACTGTCAGCGGTATTAGCCAGACTACCTGAACTTAGAGGTTAGCGAGATAGCTCTGGGGTGAGACAAAATGCAGAGCATACTGACGCTTTAAGAACCATGTCTGATACTGCCTCACAATATGCAGAAGCTGAGGAAGGAGAGCTTCAGTCAGTGGGTGATGTTAATGACTCAGGAAAGATACCTGGTTCTAATATTTCTACATTTAAATTTAAGCTTGAACACCTCCGCGTGTTACTTAGGGAGGTTTTAGCTGCTCTGAATGACTGTGATACCATTGCAGTGCCAGAGAAATTTTGTAGACTGGATAAATGCTTTGCAGTGCCGGTGTGTACTGATGTTTTTCCAATACCTAAAAGGTTTACAGAAATTATTAATAAGGAATGGGATAGACCAGGTGTGCCGTTCTCTTCCCCTCCTATTTTTAGAAAAATGTTTTCCAATAGACGCCACCACACGGGACTTATGGCAGACAGTCCCTAAGGTGGAGGGAGCAGTTTCTACTCTAGCAAAGCGTACTACTATCCCTGTCGAGGACAGTTGTGCTTTTTTAGATCCAATGGATAAAAAATTAGAAGTTTACCTTAAGAAAATATTTATTCAACAAGGTTTTATCCTACAGCCCATTGCATGCATTGCCCCTGTCACTGCTGCTGCGGCGTACTGGTTTGAGTCTCTGGAAGAGGCTTTACAGGTAGAGACTCCATTGGATGACATACTTGGCAAACTTAGAGCACTTAAGCTAGCCAATTATTTTATTTCTGATGCAATTGTTCATTTGAATAAACTAAAGGCTAAGAATTCTGGTTTTGCTATACAGGCGCGCAGAGCGCTATGGCTTAAATCATGGTCAGCTGACGTGACTTTAAAATCTAAGCTACTTAACATTCCCTTCAAGGGGCAGACCCTATTCGGGCCTGGTTTGAAGGAGATTATTGCTGATATCACGGGAGGAAAAGGTCGTGCCCTTCCTCAGGACAGGTCCAAATCTAGGGTCAAACAGTCTAATTTTCGTGCCTTTCGAAAATTCAAGGCAGGTGCGGCATCAACTTCCTCTAATAATAAACAAGAGGGAACTTTTGCTCAATCCAAGACGGTCTGGAGACCAAACCAGACCTGGAAAAAAGGTAAGCAGGTCAAAAAGCCTGCTGCTGCCTCTAAGACAGCATGAAGGAACGACCCCCTATCCGGTAACAGATCTAGTAGGGGGCAGACTTTCACTCTTCGCCCAGGCGTGGGCAAGAGATGTTCAGGATCCCTGGGCGTTGGAAATTATATCCCAGGGATATCTTCTGGACTTCAAAGCTTCCCCCCCAAAAGGGAGATTTCACCTTTCACAATTATATGCAAACCAGATAAAGAGAGAGGCATTCTTACACTGTGTACGAGACCTCCTAGTTATGGGAGTGATCCATGGATCCATGTCTGACTTAACAAAAAAATATATAATAAACAAATCTAAAAATATCTAAAAATATCCAATGGAGTAAAGCATGTGACGCTGACTTAGTGAGCCAGTGATGAGGAGTTAGAAGGACATGTACATTCAATAATATAAACAACCTAAGTGAGTGATTGAGTGCACACAATAGCTGTCAACAAAGAAAAATAGCATTCACAAAAAAGAAAAATAGCATTCACAAAAAATAGTGTTCACAAAAATTGGCGTACATAAAAAATATTCAAATGTTCAACCGGTTATATGTAAGTGAATCCAGTAGTGTTTCCTCCAAAGTGACGTGTAGAAATATAACGTGAAGTCAATAATAGTAGAATGTAAACAAATTACATACATTATTCAAAGAATTGACTATTCCCAGTAACCGATTCTATTACATATTGGCACATTGACTCTGACATTATATGTTATGGACACATAGAGACAATGAGCCATAGTAAGATCGGGTAATACCGAACATCTGAGAAAGATCTGTAGTCCTAATAAGTGAGGGAACTACATATCCCATAAGCCAATGGGGAATATGATGCTGCACCTTCCGGTCATATGATGCAGACCGGTGGACCAAAGAACTTCCGGTCACATGATAGAGACCGGTGAATCGAATAAACTATGTCTCCCAAAAGCTAAAACGGAAGTTGATGCCGCGATACCAGGCCACTTCCGGTCATAGCAATTTTCAAAATAAGATTGCATTGGAAATTAAGTTTTTGACATCAACAGGGGCAATTCATAAATGAGAACCAGTCCATGTAAATAAATAAGCAATTTGAGCCCAAAGAAAGGGGAAACCCGCCCAGAAAACTAACTGAGTTAACACAGAATATAATAATAACAACATTGACAAAACGCTACTATTACCTAATAATGAAAATAAAAAACAAATAAATAGGAAAATCTAGATTTATACTAGAATTTGTGGCAATAATAGGAACCAATTAACCTTTAAGATGGGAAAACATAAACATAACATAGGAAATATCCCAGAGATGCAATGGGTGAAACAGGAAACATAACATAGGAAATATCCCAGAGATGCAATGGGTGAAACAGGAAACATAACATAGGAAATATCCCAGAGATGCAATGGGTGAAACAGGAAACATAACATAGGAAATATCCCAGAGATGCAATGGGTGAAACAGGAAAGGGAGGTGCCTCTAAAAATGGCGCCAAATCAGCACCAATCATTTCAACACTGACCCTACTTAAAGCTCCCAGATTTTCTGATACAGTATAGTCTTGAGAAAGGCCTAGTCTAGGCCGAAACGCGTTGGCATACTGGTGAGCTTGGTTTTAATTACCTATATTATATATCATACACAGTGTTGCACTATTTGTTTCTCTTTTGTTCCCTTTTAGGTATTTTATCGATGTATTTGTTTGTTATGGATCTTACCAAGGATTTTTAACATCTGAATTAAGGATTTGTTTTCACTAGATCTTTAGTGCTTTTTAATATTATCACTGATTTTCTATTTTTGTCTTTTGATATTTTTGTCTTTTGATTTTTGTCTTTTGATTTTTGACCTTTGTTTATCATTTGAATTCAAGTTTTCCACGTGGATTTTTTCACAAGTTATTTTTATTTTTATACACCTCACGGATTTACAATTTTTTTATTTAGCAGCTGAACCACAATAATTTGACCCACTCAACGTTTACATTCTACTATTATTGACTTCACGTTATATTTCTACACGTCACTTTGGAGGAAACACTACTGGATTCACTTACATATAACCGGTTGAACATTTGAACATTTTTTATGTACGCCAATTTTTGTGAACACTATTTTTTGTGAATGCTATTTTTCTTTTTTGTGAATGCTATTTTTCTTTGTTGACAGCTATTGTGTGCACTCAATCACTCACTTAGGTTGTTTATATTATTGAATGTACATGTCCTTCTAACTCCTCATCACTGGCTCACTAAGTCAGCGTCACATGCTTTACTCCATTGGATATTTTTAGATATTTTTAGATTTGTTTATTATATATTTTTTTGTTAAGTCAGACATGGATCCATGCGTCTGATTGCCATTTGTAAATTTTTATATGTATTAAAATGTACTTTTTACTAGCCTTTTAAGCTTTTTAGCGCTTACTCTCTCCCCATTTTAACTTTTATATTGTTAGCCTACTAGGAGGCTATATAGTTAGTAAGCTTAAGGCCCTGGGTGTAGCGCTCGTTCCACTTCTCCTGTTCTTATGGGAGTGATCCATCCAGTTCCAAAGGAGGAACAGGAACAGGGTTTTTACTCAAATGTGTTTGTGGTTTCCAAAAAAAAGGGAACCTTCAGACCGATTTTGGATCTAAAGATCTTAAACAAATTCCTCAAAGTTCCGTCGTTCAAGATGGAAACTATTCGTACCATCCTACCACTGATCCAGGAGGGTCAATATATGACTACAGTGGATCTAAAGGATGCTTATCTTCACATTCCGATACACAAAGATCATCATCGGTTTCTCAGGTTTGCCTTTCAAGACAGGTATTACCAGTTGTAGCTCTTCCCTTTGGATTAGCTACAGCCCCAAGAATCTTTACAAAGGTTCTAGGGTCGCTTTTGTCGGTCCTAAGGCCGCGGGGCATAGCAGTAGCCCCTTATTTAGACGACATCCTGATACAGACGTCAAACTTCCAAATTGCCAAGTCTCATACGGACGTAGTACTGGCATTTCTGAGGTCGCATGGGTGGAAAGTGAACGAGGAAAAGTGTTCTCTATCCCCACTCACAAGAGTTTCCTTTCTAGGGACTCTGATAGATTCTGTAGAAATGAAAATTTACCTTGACGGAGTCCAGGTTATCAAAGCTTCTAAATTCCTGTCGGGTTCTTCATTCCATTCCGCGCCCTTTGGTGGCTCAGTGTATGGAAGTAATCGACTTAATGGTAGCGGCAATTGACATAGTGCCGTTTGCACGCTTACATCTCAGACTGCTGCAACTATGCAGGCTCAGTCAGTGGAGCGGGGATTACACAGATTTGGCCCCTCAACTGAATCTGGACCAAGAGACCAGGGATCCTCTTCCCTGGTGGCTATCTCGGGTCCATCTGTCCAAAGGTATTACCTTCGCAGGCCAGATTGGACTATTGTAACAACAAATGCCAGCCTTCTAGGTTGGGGTGCAGTCTGGAACTCCCTGAAGGCTCAGGGATCGTGGACTCAGGAGGAGTCTCTCCTTCAAATAAATATTCTGGAACTAAGAGCGATATTCAAGGCTCTTCAGGTTTGGCCTCAGTTAGCAACTCTGAGGTACATCAGATTTCGAGTCGGTCAACATCACGACTGTAGCTTACATCAACCATCGAGGGGGAACAAGAAGTTCCCTAGAGATGTTAGAAGTTTCAAAAATAATTCACTGGGCAGAGATTCACTCTTGCCACCTATCAGCTATCCATATCCCAGGTGTAGAGCACTGGGAGGCGGATTTTCTAAGTCGTCAGACTTTTCATAAGGGAGAGTGGGAATTCCATCCGGAGGTATTTGCACAACTGATTCTCCGTTGGGGCAAACCAGAACTGGATCTCATGGCGTCTCGCCAGAACGCCAAGCTTCTGTGTTACGGATCCAGGTCCAGGGATCCCAAGGCGACACTGATAGATACTCTAGCAGCGCCCTGGTCTTTCAACCTGGCTTATGTGTTTCCACCGTTTCCTCTGCTTCCTCAACAGATTGCCAAGATCAAGCAGGAGAGAGCATCAGTGATTCTGATAGCACCTTCGTGGCCACGCAGGACCTGGTATGCAGATCTAGTGGACATGTCATCCTTTCCACCATGGTCTCTGCCTCTGAGACAGGACCTTCTACTTCAGGGTCCTTTCAACCATCCAAATCTAATTTCTCTGAGGCTGACTGCCTGGAGATTGAACGCTTGATTTTATCAAAGCGTGGCTTCTCCGAGTCAGTTATTGATACCTTAATACAGGCACGAAAGCCTGTCACCAGGAAAATTTACCATAAGGTATGGCGTAGATATATTTTTTGGTGTGAATCCAAGGGTTACTCATGGAGTAAGGTCAGGATTCCTAGGATTTTATCTTTTCTCCAAGAAGGTTTGGAAAAAGGATTGTCAGCTAGTTTCTTAAAGGGACAGATTTTTGCTCTGTCTATTCTTTTGCACTAGCGTCTGGCAGATGTTCCAGACGTTCATGCATTTTGTCAGGCTTTAGTTTGAATCAAGCCTGTGTTTAAACCTGTTGCTCCACCATGGAGCTTAAACTTGGTTCTTAAGGTTCTTCAAGGAGTTCCGTTTGAACCTCTTCATTCCATAGATATCAAACTTTTATCTTGGAAAGTTCTTTTTTTTTTTTGGTAGCTATTTCCTCGGCTCGTAGAGTCTCTGAGCTATCTGCCTTACAATGTGATTCTCCTTATCTGATTTTTCATACGGATAAGGTAGTCCTGCGTACCAAACCTGGGATCTTACCTAAGGTGGTATCTAACAAGAATATCAATCAAGAGATTGTGGTTCCATCCTTGTGTTACACAATCTGGACGTGGTCCGTGCTTTAAAGTTTTACTTACAAGCTACTAAAGATTTTCGTCAAACATCTGCTTTGTTGTTGTCTACTCTGGACAGAGGAGAGGTCAAAAGGCTTTGGCAACCTCTTTTTCTTTTTGGCTAAGAAGCTTAATCCGCTTAGCCTATGAGACTGCTGGACAGCAGCCTCCTGAAAGGATTACAGCTCATTCCACTAGAGCTGTGGCTTCCACTTGGGCCTTTAAAAATGAGGCTTCTGTTGAACAGATTTGCAAGGCGGCGACTTGGTCTTCGCTTCATACTTTTTCAAAATTTTACAAATTTGATACTTTTGCTTCTTCGGAGGCTATATTTGGGAGAAAGGTTTTACAGGCAGTGGTTCCTTCCATTTAAGTTCCTGCCTTGTCCCTCCCTTCATCCGTGTACTTTAGCTTTGGTATTGGTATCCCACAAGTAATGGATGATCCGTGGACTGGATACACCTTACAAGAGAAAACACAATTTATGCTTACCTGATAAATTTATTTCTCTTGTGGTGTATCCAGTCCATGGCCCGCCCTGTCATTTTAAGGCAGGTAATTTTTAAATTTAAACTACAGTAACCACTACAGTAACCCTATGGTTCCTCCTTTCTCGGCTTGTTTTCGGTCGAATGACTGGCTATGACAGTTAGGGGAGGAGCTATATTACAGCTCTGCTGTGGGTGTCCTCTTGCAACTTCCTGTTGGGAATGAGAATATCCCACAAGTAATGGATGATCCGTGGACTGGATACACCACAAGAGAAATAAATTTATCAGGTAAGCATAAATTGTGTTTTAATTTAGGGGGGTGTTAGGGTTAGGGTTAGACTTAGCTTTAGGGGTTAATAAATTTATTAAAGTAGCGGTGAGGTCCGGTCGGCAGATTAGGGGTTAATACTTGAAGTTAGGTGTCGGTGATGTTAGGGAGGGCAGATTAGGGGTTAATACTATTTATTATAGGGTTATTGAGGCGGGAGTGAGGCGGATTAGGGGTTGATAACTTTATTATAGTAGCGTTGAGGTCCGGTCAGCAGATTAGGGGTTAATAATTGTAGGTAGGTGGCGGCGACATTGGGGGCGACAGATTAGGGGTTAATAAATATAATATAGGGGTCGGCGGTGTTAGGGGCAGCAGATTAGGGATACATAGGGATAATGTAGGTTGCGGCGGTGTGCGGAGCGGCAGATTAGGGGTTAATAATAAAATGCAGGGGTCAGCGATAGCGGGGCGGCAGATTAGGGGTTAATAAGTGTAAGGCTAGGGGTGTTTAGACTCGGGGTACATGTTAGGGTGTTAGGTGCAGACTTAGGAAGTGTTTCCCCATAGGAAACAATTGGGCTGCGTTAGGAGCTGAACGCTGCTTTTTTGCAGGTGTTAGGTTTTTTTTCAGCTCAAACTGCCCCATTGTTTCCTATGGGGGAATCGTGCAGGAGCACGTTTTTGAAGCTGGCCGCGTCCGTAAGCAACGCTGGTATTGAGAGTTGAAGTGGCAGTAAATTATGCTCTACGCTCCCATTTTGGAGCCTAACGCAGCCCTTCTGTGAACTCTAAATACCAGTGGTATTTAAAAGGTGCGGGGGGGAAAAAGCACGCGTAGCTAACGCACCCCTTTGGCCGCAGAACTCTAAATCTAGCGGTAAGTCTTCTTACTGAATGACTTAGTTTGGATTGGATTGTTCCAATCAGCCAATAGAATGCGAGCTCAATCCTATTGGCTGATTGGATCAGCCAATAGGACTGAACTTCAATCCTTTTGGCTGATTGCATCAGCCAATAGGATTTTTTCTACCTTAATTCCGATTGTCTGATAGAATTCTATCAGCCAATCGGAATCTAAGGGACGCCATCTTGGATGACGTCACTTAAAGGAACCGCCATTCAGTAAGAAGACTTCGTTTGAAGAGGATGCTCCACGTCGGATGTCTTGAAGATGGACCCGCTCCGCATCGGATGGATGAAGATAGAAGATGCCGTCTGGATGAAGACTTCTGCCCATCTGGAGGACCACTTCACCCGGCTTTAATGAAGACTTGTCCCAGCTTCGTTGAGGACTTCAGCCCAGTTGGATGAAGACTTTTGCCGCTTCCTTGAGGATGGATGTCCGGTCTTCAAAACAGTAAGTCGATCTTCAGGGGGTTAGTGTTAGGATTTTTTAAGGGTGTATTGGGTGGGTTTTATTTTTTAGATTAGGGTTTAGGCCGCAAAAGAGCTAACTGCCCTTTAAGGGAATGCCCATCCAAATGCCCTTTTCAGGGCAATGGGGAGCTTAGTTCTTTTTAGATAGTATTTTATTTGGGGTTTTTACTGTTGGGGGGTTACTTTGGGGCAATGCCCTGCAAAAGGCCCTTTTAAGGGCTATTGATAGTTTAGTTTAGGCTAGGTTTTTTGTTTTTTTGGGGGGGGCTTTTTTATTTTGATAGGGCTATTAGATTAGGTCTAATTAGTTTAAATATCTTGTAATTTGTTTATTATTTTCTGTAATTTAGTGGGGGTTTTTTGTACTTTTTAAATTTAATTTAATTTATTTAATTGTTTTTAACTTAGTTAATTTATTTAATTGTAGGGTTAGGTTAGGTGTTATTGTAACTTAGGTTAGGTTTTATTTTACAGGTACTTTTGTATTTATTTTAGCTAGGTAGTTATTAAATAGTTAATAACTATTTAATAACTATTCTACCTAGTTAAAATAAATACAAACTTGCCTGTAAAATAAAAATAAACCCTAAGCTAGATACAATTTAACTATTAGTTATATTGTAGCTAGCTTAGGGTTTATTTTATAGGTAAGTATTTAGTTTTAAATAGGAATTATTTAGGTAATAATATTAATTTTTATTTAGATTTATTGTAATTATATTTAAGTTAGGGGGTGTTAGGGTTAGACTTAGGTTTAGGGGTTAATACATTTAGTATAGTCGCAGCGACATTGGGGGCGGCAGATTAGGGGTTAATCAATGTAGGTAGGTGGCGGTGATGTTAGGGACGGCAGATTAGGGGTTAATAATATTTAACTAGTATTTGCTAGGTGGGAATGCGGCGGTTTAGGGGTTAATATGCTTATTATAGTTGCAGCGATGTCCAGAGCGACAGATTAGGGGTTAAAAATGTATTTTAGTGTTTGTGATGCGGGAGGGCCTCGGTTTAGGGGTTAATAGGTAGTTTATGGGTGTTAGTGTACTTTTTAGCACTTTAGTTACGAGTTTTATGCTACGGCGTTGTACCATAAAACTCTTAACTACTGACTTTAAAATGCGTTAGGGATCTTGGAGGTAGAGGGTGTACCGCTCACTTTTTGGCCTCCCAGGACAGACTCGTAATATCAGCGCTATGGAAGTCCCATAGAAAAAAGACGTTACAAAGTTTACGTAAGCAGTTTTGCGGTAAGGCCAAAGAAGTGTCCAGTGTCCCTAAACCTGCAAGACTCGTAATAGCAGCAGTAGGGAAAAAGCAGCGTTAGGACCTGTTAACGCTGCTTTTTCAGCCTAACGCACAACTCGTAATCTAGCAGATTGTACTTTATACTAAACTAAAGCCCAGATTGGCTCCTCCAAATAAGGCAAATGTTCGGTAGAGTTTGGTTATTGAAAAATATTTGCAGTGTTAAGACTTGGTTGATATTTTATTCTATAGCAACACAACAGAAGTGTCTTTTAATTAAAAGGTTTCACAGCCCCTTTAAACGTGCTACAAGCCAAGTACAAAAGATCACTGCTCACAACATTATAGATTTTTTCTCATTAGTAAAACTATGCCCGTGTATTGGTTGGGATGTGGAAAAAGGATTGACAGTATATTTTAAAGCTGTTGATGAGAGAAGTATATTTGTACTTCTGTTTTATACTTTTAATAAGCATAATTGTTTTTGTTTGCATGGTACAAACCTGTAAATGAATGCCAAAGCCGGGGTGCAGCCAAGCCTTTTAAAGAGACAGTACACTTGTAAATGTAAAACATTTGTGTGACTAGCTAGTTGTTCCTGATGATGCTTTTATAGGCCCCTTAATTCAAAAGGCCTCTTTTCCTTAGGAAGCATTCAAAGTGTCATGATTTTTTTTAAGCAGTAGTTTTTTTTTCTGTCGAATTTCCACATTTTCTTCAATTTGCCAACCACTTGTTATCATGTGACAGCCATCCAGCCAACGACAGACTCATATAGGTGAATACTGTAAATTGTGCATATATGTGTGCATATAAAAAGACTGGGAGCAATTTGATAATGGAAGTAAATTGGAAAGTCTTTTAAAACTGCATGTTCTATCTGAATCATGAACGTTTAATTTTGACTTTAGTGCCCTTTTAAAGGGATATTAAACCCAAAATTTTAAGCAACTTTCTAATTTACTCCTATTATCAATTTTTCTTCCTTCGTTCTCTTGCTATCTTTATTTGAAAAATGAAGGCATCGAAGCTGAGCCAGACAATTTTTAGTTGAGAACCCTGGGCAGCACTTGTTTATTGGTGGGTGAATTTATCCACCAATCAGCAAGAACAACCCAGATTGTTCACCAAAAATGGTCTGGCTTCTAAAATTACATTCTTGCTTTTCAAATAAAGATACCAAGTGAATGAAGAAAATTTGATAATAGGAGTAAATTAGAAAGTTGCTTAAAATTGCATGCTCTGTCTGAATCACGAAAGAAAAAAATTTGGTTCAGTGTCCCTTTAAGGCTCAAAATCTACAACAATAATAAAGTCCACACAAAAAAAAAAATGTAGGCCATCTATTGGCCCTTAGTCATACCAAACCTGCACATGCCTGTGGGCTAGATTTTGCTAGAGGCTGCCATGTTAAAAAATGATCGATCATCCCTTCACCTATCTTTACAACATTTTCTATAGTGGTTGTTCTTGCCGTTAACAATAACAGTTGCGTTTAATACCCAATACATAAAATCTTGCACATAAAATGAGAGCGTATTGCTAAGAGGTTATAGCACTTTGAACTGCAACAACTTCAAAAAAATGTTTTAAACATGGCTGATGTAAATGTTTGTAAGTGTAAAATATTTGCATCTGTTTTGTTTTAGAAAAGTACTTTCACTGAATAGAATGAGAAGAATATCTGAGACCTCACAATTTGATCTAATAAATTATATAATCTATTTTATTTTATTTTAATTTTTTTAAGTGCCAGCAAGGCCTGAGGTAAAAACCAAAGTGACATACATTAATGAAAATGTACTTTTGTGAAAACGGTTTTAATATTTTTTTTTTATATATATTTTTTATTGTAGGTAAAATTGCAATAACAACATAACTAATTAAACTTCCATATACATCTTGTATGGGTAGAACAATACATATTCGTAACAGACAGCATGACATTTGGTGCTTTTCCATTGTAATTTTATAGAGGCTATGTATTACATTGTTTTCTGTCTAAAAGACCCTAAGATGGATATATTGCAACATACCTGCACCTTCAAGAAAATAAGTTGATATACAGAGGTATGTGGCGAACGTCGCCATACCTAGATACACTTGCAGATCAAGATCGCTTAAATATACAAAAATATACAGACGGGCATTGTAATGGTAAATCGGATAAATTATATAATCATACATCATTTCATTATTTATGATAATTATGGAATAAACTGGAAACTGAAACCAGAACCTTCAAAACTTTTACAATAGACACACAGCCCAGACCAGGAGAGTAACTACTGGGGTCTTAGATGTCTCAATTGAGACTGGGCCTGCAGTTTTAGATGTTACCATCTGACCCTACAATCCAGGCTCCACCCCATCATGCCTGGCCCCTCTGTGTGTCCCACTGCAAAGCATGACACACATTAAAAAGTGTACTGTATTTTATATCCCCTTTAATGTGTTACCAATTATCTGTTTTACCTGCTGGAGTGTATTACTTTGTTTACAGATAGATCCTTTACCTTTATTTTGCCATTTGAAATAGCTGAAATACTATAGTACTGACTCTAGAAAAACAATGTAAACAAGAATGTTTAGTTGAAATCATGCTGGAGGTGTTATATCTTAGTATTGATCTTTGAGTAAACAGTGATAAATAAGAGGACTTTGTGTAATTAATTAGAAAGGTAAGATAATGGGTTCTGCTCTCCCTACAAGTTCAGCCCATATTATTGGATTATGGTTTCAATTAGCAGAAACAGCTATTTCATATAAATGAACATAAAGGAGCATTTCTCAATACATTTCAGCAAACTATGCGGCTGGTATAACAAATCACTGGAAATATACTAAGGGGAAAACAGTTTAACAGTTCTTGGATTTGCCTTTATAATTTGGTGGCTGAGTTTTCAAGATGGCGACGAAAGCGCTGCGGTAGAGAATAACCATATTTGCATAGGAAGGCTGTTCAAGTGCATATTCTCTGGTGCAGACTGACTAAGGGGAAAGGATGACTTACAGTTGCAAAGAAGCAGTTCTTCTTTATTCTTTGTGTTTCCAGTTAGGCTTCTACTGATTCCAAACCGCCAGAAAGGACATTGCTGGGGCCCTGCCACAGCCTTTGCCCTGATGCCCAGTGAGGTGTAGTTACGCCCCTGACACAGTGATTAGTAAATGTAATGCTTTAGGACTAGATCACATTGAAAAGTGAAAATGGGAAGCTTTATGAAGCTTTAATACTACCACTTGTGCTAATTGTATACTGCTTTCCTATTTGCTCTTGAATGACATAAGTTCAGCTTTTTCATACAATCACAGGTCTATGTTAAAATAGCAGAAGCCTGCGGTAATCTACTTAGAATCACATTTTGAACATGCTTTTGCGCTAGCCAATTAAAGGGGTTTGAATAAGTAAAACAAGCTGTGATTAACACATTTGTGCTTTGTGTGTTTCATTATAAATATGGAACATGCAAGTTATGTAGCGCAAGTGAAGTGGAAAAATATTTGAGTAGAATTTTTCACTTTCTAATATGATCTCAAGCGATGAATTATTGAATAACACAATACACAAGGTCAAACACTAATTAACACCCCAATTAGGGCTTGATATTTAAAACCTCGCCGGCATGGAGAGAAATCATACAAAATCTTTGGGATTTTTTTTAGACCTTGTATTGTAATGTAGAAGTCTCTGTTTCACATAAAGAACTCTACATAGCAACATAAACATTTCTCAAGACAAAATTTGTGTCAAATTGTACAGACGATACTTCTTAGATTATCTCACCTGAGCAGCAAGGTTTTGAGTATCAGGCCCTTAAACGTATACTAAACCCACATATTTTTATTTCATGATTCAGATAGAGCATGCCATTTTAAGGAACTTTCTAGTTTACTCCAATTATATTTTTTTCTTCATTCTCTTGCTATCTCTATTTAAAAAGCAGGATTTTAAAGTTTGTGAGCCAGACCATTTTTGGTTCTGATCTGGGTTGCACTTTCTGATTGGTGACTAAATGTAGCCACCAATAAGCAAGTGCTATCCAGTGTGCTGAACTTAAAATGGGCCGGTTCCTAAGGTTTACATTCCTGCTTTTTAAATAAAGATAGCAAGGGAATGGAATGAAGAAAAAATTATAATAGGAGTAAATTAGAAATTGCATGCTCTATCTGAATCATGAAAGAAAAAAAAATGTTTTTAGTATCTGTTTAAGGGCCTGATATTTAAAACCTCACTGCTCAGGTTTAGTATCCATTTAATGTGATCCTGTATTCAGTGTCTAATTCATTTAGTATTCTTAAAATACAACTAAGATTTTGTCAGATTACTCATCACTCGTGTAAAATCTATTTTTTTTCTAAATACATTTCTATTGAGTTTATCATATGCAACTTAGTGAGAATTTTATTTTTTCCTTGTATAAGTAGCTTGAGACTTGCAGAGCTGTGCACTTACAGATTAACAAGCCCAACATGGAAAATATTTTACCTTACCCTGCAGTATTTAGTTTAAATTTGCTCTCGTTGAATAAGATTTTTCTTACTAAACTATATATCAGGCTGAAGTGTGTCTCCAAACTAAAATGAAGCTGCACTTCACAGCTCAGTAACACAAAGAAAATCAGCATCTTGCTAAAAATAAGCTTACATAAGCTTAATTGACCGTCCTCACATTACAAAAGTATTATTACATGTTAGACTGATAATTAAAGCTATACACAATGTAAAATACAATCAAGCAGCAGATATCGAGATTTTCAAGGGTAAGACATTAAATTACTTTCTTCCTACTGTGGATTAATGTTCAGTCTATTTATGTATGTATTTTTTTGTCAAGGTGGTGTGATTGTTTCTATCGCCCTTGTTTTAGTGTACTAGTAATAACCTTTAAGATAAAATGACTTTAATAAGAATGTTTCTGGCTTAAAGGGATATGAAAGCCAAAACATGTATTTTGTGATGCAGGCCCCGATGATCGAAAGGGATCCACCATGTTGTCGAGTGAGCTGGCAAAATATTCCAAGCTGACAACATCTATATAAACAGTCGGCATTGCCAAGAGGCGTTTTACTATACATACCAATGAGCAGCGATGCTGGGGATATTTTCCAGCCAGCATCGACACAGACATTGGCGATGTATAGTAAAGAATCCCTTTGGAATATATTACCCTGAACCTAAGAGCTATACCTATGTACCCCTAGACCAACAGAACCCACCGCAATAAACCTTCTACCCTATTAACCCCAAAACCATCAATAGCCCACTACAATAAACCTTATTATATTAACCCCTAAACCACTATCCCAGCGCAATAAACCTGCCCTATTAACCCCTAAACCGCCAATAGCCCAACGCATTAACCTAACACCCTCTTACACCCTCTTCTACAAAAATAACAAACACTAAATTTACATAAAATAAAAAATAACCCTATCCAAAAAAGGCATTTGGTATGGCATTTCCCTAAAGTGATTTAAAGGGATAGTATAGTCAAAATTAAACTTAAATTATTCCGATAGAACCTGCAATTTAAGCAACTTTCTAATTTAAACCTATTTTAAAAATGTCTTTGTTCTCTTGCTATCTTAATTTTAAAAAATTTGGTTCAGCACCTGGGTAGCGCTTTCTGATTGGTGTCTTAATGTAGCCATCCAATCAGCAAGAGCTACCCAGGTGCTGAACCAAAAATGGTCTGGGCTCCAAAGTTAACTTTCCAGCTTTTTAAAATAAACATACCAAGAGAACGATAAAAAATTTGATAATGGGAGTAAATTAGAAAGTTGCTTAAAATTGCATGCTCTATCTCAGCGGTTCCCAACCTTTTTTTCTCTCCCCTTGATTAGGCTTTTCATTTATGAGTACCCCCTCTCTTTATTACCCCTACCCATCCCTCAAAAAAGTTGTTGATTTTATAAATTTAAACTATTTATTAACAGGGTATTGTCAAGTATAAATAAACTATCTATTATCCGGTATTAATCAACTATTTATTATCTGGGTATTGTCCGGTATTAATAAACTATTTATTATCAGGGTATTGTCAGGTATTAATAAACTATTTATTATCTGGTATTAATAAACTATTTATTATCAGGGTTAACTTAGATAATAAATAGTTTATTAATACCTGACAATACCCTGATAATAGTTAATTAATAACTGACAATACCCTGATAATAAATAGTTGTTACTAACTGACAATACCCTGATAATAGTTGATTAATAACTGACAATACCCTGATAATAAATAGTTTAAGGTAAGCTATACCTGAATGGCCACATGCAGGGTCGGCTCCAGAACGAATGAAATGGGGGGGCATTTTTTTTTCACGAGGGGGCACGCATTTACAAAGCATGTATGAGAGTCAAAATAAGAGCAGACCTACATATTCTGCAGGGAAGTGTAGCTTATGGCTGTCTTATCCCCCACTATTAATATTTGGAGAATATGTGCTAAATCACTAGGTAAAAGAATGAAGTCTAAATCATATACACTGACACCTCTAGGACTGAGGATACACACATACACTGACACCTCTAGGACTGAGGATACACACATACACTGACACCTCTAGGACTGAGGATACACACATACACTGACACCTCTAGGACTGAGGAAACACACATACACTGACACCTCTAGGACTGAGGATACACACACTGACTCCTCTAGGACTGAGGATACACACATACACTGACAACTCTAGGACTGAGGATACACACATACACTGATACCTCTAGGACTGAGGATACACACATACACTGATACCTCTAGGACTGAGGATACACACATACACTGACACCTCTAAGACTGAGGATACACACATACACTGACACCTCTAGGACTGAGGATACACACATACACTGACACCTCTAGGACTGAAAATACACACATACACTGACACCTCTAGGACTGAGGATACACACATACACTGACACCTCTAGGACTGAGGATAAACACACCATTGCAAGGAACTATTTATTATCTGGGTATTGTCCGGTATTAATAAACTATTTATTATCAGGGTATTGTCAGGTATTAATAAACTATTTATTATCTGGTATTAATAAACTATTTATATCAGGGTTAACTTAGATAATAAATAGTTTATTAATACCTGACAATACCCTGATAATAGTTGATTAATAACTGACAATACCCTGATAATAAATAGTTGATTACTAACTGACAATACCCTGATAATAGTTGATTAATAACTGACAATACCCTGATAATAAATAGTTTAAGGTAAGCTATACCTGAATGGCCACACGCAGGGTCGGCTCCAAAACGAATGAAATGGGGGGGCATTTTTTTTTTTCAAGAGCGGGCACGCATTTACAAAGCATGTATGAGAGTCAAAATAAGAGCGGACCTACATATTCTGCAGGAAAGTGTAGCTTATGGCTGTCTTATCCCCCACTATTAATATTTGGAGAATATGTGCTAAATCACTAGGTAAAAGAATGAAGTCTAAATCATATACACTGACACCTCTAGGACTGAGGATACACACACTGACACCTCTAGGACTGAGGATACACACATACACTGACACCTCTAGGACTGAGGATACACACATACACTGACACCTCTAAGACTGAGGATACACACATACACTGACACCTCTAGGACTGAGGATACACACATACACTGACACCTCTAGGACTGAGGATACACACATACACTGACACCTCTAAGACTGAGGATACACACATACACTGACACCTCTAGGACTGAGGATACACACATACACTGACACCTCTAGGACTGAGGATACACACATACACTGACACCTCTAAGACTGAGGATACACACATGCACTGATACCTCTAGGACTGAGGATACACACATACACTGATACCTCTAGGACTGAGGATACACACATACACTGACACCTCTAGGACTGAGGATACACACATACACTGACACCTCTAGGACTGAGAATACACACATACACTGACACCTCTAGGACTGAGGATACACACATACACTGACACCTCTAGGACTGAGGATAAACACACCGTTGCAAGAAACTATTTATTATCTGGGTATTGTCCGGTATTAATAAACTATTTATTATCAGGGTATTGTCAGGTATTAATAAACTATTTATTATCTGGTATTAATAAACTATTTATATCAGTGTTAACTTAGATAATAAATAGTTTATTAATACCTGACAATACCCTGATAATAGTTGATTAATAACTGACAATACCCTGATAATAAATAGTTGATTACTAACTGACAATACCCTGATAATAGTTGATTAATAACTGACAATACCCTGATAATAAATAGTTTAAGGTAAGCTATACCTGAATGGCCACACGCAGGGTCGGCTCCAAAACGAATTAAATGGGGGGGGGGGGCATTTTTTTTTTTCAAGAGCGGGCACGCATTTACAAAGCATGTATGAGAGTCAAAATAAGAGCAGACCTACATATTCTGCAGGAAAGTGTAGCTTATGGCTGTCTTATCCCCCACTATTAATATTTGGAGAATATGTGCTAAATCACTAGGTAAAAGAATGAAGTCTAAATCATATACACTGACACCTCTAGGACTGAGGATACACACACTGACACCTCTAGGACTGAGGATACACACATACACTGACACCTCTAGGACTGAGGATACACACATACACTGACACCTCTAAGACTGAGGATACACACATACACTGACACCTCTAGGACTGAGGATACACACATACACTGACACCTCTAGGACTGAGGATACACACATACACTGACACCTCTAGGACTGAGGATACACACATACACTGACACCTCTAGGACTGAGGATACACACATACACTGACACCTCTAGGACTGAGGATACACACACTGACACCTCTAGCACTGAGGATACACACATACACTGACACCTCTAGCACTGAGGATACACACATACACTGACACCTCTAGGACTGAGGATACACACATACACTGACACCTCTAGGACTGAGGATACACACATACACTGACACCTCTAGGACTGAGGATACACACATACACTGACACCTCTAGGACTGAGGATACACACATACACTGACACCTCTAGGACTGAGGATACGCACATAAACTGACACCTCTAGGACTGAGGATAAACACACCGGTGCAAGGATTTTTGTCTACACAGGCTATGGTGCATTTTTACGCCCCCCTTGCCCCAATCCCCCACCACAACACCATAACCCACCCTCCCCCCCCCACCACAATTTTTGGTTTTGCCATTAAAAGGATGTCACTGTGTATGTGCCAGCAGGCCAAGTGATAAACTGTTGAATAGACATTTAAAATAGTATTAAAGGAATGCCAGAGGAGTACCTTAAAGGGACAGTAAAGTCATTATATATTCATGATTTAGACAGAACATACAATTTTACTTTTCCAATTTACTTCTATTTAATTTGTTTCCTTCTCTTGTTATCCTTTGCTTTGATGAAGGTTTATCTATTTAAGCTCAGGAGCAGCAAAGCACCTGGGTTCTAGCTGCTGATTGGTGGCTTGATTTATATACTGATTGTTATTGACTCACCCATGTGTTCAGTTAGAAAACAGTAGTGCATTGCTGCTCCTTCAACAAATGATAAACTGTATAGTTGTTTAAAATGGTATTCTCTATCTAAATTATGACATTTTTGGGGTTCATGTCCCTGTAATGAAGTAATATGTGCATACTTTATATCAGCAAGCAATTAAACCCTGATTTTGCACCTGGACAGTCATACATAACAATACAATAATAAAAGGGCATTGTATTTTCTCTCACAAATGCTTCCATATAATTATGTGTTTACTTTAACCCCTGCAAAGAGATAAAAAAACAGAAGTCTAAGTACACCTCACTGGGCCCCAGGCCCAGGGCAAAAACTCTGCCAGTCCCTATGTATATAACAGCCAATTCTAATAAAAAAGGCCAATATATTTTTAAATATATTTGGGTCGTGACTGAGTCTGTGTAAGTGACTGTTGTTTTATTAAATTGTATGAGGTTAATGTGGCTGCCAGCTGAGCCAGTGCACTCACCGTCCTCCTCTGCTCTGTCTCAAGTCAACACTTCAGCTGCCTGAGGGGGGTAATTGCCAATGCCACTTGACTTCAGTTGCCACTATTATAATTACTGTCTGTCACAGTGCCGCACTGCCGCTGTTGGTCCCTGTCACACTGTCATATCATGTGCACAGCCCCGGACCAGATGGCTACCATTTCTTATGGCCTCTGTACTCTGACTACCGCCACCCTTAGAACCCGCCCTCCTACCACTTCATTTCAGACAGTACCAGTGTTCTCGATGCATTGGAGTTTTCAATAGAACACCGGTCTGGCCTGGGTGCTTCTTATGGCCTCTCCACCCTGACTCCTCCAGGCCCCCAGAGTCCCACCCTGACCCTCATAACCTGCCCTCCTACTTCTTCACTGCAGACAGTACCGTTCTGGCCTGGGCGTCATTCACGTGGCTCAGAGTCATTTTCACACAGAGTCTCGGTCAGTGCCACGCAGCGCCAGGCATCCAGCTCCCATATTCCCTCTTAGACTCTACCCTGTGCACAGATAGGCTTAGCGCAAGCAAGCTCCACGCCAACATATCTTCTAAATTGCAGCCAGACGCAGATTAACTCTGTGTGCACACTACAAACAGGCGGTTGGCCACTTCCACATTTACAACATTTTCACTCATGCGGCACCAAAAATAATTTTTTGAGGGGGCACAGCATTCCATTTGGGTGGGCATTGCCCCCCAATGCCCCCCCTTGGAGCCGACCCTGGCCACACGTGTAGACGCAGCTATGCTGCTACAGTGCTGCTTCTAACTGCGCACTTGCAGTCCAAATGTTGTGCTTGGCACGGGGGTGGGTGGGGCAGGAGCCTAAACTATCTGGTGACACAGGGTGATAATTAATTTGTGGACCGGAGTCATCCACACCCGGTCCACATATTTCAGGTGCAGGGGCTCCCATCGGCCTATATGCCAGGCCAGGACATCACTTGTCACTTTCCGGCAAATCGCTCCTTCCTTCCACAGTTCCACGAAGGTTATTAGTTGAGAACCCATTGAGAGTTCCCCCCCAAGACCCCCCCACCCACCCCCCACCTCCCGCATCTTCAGTTTATTTTTGACTATACTATCACTTTAAGCACTTTTTGGAATAAAAAAAATAAAAGCCCTTTTCAAAAAATATGGCCCTCTTTTATCTTGATACATTTTCAGCCGCCGCTCCACTGGGGAAGTCTTCCTCCCTCCTCCACCCAATGCTTCTTCTCTGCTTTTCTGCTCATCTTCTGATCTTCTGTCCCCAATATCTCCTTTATGCGGTCTCCCGCTGCACACTTTCATTCATTCTATTGGCTGAAAAGTACCATGCATTCAAAATTCAATGTTTGACGGGTGACCTCATGAAGAGGACATTGGCGATGGAAGATCAGCAGATGAGAAGAAGATAGGATAGGGTTATTTTTTTTATTTCTTTCATGTAATTAGCAAGAGTCCATGAGCTAGTGACGTATGGGATATACATTCCTACCAGGAGGGGCAAAGTTTCCCAAACCTTAAAATGCCTATAAATACACCCCTCACCACACCCACAATTCAGTTTTTACAAACTTTGCCTCCGATGGAGGTGGTGAAGTAAGTTTGTGCTAGATTCTACGTTGATATGCGCTCCGCAGCAAGTTGGAGCCCGGTTTTCCTCTCAGCGTGCAGTGAATGTCAGAGGGATGTGAGGAGAGTATTGCCTATTTGAATGCAGTGATCTCCTTCTACGGGGTCTATTTCATAGGTTCTCTGTTATCGGTCGTAGAGATTCATCTCTTACCTCCCTTTTCAGATCGACGATATACTCTTATATATACCATTACCTCTGCTGATTCTCGTTTCAGTACTGGTTTGGCTTTCTACAAACATGTAGATGAGTGTCCTGGGGTAAGTAAATCTTATTTTTTGTGACACTCTAAGCTATGGTTGGGCACTTTGTTTATAAAGTTCTAAATATATGTATTCAAACATTTATTTGCCTTGACTCAGAATGTTCAACATTCCTTATTTTTCAGACAGTCAGTTTCATATTTGGGATAAATGCATTTGTTTCAATCATTTTTTCTTACCTTAAAAAATTTGACTTTTTCCCTGTGGGCTGTTAGGCTCGCGGGGGCAGAAAATGCTTCATTTTATTGCGTCATTCTTGGCGCGGACTTTTTTGGCGCAAAAATTTTTTTTTCTGTTTCCGGCGTCATACGTGTCGCCGGAAGTTGCGTCATTTTTTGACGTTTTTTTGCGTCAAAAATGTTGGCGTTCCAGATGTGGCGTCATTTTTGGCGCCAAAAGCATTTAGGCGCCAAATAATGTGGGCGTCTTTTTTGGCGCTAAAAAATATGGGCGTCATTTTTGTCTCCACATTATTTAAGTCTCATTATTTATTGCTTCTGGTTGCTAGAAGCTTGTTCACTGGCATTTTTTTCCCATTCCTGAAACTGTCATTTAAGGAATTTGATCAATTTTGCTTTATATGTTGTTTTTTTCTTTTACATATTGCAAGATGTTCCACGTTGCAACTGAGTCAGAAGATACTTCAGGAAAATCACTGCACAGTGCTGGAGCTACCAAGCTAAGTGTATCTGCTATAAACTTTTGGTATCTGTTTCTCCAGCTGTTGTTTGTATTGCATGTCATGTCAAACTTATTAATGCAGATAAAATTTCCTTTAGTACTGTTACATTACCTGTTGCTGTTCCGTCAACATCTAATTTTCAGAGTGTTCCTGATAACATAAGAGATTTTATTTTTTAAATCCATTAAGAAGGCTATGTCTGTTATTTCTCCTTCTAGTATACATAAAAGTCTTTTAAAACTTCTCTTTTTTCAGATGAATTTTTAAATGAACATCATCATTCTAATACTGATAATGGTTCTTCTGGTTCAGAGGTTTCTGTCTCAGAGGTTGATGCTGATAAATCTTTGTATTTGTTCAAGATGGAATTTATTCGTTCTTTACTTAAAGAAGTGTTATTTGCATTAGAAATAGAGGATTCTGGTCCTCTTGATACTAAATGTAAACGTTTAAATAAGGTTTTTAAATCTCCTGTAGTTATTCCAGAAGTGTTTTATCTCCCTGATGCTATTTCTGAAGTAATTCCAGGGAATGGAATATTTTGGGTAATTTATTTACTCCTTCTAGACGTTTAAGCAAATTATATCCTGTGCCATCTGACAAATTAGAGTTTTTTGGGACAAATATGGGGCTGTCTCTACTCCTGCTAATGTACTACTATTCCTACGGCAGATAGTACTTCATTTAAGGATCCTTTAGATAGGAAAATTGAATCCTTTCTAAGAAAAGCTTACTTATGTTCAGATAATCTTCTTAGACCTGCTATATTTTTAGCGGATGTTGCTGCAGCTTCAACTTTTTGGTTAGAAGCTTTAGCGCAACAAGTAACAGATCATAATTTTATAGCATTATTATTATTCTATAACATGCTAATAATTTTATTGGTGATACCATCTTTTGATATCATTAGAGTTGATGTCAGGTATATGTCTCTAGCTATTTTAGCTAGAAAAGCTTTATGGATTAAACTTGGAATGCTGATATGTCTTCTAAGTCAACTTTGCTTTCCCTTTCTTTCCAGGGTAAATAATCATTTTCGTTCCTTTCCTCACAACAAGGAACAAAAGCCTGATCCTTCATCCTCAGGAGCGGTATCAGTTTGGAAACTATTTCCAGTTTGGAATATATCCAAGCCTTATAGAAACCTATAGCCAGCTCCTAAGTACCTATGAAGGTGCGGCCCTTATTCCAGCTCAGCTGGTATGGGGCAGATTACGTTTTCTTCAAAGAAATTTGGATCAATTCCGTTCTTAATCTCTGGTTTCAGAAACATTGTTTCAGAAAGGTACAGAATTGGCTTCAAGTTAAGGCCTCCTGCTAAGAGATTTTTTTCTTTCCCGTGTCCCAGTTAACACAGCAAAGGCTCAGTCACAATCATTCCCTTTGGTAGCCTTATGCATGGAAATGTTGGGTCTTAGGACTGCCGCATCAGATGCGATCTCCTTTGCTCGTTTTCACATGCGACCTCTTCAGCTCTGTATGCTGAACCAATGGTGCAGGGATTACTCAAAGATATCTCAATTAATATCTTTAAACCGATTTTACGACACTCTCTGACATGGTGGACAGATCACCATCGTTTAGTTCAGGGGGCTTCTTTGTTCTTCCGACCTGGACTATAATCTCAACAGATGCAAGTCTTACAGGTTGGGGAGCTGTGTGGGGGTATCTGACGGCACAAGGGGTTTGGGAATCTCAGGAGGTGAGATTTCCGATCAATATTTTGGAACTCCGTGCAATTTTCAGAGCTCTTCAGTCTTGACCTCTTCTGAAGAGAGAGTTGTTCATTTGTTTTCAGATAGACAATGTCACAACTGTGGCATACATCAATCATCAAGGAGGGACTCACAGTCCTCTGGCTATGAAAGAAGTATCTCGAATTTTGGTTTGGGCGGAATCCAGCTCCTGTCTAATCTCTGCGGTTCATATCCCAGGTATGGACAATTGGAAAGCGGATTATCTCAGTCGCCAAACGTTGCATCCGGGCGAATGGTCTCTTCACCCAGAGGTATTTCTTCAGATTGTTCAAATGTGGGAACTTCCAGAAATAGATCTGATGGCTTCTCATCTAAACAAGAAACTTCCCAGGTATCTGTCCAGATCCCGGGATCCTCAGGCGGAGGCAGTGGATGCATTATCACTTCCTTGGAAGTATCATCCTGCCTATATCTTTCCGCCTCTAGTTCTTCTTCCAAGAGTAATCTCCAAGATTCTGAAGGAATGCTCGTTTGTTCTGCTGGTAGCTCCGGCATGGCCTCACAGGTTTTGGTATGCGGATCTTGTCCGGATGGCCTCTTGCCAACCGTGGACTCTTCCGTTAAGACCAGACCTTCTGTCTCAAGGTCCTTTTTTCCATCAGGATCTGAAATCCTTAAATTTACAGGTATGGAGATTGAACGCTTGATTCTTGGTCAAAGAGGTTTCTCTGACTCTGTGATTAATACTATGTTACAGGCTCGTAAATCTGTATCCAGAGAGATATATTATAGAGTCTGGAAGACTTATATTTCTTGGTGTCTTTCTCATCATTTTTCTTGGCATTCTTTTAGAATACCGAGAATATTACAGTTTCTTCAGGATGGTTTAGATAAGGGTTTGTCCGCAAGTTCCTTGAAAGGTCAAATCTCTGCTCTTTCTGTTCTTTTTCACAGAAAGATTGCTATTCTTCCTGATATTCATTGTTTGTACAAGCTTTGGTTCGTATAAAGCCTGTCATTAAGTCAATTTCTCCTCCTTGGAGTTTGAATTTGGTTCTGGGGGCTCTTCAAGCTCCTCCGTTTGAACCTATGCATTCATTGGATATTAAATTACTTTCTTGGAAAGTTTTGTTCCTTTTGGCCATCTCTTCTGCCAGAAGAGTTTCTGAATTATCTGCTCTTTCTTGTGAGCCTCCTTTTCTGATTTTTCATCAGGATAAGGCGGTGTTGCGAACTTCTTTTCAATTTTTACCTAAGTTGTGAATTCCAACAACATTAGTAGAGACATTGTGGTTCCTTCATTATGTCCTAATCCTAAGAATTCTAAGGAGAAATCGTTGCATTCTTTGGATGTTATTAGAGCTTTGAAATATTATGTTGAAGCTACTAAGTCTTTCCGAAAGACTTCTAGTTTATTTGTTATCTTTTCCGGTTTTAGAAAGGCCAGAAAACTTCTGCCATTTCTTTGGCATCTTGGTTGAAATCTTTAATTCATCTTGCCTATGTTGAGTCGGGTAAAACTCCGCCTCATAGGATTACAGCTCATTCTACTACGTTAGTTTCTACTTCCTGGGCGTTTAGGAATGAAGCTTCGGTTGATCAGATTGCAAAGCGGCAACTTGGTCCTCTTTGCATACTTTTACCAAATTCTACCATTTTGATGTATTTTCTTCTTCTGAAGCAGTTTTTGGTAGAAAAGTACTTCAGGCAGCGGTTTCAGTTTGAATCTTCTGCTTATGTTTTTCATTAAACTTTATTTTGGGTGTGGATTATTTTCAGCAGGAATTGGCTGTCTTTATTTTATCCCTCCCTCTCTAGTGACTCTTGTGTGGAAAGATCCACATCTTGGGTAGTCATCCCATACGTCACTAGCTCATGGACTCTTGCTAATTACATGAAAGAAAACATAATTTATGTAAGAACTTACCTGATAAATTAATTTCTTTCATATTAGCAAGAGTCCATGAGGCCCGCCCTTTTTTGTGGTGGTTATGATTTTTTTGTATAAAGCACAATTATTCCAATTCCTTATTTTATATGCTTTCGCACTTTTTTCTTATCACCCCACTTCTTGGCTATTCGTTAAACTGAATTGTGGGTGTGGTGAGGGGTGTATTTATAGGCATTTTAAGGTTTGGGAAACTTTGCCCCTCCTGGTAGGAATGTATATCCCATACGTCACTAGCTCATGGACTCTTGCTAATATGAAAGAAATGAATTTATCAGGTAAGTTCTTACATAAATTATGTGGTTTTTTTTTAATAGATTAGGCTATTTTTGGGGGGGAGGGGGCGGTTTACTTTTATTGTAGAATTGGGTTGTAGTTTTTATGTGAAAAAGAGCTAAGTCACTTTAGGGCAATGGCCTTGAAAAAGCCCTTCTATGGGCTATTGTTATAGTAACTTACAGTCACCTAGATTACGAGTTGTGCTTTCGTATTTTAACGCTGAAAAATTGTAATTTCAGCGTTAAAACAGCACTGCAGCCATTGCAAGTCTTGTCCGTATAGCTGTACTGCAAGCCTTTTAGCCTGTAACGCAACGTCAGTCCCACACTCGTAAACACTTTTTTCATGGGGCTTTTTATAGCGCAGCCATTACGAGTTTTGCGGTGAGGCTAAAAAGCTTGCGTTACAGCATATACTGACAAGATCCGTTTCGTAATCTAAAAGCAGTAGTTATGAGTTTTACACTATAAAACTGTAACATAAAACTCATAACTAAAGTGTTACAAAGTGCACTAAACACCCATAAACTACCTATTAACCCCTAAACCAAGGCCCTCCCGCATCGCAAATACTATATTAAATTTATTAACCCCTAATTTTCCGCTCCTGACATCGCCGCCACTTATTAACCCCTATTCTGCCGCTACCCGACATCGCCGCCACTATACTAAAGTTATTAACCCCAAAACCGCCACTCCCTCCTGCATCGCAAACACTATTTAAATATTATTAACCCCTAATCTGCCGTCTGCCCACATCTCCCTCACTATACTAAAGTTATTAAGCCCTAATTCCGCCGCCACTATAATAAATCTATTAACCCCTAAACCGAAAGCCACCCACAACTAAATATACTAAATAAACTTATTAACCCCTAAACTGAAAGCCCCCCACATCGTAATAAACTAATTTAAACTAGTAACCCCTAACCCTAAATCTAACCCTAATGTAACCCTAAACCTAACACCCCCTAACTTTAGCATAATTAAAATAGAGCTACATTAAAGTTACAATTATTAACTAAATAATACCTATTTAAAATTAAATACAAACTTACCTGTGAAATAAAACCTAAGCTAGCTACAATATAAATAATAGGTTTTATTTTTATTTCACAGGTAAGTTTGTTTTTATTTTAACTAGGTAGACAAGTTAGTAAATAGTTATTAACTATTTACTAACTACCTAGTTAAAATAAATACAAACTTACCTGTGAAATAAAACCTAAGCCGCCTTACACTAAAACCTAACATTACAAAAAATAAAAAACACTTAACTTACAAAAAGTAAAAAAAACTACCATTACAAAAAATAGCAAACAAAATTATCTAAAACAATAAAAATTATTCATATTCTAATAACCTTTAAAAGAAAAAAAAAAAAAAACACCCCAAAATAAAAAAGCTTTAAAGGGCCTTTTGTAGAGCATTGCCCTAAAGTTAACAGCTCTTTTGCTACAAAACAAAACAAACACCCCCTAACAGTATACAAACCCCCACCCCTCAAACCCCCAAAATAAAAATACAGTAAAACCTAATCTACCCATTGCCCTGAAATGGACATTTGTATAGGCATTGCCCTTTAAAGGGCATTTAGCTCTTTTTCCTGCCCTTAAATGGGCATTCAGCTCTTTTATGAAATGCCCAAGCCCTAATCTAAAAATAAAAACCCACCCCAAAACGAAAAAAAAAATACATTACACAAAATAACAAATTATCAAAAATAATAAAAATTATTCCTATTCTAATACCCATTTTTTTTTTTTAAAAAAAAAAACACCCCAAAATAAAAAAAACTAGTCTACAATAAACTACTAATAGCCCTTAAAAGGGCCTTTTGTAGGGCATTGCCCTAAGTTAAACAGCTCTATTACCTGAAAAAAATACAAAGTCCCCCAACCCCCCAAACCCACAAAATAAAAAAACCTATCTAAAAAAACCTAAGCTAACCATTGCCCTGAAAAGGGCATTTGTTTGGGCATTGCCCTTAAATGGGCATTTAGCTCTTTTGCTTTGCCCTGAAAAGGGCATTTAGCTCTTTTATGAAAAGCCTAAACTAAAAAAAAACTCCCCAAAAAAACCTTAATAAAACTAACCCCGAAGATCCACTTACAGTTTTTGAACGATCTTCATCCAGGCGGCGAGAGGCTGCATTGAAGATTCAGTGTACGGTGGCGACCATATGAAGAGGATGCTCCGTGCCGGATGTCTTCAGGATGGACCCGCTCTGCGCCGCCGGGATGAAGATGCCTCCTGGATGAAGATAGAAGAGGCTGCCTGGATGAAGACTTCTCGCCGCCTGGATGAAGATCGTTCAAGCGGGACTTCAAAAACTGTGGGTCTTTGTATTTTTTTTTTCAGGTAAAAAAGTTGTTTAACTTAGGGCAATGCCCTACAAAAGGCAATGCCCTACAAAAGGCCCTTTTAAGGGCTATTGGTAGTTTATTCTAGATTAGGTTTTTTATTTTGGGGTGTTTTTTTTTTTTTTTAAAATGGGTATAAATATAGGAATAATTTTTATTATTTTTGATAATTTGTTATTTTTTTTTCGTTTTGGGGTGGGTTTTTATTTTTAGATTAGGTCTTGGGCATTTCATAAAAGAGCTGAATGCCCTTTTAAGGACAATGCCCATACAATGGATAGATTAGGTTTTACTTTATTTTTATTTCCATCAAATAGGGAGGAGAGTCCACGGCTTCATTCATTACTTTTGGGAAATAAGAACCTGGCCACCAGGAGGAGGCAAAGACACCCCAGCCAAAGGCGTAAATACCTCCTCCACTCCCCTCATCCCCCAGTCATTCTTTGCCTTTCATCACAGGAGGATGGCAGAGAAGTGCCGAAGATTCGGAGTAGTCTTTTATGGAGAGTAGTACTCTTCGGAATGGGACTGAAGTTTTAAGTAGTCCTGTCAGCCTCTCAGTGAGAGCCTGGGTGAAAGTTAGAGTCCAGAGATGCAGGAAGAGTCTTTCTGTGAAACAATCCTGACTCATACAACAGCTCCACAAGCAATTAGTGTTGACGAGTTTCGCTGCCTGCTTTCTGTACTCAAGTCCATGTCAGGAGCGATGCTTCTACCTGTCACACTTGAAGGGCCGTGTTCCTGTTCCATGGCATCGATTCTGGTAAGATCATTTTATTTTTTACACATAATTATAACACAGAAGACAGGGTCACAGTGTGGCACCTTTAATCTTATGGAATCATGGGTTAATATTCCTAGTGAGGGGATTATTGAACGGGGGGGGGTTATACATAATATTGTTAATTGTGTTATTTCTGCATTATGTGCGAGATGTGGCTCTGGCAATGGTATTTGCGTTGCCGTTTTTGGCGCGTTTTCTCCTTAGTGCAGGGGTAGTCCTGCGAGGTATCCCAGGTGACCGGGTGTGATTTTTCACTTCCTCTGTTGATCACCGGCATACAAGATGAAGCGGTTTATGTAGTCCGGGTCATAGGAGGTGGTGAGTGCCCCGGCTATTGGGAGTATAAAGGTGCCTGTTCTTTAAGTTAGTCTAGTCCATAATAAGAGCGCAAGCTTTGGAGGACTCTGAGGCGTTAGAGGGTACTCCTTCTGTAACAAAGTCTTATTCCTGTGTTTATTGTGAGGAGGTTCTTGTAGATCAGCCTGCTCAACTATGTTTCACATGCCTTAATAAAGTTGTGACATCTAAAGCTAAAGGGATGTCTAGTACTACTGAGCCTTCCACCTCTGAGGGCTCTCCGTCCCGTGAGGTGCATTCCCTGCTTTCATTTCTGAGTGCACATGCAGCGCCCAAGGGTCCAACCATTACTCCTACGGGAGAGATTCCCAAACGGCGGTATCGAAAGTGATCCATGCCTTACCACGTTCTGCTAAGCGCCAGCGTAGGGCGTATCCGGGCAGCCCTGCCCAGGAGTTGTCTATGCCTATGGAAATATCAGAGGAGTTATACGATGACGAGGCCCACTTCGACTTTTCGGAGGAGGCTCCTTCTGGGTCGGAGTCCGTGTCATCTCATCCTCCGGCTGCCGAGGAGCCTGACTTTAGGTTTAGGATGGAGAATTTGCGCTTTTTGCTGAAGCAAGTGCTTGCTACTCTGGAGGTCCCGGAACCGAAGTTTCCGGAGCAACCTTCGATTCTTAAGCTTGATAAAGTATACGAGGATAGGGTGGCGCCTCAGACTTTCCCGGTTCCTGTTAAGATGGCTACTATTATTAAGAATGAATGGGAGCAATTAGGTTCTTCCTTTTCCCCTTCTTCTTCCTTTAAGAAACTATTCCCCATTCCGGACTCTCAACTCGAGCTGTGGGGGACTGTCCCTAAGGTGGATGGTGCTATATCTACGCTTGCGAAGCGGATAGTTCGTCGTTTAAGGAGCCCATGGATAAAAAGTTGGAAAACATGTTAAGGTAAATGTTTTAACACACATATTGGTGTGAATCCCTGTGTGATATGGTCGAGAGGGAGACTTCCATCAATGAGATACAGGATAAGATTAAGGCATTGAAGGTCGCCAATTCTTTCATTTGTAATGCCAATATGCAAATTATTCGCCTGAACGCAAAGGTTTCAGGATTCTCCATTTTAGCTTGCAGGGCTCTGTGGCTAAAGTCTTGGTCTGCGGACATGACCTCTAAGTCGAGGCTGTTGTCCCTGCCTTTTCAAGGAAAGATTCTGTTTGGTCCAGGATTGGATTCGATTATATCCACGGTTACGGGAGGCAAGGGAGCTTTCCTACCGCAGGATAAGAAGGCTAAGCCTAAAGATTCTACATTTCGTCCCTTTCGTGCGGACAATGCCCAGCGCCAGCAGCCCGTCGCGAAAGCAGTTCAGTCCGAGGGAACTTGGAAACCTGCTCAGTTTTGGAACAAGTCCAAGCAGATCAAGAAGCCCGCTGAGACAAAATTGGCATGAAGGGGCGTCCCCCGACCGGTCACCGGACCAAGTAGGGGGCAGATTGTCTCTCTACTCTGAAGCATGGTTGCAGGACGTTTAGGACCCTTGGGTTCTGGAGGTTGTCGCCCAGGGTTACAGGATAGGATTCAGGTCCCATGCACCCAGGGGCAGATTCCTCCTGTCAAGCCTGTCTTCAAGACAGGAAAAGAGATCAGCCTTTCTAGAATGTGTGAGGGATCTCTCCTCTCTAGGTGTTATCGTACCAGTACCCTGAGCAGAAAGGGGTCTAGGGTACTATTCATATCTATTTGTGGTTACAAATAAGGAGGGCACGTTCCGCCCAATTCTGGACCTAAAGTGTTTAAACAAGTTTCTGGCTGTTCCATCGTTCAAAATGGAAAAAATCAGATCTATTCTGCCCCTAGTTCAAGAGGGGAAGTTCATGAGGACAATAGACTTGTAGGATGCTTACCTTCTTGTTCGAATTCACAAAAGCCACTTCCAGTTCCTAAAATTTGCGTTTCTGGACCACCACTTCCAGTTTGTGGCCCATCCTTTTGGCCTGGCGATGGCCCAGAGAATCTTCACAAGGGTTCTGGGGGCGCTTCTTGCACTGGCCAGATTCAGGGGTATTGCTGTGGTGCCCTATTTAGACGACATCCTAGAGGATCATTTGAGGACTCTCCTTTTATTGCTCCAATGTCACAGTTGGAAGATCAACTCAGGAAAGAGTTCCCTGGTTCCCAGCAACAGGGTGGAGTTCCTGGGCACGATAATAGACTCTATGTCCATGAAAACTTTTCTAACAGATCAACAACGCAGGAAGATTGCATCCACCTGTCTTGCCTTTCAGTCTTACTCAAGCCTTTCGGTGGCTCGGTGTATGGAGATGATCGGGCTCATGGTTTCCAGCATAGACATCATCCCTTTCGCCAGGTTCCATCTCAGACCTCTTCAATTGTTCATGTTGAAACAGTGGAACGGCGATCATTCAGATCTATCACAGCGGATATCCATGGATGCTCGGACCAGGGACTCCCTATCATGGTGGATCCGTCCGGAGCTTCTGTCCATGGGGACATCCTTCCTGAGACCACCCTGGGAGGATGGGGAGCTGTTTGGGGTGCCAGATTGGCACAAGGAAAATGGACCCGGGAGGAGTCTCTCCTTCCGATAAATATTCGGGAACTTTGACCAATCTACAATGCTCTGAGGGCGTGGCCTCCTCTGGGGTCGTTCAGCTTCATCAGATTCCAGAATGACAACATTACCTTGGTGGCTTACATCAACCACCAGGGGGGAACAAGGAGCTCCCTAGCAATGAGGGAGGTGTCTCGGATTTTGGAGTGGGCAGAGTCCCACAGCTGCTCACTCTCAGCAATCCACATATCAGGTGTGGACAAATGGGAAGCGGACTTTCTCAGCAAGCAATCATTCTATCCGGGAGAATGGTCTTTTCACCCCAAAGTGTTTACAAGGATATTTCTCAGATGGGGAACGCTGGAGATAGATCTCATGGTGTCCAGACTCAATTGCAAGCTACCCCGGTATGGGTCAAGGAATCCCTAGGCAGAGCTAATAGATGCCTTAGTGGTGCCTTGGGGCTTCAGCCTAGCTTACTTCTTTCCACCGTTACCACTTCTACCTCGTGTAGTGGCACGCATCAAGCAGGAGCAAGCTTTGGCCATCCTGATTGTTGTTCCTTTGTGGCCACGGAGGACGTGGTTTGCGGATCTGGTGGGGATGTCATCCTCTCCGCCATGGAGGTTACCCTGTCGCAGGGATCTGCTGGAACAGGGTCCCTTTCAACATCAAAATCTCGTTTCTCTGAGGCTGACTGCGTGGAGATTGAACGCTTAGTCTTAGCCAAGAGAGGTTTTTCTGAAAGTGTGATTGACACTCTATTTTAGGCAAGAAAGCCAGTCACTCGTCGCATCTACCATAAGGTGTGGAGGACTTACTTGTCCTAGTGTGAGAAACATGGATATCCTTTGCATAAGGTGAAGATATCCAGGATTCTATCTTTTCTCCAAAAAAGGTTTGGAGAAAGGTCTTGCCGCCAGTTCCTTAAAGGGACAGATTTCGGCTGTATCAGTCTTCTTGCACAGGAGACTCGCTGAGCTTCCTGACATTCAATCTTTTGTTCAAGCTCTGTTTAGAATCAGACCTGTCTTTAGACAGTCCGCTCCCCCATGGAGCTTAAACTTGGTCCTTAAGGTATTGCAAAGGACATTCTATCGACATTAAGATTCTGTCCTGGAAGGTTCTCTTTCTGTTGGACATTGCATCGTCATGCAGAGTATTTGAACTGGCTCCCTTGCAATTCGAGCCTCCTTATCTGGTCTTTCATGCGGATAAGGCTGTTCTTCGCAACGATTTGGGGTTTCTTCCCAAGGTGGTGTCTAACTGTAACATCAATCAGGAAATAATTGTTCCTTCTTTGTGTCCTAACCCTTCTTCTTCTAAGGAGAGGTTACTTCATAATCTGGATGTGGTTCGGGCCTTAAAGTTCTATCTACAGGCTACAAAGGATTTCAGACAGTCTACATCTATTTTTGGGGTGTATTCTGGGAAGCACAAGGGGCAGAGGCCTCTTCTTTGTCCTTTTGGTTGAGAAGCTTGATTCACTTGACCTATGAGACAGCGGGACATAAGCCTCCTCAGAGGATCACGGCTCATTAAACTAGAGCTGTGGCTTCGTCTTGGGCCTTCAAGAATGAGGCCTCTATGGAGCAGATTTGTAAGGCGGCTACTTGGTCCTCCTTACACACTTTTACAAAGTTTTACAAATTTTATGTTTTTGCTTCTGCGGAAGCTGTTTTTGGGAGAAAGGTTTTACAGGCTGTGGTGCCCTCAGATTAGGGACCGCCTTTTTACACTACCGGTTTCATTCAATGTCCTCTAAAGCTTGGGTATATGTTTCCAAAAAGTAATGAATGAAGCCGTGGACTCTCCTTACCTTTAGATGGAAAACATAAATTATGCTTACCTGATAATTTTATTTCCATCGTGGGGAGGAGAGTCCATTACTCCAGCCCATAACTCCAGTGGACGGACCTAAATTTAATTGTCTTCTGTCACCATTTATACCCTGCTATTTCTCCTACTGTTCCTTGCTCCCTCGGCAGAATGACTGGGGGATGAGGGGAGTGGGGGAGGTATTTAAGCCTTTGGCTGGTGGTGTCTTTGTCTCCTCCTTGTGGCCAGGTTCTTATTTGCCAAAAGTAATGAATGAAGCCGTGGACTCTCCGCCCCATGATGGAAATAAAATGATCACCCAGGGGCAGATTCCTCCTGTCAAGCCTGTCTTCAAGACAGGAAAAGAGATCAGCCTTTCTAGAATGTGTGAGGGATCTCTCCTCTCTAGGTGTTATCGTACCAATACTTTGAGCAGAAAGGGGTCTAGGGTACTATTCATATCTATTTGTGGTTACAAATAAGGAGGGCACGTTCCGCCCAATTCTGGACCTAAAGTGTTTAAACAAGTTTCTGGCTGTTCCATCGTTCAAAATGGAAAAAATCAGATATATTCTGCCCCTAGTTCGAGAGGGGAAGTTCATGAGGACAATAGACTTGTAGGATGCTTACCTTCTTGTTCGAATTCACAAAAGCCACTTCCAGTTCCTAAAATTTGCGTTTCTGGACCACCACTTCCAGTTTGTGGCCCATCCTTTTGGCCTGGCGATGGCCCAGAGAATCTTCACAAGGGTTCTGGGGGCGCTTCTTGCACTGGCCAGATTCAGGGGTATTGCTGTGGTGCCCTATTTAGACGACATCCTAGAGGATCATTTGAGGACTCTCCTTTTATTGCTCCAATGTCACAGTTGGAAGATCAACTCAGGAAAGAGTTCCCTGGTTCCCAGCAACAGGGTGGAGTTCCTGGGCACGATAATAGACTCTATGTCCATGAAAACTTTTCTAACAGATCAACAACGCAGGAAGATTGCATCCACCTGTCTTGCCTTTCAGTCTTACTCAAGCCTTTCGGTGGCTCGGTGTATGGAGATGATCGGGCTCATGGTTTCCAGCATAGACGTCATCCCTTTCGCCAGGTTCCATCTCAGACCTCTTCAATTGTTCATGTTGAAACAGTGGAACGGCGATCATTCAGATCTATCACAGCGGATATCCATGGATGCTCGGACCAGGGACTCCCTATCATGGTGGATCCGTCCGGAGCTTCTGTCCATGGGGACATCCTTCCTGAGACCACCCTGGGAGGATGGGGAGCTGTTTGGGGTGCCAGACTGGCACAAGGAAAATGGACCTGGGAGGAGTCTCTCCTTCCGATAAATATTCTGGAACTTTGACCAATCTACAATGCTCTGAGGGCGTGGCCTCCTCTGGGGTCGTTCAGCTTCATCAGATTCCAGACTGACAACATTACCTTGGTGGCTTACATCAACCACCAGGGGGGAACAAGGAGCTCCCTAGCAATGAGGGAGGTGTCTCGGATTTTGGAGTGGGCAGAGTCCCACAGCTGCTCACTCTCAGCAATCCACATATCAGGTGTGGACAAATGGGAAGCGGACTTTCTCAGCAAGCAATCATTCTATCCGGGAGAATGGTCTTTTCACCCCAAAGTGTTTACAAGGATTTTTCTCAGATGGGGAACGCTGGAGATAGATCTCATGGTGTCCAGACTCAATTGCAAGCTACCCCGGTATGGGTCAAGGAATCCCTAGGCAGAGCTAATAGATGCCTTAGTGGTGCCTTGGGGCTTCAGCCTAGCTTACTTCTTTCCACCGTTACCACTTCTACCTCGTGTAGTGGCACGCATCAAGCAGGAGCAAGCTTCGGCCATCCTGATTGTTGTTCCTTTGTGGCCACGGAGGACGTGGTTTGCGGATCTGGTGGGGATGTCATCCTCTCCGCCATGGAGGTTACCCTGTCGCAGGGATCTGCTGGAACAGGGTCCCTTTCAACATCAAAATCTCGTTTCTCTGAGGCTGACTGCGTGGAGATTGAACGCTTAGTCTTAGCCAAGAGAGGTTTTTCTGAAAGTGTGATTGACACTCTATTTTAGGCAAGAAAGCCAGTCACTCGTCGCATCTACCATAAGGTGTGGAGGACTTACTTGTCCTAGTGTGAGAAACATGGATATCCTTTGCATAAGGTGAAGATATCCAGGATTCTATCTTTTCTCCAAAAAAGGTTTGGAGAAAGGTCTTGCCGCCAGTTCCTTAAAGGGACAGATTTCGGCTGTATCAGTCTTCTTGCACAGGAGACTCGCTGAGCTTCCTGACATTCAATCTTTTGTTCAAGCTCTGTTTAGAATCAGACCTGTCTTTAGACAGTCCGCTCCCCCATGGAGCTTAAACTTGGTCCTTAAGGTATTGCAAAGGACATTCTATTGACATTAAGATTCTGTCCTGGAAGGTTCTCTTTCTGTTGGACATTGCATCGTCACGCAGAGTATTTGAACTGGCTCCCTTGCAATTCGAGCCTCCTTATCTGGTCTTTCATGCGGATAAGGCTGTTCTTCGCAACGATTTGGGGTTTCTTCCCAAGGTGGTGTCTAACTGTAACATCAATCAGGAAATAATTGTTCCTTTTTTGTGTCCTAACCCTTCTTCTTCTAAGGAGAGGTTACTTCATAATCTGGATGTGGTTCGGGCCTTAAAGTTCAATCTACAGGCTACAAAGGATTTCAGACAGTCTACGTCTCTTTTTGGGGTGTATTCTGGGAAGCACAAGGGGCAGAGGCCTCTTCTTTGTCCTTTTGGTTGAGAAGCTTGATTCACTTGACCTATGAGACAGCGGGACATAAGCCTCCTCAGAGGATCACGGCTCATTAAACTAGAGCTGTGGCTTCGTCTTGGGCCTTCAAGAATGAGGCCTCTATGGAGCAGATTTGTAAGGCGGCTACTTGGTCCTCCTTACACACTTTTACAAAGTTTTACAAATTTTATGTTTTTGCTTCTGCGGAAGCTGTTTTTGGGAGAAAGGTTTTACAGGCTGTGGTGCCCTCAGATTAGGGACCGCCTTTTTACACTACCGGTTTCATTCAATGTCCTCTAAAGCTTGGGTATATGTTTCCAAAAAGTAATGAATGAAGCCGTGGACTCTCCTTCCCTTTAGATGGAAAACATAAATTATGCTTACCTGATAATTTTATTTCCATCGTGGGGAGGAGAGTCCATTGCTCCAGCCCATAACTCCAGTGGACGGACCTAAATTTAATTGTCTTCTGTCACCATTTATACCCTGCTATTTCTCCTACTGTTCCTTGCTCCCTCGGCAGAATGACTGGGGGATGAGGGGAGTGGGGGAGGTATTTAAGCCTTTGGCTGGTGGTGTCTTTGTCTCCTCCTTGTGGCCAGGTTCTTATTTGCCAAAAGTAATGAATGAAGCCGTGGACTCTCCGCCCCATGATGGAAATAAAATGATCAGTTAAGCATAATTTATGTTTTTGGGGTTTGGGGGGTGGGGGTTTGTATAATGTTAGGGAGTGTTTGTTTTGTTTTGTAGCAAAAGAGCTGTTAACTTTAGGGCAATGCCCTACAAAAGGCCCTTTTAAGGGCCCACAAAAGGTCCTTTTAAGGGCCCTTGGTAGTTTATTCTAGTTTAGGCTTTTTTATTTTGGGGTAGTTTTTTTTTAAAGGGTATTAGAATAGAAATAATTTTTATTGTTTTAGATAATTTCGTTTGTTATTTTTTGTAATGGTAGTTTTTTTTTATTTTTTGTAATGTTAAGTTTTAGTGTAAGGCAGGTTAGGTTTTATTTCACAGGTAAGTTTGTATTTATTTTAACTAGGTAGTTAGTAAATAGTTAATAACTATTTACTAACTAGTCTACCTAGTTAAAATAAATACAAACTTACCTGTGAAATAAAAATAAAACCTAAGCTAGCTACAATATAACTATTAGTTATATTGTAGCTAGCTTAGGTTTTATTTCACAGGTAAGTATTTAGTTTTAAATAGGAATATTTTAATTATGTTAAAGTTAGGGGGTGTTAGGTTTAGGGTTAGGGTTACGTTAAGGTTAGGTTTAGGGGTTAATATATAGTTTAATTTAGGTTGTTGCGATGTGGGGGGCTGGCGGTTTAGGGGTTAATAGGTTTATTTAGTGGCAGTAATGTGGGAGGCCAGAGGTTTAGGGGTTAATAACTTTATTTAGTGGAGGCGATGTCAGGGAGCGGCGGAATAGGGGTTATTATAGTGTGGGCGATGTTGGGGTGCAGGGGAATAGGGGTTAATAACTTTAGTATAGTGGCGGCGATGTTGGGGCGACAGATTAGGTGTTAATAGCTTTATTTAGGTGGTGACGATATCGGGAGCGGAAGATTAGGGGTTAATAACATTATGTAGGTGGTGGCGATGTTGGGGGCAGCAGATTAGGGGTTTTTAGTCCCGGGGGTTTATGTTAGGGTGTTAGATTTAAACATAACTTTATTTTTCCCTATAGACATCAATGGCGCTGCGTTACGGAGCTTTTCATTCCGTGATCGCAGTTGTTAGGCTTTTTTCTGACCCGCTCTCCCCATTGATGTCTAGGGTGAAAGCGTGCACGAGCACGTCAAAACAGCGCTTGAATTTTGTGCGGTATGGAGCTTAAAACCACCATATCGCACGCACAAGCCGGCTGTTTCAAAACTTGTACTGGCTGCGCTATAGAGGGCTAAATAATGCAACTTTTGTTGCATTAGTTAATTTCCCTATAGAGCGCATAACTCGTAATCTAGCTGTGAGTTAGTATAGAGTTTTTTTATTTTGGGTTGTTTTTTTTTGTTTTTATTTTTTTAAAGGGGGCCTTAGTTTTCGTATAGGCATAACTGTGTTTTTTTTATTTTTGGTAGTGTTGTTTTTTTTTTCTGTAATGTTAGTTTTTTTTTATTTTGGGTAAATTTAGTGTTTGTTATTTTTGTAACTAAGAAGGTGTTCGCTTAGAGGTGGGGGGGTTAGGTGTTAGGTAGAAGTAGTGTAGGAGTAGTTTGCATTGGGGGGTTGTGGCAGTGTAGGGGAAATCCTGGCCTTGGCTCTGCTGTTTATCTCCAGGACGCCTGTTTGCTGCATCATTCTTCTATGATAATGATATTGTTTCTGACATACCCTGTTTTCTCTCAGTTTCTGGGGCTGATTTATGAAAGTGCGAGCGGAAATGATACGATGTAGCGTATCATGTCCGCCGCACATCGATAAATGCCGATATCATTGCACAAGCAGTTCTTGTGAACATCATATAGGATCATATAGGATCGGTTGGATTGATGTCCGTAGCCTCTGATCGCACGGAGACAGGGGCATCAAGCAGCATTGGGAGCTTGATAATTCGGACCCTTTGTGTCAACTCATTAAGATGCAGGCTGC
Organism: Bombina bombina; assembly: GCF_027579735.1. NCBI lineage: Eukaryota > Metazoa > Chordata > Amphibia > Anura > Bombinatoridae > Bombina > Bombina bombina. The sequence goes on from NC_069504.1 coordinate 889,924,155, forward strand.
AGGTGTTATGCCATTTTCTTTGCTCTTAGTAGACATTTATATTATTTCAGCTGCCCATTTGGTGAATTTAACTCCTGACTATAATTTGCTTATCTGACTGATTCCTGGTGTCCTGAATTCTTACTTAGCGGGACTATGATCTGCTTTTGGCACAAAATTCGGTACCCAAATTCCTGTCCTGTTTTTTACTGCTGCATGTCCCTTATTACACTCCTGTTTAGTGATAGTTTCTTTCTGTTCTGTTTGTGTTTGACCCCAGCTGCCTGACGACTCTTCTGTTATCGACCTACCCATTCCTTATCAGGTACTTATTGCTATTGTTCCTAAATGCCATAGTCTATGCAGTTGTAGGTCACATCCAAGGTTATACATTCTGTGCTAAGGAACTGTTCATTCTATCATTACTTAGCCAGAAAGGAAGGTTAAATAGTCTGTTTTATTGTTGTAGTAAAAAATGCACTAAGCAGTGGATTTTTAAAGGGACAGTCAATACCAGAATTTTTGTTGTTTAAAAATAGATAATCCATTTATTACCCATTCTCCAGTTTTGCATAACCAACACAGTTATAATAATACACATTTTACCTCTGTGATTAAATTGTATCTAAGCCTCTGCAGACTGCCCCCTTATTTAAGTTCTTTTGACAGACTTGCATTTTAGTCAATCAGTGCTGACTCCTTGGTAACGTGTGTGAACTCAATGTTACCTATATGACACACATGAACTAACGCCCTCTAGGGGTGAAACACTGTCAAAATGCATTCCAATTAGAGCATATGATCCTACCTAGGTTTAGCTTTCAACTAAGAATACCAAGAGAACAAAGCAAAATTGGTGATAAAAGTAAATTTGAAAGTTGTTTAAAATTACATGCCCTATCTGAATCATAAAAGTTTATTTTAGACTTGACTGTCCCTTTAATATAAATCACTGCAATATGTATTTTTCATAATTCTAAAAGGATTTTACCTTTTATTTCTTATTTTTAACTTCGATTTATGCAGTGTCAATTACTTACTGTCAAGAAGGCTGTGGCCTCTAGAGCAGCGGTTCCCAACCTTTTTTCTCTCCCATACCCCTTGATTAGGCTTTTCATTTATGAGTACCCCCTCTCTTCATTACCCCCACCCATCCCTCAAAAAAGATGTTGATTTTTTAATTTAAACTATTTATTAACAGGGTATTGTCAAGTATAAATAAACTATCTATTATCCGGTATTAATAAACTATTTATTATCAGGGTATTGTCAGGTATTAATAAACTATTTATTATCAGGGTATTGTCAAGTATAAATAAACTATTTATTATCAGGGTATTGTCAGGTATTAATAAACTATTTATTATCAGGGTATTGTCAGGTATTAATAAACTATTTATTATCAGGGTAAACAAAGATAATAAATAGTTTATTAATACCTGACAATACCCTAATAATAGTTGATTAATAACTGACATTACCCTGATAATAAATAGTTTAAGGTAAGCTATACTGGAATGGCATACGACTGTATGTGTATCAACAGGATTAAAACTCAGATCTCATTCTCAGGAGGAGCCCTGCTGTGTGGCTGGCAAACCTGGCAGCTGCCTGGTTGCCCCTAAACACGGCCCTGGGGGGGAGTCAAAGTGTAATAATCATAAAAATAAATATTTAAATTTGTTAGATCAGATCGATATTAACCACCCAGCCACTATGAACGTTTTTAGTTGGAAGTAAAGCAATATGAATCAAGCAAGCACTAGAAGCAGTACTTTACTTACCGGCACTGACTATAACTTATTTGGGGATGCAGACACGCCTGGCCCATGTGACTCGCAACCTCCATGGCTCTACCACACGTATAGACGCAGCTATGCTGCTGCAGTGCTGCTTCTAACTGCGCACTCGCAGTCAAAATTTTGTGCACGGCACAGGGGTGGGTGGGGCAGGAGCCTAAGCTATCTGGTGACACAGGGTGATAATTAATTTGTGAACCAGAGTCATTCACACCCGGTCCACATATTTCAGGTGCAGGGGCTCCCATCTGCCTATATGCCAGTCCAGGACTTCACTTGTCACTTTCCGGTTGAGTGCTCCTTCCTTCCACAGTTCCACAATGGTTATTATTTGATGACCCATTAAGAGTTCCCCGCCGCCCCCCCCCCCCATCTTCCGCCATTACCAGCAATATTTACGTGTACCACAGGTTGGGAACCGCTGCTCTAGAGGAAGGCTAATCTATCTTGATGACATAAATCTTCTAGAGTATCTTGAGCTGCCTTACTATTCAGATAATGCTAAAGAGAAAGTACGTCTGTTTTGCTCATGCTCAGTAGAGGCAGCATGTAAATTAAGTTTAAAAGATGTCTGCTTTCTTATATTCATGAGGACAGGGCCTACAATGAGACATTCTAAATGTTCCTTTTGCAAGAAAACAAGTAAGTTGTTTGCTGTTTTTTACATAATCTGTTTCTTTTTATGCTTTCTTTGATTTAACAAATTTGTTTTTACTATAGAAGCACTGTTTAATATCCATTTAATGCTCTTTTTGGACATTATCCACAGACAGATTAACTGGCTTGACCCTCGGATTCTGATATAACCTTCCCTACACTTTGCCTCTGTTTCCTGCCGACAACATCAAATTCAGCTGCTCCAGGTATACTTGCATTATACTCAGCATTACTACTGAATTTCACAAGTGAGGCACACATTCTATGTTTCTTTGTTACCTGGAGATTGTGGTCATTCTACATACACATCTAACTGCTGGCTCTGGGTTTTTTCTAGGACTAATACTCCATACAATATAGTGAGTGTATATAAATAAAAGCTTATAGATATGAATACAAACCTTAAATTTTATGCACTTTGAATCATCAAAATATATTAAAAAAAAATGATACAGCCTTTAATAAGTGTAAATATGGTGCCAATATAAGGCAATCCAAACAGTATTTTGTACAATATCTATATACATGAGAGAAAATGGTAATTTAAGGCTAAATGAAAAAATAGAGAGAGGAGCACCCTCCAAATATTTAAAAGGACAGTCAATGTTATATTTACTTACTTCAGTAAAACCTCTTGAAGAGTCCTGCACCGGGAAACACCATAGTTTAATGTATATATTTCTTCTATAAGGTACGACGAGTCCACGGATTCATCCTTTACTTGTGGGATATTATCCTCCTGCTAACAGGAAGTGGCAAAGAGCACCACAGCAGAGCTGTCTATATAGCTCCTCCCTTAGCTCCACCCCCAGTCATTCTCTTTACCTACTCTAAGTACTAGGAAGTGTAAAGTGAAAGAGGGGATAATATGTTAGTTTTTATTTTCTTCAAGCAAGAGTTTTTTATTTTAAATGGTACTGATGTGTACTATTTACTCTCAGGCAGCAGATGGATGAAGACTTCTGCCTGGAAGCTGATGATCTTAGCATTTGTCACTAAGATCCAGAGCAGTTCCCACAGAGGCTGAGGGGTACAAGAAACTTCAGTGTGAGGAACGTTTTCATGCTATATAGCAGTGAGGTATGTTCAGTCATTTTTTCTGGAGAGACTGTGGTATTTCAGAAAGGCTGACAGTATTGCCATGAGGGTAAGGGTAAGCAGTAATCCTTAGAGTTATAGAAGGGTATTACTAAGCTTACATAAGGGGCTAATTAAAAAATGGTTGACACTGAGTTTTGAATGTTTGTGGGCAAACGTTTTTTGAACTGGGAGTGCTGTTAACGTTTTTTGGGCAATAACGTTTTTTGGCAACTTTATTGAGGGTACACTTGGCTTATTTTTTGGGTCTCAAAACCCACATGGCTAGTTTGGAACCGCTCTGGTGCGGTTCATTTAGGCTGACAAAACATCAACTGAGATGGGCAGTGCCTATTTTTGCGCCTCAGATGCGCAGTTGTATTTACTAAGCAAGCAGCAAGCTCCAACTCCGGAGGGCCCTTGTGGAAGTATTGGGCCAAATCGAAGTTTTTTCTGGATTTAGGCCTTATTATCGATCCGGTTTTCACAATAAAGGGTTAAATGTTTGTTTTTCTTGTGGGGCAAACTTAACTACACAAATTGAGTCTTATATCAAAAATTTGAAAAGATTGGTGTATTTTAAAGCAGTTTTGCAGAACGTGTATGCATTTTTTCTCTTAAAGGCACAGTACGGTTTTTTAAGATTGTTATTTTTTCACTAAATAAAGTGTTTTCAAGCTTGTTTGTGGTCATTACTAGCCTGTTCAACATGTCTGACATTGAGGAAAGTCAATGTTCAATGTGTTTAGAAGCCATTGTGGAACCCCCACTTAGAATGTGTCCCTCGTGCACTGAAAGGTCAATAAATTGCAAAGAACATATTTTAGCTACTAAAAGTTTGTCGCAGGATGATTCTCAGTCAGAAGGGAATCAGGTTATGCCATCTAATGCTCCCCAAGTGTCACAACCAATAACGCCCCCGTACAAGCGACGCCAAGTACTTCTAGTGCGTCTAATTCTTTCACCCTGCAAGATATGGCCGCAGTTATGAATACTACCCTCACAGAGGTTTTCTCTAAGCTGCCTGGGTTGCAGGAGAAGCGCAGTAGGTCTGGTGTGAGAACAAATGCTGAGCCCTCTGACGCTTTATTAGCCATATCCGATGTACCCTCACAATGTTCTGAGTTGGGGGTGAGGGATTTGCTGTCTGAGGGAGAGATTTCTGATTTAGGAAAGATGTTCCCTCAGACAGACTCAGATTTGACGGCTTTTAAATTTAAACTAGAACACCTCCGCTTGTTGCTCAGGGAGGTTTTAGCGACTCTGGATGATTGTGACCCTATTGTAGTTCCAGAGAAATTGTGTAAAATGGACAGATATCTAGAGGTTCCTGCCTACACTGATGTTTTTCCGGTCCCTAAGAGGATTTCGGACATTGTTATTAAGGAGTGGGATAGACCAGGTATTCCGTTCGCTGCCCCTCCTACTTTTAAGAAAATGTTTCCCATATCAGACACCATGCGGGATTCGTGGCAGATGGTCCCTAAGGTGGAGGGAGCTATTTCTACCCTGGCTAAGAGTACAACTATACCTATTGAGGACAGTTGTTCTTTCAAAGATCCTATGGATAAAAAATTAGAGGGTCTCCTAAAGAAAATATTCGTTCATTGGGGTTTTCTTCTGCAACCTATAGCGTGCATTGTTCCTGTAACTACTGCAGCTGCTTTTTGGTTCGAGGCTCTGGAGGAGGCTCTTCAGGTTGAGACCCCATTAGATGATATTCTGGATAGAATTAGGGCTCTCAAGCTAGCTAATTCTTTCATTACAGATGCCACTTTTCAACTGGCTAAATTAGCAGCAAAGAATTCAGGTTTTGCCATTTTAGCGCGTAGAGCGTTATGGCTTAAGTCCTGGTTTGCTGATGTGTCATCAAAATCTAAGCTTTTAGCCATCCCTTTCAAAGGTAAGACCCTATTCGGGCCTGAAGTGAAAGAGGTCATTTCAGACATCACTGGAGGAAAAGGCCATGCCCTTCCTCAGGATAAGACAAATAAGATGAGAACCAAACAAAATAATTTTTGTTCCTTTCTAAACTTCAAAGGTGGTCCCTCTACCTCTTCCCCTGCTGCAAAACAAGAGGGGAATTTTGCTCAATCCAAGTCAGTCTAGAGACCTAACCAGACTTGGAACAAAGGTAAACAGGCCAAGAAGCCCGCTGCTGCCACCAAGATAGCATGAAGGGGTAGCCCCCGATCTGGGACCGGATCTAGTAGGGGGCAGACTTTCTCTCTTTGCTCAGGCTTGGGCAAGAGACGTTCAGGACTCCTGGGCTTTAGAAATCGTAACCCAGGGGTATCTTCTAGATTTCAAAGATTCTCCTCCAAGGGGGAGATTCCATCTTTCTCAATTGTCTGTAAACCAGACAAAAAGAGAGGCGTTCTTATGCTGTGTAGAAGACCTATATACCATGGGAGTGATCCACCCAGTCCCGAAAACAGAACAGGGGCAGGGGTTTTACTCCAATCTGTTTGTGGTTCCCAAAAAGGAGGGAACCTTCAGACCAATTTTAGATCTCAATATCCTAAACAAATTCCCCTTAAAGATGGAGACCATTCGGACTATTTTACCAATGATCCAGGAGGGTCAATATATGACCACCATGGACTTAAAGGATGCGTATCTACACTTCCCTATCCACAAAGATCATCACCAGTTCCTCAGGTTCGCCTTTCTGGACAAGCATTACCATTTTGTGGCTCTTCCCTTCGGGTTGACCACAGCTCCCAGAATTTTCACAAAGGTGCTAGGGTCCCTTCTGGCAGTTCTAAGGCCGCGGGGCATAGCAGTGGCGCCAGGGAATATGTTTCCGCAGGCCAGCGTGGGTCATAGTGACGACGGACGCCAGTCTGGAATTCCCTGAAAGCACAGGGTTTGTGGACTCAGGAGGAGGCTCTCCTCCCGATAAATATTCTAGAACTGAGAGCAATATTCAACGCGCTTCAGGCGTGGCCTCAGCTGGCTTCGGCCAGATTCATAAGATTCCAGTCGGACAATATCACGACTGTAGCATATATCAATAATCAGGGGTGAACAAAGAGTTCTCTAGCGATGATAGAGGTTACCAAAATAATTCGATGGGCAGAGACTCACTCTTGCCATCTATCAGCAATCTATATCCCAGGAGTGAAGAACTGGGAAGCGGATTTTCTAAGTCGTCAGACTTTTCATCCGGGGGAGTGGGAACTCCATCCGGAGGTGTTTGCACAATTGATTCAGCAATGGGGCACACCAAAATTGGATCTGATGGCGTCTCATCAGAAAGCCAAAATTCCTTGTTACGGGTCCAGGTCAAGGGATCCTCAGGCAGTACTGATAGATGCTCTAGCAGTACCCTGGTCGTTCAACCTGGCTTATGTGTTTCCACCATTTCCTCTCCTTCCTTGTTTGATTGCCAGAATCAAACAGGAGAGAGCTTCCGTGATTTTGATAGCACCTGCGTGGCCACGCAGGACTTGGTATGCAGACCTGGTGGACATGTCATCTCTTCCACCATGGACTCTGCCACTGAGACAGGACCTTCTGATTCAAGGTCCGTTCCAGCATCCAAATCTAGTTTCTTTGCGGCTGACTGCCTGGAGATTGAACGCTTGATTTTATCCAAGCGGGGATTCTCTGAGTCGGTCATAGATACCTTGATTCAGGCTCGAAAGCCTGTCACTAGGAAAATGTATCATAAGGTATGGCGTAAATATCTTTATTGGTGTGAATCCAAAGGCTACTCATGGAGTAAGATCAGGATTCCTAGGATTTTGTCCTTTCTCTAAGAAGGATTGGAGAAGGGGCTATCAGCTAGTTCCTTAAAGGGACAGATATCTGCTTTATCAATTTTATTGCACAAGAGTCTGGCAGATGTTCCAGACGTTCAGTCGTTCTGTCAGGCTTTAGTTAGAATCAAGCCTGTGTTTAAACCTGTTGCTCCGCCATGGAGTTTGAATTTAGTTCTTAAAGTTCTTCAAGGGGTTCCTTTTGAACCTATGCATTCCATAGATATTAAGCTTCTATCTTGGAAAGTTCTGTTTTTAGTTGCTATCTCTTCGGCTCGAAGAGTTTCTGAACTATCTGCATTGCAATGCAACTCACCTTATCTTGTTTTCCATGCTGATAAGGTGGTTTTGCGTACCAAACCTGGATTCCTTCCTAAGGTTGTTACTAATAGGAATATTAATCAGGAAATTGTTGTTCCTTCTCTGTGTCCTAATCCTTCCTCTAAGAAGGAGCATCTGTTGCACAACCTGGACGTGGTTTGTGCTTTGAAGTTTTACTTGCAAGTGACCAAAGATTTCTGTCAAACATCTTCTTTGTTTGTTGTCTATTCTGGAAAACGTAGAGATCAAAAAGCTATGGCTACCTCTCTTTCTTTTTGGCTGAAAAGCATCATCCGTTTGGCATACGAGACTGCTGGACAGCAGCCTCCTGAAAGAATTACAGCTCACTCTACTAGAGCGGTGGCTTCCACATGGGCTTTTAAAAATGATGCTTCTGTTGAACTGATTTGTAAGGCTGTAACTTGGTCTTCGTTTCATACCTTTTCCAAATTTTACAAATTTGATACTTTTGCTTCTTCGGAGGCTATTTTTGGGAGAAAAGTTCTTCAAGCAGTGGTGCCTTCTGTTTAGCCATCTGTCTTGTCCCTCCCGTTCATCCATGTCCTGTAGCTTTGGTATTGTATCCCACAAGTAAAGGATGAATCCGTAGACTCGTCGTAACTTATAGAAGAAAAGTAAATTTATGCTTACCTGATAAATTAATTTCTTCTATGGTTCTACGAGTCCACGGCACGCCGTGTCATTTTAAGACCGATTATATTTTTTGATTTTAAACTTCAGTCACATCTGCACCTTTTAGTTTCTCCTTTTTCTTCCTGTACCTTCGGTCGAATGACTGGGGGGTGGAGCTAAGGGAGGAGCTATATAGACAGCTCTGCTGTGGTGCTCTTTGCCACTTCCTGTTAGCAGGAGGATAATATCCCACAAGTAAAGGATGAATCCGTGGACTCGTCATACCATAGAAGAAATTAATTTATCAGGTAAGCATACATTTACTTTTTAGTCTAAACTAACCCAGCAACCACTACAATACAGTCAGCACTGAGGCATGTTTTTATGTCGGTAGCAGGGCCATATGGTAATTCATAAATTGACTTTCACACTAGCGCTCACATTATATAAACAATAGTGCATAGGGTCTGACTCTGATTGGCCATAACAGACTTGTGAGAAAAAAAACTTCAGCAGTTACACACCCATATGTAATGCTTGCAGTGCTACTCTAGAGTAAAATGAATACTTTAAAACATCAGTGTTTACAGGTGTGGAATCCCCTCAAGAGACTTTATTGGGGTAAGTAAATGTATGACACTTTGGCAACTAAAATGTTAATTGTCCCTTTAAAGGACCAAAATGTATATTTAGAAAAGAACAACATTGGGCAGAAAAAAAAGAGAAAGCTCTTACTATCATTAATATATGAAATAAATGACGCTAACAGAGCTCTAAATAAGACTTTACCAGTAAAAGGAATTGGTATGCGGTAGCATGGATAACAGTCACTGAGGTTAACTTGAATCTGGATTTTGATTAAGTGAGCGTAGAAACTTGTTGGATACTGACAATGGCACCAGGGCATGAAAGGCTAGCTTGTGTTTTATGAAATGAAAATGTTTAATTATTATGATGATTATAAAGATGATGATTAGTCCTTGAGAATAACCCATATTCATGTAGCCCTTCCTGTTGAACATTTGCACCTGTATACATTCTGCAGGAGAAGTTGCCTAGGCAACTATTAGACTGGTTGGTCATGTGATCAAGTGAAACTGAAAGAAGAGTGTAAGACACAGGAGGAAGCAGACATGTCAGAGCAGTGAAGGTGTGTGTGAGGCCTGGCTGTGTGAGAGCTGCAGACTTCATCTTGTAAAGTAACAGCATCCCTCTGCTGATTTAGTGTATGCTGCCAGCTGCAGTCTGACCCTGTGAGAGAGCTGTGGAGAAGAATGCAGACAAAGTAAATGACTGGCAGACCTTGGAGTTTTCTTTCAGCCTGTGCAGAATCCTGTCAGTGGTAAGAAGTATCCTCTCTCCTTGTCATACTGACAGGGCATTCTGTCCATCACATAAACTTATAAACAGCTCTTCCTGTGGATTGCAGTTTCCTATGAGCTGCAACTGTTTAAATGCATGTGGATTACCTTAAAGGGCCCCAACATTTATGTGCACCAACTGGTACCCATCAGCCATTAGGGTGAAGCCTGAGGGTGGGTTCGCAGGTGGTTTGGGAGGGTGCTGGGCCTGGTTAGAGAGAGTCGGTGTGTTAGTTAGCCACTGTATTTCTTGCCTTATTTTTATTTACCATAATCCTTTAATACATGTTCATACTGTTTTACTGTTATTACTGTGTGTGTTGTAGTTATTTATTATGTTCCTGTCTGGGAAACCCATTCTTGCCCTGGATGCCCAGTCAGGTGGAGGCACTGCCACAGTCATGTACCCCAACTCCCAGGTAGCGGAGACTCAGGATCAGCCTGCAGAGCACATGGAGGTAGCTGGGGTAAAGACCCACAGGGGTAATTGTGGGCCTAGGCCAAACCCCGTTACATTTGGTGGTACTGCTGAGATAAATTGGGGTACACCCAGTAAGGATCCGTTAATTCCCCGGCCCACACTCCCATTTGTAACAGATTGGGCCCAGCAACAGAAGGTACCATTGCATCATGCAGTGATGATATGCCAGGTACCTCCCTATAGTGAGATAAAACATGTCACCAAGTGCGTAGAGATTATACTGGGAATAGAGATGGCTACCATCAGAGACATCCTGCATGATTCATACGGTCAAATTTACATGTTAGTATATTCCCATGCAGATTTGAGAGGCCGTCATAGGCCTACATGTCTATACCTTCTTGAAACAGCTCCTGAAGGATGTCGCTTAGTGTACGCTCTCCCTGATAAGGAGGAAGGGGTTACACTGCAGCAACCCTCCACTATAGGCCAAAGAGACTTTAATGTATCAAGTTATTCCCAGATTCTGTCCCCTTTGTCAGAGAAACCCCCCAGGAGATTACCGGTTACCCCTGTAGAGACTGGGGCCATCCCCAAACGAAATGTCTACTTTTCCAGTGTGCAAGGGACAACTGCCCCTAAGACCCCAGATCTAGTGGTTCCCTCATCTCCAACATCCCCAAAACCAGGCGATTCCCTATTGAGAACCACAAGTTCAGGAGAGAGTAACATATCTGAAATACTGCAAAAACTCTCAGAAGCCATAGTAACAGCTACCCATACCCACAGTTACCGTAAGCTGAAAGTGTTTTCTGGGAATCAACCTGTTCCTGCCGGGGAGGAGCCCTTTAAGGCCTGGAAGGATAATGCTGTACAATTATTGGAAGAATGGTCTTGTACGGATAACATAAAAAAACAACGGATAATGGAGAGTCTTCGTTTCCCAGCTACAAATATGATAAGGCTGTTTAGGGGAGTGAATGAACAAGCTACCGCACAAGATTACCTGAAAGTTTTGCAGGATGCGTATGGAAAATCTGAGGACTCTGATGATCTATTAATCAAGTTCCTAGCCACTAAACAGAAGGAACATGAGAAAGCTTCAGACTATATCAATCGATTACAATTGTCACTGGGAAAACTGTTTCATAATGGAGCAGTCACTGCATCTGAGTTGGATGCTCGACTATCCAAACAAATTCAGAAGGGAGGCCTTAGCAATGATCCAGTCATGATCATGTTAAGAGTTAAGTTGGATGATCAAGTCTTGTCCTATTCCACACTGATCCGAAAAGCAAAAATACTGGAGAACCAAATGTCCCCATCTCCTCCACAAAAAGGAAATTCTTCTAAAGCTGCAGATAAAGAGGATATGGAACTGTTCGTCCTTAAAAAAAAGGTAGCTGAATTAGAATTATTGTCTAAGTCATCGCCAAGAAGAACAGATTATTCTCCTACCAGGAGGCAGCACCGCAGGGAGACCACAGGAAGGTTATTCCCAGAGGAACAGTCCCCCCGAGGGAACTGTTTTAAGTGTGGAAAATCAGGGCATTTCAAGCGGGAGTGTCCCACTAATTCATCAGATACAGAAGTGGATGTGCTAGCTATTGAGCTGGAGGAGGCTCAAGCTACCAGTCCTTTCAGGAAAAGAGGAAAAAGAACCACACCCATATTATCTGTGGGGGCCAAGATCGGGCCCAAATCTCTGATACAGTTACAAATAGAAGATATTCATGCCTCGGCCTTGTTAGATACTGGATCCCAGGTCACCATCATTAATAGAGACTTCTATGACCATCATTTAAAACATATTCCCCTGGAGCCAGCAGGAGAGTTGCAGTTGTGGGGAGTGGGATCTCAGGCCCAGCCTGTAGAGGGATGTATAAGAGTGACAATAACAATCCCACAGTTAAACACAGGAATGATCTGCCCTATGGAATTGGAAGCTCTTGTATGCTCCATGAAGAAAACAATGTGCGCCCCAATAATTTTGGGTACCAACGCAAGAATGGTGCAGGACATGTTCAGGGCCTACCTAACTGAAGTGGGAGATGTATCTCTAACCAGACTGATGGAAGTCAGCCCTGTTCTAGGGAAAGAATGCCATCGACTAGCCCTACAAGCTAGACCAGGATCATGCCACTACTCAGGGAAAGAACCTTTATTTGTAAGGCCTGGAGAGACTAAGACTCTACGAGCCATAGCATCTATGCACCATGAAATATCAGGAGGAACCAGGCAATACCTCATTGAGTCCTTGCCTGAGGAGGATGCAAAAAAAGGGTGGACTCTCATACCTGAGGTGAAAGACTGGCGGAATCACTGGTGTAAAGATTTTCCCATAATGATAAGAAACTTAACACCCACAGAGATCAGAATTGATCGTCACCAGAAGATTGGTGTGATTCACTTGTTGGACCAAGTCTCTTCAGTAATGTCTGTAAAGGCAGAACAGGGAGGTGATCATGAAGGACCTATAGTTTTTGAACTGGAAGATTCTCCTCTACCACCAAAGTGGAGAGATAGCCTCCGATCCAAATTAGCTACTCGAGAGAAAGTTTTCTCCAGGAAAGAAATGGATGTGGGATGTGCAAAGAGTGCCACACATGCTATCAGACTTTCTGACCCAGCTCCTTTCAGAGAAAGATCAAGGAGAATACCCCCTCGAGATGTGGAAGATGTCCGGGATATACTCAAACAGATGGAAGAATCTGGCATTATTAAAGAGTCCAGAAGTCCATATGCCTCACCCATAGTGGTAGTTAGGAAAAAGAATGGCACAGTCCGGCTTTGCATAGACTATCGGACTTTAAACAAAAGGACTGTGCCAGATCAATATACTCTGCCACGGATAGAAGATCTGCTAGATGCCCTTTCTGGAAGCCAGTGGTTCAGCGTCCTGGACTTGAGGTCTGGGTATTATCAGGTACCCATGAAGAAGGAGGATCAGGAAAAGACAGCTTTCATCTGTCCCTTGGGATTCTACGAGTTTACCAGGATGCCCCAAGGGGTCACTGGAGCTCCCGCCACCTTTCAAAGGCTGATGGAGAAGACTGTGGGGGATATGAATCCCAAAGAGTGCCTAGTCTATCTTGATGACCTCATAGTGTTTGGAAGGACACCAGAAGAGCACGAACAGCGATTGCTGAAGGTGTTGGATCGACTCCAAGCAGAGGGTCTGAAATTATCAATAGACAAATGTCGATTTGCCCAGAACTCTGTTACATATGTAGGTCACATTGTTTCCGCACAAGGTGTGACAACTGACCCGACCAAAATTGAAGCGGTGATGAACTGGCCCAGGCCAGATAACATCAGTGAGCTGCGCTCATTTCTTGGATTCTGCGGTTACTACCGGAGGTTTGTGAAAGACTATTCAAAGATTGCTCGAGAGCTACACAACCTGTTAAAGACTACCTCAGCTATAGAGGGTGTTAAGGCGCCAAGTCCTAAAGACTCCTTCGGAAAGAAATGGACCTCAGGATGCGAAGAAGCCTTCTTAATCTTGAAGAAAAGACTCACAGAAGCTCCTGTATTGGCATATTCAGATCCCGAGAAACCATATGTGCTCCATGTTGATGCCAGTATGGAAGGCCTAGGGGCCGTATTGCATCAGAGCTACCCAGAAGGGTTAAGACCAGTGGCCTACATAAGTAGAAGTCTAACTGGTGCAGAGAAAAACTATCCGGTCCATAAGCTAGAATTCTTGGCGCTCAAGTGGGCAATTGTGGACAAGTTACATGACTATTTATATGGAGCAACATTCGAGGTAAGGACGGATAACAATCCGCTTACTTATATTCAAACAACAGCAAAGCTGGATGCCACAGGGCATAGGTGGCTGGCAGCATTGTCAAACTATAGTTTCAGCCTTAAATACAAGCCAGGCCCTAAGAATGTCAGTGCGGATGCTCTGTCCCGCAGACCTGGACTTCCTCCTCATGAAGAAAAGGAGGAATGGGAAGAAATCCCTGTGCCTGGGGTAGGAGCCCTGTGCCAAACATATGTAGTGGCTGAGAGGCAGGATGAGTTCTCTGAACTCAGAGGAATAGACTCCATATGTCACTCCCCAGAAGCCGTACCAGAGGTATTCTGTGCTCCAGCAATGCTCCAACAGTGGTCTCACATAACCAATGAAGACAAGAAGAAAGCCCAGTCACAGGACTGGTATATAGGTACAGTCCTCAAGGCAATGAGAGCCAAGAACCCTAAATTACTGAGCTCCCTTCCCATTGGACAAAGAGATTTGTACCGGAGAGAATGGAGTAAACTACATCTAGAAGATGGAATCCTTTATAGAATTATAAAATACCATGACCACCCTGGTCGAAAGCAGCTAGTGTTACCTCATAGATATCGGGGAATGGTCCTGAGAGCTCTCCATGATCAACATGGGCATCTTGGGGTAGACAAGACCTATGGCCTGGTACAAGACCGGTTCTATTGGCCTCGCATGAGAGAACATGTTGAACATTATGTGAAGACCTGCAGAAGATGTATTCAGAGAAAGACTCTGCCTGTGAGAGCTGCCCCTATGGGCCACCTGAGAAGTACAGGACCCCTGGATCTTGTGTGCATGGACTATCTATGTATTGAGAATGATACTACCGGAATTGGGAATGTTCTGGTAGTAACAGACCATTTCACCAGATACGCTCAGGCTTTTCCCACTAAAGACCAGAAGGCTGTGACCGTAGCCAAGGTCCTCTGGCAGAAATATTTTATGCACTACGGTCTGCCCAATCGAATACATTCTGATCAAGGTAGAGACTTTGAGAGTAAGCTGATCAAAGAACTGCTGGATATGTTGCAGGTTCACAAGTCCAGAACAACACCCTACCACCCTGAGGGTGATGCCCAGCCTGAGCGTTTTAATAGGACACTCCTAGACATGCTCGGGACTCTGAAACAAGTGGAGAAGCGGTCCTGGAGTAAGCATGTAGAAGCCATGGTCCACGCATATAATTGCACAAGGCATGAGTCTACAGGATTCTCACCCTATTTCCTAATGTTTGGAAGGGAAGCCAGACTACCGATAGATGTCCGGTTGGGGGTGTCCCCAGATGGGACAAAGTCAGACTCTCACTTCCAGTATGTGAGGACCCTCAGACAAAACCTTTACAGTGCCTACGAGTTGGCCACTCAAGCTGCGGCAAAAATGGAGGAACGCAACAAAAGAAGATACGATACCAAAGTGAAGCATCAGGAAGTCCAAGCGGGAGATAAGGTTCTCCTCCGGAATCTAGGGGTACCTGGGAAACACAAATTAGCAGACAGATGGAAGGATACCCTATTTGAAGTTGTGTCTAAGCTAAAGGGGCTGCCAGTGTATAATATAAAAGGCCCAGAAGGCCGGATCAAAGCTTGGCATAGGAACCATCTACTACCAATAGCCTATATCGATGAAGAGGAAGGGAGTAGTAGTGAATGGGAGAAAAGCACAACGGAGAGTCCTGAAAATGAGGCAGTAGAGACCCCAGAAGCTCTTAGTGCTGATGATCAATGGTGGTCTCCTCCTGCTGAGGAAACACAGCACTTTCCTTCCTCTCCTCCCTTAGCCTCCTCTACATTGAATCCCAACAGCCCCAACTTTGTGCCTGGGACCCCAAAAAGAGACTCTTGTATCATGGGAAAGCCAGGGTCTCAAGCATCTGGTGACCTCCCCACCCAAGTGGCCAGAGCTGAACATTCCCAGGAACATTCTGGACTTCCTCAGAGAGAACAGAGACTGGGTACTAGAATACGACAGCCTCCCAGGGTTCTTACTTACGATCAAGTCGGAGAACCCAGTTATGTACATATGCCCCAGGTACAGTCTAAAATGGTTGATTTACTGTATGCGGTTGCGGACATTATGAATGTTGGAACCTCTCTGTACTAGAATAAACTGTAAGATAGTTAACATTTGTTTATAGGACTGCATTTATTATTATTTATATGTTTTGTTTTTTCAATTTACCTCTTGGTGGAACCTTGCCAGTGGAAGGCAAGGATTTTACAAGGGGGAGAATGTAGCCCTTCCTGTTGAACATTTGCACCTGTATACATTCTGCAGGAGAAGTTGCCTAGGCAACTATTAGACTGGTTGGTCATGTGATCAAGTGAAACTGAAAGAAGAGTGTAAGACACAGGAGGAAGCAGACATGTCAGAGCAGTGAAGGTGTGTGTGAGGCCTGGCTGTGTGAGAGCTGCAGACTTCATCTTGTAAAGTAACAGCATCCCTCTGCTGATTTAGTGTATGCTGCCAGCTGCAGTCTGACCCTGTGAGAGAGCTGTGGAGAAGAATGCAGACAAAGTAAATGACTGGCAGACCTTGGAGTTTTCTTTCAGCCTGTGCAGAATCCTGTCAGTGGTAAGAAGTATCCTCTCTCCTTGTCATACTGACAGGGCATTCTGTCCATCACATAAACTTATAAACAGCTCTTCCTGTGGATTGCAGTTTCCTATGAGCTGCAACTGTTTAAATGCATGTGGATTACCTTAAAGGGCCCCAACATTTATGTGCACCAACTGGTACCCATCAGCCATTAGGGTGAAGCCTGAGGGTGGGTTCGCAGGTGGTTTGGGAGGGTGCTGGGCCTGGTTAGAGAGAGTCGGTGTGTTAGTTAGCCACTGTATTTCTTGCCTTATTTTTATTTACCATAATCCTTTAATACATGTTCATACTGTTTTACTGTTATTACTGTGTGTGTTGTAGTTATTTATTATGTTCCTGTCTGGGAAACCCATTCTTGCCCTGGATGCCCAGTCAGGTGGAGGCACTGCCACAGTCATGTACCCCAACTCCCAGGTAGCGGAGACTCAGGATCAGCCTGCAGAGCACATGGAGGTAGCTGGGGTAAAGACCCACAGGGGTAATTGTGGGCCTAGGCCAAACCCCGTTACATTCACAATAACTAATTACTGGCTTATAGGGAGTGCATTTATGATTTCAGCGTTCCATTACCAGGTGTTCCTCCCCATAAGGAAGCACTTTGCTAGATATGGTGCAATTACTTTAGGGTTCCATACATTGTGGTTTGATGTTCTGTTTTCAGTTTGGCTCTTCTTGAGCTTTACAAAATTAGACATGTATTAATAACCCATATTTAATAGCACTGACATTTAGAAAAATATGTTTTTATGGGCTGCTATTGCATCTTCAAAAAAAAAAGCAATTTTATCAAAAAGCTGTGTAATAAACTTTTGAACATAGGAACTCATGGTATATGCTATATCTATAATATCTTACATGTGTTCTTATTAATACAACACATACAAAAATCTTTAATGAAAACACAGTAGAATAGCATAATAAAAATACAATGCTTGCCCACTGTATCATGTGACAGTCATCAGCCAATGAAAGACTAGTATACATATACACTGTGAACCACTAATAAAAACTATAAGTGAAAAATGTCTACTTTTACATTACAAGAACACAGACTGGACTAACAGATGAGTGTAAAAAGCAAAACAAAACATTATTTGCATTAGTTTTATTACAAAAAGTTTCAAAACCATTTACCTCTTGTAAATTTATGTTTGCCGTTTTGCAGGCCCTCTTTGGACAGCTCAGTTAACATTTTGAAAAACATAATTATTTCCTTGTTTAATTAAAATATTATACTATTGACACTTTTAAAATACAAAAGATATTCACTAATAAATCATTAAAGGGATACTGAACCCAATTTTTTTCTGTCATTATTCAGATAGAGCATGCAATTTTAAGCAACTTTATAATTTACTCCTATTATAATTTCTTCATCGTTCTCTTGGTATCTTTATTTTAAAAAGCTGGAATGTAATCTTAGGAGCTGGCCCATTTTTGGTTCAGTACCCTGGGCCCATTTTTCGCCATCTCTTTTAGCTAATTTGAACTGTATTGTTGAAAGTAGGTGAAGAAGATCTGCTGCAAGAATACAAATGTGCTTGAAATCTTGCTCGCTTTTTTAATAGCCAGTAGGACTGTCTAAAGCTGCGTATATTAGCCAGACTGTTTGAATTTCAATATCGTCTCCTGACGTTGAGGCGAGTTTTGATGCAAATCAGCGGTTTCAATTGATTTTGAATAAGGGCCTCTAATGTCTTGTAATCAACCACAAAAAGTAGTCATCATTAATCCCACTCTCCTTTACCTTAGATGACTAATATTTGCTTCTGTATTACTTCTGCGTTTTTTTTTTTTTTTATTTGTTCTTTATAGACCAAATATAATACTGAAAATACAAACATTATAATAATGCATTGTACAGAGAAACGAAGATATTGATTTTGCAAAAAGAATTTGGTCTGAATTTTTATAACTGTATATATAAGAGAAAAGAAAAATATCAATGATACATTTATAAAAGCATTAATGATACTCTTCAAAAAAAAATGTATAATAAAACACCAAACAGTCTTTTATAATACTCATTGGGTATTACACCTTATATGACCTAATTTTAAAAAATAATAAAATTACTTCTGAAATTTAGAAGCTTTTTGAATCTTTTGTAGAAAATCCATATGTTATGGAATTACCCTAATGTAACTTGGGCAGGATGTGCTTTGAACAAATTGGGATACCATTGGTTAGAAAAAATAGCTAAGCTAAGAATGTTGATGTCGCCTAGCCTTTTCTAAGATTAGAATTTAGACTAAAGTTAGTAATTACATAGGGACTGAAGTTTGTCCTAAATGTCCTGTTAAAGGTTATCTAGGACATTTGCATTTTCTCTCAAGAGAAAATAGTTCTGAGTAGTGTGTCAGGAGTAAGACAATTAAAGGGTCATTCTAGTGCAAACTATTCTGGGCTCTGTAGCCCCAGAATAGTTCACAAAAAATCTATGCAACATACACTTCTTGCACTTTATTTAAAAAAACAACAAAAAAACAACAGATTCCTTTTTTTGAACTCCGAGATCACTACAATTGACTTGCACACAGTGGCAACCTTGGCAACCTAGGGAGCATTTTGTATCAATATGGGGTTTTAGAGCCAAATAATAATTTGCACTGGAATATCCCTTTAATTGTGGAAGTCCCTTACAAATGTAAAGGAACTTTAGCCCCAATTGGAATAATTCAGGAATGTATTACTAACTGTTTTATTCTGATTCCATGACTTTTCCTGATAGGCTGAACAAATTATTCGGATACAGAAAATTATGGAACGGAATATATCCTGTTAAAGATATTTATTGTAGTTGCGTTAGCGAGCCCTCTTTTCTGATCATTTAACTAATTTGAAATGACTGTTTTACTGACATTTTAAAAAGTTACAAAAATGTACAAACTGAAAACATAATTAAATAAAAATTTCACCATCTCTCTTAGCTTATTTGAACTGTATTGTATTGTAAATCTAAAGCATTTGATAAGAAGTATATTTAGAAAAATATGTATATGTAAGACTGATATAAGTTTTCTTTTCTGACCATTCTGTTTGATATTATTAGCTAAATACATGTAAATAAAATCATATTTAATTTAATTATTTCAAATAATTCGAATATTAGTATGACTTGTATTATTTTCATTATTTGTAATGCACTATAGAAAATGAATTTTGAAGGGCCATACTGGAGAATTGTTCCCGTATGTGCATTTCAGTTAGGCACACCAACTAACATTGTCAAGGGCTCAGCTGTGTCTTGTGGGAAGAGTCATGACAGGAGGGTCGGGACTGTGGGTGTACCATGCACAGTACTGGATGTGTCCTAGGCAAGGTTCGGCATGCCAAAGGTGGAGTCAGGGCAACGTCTGGTTTCACATTTGCCCTGAATGGAGAAGCTTTGTGAAGGACAGCAGTAGAAAAACCTAACCCGCAACAATACTGCAATATATCAGGAACAGGTGGGAGCTCTGGATTGGGAGATAAACTTCTCTAAGGAGATACGTTTCAAGAGAAGATTTACTTGGGAAGATAACAAGCACTGAAAAGCTTAGGGTAGAAGCTGAGACAAATTATTGGTTGGAGGGCTCATTGTGTGGTGGGCTTTTAGAAGACAGTTATAATTTTAGTCTAAAGTATGTCAATGTAGGGTCATGAATATAGAAACAGAAGAGGATACATTGTAGTTGATTTGGATAGATTGGAATTTGTAGAGGCCAATAGAAGGGAGCTGCAGTAGTCAGGATAGTAAGCTATTGATAATACAATCTAAAAAAGCACAACAGGAATATTTTATATGAAAGAATGTGAACTATCATGTGCAACACATTTTAAATATTAAAACACATTATTTATATAATAATGACATACTTGAATAATGATGTACATACATATAACTCATATACTGATTATATACCATCTATCATGCTATACATTCTTTATTAAATTAAAAATATTAATAAAAGTTAAAGAAGGGTAGGTTGTTTTCAAAACTAGGTTAATTTGAAGTATTAGAACCTGTGAAATGCAAAGGTAAGGACATAGTTTGTCAACTGAAATAGGTGGATAAGGAATATAGACATGGTGCTATCAGGGTTAAACTGGACCAATGGAGTATCAGGAATTCCTCTCATGGGCTGGTGGAGGGACATAACAAGTGCCTCAAGTGCCATTTCCCCTTGTGGCATGTACTAGCATGTTATATTTTAGCCTGGCTGCTGTGTCTATGTGACAGCCAAGCCTAGCACTCTCCTGCCTTATCTCCCATTTGACGGTTATGATGCTTGAGAGCCAATAAAGCACAAGAGTGAAACAACACAGTACAAAGAGTACTAACGTAAGGCGTGCAGAGCATTTGGTTTCCAGTCTGTGGACATATAGATAGATAAATGGGTTTGCAGGAGACACATCTGATCTGGCAGGTATGGTTATAGTAGCTATAAAAGGGGCTGCAAGTTCCATGTGTCTAATCTGAGGTCCATTTGGGCATGTTGCTCACATAAAGGCTGTTTTTTTTATTTGGATTTTCTTTTGACATATGGGGTCCAATTAAAAATTGAGCACTATCAGAGTTATTGCTTGCCCACTAACTGAGCTCAAAGTACACTTTTAATGTGGGTGGGCTAGTAAAAAAACATGAAACACAATGCACGCTAACTTCAGAACTTTGGATATCACGATTGTGTTAACTTCTTATCCCTATAGACTTTAATGGTGTGCACTTTCTAAAAAAAGCTAACAATTATCACTTGCACGCTAACCTGACACCACATAAGACCTACAGCGCTAATCCCAAAGGTAGTTATGAATATTTTACATTCCAATGTTCATCACATAGAAGAAATTTTATTTTTAAATATAAATATAACATAATTTATGTAAGAACTTACCTGATAAATTCATTTCTTTCATAGTGTCAAGAGTCCATGAGCTAGTGACGTATGGGATATACATTCCTACCAGGAAGGGGCAAAGTTTCCCAAACCTCAAAATGCCTATAAATACATCTCCCACCTCACTCATACATCAGTTTAATGTATGGCCAAGTAGTGAGGTGTAAAAAAAGGAGTAAAAAGCATACAAAAAGAGGAACTGGAAAAATAATGTGCTTTATACAAAAAAATCATAACCACAAAAACTAGGGTGGGTCTCATGGACTCTTGCCACTATGAAAGAAATGAATTTATCAGGCAAGTTCTTACATAAATTATGTTTTCTTTCATGTAAGTGGCAAGAGTGCATGAGCTAGTGATGTATGGGATATAATACCCAAGATGTGGAAGTTCAAGAGTCACTAAAGAGGGAGGGATAAAATATAAACAGCTATATTCACTGAGAAATTAAATTTTAAAAAAATTAAGTTTTCTTAAAAATTTCAAAAAACTCAGATCAAAGGCACTAGAATCAAACCGGGACAGCTGCCTGAAGAACCTTTCTACCAAAATTTAGTAAATGTATGCAAAGAAGACCAAGTTGCTGCTTTGCAAATTTGATCAACTGAAGCTTCATTCTGGAAAGCCCAAGAAGTGGCAACTGATCTAGTAGAGGGAGCTGTAATTCGCTGAGGCGGAGACTGACCCGCCTCTAAATAATCTTTGTGAATCAGAAGTTTTAACCAAGATGTCAAAGAAATGGCAGAGGCTTTCTGACCTTGTCTGGAACCAGAAAAAATAACAAATAGACTAGAAGTCTTTCTGAAAATCTTTAGTAGCCTCAACATAATATTTTAAAGCTCTTACCACATCTAAAGAATGTAAATATCATTCAAGAGTATTCTTAGGATTAGGACACAAGGAAGAAACAACAATTACCCTATTAATGTTGTTAGAATTCAATCAAAACTTTAGGCAAACATTTAAACAAAGTCTGCAGCTTTATCTTGATGGAAAATCATATAAGGAGACTCACAAGTGAGAGCCAACAATTCAGAAACTCTTCTAGCAGAAGAGATAGCCAAAAGAAATAACACTTTCCAAGAAAGTAATTTAATACCCAGAGAATGCATATTCTCAAAAGGAGGAGCCTGTAAGATCTTCAATACCAAATTGAGACTCCAAGGAGGAAAAATAGATTTAATAACAGGTTTGATACGAATCAAAGCCTGAACAAAACAGTGAATATCAGGAAGCTTAGCAATCTTTCTCTGAAATAAGACAGAGAGAGCAGAGATTTGTCCTTTCAAAGTATTTGCAGACAACCCTTTATCCAAAACATCCTGACGAAACTAAAATCCTAGGAATTCTGAAAGAATGCCAAGAATAATCATGAGTGGAACACCATGAAATATAGGTTTTCCAAACCTGATGATAAATCTTCCTTGAAACAGACTTACAATCCTGTATCATAGTGCTAATCACTGAGTAAAAGAAACTTCTTTGACTAAGCACTAAGCGTTCAATTTCCATGCCTTCAAATTTAGAGATTTGAGATCCTGATGGGAAAACAGCCCTTAAAACAGAAGGTCTGGCCTTAAAGGAAGTGGTGCTATCAGAAACACATAAGATTGTTTCATTATAATCTTGGAGATCATCCTTGGAAGAAGAACCAGAGGCAGAAAAATGTAAGCAGGTTAGTAAAAGCAAGAAACTGCTAAAGCATCCACCATCTCCGCCTGAGGATCCTTGGACCTGGAAAGGTATCTGGGAAGCTTCTTGTTTAGACGAGAGGCCATCAGATCTAATTCTGGAAGACCCCACATCTGTACAAGATGAAAAAACACATCTGGATGGAGAGACCACTCAACCGGATGTAAAGTCTGACGGCTGAGATAATCCGCTTCCCAATTGTCTACACCTGGGATATGAATCGCAGAAATTCCGCCCAAGAAAGGATGCAAGATACTTCTTTCATTGCTGAAGGACTGCGAGTCCCTCCTTTATGATTGACATAAGCCACTGTTGTGATATTGTCTGTCTGAAAATGAATGTAAAGTTCTCTCTTCAATAGAGGCCAAGCCTGAAGAGCTCTGAAAATATTGATTGGTAGCCTCGCCTCTTGAGGATTCAAAACCCCTTTTGCTGTCAGAGACCCCCAGACAGCTCCCCAACCTGTAAGACTTACATCTGTTGAGATCACAGTCCAGGAAGGATGAACAAAAGAGGCCCCTTGAACAAAAAAGGTGATGGTTTAACCACCAAGTCAGAGAGAGAGTTGAGTGTTGGGATTTAAGAATATCAACTGTGATATATGAGTATAATCCCTGCATGATTGGTGCAACATGCAAAGCTGTAGAGGTCTCATATGAAAACGAGCAAAGGGGATCACGTCCGATGCTGCAGTCATGAGACCTAAAACTTCCATGCACATAGCGACTGAAGGGAATGATAGAGACTGAAGGTTTAGACAAGCTAAAACCAACTTAATTCATCTCTTGTCTGTTAGAGAAAGAGTCATGGACACTGAATCTATCTGGAAACCAAAAAGGTGACCCTTGTCTGAGGAATCAAGAAACTCTTAGATATGTGCATGATCGAAAAATTTGGTTCGGATCGATTCCGATTTTTTCGAATTTCGGATCGATTCGAATTTGGAAAAATTCGAATGAATTTGTTTCTGATTCGTTTTGGATTCATTCGGATTTGAATAAATTTGGCTGGATTCGGTTTGGTTCAGAAATTCGGAATTTCGGTATGTGTTAGGTGGGATATGCTGTGTATTAGACTAGTATTATGTACTGTATATTAGGTGTAACCCATAGCAGAGTGATATAACCTAATATACTGTACAATACTACTGTAATCCATGGCGATCCAAATTTACCAAATAAATCCAAACTAATTCGGATTTATTCGGTAAATTCGGCAGTATTTTAATTCGGAAATTTGAATCGATCCGAATCTCCGAATTTGCAGAATTTTCTGAATTTCTGAATCGATCCGAAACGAATTGCACATCGCTAGCAAACTTTTTTGTAAAGTGATCCTCCAACCATGTCTTTGAAGAAACCACACTAGTTGTTTTGTGTGAGATTCTGCTAAATGAAAAGATTGAGCTAGTACCAAGATATCATCCAAATAAGGAAACACTGCAATACCCTGCTCTCTGATTACAGATAGAAGGGCACCGAGAACCTTCGAAAAAATTCTTGCAGCTGTTGCTAGGCCAAACAGAAGAGCAACAAATTGGTAATGCATGTCTAAAAAAGAGAATCTCAGAAAACGATAGTGGTCTGGATGAATCGGAATGTAAAGATAAGCATCCTGTAAGTCTATTGTGGACATGAAATGACCTTGCTGAACAAAAGGCAGAATAGTCCTTATAGTCACCATCTTGAAAGTTGGGACTCTTACAAAATTATTTAAAATTTTCAGATCCAGGATTGGTCTAAATATATCTTCTTTCTTTGGGACAATGAACAGATTTGAATAAAAACCCAAACCCTGTTCCTGCTGAGGAACTGGGACAATCACCCCTGAAAGCTCTAGGTCTGAAACACACTTCCGAAAAGCCTAAGCCTTCACAGGGTTTGTTGGAACATGAGAAAGAAAGAATCTTCTCATGGTCGGTCTTATTCTGAAACCTATTTGATTCCCTTGAGAAACAATATCCTGAATCCACTGATTTTGAACATAATCTGTCCAAATGTTTTGAAATAATTTCAATCTGCCCCCCCCCACCAGTTGAACTGGTTTGAGGGCCCGCACCTTCATGCAGTCTTAGGGGCTGGATTTGGTTTCTTATAAGGCTTGGATTTATTCCAATTTAGAGATAGTCTCCAATTAGAGCCAGAGGCCTTAGGGGAAGGAAAGGTTTTGTGTTCTCTATCCTGACAAAAGGAACAGAAATGAGTGGGAGCTTTAAACTTACCCATAGATTTCTTATTTTGGGGCAGAAAAACTCCCTTTCCCCCAGTGATAGTGGAGATAATAGAATCCAATTGAGAACCAAATAAATTATTACCCTGAAATGATAGAGATAGTAATCTAGATTTAGAAACCATGTCAGCATTCCAAGATTTAAGCCATAAAGCTCTTCTAGTTAGAATAGCTAAGGACATAGATTTAATATCAATTTTAATGACATCAAATTTAGCATCACAAATGAAATGATTAGCATGTTGAAGTAAAAGAACAATGCTAGACAGTTCAGTATCTGATAACTGCTGTGCTAAGCTTTACAACCAAAAAGTTGAAGCAGCCATAAAAATAGCAGGTCTAAGAATATAGCCAGTATGTAAATATGCTCTTCTAAGATAAGATTCAATCTTCCTATCTAAAGGATCCTTAAAAGAAGTACTATCTTCCATAGGAATAGTAGTACGTTTGGCAAGAGTGGAAATAGCCCCATCAACTATAGGGACTTTTTCCCAAAACACTCAATTAGCCACAGGTAAAGGATACAACTTCCTAAACCTAGAAGAAGGGTTAAAAGAAGCACCAGGCTTAGACCATTCTTTAGTAATCATATTAGAGATAGCATCTGGAATAGGAAAAACTTCAGGAGTAACCTCAGAAGTTTTAAAAACAGAATTCAAAAGAATACTAGTTTTATTATCAAGAGGATTAGACTCCTCAATACCCAAAGTAAACAATACTTCCTTTAATAAAGAACGAATATATTCAATCTTAAAAAGAAAAGAAGATTTGTTAATTTCAGTATCAGATGCAGGATCCTCTGAGCCAGAGAGATCCTCATCAGCAGAGGATACTTCAGTATGCTATCGGTCAATACAAATTTCATCAGATTTATGAGAAGTTTGGAAAGACCTTTTACGTTTATTTGAAGGTGGAATAGCAGTCATAGCCTTCTTTATGGTTGCAGCAATATAATTTTTCATATCTGCAGGAATATCATGTACATTAGACTGTGAAGGAATAACAGTAGATGTATTTGTACTTACAGAAACATTATCAGTATGTAATAATTTGAGTGCCACATATTTGAGCTGAAGAAATAAGATCAGCTAATTTACAACAAACACACTTAGCTTTGGTAGAACTATGTTCAGGCAGCTTAGTTCTTACAGTAACATCAGAGGCAGGATCAGTTTGAGACATCTTGCAAAATGTAACAAAAAAGAAAAAAATAACATTTAAACAAAATATCCAATTTCCTCAAAATAGCAGTTTCAGGAATGGGAAAAAATGCTTATGATAAAATTTTTATACAAAAGTAAAATAAAAAACAAACATCATAGCCCTCTATAAACAATTGAGAATAGCGAGCAAAAAAGGGAGAGACTTAATATAACAAATTTTGTCACCAAGAATGACGCAAATGCAGAGGTAAAAACTTTTGGCGCCAAAGCTAACACTGGTCATGACAGGTGCAACTTCTCCCCAAAAATGTTCTCGCCAAAAATTACGCAATAAAAAGTAGCATTATGCACCATCGCGAGCCTAGTTTGCCCACAAATTTTTTTAAAAAACAGACTCCATGTTACAACTAACTGGAACCCCAGGTAAGAAAAACATACCTAAATTCTCCCATAAATATAATCTCCATGCTCAAACTGTTAGACTGTAAAGGGAAATATACACAGACCTGACTCATGAAAAATATATTTAATATACATTAAAAACTTTATAATATAAAGTATGTGTTAGGTGGGATATGCTGTGTATTAGACTAGTATTATGTACTGTATATTAGGTGTAACCCATAGCAGAGTGATATAACCTAATATACTGTACAATACTACTGTAATCCATGGCGATCCAAATTTACCAAATAAATCCAAACTAATTCGGATTTATTCGGTAAATTCGGCAGTATTTTAATTCGGAAATTCGAATCGATCCGAATCTCCGAATTTGCAGAATTTTCCGAATTTCCGAATCGATCCGAAACGAATTGCACATCGCTAGCAAACTTTTTTGTAAAGTGATCCTCCAACCATGTCTTTGAAGAAACCACACTAGTTGTTTTGTGTGAGATTCTGCTAAATGAAAAGATTGAGCTAGTACCAAGATATCATCCAAATAAGGAAACACTGCAATACCCTGCTCTCTGATTACAGATAGAAGGGCACCGAGAACCTTCGAAAAAATTCTTGCAGCTGTTGCTAGGCCAAACAGAAGAGCAACAAATTGGTAATGCATGTCTAAAAAAGAGAATCTCAGAAAACGATAGTGGTCTGGATGAATCGGAATGTAAAGATAAGCATCCTGTAAGTCTATTGTGGACATGAAATGACCTTGCTGAACAAAAGGCAGAATAGTCCTTATAGTCACCATCTTGAAAGTTGGGACTCTTACAAAATTATTTAAAATTTTCAGATCCAGGATTGGTCTGAATATATCTTCTTTCTTTGGGACAATGAACAGATTTGAATAAAAACCCAAACCCTGTTCCTGCTGAGGAACTGGGACAATCACCCCTGAAAGCTCTAGGTCTGAAACACACTTCCGAAAAGCCTAAGCCTTCACAGGGTTTGTTGGAACATGAGAAAGAAAGAATCTTCTCATGGTCGGTCTTATTCTGAAACCTATTTGATTCCCTTGAGAAACAATATCCTGAATCCACTGATTTTGAACATAATCTGTCCAAATGTTTTGAAATAATTTCAATCTGCCCCCCCCCCCCACCAGTTGAACTGGTTTGAGGGCCCGCACCTTCATGCAGTCTTAGGGGCTGGATTTGGTTTCTTATAAGGCTTGGATTTATTCCAATTTAGAGATAGTCTCCAATTAGAGCCAGAGGCCTTAGGGGAAGGAAAGGTTTTGTGTTCTCTATCCTGACAAAAGGAACAAAAATGAGTGGGAGCTTTAAACTTACCCATAGATTTCTTATTTTGGGGCAGAAAAACTCCCTTTCCCCAAGTGATAGTGGAGATAATAGAATCCAATTGAGAACCAAATAAATTATTACCCTGAAATGATAGAGATAGTAATCTAGATTTAGAAACCATGTCAGCATTCCAAGATTTAAGCCATAAAGCTCTTCTAGTTAGAATAGCTAAGGACATAGATTTAATATCAATTTTAATGACATCAAATATAGCATCACAAATGAAATGATTAGCATGTTGAAGTAAAAGAACAATGCTAGACAGTTCAGTATCTGATAACTGCTGTGCTAAGCTTTCCAACCAAAAAGTTGAAGCAGCCATAAAAATAGCAGGTCTAAGAATATAGCCAGTATGTAAATATGCTCTTCTAAGATAAGATTCAATCTTCCTATCTAAAGGATCCTTAAAAGAAGTACTATCTTCCATAGGAATAGTAGTACGTTTGGCAAGAGTGGAAATAGCCCCATCAACTATAGGGACTTTTTCCCAAAACACTCAATTAGCCACAGGCAAAGGATGCAACTTCCTAAACCTAGAAGAAGGGTTAAAAGAAGCACCAGGCTTAGACCATTCTTTAGTAATCATATTAGAGATAGCATCTGGAATAGGAAAAACTTCAGGAGTAACCTCAGAAGTTTTAAAAACAGAATTCAAAAGAATACTAGTTTTATTATCAAGAGGATTAGACTCCTCAATACCCAAAGTAAACAATACTTCCTTTAATAAAGAACGAATATATTCAATCTTAAAAAGAAAAGATTTGTTAATTTCAGTATCAGATGCAGGATCCTCTGAGCCAGAGAGATCCTCATCAGCAGAGGATACTTCAGTATGCTATCGGTCAATACAAATTTCATCAGATTTATGAGAAGTTTGGAAAGACCTTTTACATTTATTTGAAGGTGGAATAGCAGTCATAGCCTTCTTTATGGTTGCAGCAATATAATTTTTCATATCTGCAGGAATATCATGTACATTAGACTGTGAAGGAATAACAGTAGATGTATTTGTACTTACAGAAACATTATCAGTATGTAATAATTTGAGTGCCACATATTTGAGCTGAAGAAATAAGATCAGCTAATTTACAACAAACACACTTAGCTTTGGTAGAACTATGTTCAGGCAGCTTAGTTCTTACAGTAACATCAGAGGCAGGATCAGTTTGAGACATCTTGCAAAATGTAACAAAAAAGAAAAAAATAACATTTAAACAAAATATCCAATTTCCTCAAAATAGCAGTTTCAGGAATGGGAAAAAATGCTTATGATAAAATTCTTATACAAAAGTAAAATCAAAAACAAACATCATAGCCCTCTATAAACAATTGAGAACAGCGAGCAAAAAAGGGAGAGACTTAATATAACAAATTTTGTCACCAAGAATGACGCAAATGCAGAGGTAAAAACTTTTGGCGCCAAAGCTAACACTGGTCATGACAGGTGCAACTTCTCCCCAAAAATGTTCTCGCCAAAAATGACGCAATAAAAAGTAGCATTATGCACCATCGCGAGCCTAGTTTGCCCACAAAATATTTTAAAAAACAGACTCCATGTTACAACTAACTGGAACCCCAGGTAAGAAAAACATACCTAAATTCTCCCATAAATATAATCTCCATGCTCAAACTGTTAGACTGTAAAGGGAAATATACACAGACCTGACTCATGAAAAATATATTTAATATACATTAAAAACTTTATAATATAAAGTGCCAAACATAGCTGAGAGTGTCTTAACAAATTATATATACTTAGTAGAAGACACCCATCCACATATAGCATACAGCCAAACCTGTACTGAAACATATCAGCAGAGGTAATGGTAGAGGAGTATAATGTTGATCTGTAAAGGGAGGCTGCAGATGAATCCCTGCGACCGATTTACAGAGAGCCCTAGAATAGATTTCCCATAGGTGAAAACATGGTATCATCAGGCAATACTCCCTTAACATCCCTCAGACAAAGGCCCATATTTATCTAGCTCCGCTGCTCCATAACCCTGTCCGCTTGCTCTGAGCAGGCGGACAGAAATCACCGGAAATCAACCCGATCGAGTACGATCGGGTTGATTGACACCTCCCTGCTGGCGGCCAATCAGCAGGGGGTGGCGTTGCACCAGCAGCTCTTGTGAGCTGCTGGTGCAATGTTAAATGCGGAGAGCATATTGCCCTCCTTATTTAGCGAGGTCTTGCGGACATGATCCGCACTGTCAGATTAGGTCCACAAGACCTTTGATAAATAGAGGCCAAACACTGTACTTTGAGAGGAATTGGGCTTCAAAATGCTTAGAAGCGCCTTTCACAGAAGAAATCAAGCACATCTTGCTTCACCACCTCCAAAGGAGGCAAAGTTTGTAAAACTGAGGTATGAGTGAGGTGGGAGGTGTATTTATAGGCATTTTGACCCCTCCTGGTAGGAATGTATATCCCATACGTCATTAGCTCATGGACTCTTGCCACTTACATTAAAGAAATATATATACTTATATATCTATATGAATATATAGGTATAGATATACAGTACTGTGCAAAAGTCTTAGGACATCATTAGATTTGTTGTGTTAGCAAAGTTTTAATGGCCATCCATATTTATTTTTCGTTTTCTTTATTAAGATACAAATAGAAAATACAAGAAATATGTACACAAAATATAAAAACAACACAATTTTCAGAACAAAATTGCTTCTTCAGGCGAAAAGCAGTATTTAGTTTGACCTCCCTTGGCATTAAGCACATCTTGAACTCTTTTGGGGAGACTGTCCTGAAGTTTTCTGAAGTAATCTTCTGGTATATTGTTCCAGGCTTCTTTCAGCACTTCCCAGAGTTCTTCTTTAGATTTAGGTTGTCTTTTCTTTCTCTGTCCAGGTGATCCCATACTGCCTCTATAATATTCAGGTCTGGGCTATGCGGAGGCCAGTCCATGACTGTCAGTGTTTTATCAGCTGGTTTTCTCTCAAAATATTATTTCACTGCATTAACAGTGTGCTTGGGATCGTTATTATGTTGAAAAATAAAACCATTCCCAATCAGCTGCGGTCCAGAAGGAATGGCATGATGAATTAAAACCTGTCTGTAATTTTAAGCATTCATGATCCCATCAATTCGGACAATATTGCTAACACCACTGGCAGAAATGCAGCCCCAAACCAGGACAGACCCTCCACCATGTTTCACTGAAGGCTGCAATCACTCATTCTTCCATCTCTCTCCAACTCTTCTTCTCACATATTGTCAACAATTGGACCCAATAATTTCAAACTCAAATTTGTCACTCAAAATTACTCTTTTCCACTGATCTTCATTCCAATCTTTGTGAGCTTTAGCATATCTAAGCCTTTTCACCCTGGTTTCTTGGCGGCTACCCTTTCCTTAAAGACCATTTCTGATCAAGCTTCTTCGGACTGTAGAAGGGTCAACTTGACATCCCAATGAAGCTGCCAGATACTGAGCCAGGTCCTTGCTGGACTTCTTCCGGTCTTTCAAAGATGAAACTTCTCATCAGATTTTGAAGGTTTTCTTGGCCTTCCAGTCCTTTTTTTGTCCATGACCGCTCCTGATTCTTCAAATTTCTTTGAATACAACATCTTGAGTATCCAGATTGTTTGCTGATTTCCCTTTGAGAGTGGCCTTGCTGATGCAAAAGTATGATTTTATGTCTGTTAAATTCTGTGATCTTTGGCATTTTGAATGGAATGATGTGATTAAAAGTTGGTCTTATTTGCAAGCTTCCCATGAATTAAACTCATTCCACATGTGTTTGTAATGTTTAAAGGGACACTGAAATGGCCAATCCAAAAAAGAGCCACAGCACCTATTCATGCATCAAATGTTGATTTATTGGTGAAACATCACAGTATACAGCAACAACATTTCGGTCAACAATAGACCTTAATCATGTTATGTCAATCAACATTTGATGCATGAATAGGTGCTGTAGCTCTTTTTTGGATTGGCCATTACTTTGGAGGATTTGTGCAGGATCCTTGCTGCGTGCACCTTTATGTGGACTGTGAGTGCTGGGCTACATTGTTTGTTTTAAATGGACACTGAACCCAATTTTTTTTCTTTCATGATTCAGATAGAGCATGCAATTTTAAGCAACTTTCTAATTTACTCCTATTATCAAATTTTCTTCATTCTCTTGATATCTTTATTTGAAATGCAAGAATGTAAGTTTAGATGCCGGCCCATTTTTGGTGAACAACCTGGGTTGTTCTTGCTGATTGGTTGATAAATTCACCCACCAATAAACAAGTGCTTTTCATGGTACTGAACCAAAAAAATTAGATTAGATGCCTTCTTTTTCAAATAAAGGAAGCAAGAGAACGGAAAAAAATTGATAATTGGAGTAAATTAGAAAGTTGCTTAAAATTGCATGCTCTATCTGAATCACAAAAGAAATAATTTGGGTTCAGTGTCCCTTTAAGCATGTCTTGCACAAACCTGGTGCAATAAACCTTTTTTACAGCAGTCATTTTGACATGAAATAGTAGAACAAATAAAGGTGTTAGCAATGATAATAATTAGGGTTCCATTCCATTTAAGTTTACGGGAGCCAGGTTCCTGCTATTGCTCAAGTGTAAAGGGAGGTCACACTTAATATATATATATATGTTAAAAGGATCGCTGTGTCAAAACAGTATTTTGAAGCAAAAAAACCTGAGAATTTGCATATCTAATTTGCATATCTTACCCACAATTCTCTTGTGCATTGGTAACATTGTATATTAAGAATTTCTGGGGAAAAGCAAGCGGGGATACTTGCCTAGATGTGCTAATTTCCTATGCAAATATTCACATTGATTTATATATATATATATATATATACTAGTGTCTAATAGATAGAAAATATTAAGATAGACAAAGAACACAGGACAGAGGAAGATTGGAAAGAAAGTGTTATGGACAGACAAATCTAAGTATGAGGTGTTTGAATCACAATAAAGAACATTCTTGAGATGCTGACCAAATGAAAAGATGCTGGAGGAGTGCTTGGCGCATGGTGGATACAATGTGATGGTCTGGGGTTGCTTTGGTGGTGGTAAAGTGAGAGATGTATACAGGGTAAAAGGGACCTTAAAGAAGGAAGGGTATCACTACATTTTTCAACGCCATGCCATACTCTGTGGATGATGCTTGATTGGAGCCAATTGCCTCCTACAACAGGACAATGACCCAAAGCACAGCTCCAAACTATGCAAGAACTATTTAGGGAAGAAACAGTCAGCTGGTATTCTGAGCTGTTGTGTGAGCAGCTTGATCGTATGGTACATTAAAAGTGCCCATAAAGCCAATCCAACTTGTGGGAGGTGCTTCAGGAAGCATGGGGTGAAATCTCTTGACTTCACCAAATTGACAACTAGCATGCCAAAGGTCTTCGAGGTTGTAATTGCTGCACATGGAGTTTTCTTTCACAAAGCAAAGTTTGAAGGACGCAATTACTATTTCACTTAAAATTCATTATTTCTAGCCTTGCCAATGACTATAGTTCCTATTCAAACTAATTTCATTCATGTTTTCATGGAAAATAAGGAATTGTCTAAGTGACCCCAAACTTTTAAACTCCAGTGTGTGTGTATATAAATATATATATATATATATATATATATATATATATGTATATATATATATATATATATATATATATATATATATGTATATATACACACACATATTATAGCCCTTTCCAGTCAAACAACGTCCTTGTCATATATCATATCCATTTTAACCCTTATAAAAAAAAGTGTAAATATAAGACATTTTAAATATAAGTGTTACACTTTATTTTAAAGGGATAGGAAAGTAAAAACTAAACTTGCAAGAATCAAGCAGAGCTTGCAATTTTAAGACTTTTAAAATCACTTCTATTTTCAAATTCAAATGTGCTTTGTTCTCTTGGTGTCCATTGTTGAAAATGAATATGCACATATCCTACACTAGTGTGATCTAGCTGGTGAGTGGTGCCTGCATACATTTGTCTCTTGTGATTGGCTAACTAGATGTGTTCAGCTATCTCCCGGTAGTACAATGCTGTTCCTTCAACAAAGAATAACAAGAAATTAAATTTGAAAGTTGTTTAAAATTGAATGTTCTATCCGATTCATGAATGGCATTTTGGGGGTTTCCTGTCCCTTTAATGTATTTGTGATGTGTTTGGTGCATTGTATTACTCTTACACTTTATGCAAGGAGGCCCATTTATCAAGCTCCGTATGGAGCTTGTGGGCCTGTGTTTCTGGCGAGTCTTAAGGCTTGCCAGAAACAGCAGTTATGAAGCAGAGGTCTAAATACTGCTGCTCCATAACCCTGTCCGCCTGCTGGCAGCCGATTCTGCAGGGGGCGGCGTTGCACCAGCAGCTCACAAGAGCGTATTGCTCTCCGCATTCAGAGATGTGTGTCAGACCTGTTCCGCATTGTCGGATCAGGTCCGACAGACATTTGATAAATAGGCCTCAAGGTCTTCACTTGCACTAACAGGATGAGCGCAAATTTTGTTTGATTTTCATCGCACCTGTTTTTTTTTAACTTGTAAAGTGTCCCTCGCTAACAATCGTGCGCCACTTGTAATCTAGCCGATGGATGGCATAAAGGGCGCATGTGTCTACTGTGGGATCTGTTGGCATGTGGACAGGTTTGCTGGGAATTAATACATATGTCGCCAACATCAAGCTGGAGAAACAGTTCCATGTGTCTCAGGTTGGTTCTTTGGCTATGCATCTTACATAAAAGGGCTGGAGAAGCCATGTGCCTTATCTACTGTTTATGGACAGATAGCTAACATAAAGGGCCATCAAGGTCCATAAATCTGTTTTTGGGTTAGTAACCATAAAGCTGGCATATGGGGGCTTAACAGGCAGTAGATCTGGTATCAGGTCTGATGTGGGCATTTGACTTGTATAACAGTTATGCAGGATCCATGTGTCTTGTGTGGGATTGATGTTGGCATATATCCATCATAGAGGAAGTACAGGGAGCATAGCTCTGGTATTTAGTGCATTTAGCTGGCATAATGAGGGCATCTGTTTGATTTGGGTCTCCTTGTGCATGTATGTCAGAAATATAGATTAATAGATAGATAGATAGATAGATAGATAGATAGATAGTCAAAATTGATTTCAAGGTATATTAACTTTAAATATTTCAGTAATACATATAAAAAAACACTATTTAAACGTTAATAAAATATTTCTTTATAAGAAAAACTGTTTATTTTGATTTAGTAATTAAGAGAAAGTCATGTTTCTGTAATACTGTTCTGGTGCACAATGACATATTCCACAAATATAAAAATAAAAGTGTCTTTTTTCAGTACACCATACCTAACAAAATAATACATTTTAAAATCCTCTCTTTTAGTTGCAACAAAGAAAGCAATTACTTTTTTCCAGAAGAGATTGGTCTGGGCATAAACAAAGCAGAAAATCCCTGTTTGCTATCTCTCAGAGTCATAGGAAGATTTACTCAGGCTGAATTGTGCCAAAAGATGACCTATCCATAAGAGGAGAGTTAGATGTTCAATTCTCAGGCTGAATTGTGCCAAAAGATGATCTATCCATAAGAGGAGAGTTAGATGTTCAATTCTCAAGCCAGGTCATCTTAAAAATAAGTCAGATAGTTTTAAGGTGTGTCAGCCTTACTTAAATAAAGGTGGTTAATCCCCTTGTGCTAAGGCTGAACTTTCAGTGGATATTGCTTTGATATGGGTAAACATAACAACTGTTATGAGTTCTACTTTTGTTAGAATTGTAATTATTATATGTGGAAACATATACACAAAGACACAGATACTGTCAGTTCACTGTCATATTTATTGTGTAATAAACCAGGACGAGAAGGCAGGCACCAGTCAGTGAGGAGATTGGTTGTGAACGTGGGCGTTAGCTGGAGAAAGATGTTATAGAAGTCACAAGCCAGGGGGGAGTAGACAGGCATCAGGGGGCTTGGTGATGATACGTCTTCTAGAGAAGGAGAGACCAATATACTTAGATAAAGTCCCATCTATCATTGCTGATTTTATCTAAGCAACTTGCACGTGTTCCATCAAAGAACCAGCCTCCTTCATCTCACTTAATAACCATGTGTGTTTTGTCAACATTACCCACAACAGTACAGGCATGAGGTTATGAATATGATCATTATAAATCAGAAAGAATGAAAGAGAGAGGGAGAAAAAGAGTGAAAGAAAGAAAGAGAGAAAAAAAGAAAGAAAGAGAGAAAAAAAGAAAGAAAGAAAAAAGAAAGAAAAAAAAGTCTGTGCTCTACCCTTCCTCTGCACTCCCCCTTCTACCTAGTATCAAGTGACGCTGGTATTTTAGTCCCTGTCACAAGCAAAAGGACATCATGTCACTCACTTGAACCCAGGACAGCTGCACACAAACCTCACAACCTTTCATGGAAGGGGGAGAGTTGTACAGGGGAAAATGAGAGGGATAGATAGATAGATAGATAGATAGATAGATAGATAGATAGATAGATAGATAGATAGATAGATAGATTATAGTATATCATTGTTTAAAAGTAATAATTTTAAATAAGACAACTATATAGTACAAATGTTTTATTATTATACAGTTAAATTCAAGCCGCAGCTAAAACTTTTGTCCCCAAAATTGTTAAAATATTGCTTCCTTCCTATTTTCTACAAAACTGGAGTTTCTGTCATTGTATTTCAGGAAAAAAATATTATACATATTTAGCATTTGTATAATTAAAGAAAGAAGTAGTATTATAAACAATGTGTGGTTACTAAATACAATAAGTGTATCTTTAAAAATTAATCAATAAATAAAGCATAACGTTTCCCCTAATCATGGGATAAATTCTAAATTTAGATTCACTCCATTAAAACATAAGGATAATACAATTATATAAGAAAAAAATTCAGCTTTTTCTAATGAAATCTGATCATACAGACCGTATTCATAGACTCATTATATTCCACTTGTAAACTTTACAACTGGTGGTAACATAAAAAAAAAGATATTACTAATAGTCATTATGTTTCTGACTTTATAACTTGATCTTAACAAATTAGATAGACAAATGCTTGTGTACAGTGTCTGCTTTTCTATGTGTGTGTGCTGCTTTGATACATAAATACTGCTCACCCATTCTCTGTATTTACCCATTGCTTGCAGTTCCTGTCACTCACTGACCCTATCTCTCATGCTAATTAGAATGTTAGAAACATACACATTAATAAATAGGCAGATGGAAATACTTTGGGTATAGAGGAGAGAATGCAACAGGTTTATGCCTCACACACGCCTCCTTCTGTCTCTCCTCCCCTAGTCTGCTTGCCTACTCCTTTAACTGCTTTAATTATACACGCACTTCATTACTTCCACAACACTGTCCCTCACACTCCCATTCCATGCTCTCCTTGCAATCTTTTGGCAACTTTTCAGGGTCTCTAGCTCACTAGAAACTTTTTTTTTTCTGTCTGTGTTTGTGTCTGTCCCTGTCTTTTAATTTCTTCACCTTTCCTGTTTCTCACTCCCTCTTTCTCTAACCTAATGTTTCCCTTATTTCAACAATTTCTTTTATTCCCAACTTTTCTTTACTTTAATTATTATAATCTCCGTTTGCACACTCTTTTGTAACTCTCACTGGGTGCTCCTCCACCCCCCCCACCACCAAAGCCACCTCTGACTCACATCCCAAGGTCACTTAGACGATTACTTGGAATATTCTGCACCTTCGTAGGAAGTTTTACAGTGATTGAAGGAAAGATGCCCTCAGGCGGATTCCAACCAGTTGAAGGGGGACAGGTAACAATGAAGAAGGGAGTGAGTAAAGGATGTAATGAACAGAAGCTGGAGGGGGGGGGGGGGACAAGGGTTAATTATGTAAGATGCCAAAAAAAATCATTCTTAAACTCATGGGATGAAGAGCACTACAGTATTACTATAGGAAATCCACTCCAAGCTTTGACCTCCTGACTCTTTGTCCTACAGCAGGTTGTCCGCTCGGGGGTCACAAAGACTCTTGTGCTGTCTGTTTTTACTGCCATCTTGGGGTCACTGCAATTTGGATACAACATTGGAGTCATCAATGCACCGCAAAAGGTAGGAGCAGTCTTACAATATGAGTGCACCATAAAATGTGCTTTATTATTCTGAAAATTATATTAACAATTTTAATAAATTGATTAAAAATAGCAATAATTGCTTTTAAAGGAAATCCCTGATTCCCAAATTACACGTTTTTTTGTTAAATGGATTATATATATATATATATATATATATATGTGTGTGTGTGTGTGTGTATGTATATGTCTGTGTGTGTATATATATATATATATATATTTATATATATACTGTATATATATATATTCCATATTTTAAAATATTATTGCCTACACATGGTTAAGTAAAAGCTGATTATATTTAAATTTAAGGTAAAAACAAATGTCTATTTTTTTATGAGTAGTACTGACGTATTGATTACTCACTGGCGGATAGGGACAACTCCCATAACTGTATTGGTAGGCAGGGACAAGTTTTTTTGTGCATTAACATATTACATGTAATGGATTCTCATCAGCTCATATAATTTCAACTAATTGGTGATAGTCAAGTGCGCCCTCCAGTTCTATCACTTCTCTTTGTTTATATATATATATATATATCTTTATTACATATTTTGAAATATTATTGCCTACACATGGTTAAGTAAAATCTGATTATATTCAAACTGAAAGTAATAAAAAAATGTCTGTTTGTGTATAAGTAGTCCTGATGCATTGATTACTCACTGGTCAACTCCCATAACTGTATTGGAAGACAGGGACAAGCCTCCATAAACACATGATATTAAAAGTAGGTTTGTTCAGTACTAGACTATATATTATACTACTATACTGTTTTAAATCAGCGTTTCTCAGCTTTTTATCAGTAGCTGTTACCCACAGAGGAATACTCTCCCTACATACACCTAACCACAACAAGTAAATATTACTCATTTAGAAACAGACATATTATCATAAAAATAAAACGGTCATGTGTATTCTAGGTCTTGGTAAATTATATTTTAATTTGTGTAGTGGTATATAAGGATTATAATTATTTGTATATGCTTGTGAATATATTTATATGTCCTCCACTACTAACTGCAGCTGTAGATACATTTTAGACATTTTAGAACAAAAATTAATAATAAAAATAATCTACAGAGAAAATACAGGCTCATATACAGGCTGGTAACATTTTACTTTACTTTCTAACATATAGGGGTTGACTATAATCTTGTTTTTGGAAGATAACGATTTCTGATATCCGTCTAGTATTGTCAGTCAGTTTTTCCAGTCATCAAAGTTCCAAAATGTTTTGCCATTAAAGGGACAGTAAACACCTTGTAATTACAAGGCATTGCTGTTGTGTTGCTATAGAATAACATATCAGCCAAGTCCTAATATATATATTATTATTATTATTATTAAAGACAAAAATAATTCTTTAATACCTTCACTTCTGAACCATTTCTCATCACTGTCTTGATGCCAATCATACACTATTGCACTCTACTATGCTTTAAACTATGCTTTAAAATGACAGTTAAATATAGTAGTGTTTTACATTCGATTTTAGCTGTTAAAGAGACACTGAACCCAATTTTTTTCTTTCGTGATTCAGATAGAGCATGACATTTTAAGAAACTTTCTAATTTACTCCTCTTATCAAATTTTCTTCATTCTCTTGGTATCTTTATTTGAAATGCAAGAATGTAAGTTTAGATGCCGGCCCATTTTTGGTGAACAACCTGGGTTGTTTTTGCTGATTGGTGGATAAATTCATCCACCAATAAAAAAAGTGGTGTCCAGAGTCTGAACCAAAAAAAAGCTTAAATGTCTTCTTTTTCAAATAAAGATATCAAGAGAATTAAGAAAAATTGATAATAGGAGTAAATGAGAAAGTTCCTTAAAATTGCATGCTCTATCTGAATCATGAAAGAAAAAATTTGGGTTCAGTGTCCCTTTAAATGAGCATGTTCTTGCTTGCCCCTCTATATGGGGACTCAGCAGACACCACATTACTCATCTAAATGACACATGGATGTACATTTTGGAGTCTCAAAGATTACTAGCAATGTTATGGAATTTTTATTGGATAGTTTAGCCCCATCTATCTGTTCACAGATTAAAGGGATAAAAACCCAATCTTTCTCTTTCCTCATTCAGATAGACTGCAATTCCGAACAACCTTCCAATCTACTTCTAACACTCAATTAGTTTTGTTCTCTTTGTATCCTTTGCTGAAAAGTATACCTAGGTAGGTGCAGAAGCTGTGATTGGTGGATACACATATATGCCTCTAGTCATTGGCTTTCAGCTAGCTCCCAGTAGTGCATTACTGCTTCTTCAACAAAATATACCAAAAGAACAAATAGCATCAGATAACAGAAGTAAATTAGAAAGTCGCACCAAAACTGCATGATCTATCTGACTCATGAAAACAATTGGGGGGTTATGTCTCTTTAAGTTAAACTGAGCAATATACTTAGTAAATCTGTATTCACATATTCTGTCTTCAAATTCTAGAATTGTGCTGATCTGCCTTTTTATTTTCTATTTTTTTATATTTTTTTATTGAGGTTATAAACAATAACTTGCAAATTGCAGAATACAAAATTAAGTCATCAAGAGCACATAATAAAAAATATTTTTTTTTAGTTTGTAGAAACATATTTGTCATTGAAGTCAAATTCTTGCCATATATGATATTTTTACAGGTCGCTCTGAGTAGAACCTTTAATTACCTATAGAGAAAGTTAAAAAAA
Source organism: Bombina bombina (assembly GCF_027579735.1). Taxonomy (NCBI): domain Eukaryota; kingdom Metazoa; phylum Chordata; class Amphibia; order Anura; family Bombinatoridae; genus Bombina; species Bombina bombina. The sequence goes on from NC_069504.1 coordinate 889,965,037, forward strand.
CATTTTTTTTATATAAATCATAATCTATGATTCCCCTTGTCTGTAGTGATAATGAAAACATATATCGTACCCCTGACAACACTTGGTGGCCACTCTTGGACCTGCTGACTAAGTATGAGTAGTAGGGGGTTCCTTAGGGCCGGTAAATCAGGGTTAATCTCGTGTTATATATCTCCTCAAAATTTGATTAGATCACTGGTGGAAAGTTGTCCCCAAATAACGTACAAAGCCTTTCATTGTTACATGTATCCAAGGGGGATTTAATGGGAGATTAGGTAAAGTAAGGTTTCGTGGGGTGCATTTTCCAGTGCTCACTTAGTAAGCAATAGGTGCAAGGGGGGGATGTTAGGTTGGCAGATTGATGCTATGGAGGTTACCATGACTGTTTGGTATATAAGTTGTATTGTATTATTTAAGGCAAATACACACTCCCTTACTGGTAATAAGATGTGTAAAAAGCAAATTCAAACACTTTCCAGTTGTGAATAGCACAATGAGTAGGTGATCTATGTATCTAGAGAGTATCTTTTAATTAGAGCCTTGATAGTGAGATATAGTAGATCTCAAAGCCAGATCTATAAAACTTGTAAATAAAAAATGCTCAGTATACAAGAGATATGACATAAACCACTAGATGCATGCAAGTTAAGCCCACGTTGCTGTCTTGGCCGCAGACAGCCCCGCAGGCATCATTCAAAATAGTGAAGGTTACATTACAAGCTGCATGTGATTACCTGATCAAATACCCTGATACCGTGTATAAAGATCTACTCTCTCCCTTATTACAATAAGTATATATTGTACATAACAGTCATCTTATTGTTTGAATCCGTACAGTAATAACAGAACCTAGATTATTATAATTGGGTATAGTTACATACATATAGCGGTGTATATTCCAGCTCAGCAAGTCAAGGTAAAAAGATACATAGGAAAGTACTTGCACACCTACATTCAAACATGTATAAAATATAAGGCTACACTTATATATCAAATAAAGGGAGCTATCTTGCTATGTAGAACAGAATACACCAATATAGTTAGGACCCAAAGGGGTATTAATCACACAGAGAATTGTGGCGTAGACATTTCAAATCTGTAGGAGCCAGATCTATATCAATGTGTAAAATATATAGCTGTAGACAATTACCTCCAATTATTGAGTATGCTCTAATGGTAAAAATATAAGCTACTTCTTCTGTAGCGGTTACTCCGATATATGGAACAATACCTATGCTGAAGACTTAGCTGTAAGCTCTCCTTCGTGGGTGTAGAGGAGTGTAACACAATAGAATATATCAACATGGTAGTAGCATATGTATTCCAATTAAAGCCTGTGAGAGGAATTTAAGATACTATAGGCATGTACAAAGCTCATAGTAGAATATAGATATCTAGATCAACAGGAAAATGTTTGTATACCTACATACAAATATGTATAAAATATTAAGCTACACTTATATATCAAATACAAGGAACCATTTTGTTATGTAGAACTGAATGCATCAATATAGTTAGGACCTAGAGGGGTATTAATATTGTGGCTTAGACAATTCATGTCTGCAGGAACCAGATCTAGATCAGTATGTACAACATATAGCTGCAGACAGTTACCTTCAATTATAAATGATAGAAGATTATAAATTGTGTTCGGTGTAGCATATAGTGTATGCTCTAGTATTAAAAACATAGGCTGTTTCTTCTGTAGCGGTTACTCAGATATATGGAAAAATCCCTATGCTGAGGTCTTAGCTGTAAGCGCTCATTTGTAGGTGTAAAGGAGTATAACTCACTAGAGTAAGTTAACATGTTAATAACATATGTTTTCCAATTAAAAGCCTGTAAGAGGAATGAGAGATACTATAGGCATGTACAAAGCCTATAATAGAATATAGATAGCTAAACCAACAAATACAACATGAACCAGTTAAATGCAAACTAAATTGTAAGTTTTGTGTAAGATAAATGTCCCATAAAGGTATATGAATCTAAGGCATCTGACACTAAAGTCACCAGAGACAGTTCCTAATGTTAATGGGTATTTGTAACACAGAAACTCCTCTAGTTATATCCTTGGGAAGCTCCCTTTGATCAATATAGCTAGCAAATGATATGGTCTGCATGATAGGGCATAATAAGATAATGAAGGATGAATCCTATGGAGGTGCGCACAGCTGATAAACAAGACCCAGCTTAAATAACAATCTCAGGGAAAGCGAAGTTCCTGGAACAGCCAGCAACCAGTATGAAACGGGTATGAAACGGCAGCACTCTTGGAGAGGAATAGTTGTAAAAGTCTGTAGAAGCAGAAAAAAGAGAGGCGCCTTATGGGACAGTATCGTAGTACAGTGGTAAAGGCAGGAGACAGCACACACAACGAGTCAGGATACTCACAAAAATGATGGCATAAACGTATGCCTCACTAAACAGGACGGGACCTTAGTCGCCCGCCAGACGGACCAATGGAAAGATAGATCCGGAACTCCAGGGTCCAATCTGCAGCTACAGGAGGTAGAATCGTCAGAGGAACGAGTAGCCCGTGATAGGACCAATTACTGTTAGCTCTTAGTATGAGTGGCAGGTAACCGGACCAACCAATAAACAGTATACAAAAGAGCGGGGATATCGTAAAAGCTAATTTATTAAAATCACTGTTAAAACATATAGTTTATATGAAATGACAACAACAACAACAACAACGCGTTTCTCGACCTTCCGGTCGTTTCATCAGGTTGTTGTTGTCATTTCATATAAACTATATGTTTTAACAGTGATTTTAATAAATTAGCTTTTACGATATCCCCGCTCTTTTGTATACTGTTTATTGGTTGGTCCGGTTACCCGCCACTCATACTAAGAGCTAACAGTAATTGGTCCTATCACGGGCTACTCGTTCCTCTGACGATTCTACCTCCTGTAGCTGCGGATTGGACCCTGGAGTTCCGGATCTATCTTTCCATTGGTCCGTCTGGCGGGCGACTAAGGTCCCGTCCTGTTTAGTGAGGCATACGTTTATGCCATCATTTTTGTGAGTATCCTGACTCGTTGTGTGTGCTGTCTCCTGCCTTTACCACTGTACTACGATACTGTCCCATAAGGCGCCTCTCTTTTTTCTGCTTCTACAGACTTTTACATAATAAGATAAACAAAAAAAGCCTTCATAAAACTGAAAACGTCGCACATACCACATTTAGGATATTGTTGCTGCAGTTAGTAGGTAGCACAACTGACTTTCCGGAAACATATCTTAAAAAAACCATTTAAACGTGCTAAGCAAATTGAATTAGGTACTCTATAAAGACATAGCTTACAACTATCAAATCTGAGACAAACTCAACTTTCAAACTTATATGTACTTCAGTCAATGTTGAAGTTGCAAAATAGATTTTAAATATGAAGATGAACCAGCATTAGTCCTTAGTCACTTAGGAAGCAGTGTTCGCATTATACAAAACATTACTATGTACAACTCATATTCTAACCCACACCAATTCACAAAAAATAAGTATGAGTCAGCCAGATATTAGTAAAGTTTAACCAATTCCAGAGTGTCTCCGTGCTGTCAAATGGCACATCAAGGAAGATCATATTGAAGAATATTTTCCCGGTGCGGAGATACAGGAACTTACGCTCCCATTCACTTCAAGAGCACCACTCTGAACAGATTGAAGCTGATCTCCTTTCTTCATTAGCAGCATTTCATGTCGTAGGTGTCCTGCAAGTGCGGATCTAAGAAGACATGTCACACCGCTAATACTTTGTCCCCAGCTAATCCATACATGACCATGAGATATAGGCAGAGGGTCAGTCTCGATTGTTGTGTAGATCTCAGGTTTTGTCTCCTTTAATGCTGTAGCATACTTAGGTAAAGATAGTAGATCGGTTGGCTGTTTTGCTATTAGCCCTTTCAGCATGTAAGTCTCATTCTCTGAGGGCTCAGGATCATCTGACCGAAAAGGCAAGGTCTGTTCTCAAACATTCTGGAGCGTTGGAATACAATCAACAGCTACATTTCCGCGGTTAGGATCTGAAAACCTTCCTTGATGTCGGTGCACAGATTACTAAGTATTAGCTCAATCCTAGTCTTCATGTTCAAACTTGGAAGGGTGATAGTCTATTAGGCTCCAGGTCTGTGTCCGAGGAATAGGATATGAAATGGAAATGTTTTGCCGCTATATGAGTGGAATTAGTACCTCCAAGTCAGAAGCTCTCTGTAACTCCGTAATCCTTATAGATTTAGTAGCTCCTTGACACTAGGAAGTATCCTTTGTAATTGTTTTCGCTTTTGCAATGAAGCCTCCTCGCCAGCTGAAAGATGGCCGCTCGCAGAGGTCTCGGCACAGGGCGTCACAACATTAGGCAGAATTGCTTTACTTGCCGCCATCCCATAGCCTTCGCTCGCAGAGGTCTCGGCACAGGGCGTCACAACATTAGGCAGAATTGCTTTACTTGCCGCCATCCCATAGCCTTCAGACTTCTAATGTAAAATCTATGAGCTCGTAGACGCCCTGTTACTATAAATTAGGCTGGGCTGAACGGCCGAATATACGGTTATTTGTAGTATATAGCCAGAGCTATGTCAGTATGCGACCGTTCAGTCCCAGAGCTTGCTCTGCCCCCAAGTCCTAATATTTTTTAAAACAAATGAACATGTTTTTATACTTAAATTACTTTTCAGTAACCAAACGTCACCTACCATTTGCCTTATTTAGAGTAGCGAATCTGGGCTTTAGTCTGCAGACAACAACAATTGAATTGTTTTGCATTTGTTATCAGTTTAAACCAGTTAGGGACAGATATGTAGCAGGGTTATAGCCTTGAGAAATCAGCAGGGTACAGTTCAAGGTCTGATGATTAGAAATTGCTCTATTTTCAAAGCTAAATTACAGGGAAAAGATGTGTCTATCTTCCTAACAGCACACCTTTTTTTGGTGTTGCTTTGAGTATCAGCGCTGATTACTTTAAGTCTACAATATGAACTTATCATGGCCATATAGGTTGTTTTAAAGTTATTTTTGACTTAGGTTGTTTTTTCCAGCGTCTAGACGCATATAGGAGGTGGTGCTTGCATTTTGAATGACTGTTTTGGGTGTGTTTGTGTTTTGTATATAATATGATGTATATCTTTTTATGATACTTGTATATGCTCATTTTGTTGCAGTTCAGGAGTTTAATGCAATAATTAAAAAGTGTTTAAAAGGATGCTGTATTCCCTGTCTTTCTATAGGACTATCTAACAGTCATAGGTCCTATTCTTTCTAATTTTGTTGAAGATATATATATATATATATATATATATATACACTCCATACTGAAAAAATATATAAATCATATATAGAATATATATATATATATATATATATATATATATATATATTGTATATATTTTACAGTATGTATAATAATTTGTAATTATTATTATTTTTTTTTAACATTTTATATTTAATATTTCAATAGTGCACATTGAAGTTAGCAATTCTTCATTACAGTAACCAGACGATGTATTAGACCTAAATTCGTGAACCCCGAATCGCGTTATGCACATTTTACATTTTAATGTTCTTCACATAAAAATGTAATTCTTATTATTAAATATATTTCTATATATAGCTTATAATGTTAATGTAAAATGGATATCTATACCTATATATCTATAGGAATATATATAAAAATATGTATTTACAATAAAAATTATATTGTTCCGTATGTGAAGAACATTGGAATGTGAACTATTCATAACTCCTATTCAAGCAAGCCAAGTTCAGGCCGAGCTGGTAAAATTTGAATATTTTATTTGTAATAAATAATAAAACGCAGGAACAAGCAAATCCAATTAACTCTTAAAAACAACCGGCAACCCTTAGCGTCTGACGCATTTCAACATTTGCCATTTTCATAGACCATAACTCCTGTCAGGTTAACGTGCGAGTGATAGGTGTTTTTTTCTTCTATTGTGTCCATTGATGTCTATGGGGAGAATACATTAACGTGGTCACATAACTTGGTTAGTGTGCCGGTTTTCACTCTTGCACAAACTTTTTACTTTCAACATTTAGTGCACTCGCTACCCGACGTGTGCAAAAAGCTTCTGTATAGCGAAGTTTACACTCGAGCAGGAGCACTAAATAGCGCTGCACTCATAATCTAGGCATATGTTGTCAGTGTGTTTTGCCCTACTTTTGGGGTACTAGGTAGTAACTCAGTTATCTTGGTTTTATCAAGTCCTTTTAGCTGATGAATTTTGATGGGTGAAAAATGGCCTTATAAAGGCATCATCAAGTTTGGGATCAGAAAAAACATTGCTGCAGATAAAGCATAAAAATGTCTAATTGTGATCACGTCAACATTGAGAAGGGCTCAGTGGCAGGTGTTAACATGCTGATAATTATCATACGAGAGAAATACAAGTCATAATGCCAGTTCTCTCCATTTCATTTCATACACAGATTATGTGACTCCTTTCATTATGGCAAATTTAATCTGCACAGTAAAGTTGCCTAATTTCTTAAGCACACTTTACCTTAAAGGGATAGTAAACCCCAAAATTGTCTTTTATGATTCAGATAGAACATACAATTTTAAACAACTTTCCAATTTAATCCTATTATAACATTTTCTTAATTCTCTTATCCATTGCTGAAGAGACAGCATTGCACTACTGACAGGAAGCTGAAAATATCGATTTAGCCAATAACAAGTGACAAATGTTTGCAGACACCAATTAGTAGCAGCTCCCACTAGTGTATGATATGTGTGTATTCATTTTTTAAGGGATACTAAGAGAACGAAGCACATTTGAAAATAGAAGTGAATTTAAAAGTGTCTTAAAATGACATGCTCTATCTGAATCATTCAAGTTTAATTTTGACTTTCCTATTTCTTTAAGGGGCATTACAGTCATTTGTTTTTTTAATTTTGCAAGTTTACAATTAGTAAAAAACTGTCTATTACACAAAACACATTTTCTTTGCTTCAAGAAAGAAGTAGTGAAAATCTGAAAACATACTGTAGGTTTGCTTATCTTGGTGAGATCTTACTAGATTTAGTAAATTGAGATGTGCATTAAGAGGTTTTGTGAACCTCCGAAAGCGGAAGAAGGTGGCCCTTTTTGCTGCTTTGCTATTTTCGTGGCAGAATTCATTCTTGTGCAACAGCATGATGCAAAAATCTGGATTTGCACAGATTTTAGCATTGTGCTGGTGCACAAGAATGAATTCAGCAATGAAAATAGCCGAGCGGCAAAAAGGGCCACCTTCTTCCGCATTTAGAGGTTCTTGAAACCTCTTAATGCTGCGGGGGGGGGGGAGCATTTTATTGCTGGGGCATTATTTTATTGCAGGGGGGCTGGGGGCATTATTTTATTGCAGGGGGGCTGGGGACATCATTTTATTGCAGGGGGCTGGCCTGGGGGCTTCATTTTATTGCTGTGGACATAATTTATTTCAGTGGGGCTGGTGGCATCATTTATTGCAGGGGGTTCAGGGCATCATTTATTGCAGGGGGGCTGCAGGTATCATTTTATTGCTGGGGGCATCATTTTACTGCAGCAGGCTGGGGGCATCATTTTATTGCAGGGGGGCTGGGGGCATCATTTTATTGCAGGGGGCCTAGAGACATCATTTTATTGCAGGGGTGCTGGCCTGGGGGCTTCATTTTATTGCTGTGGGCATCATTATTGCAGCGGGCTGGTGGCATCATATATTGCAGGGGGGAGCATCATTTTATTGCAGGGGTGCTGGGGGCATCATTTTACTGCAGCGGTGCTGGGGCATCATTTATGATTTGACTCCTATTGGTGTGGTGCATGTTACGTTAGTCACTAATAAAAGCTAGACTTGTGCTCGGCGGAAAAATTTGTTTGTTTTGGACCGATTTGGATTTTTTCGAATTTTGTTTTCGGATCGATTCGAATTCGGATTCATTCGAATGTATTCATTTTGGATTCATTCAGACTCTAATAAATTTGGATGTATTCCGTTCGGATTCGTATCGTAAATTCGGAAGTTCGGTATGTGTTAGGTGGGATGTGCTGTGTATTAGACTAGTATTATGTACTGTATATTAGGTGTAACCCATCTGAATCAACATAAGTACAAACTTCACAGGTACCAGCTACACAATATGCACAGAGCTAGCAGAGGTATATAACGTAGTATACAGTACATAATACTAGTGTAATACACCGCACATCCCACCTAAGTACCAACCTCACAGGTACCAGCTACATAATGTGCCCTGCACAGAGCTAGCAGAATTATATAACCTAATATACTGTACAATACTAGTGTAATTGTGATTAGTCCATTGCCATTCGAATGCAATGAATAAATCCGAACTAATTCGGATTTATTAGTTACAAATGCATTTTGATTAGTTTAGTTTCGTTGCTAGGGTAATTCGGAAATTTGAATCGATCTGAAGCTCCGAATTTGACAAATTTGTCTGAATTTCGATTTGGAACGAAATGAAAAGCACATGTCTAATAAAAGCTCAATACCAAAGCTTGGCATGCCATCATGTGTCACAATACCTCAAGATATGGATTTAAAATTGTATAAAGAAAATACCACACAACTGTAATTTGTAGCTAACCAGCTTGCCTTAGTTACAGTAAGTACCTGCAACTATTTCAGTTGCTTCCCAATTTCTATACATTTTTGCTTTGGGTTTCATGGTATTAACATCTGTAAGATTATGGGGATATTGGACATCAATGTCTAATGTCTACAGCAAAGAATGTAACTGCAAAGTTAAACTTTCATTTCATTGTAACTTGGTGTAACTAAGGTACTTTTTGTTTAAATGTAAGAATGTGTCTGTGTGGGCTGTGTGTGTGTGGGCTGTGTGTGTGTGGGGGGGCTGTGTGTGTGTGGGCTGTGTGTGTGTGTGTTGGCTAGTTGTGTGTGTGTGGGGGGGATCTGTGTGTGTGGGGTGTGTGTGTGTGGGGGGGGCTGTGTTGTGTGTGTGTGGGGGGGGGCTGTGTGGCGTGTGTGTGGGGGGGCTGTGTGGCGTGTGTGTTGGCTGTGTGGTCTGTGTGGTGTGTGTGTGGGGGATCTGTGTGTGGGGGGGGCTGTGTTGTGTGTGTGGGGGGGGCTGTGTTGTGTGTGTGGGGGGGGCTGTGTGGCATGTATGTGTGTCTGTGTGTGTGTGTGTGTGTGTGTGTGTGTGTGGGCTGTCTGTGTGTGTGGGCTGTGTGTGTGGGCTGTGTGTGTGGGCTGTGCTGAAATAAACAGCTGAACAGTAACCATGATTATTAATAGGCATGTGGACTTGGATCATTCTTAATGAAAAAGGCGTCCACTCGCGGTATTCAGCTTTTTTCGCAGCAGGATTCTTTCTCGTGAAGTGCAACACACTAATGACTAGATTACATGCAATATGTTTTTCTTTAGGCTCCCGTGAGCATCTTCAGCCTCGCTAGCCTCACCAGTCCTTATGTTATTAAATAGTAATTAATAACATAAGGACTGGTTAGGCTAGCGAAGGCTGAAGACGCTCGATGGAGCCTATAGAAAAATCATATCATGCAGTCAGCGCTCGACTTGTAATCTCCGCATAAGATATGTGCAAAACCAGATCTTAGTGTGTTGCACTTTCACAAGAAGAAATACGGCTCTGAAAGGAGCTGAATACCGCGAGCGGCTGCCTTTTTCTGCATTCAGATTATCCTGAATGATCCGAATGCATGTGAATAATAATTACCCTGCTCTCACACATAAGCTAAATATTATTCCTGTGCGAATTAAAGTTGCACTAAACACAACATAAATGCATTTAAAATATATGAACACTCACATATACACCATTCTAATAAAAAAATATACATATAAATATTATTTAAAAAATTACAAGGGTTTAAAGGTATTTGACAAGGTGTTTTACTGCAAAGGGCCATTATATATATATATATATATATATATATATATATATATATAAATCATTAAAATTATGGGGGGAGATAAAAAACTGAAATTAAAATCCTCCATGTCTCAAAATTAAATCAATTTAAATATTTGCATAGGAAATTAGCACATCTAGGCAAGATTCCCTGCTCGCTTTTCCCCAGAAATACCTCATATACAATGTGACCAATGCACAAGAGAATTCTAGTTAAGATATGCAAATTAGATATGCAAATTCTCATTTTTTTGCTTCAAAATACTGTTTTAACACAGCTATCCTTTTAACAGGATTTTTCAGCAAACTAGAAATCACTCACTAGACAGCCTGTTTGGTTCTGTTTGGAACTCATCAGTAGGAGATAGATTTCTGGTTGCTGCATTGGTAAAGCTATTTTCAAAGTTAAACCAAAATTCATTAAAATTATGGGGGCGGATAAAAAACTGAAATTTAAATCCTCTATGTCTCAAAATTAAATTAATGTAAATATTTGCATAGGAAATTAGCACATCTAGGCAATATTCCCCGCTCGCTTTTCCCCAGAAATACCTCATATACAATGTTACCAATGCACAAGAGAATTCTGGGTAAGATATGCAAATTCTCTGTTTTTTTGCTTCAAAATACTGTTTTAACACAGCTATGCAGCAACCAGAAATCTATCTCCTACTGATGAGTTCCAAAAAGAATGAGATTTCTAGTTTGCTGCAATAATCCTGTTAAAAGGATAGCTGTGTTAAACCAGTATGAGAGAGTGTGAGAGCGACCAAACAAAACACCAAATTTAACATACCTGCTCCCCATTTGAAATATCATTTTTAATCAATATTAATATTTAATAGTGTTTTTTTAGTGTGTTCTATGTATTTAAAAAAAATATATTTATATATATTTGTATATAGCTATATATATATATTTTACAATATAATAATCATATATATATATATATATATATATTTAAAAATAAGTAGAACATTTTCTTCTATGTGAAGAACATTGGAATGTAAAATATTTATAATTCTTGTATAGTGCACTTCGTTAAATGTGGTCGGGTTAGCGCACAAATGAAGGTGTTCTTTTGCCCACTCCATTAAAGTTTATGGGGAGAAGTTAGTGCGGTCTCTATATCCAAGTCCAACAGGTAATGCACGTTGGCTTTCACCCGCATGCAAACATTTTACTTTTAATTTGTAATAACCCCCGCGTGTTAAAAGTTTACTTCTGGCGCTGTTTTTGCGGGAGTGAAAGCTCTAAATAGCACGGCACTTGTAATCTGGTCCATACAGTTTATGTAGGTTTGCTCTGACTTTTTTTAAGGCTCATTAAAGGTATGATACAAGCGGAAGAGATCATGAGGCTGGATTGATATTGCTCATAGCAGGCAAAAAAGCAGTGCAGGGGATGTAATATTATACTGCAGGGAATGTAAGCGCTATACTAAAGTCTAGCATGACTAATAGATGTCACAAAAAGTGCTGGATAAATGCAAGTTTTATCTTATGCATTTTACTACTCACAGCCAGTAAAGAAAGGATGTCAGGGAATGTCAGGCCTACCCGAGATCTGATGTGGCTAAAAGAACACTACAGGTGACCTGAGACAATCCAGTTCTGGAATGGTGGTGTGTAGCTCACACAAAAAGGGACTGAGAAGAAAGTGATTTTAGGTTTATTACTGGTGTGGGTGGGAGCTGGCATAAACATGTCTGGATGATATTTTAGGCTTGCTTGAGCTCTAAAGTGGCTGGTAGCTGGCACAAAAGGGACAGCAAACAATGTAAAGCTGGTTTGAGGACTTTTGAGGTTCATAAATTGTACTGAAGGAATACAGAAAATATAAGGCTTGTTTTGCATTCTAGTAGGCATGATCGTAGCAGGCAAAACTGATATATGGTCTAATGTGGCTCATAGCTAACAACAAAAATGGCCTGCATTGAATGTGATACTGGCCTGATATCTTATAAATGCACTAAAGGGGCCTCGGGCGATTTGAGGATCAACAGATGAAACTATGGTAGCCTTTCTGGGTGTGTATCCTTTTAGAGCTCCTGAATTACATGGTATGTATACTTTTAGAGCCCCTGAATTACATGCTGTGTATGCTTTTACAGCCCCTGAATTACATGGTATATATGCTTTTAGAGCCCCTGAATTACATGGTATATATGCTTTTAGAGCCCCTGAATTACATGGTGTGTATCCTTTTAGAGCTCCTGAATTAAATGGTATGTATACTTTTAGAGCCCCTGAATTAAATGGTATGTATACTTTTAGAGCCCCTGAATTACATGGTATGTATGCTTTTAGAGCCCCTGAATTACATGGTATGTATACTTTTAGAGCCCCTGAATTACATGGTATGTATGCTTTTAGAGCCCCTGAATTACATAGTTAGTATGCTTTTAGAGCCCCTGAATTACATAATATGTATGCTTTTAGAGCCCCTGAATTACATATTATGTATGCTTTTAGAGCCCCTGAATTACATAGTATGTATGCTTTTAGAGCCCCTGAATTACATGGTATATATGCTTTTAGAGCCCCTGAATTACATAGTATGTATGCTTTTAGAGCCCCTGAATTACATGGTATATATGCTTTTAGAGCCCCTGAATTACATAGTATGTATGCTTTTAGAGCCCCTGAATTACATGGTATGTATGCTTTTAGAGCCCCTGAATTACATAGTATGTATGCTTTTAGAGCCCCTGAATTACATGGTATATATGCTTTTAGAGCCCCTGAATTACATAGTATGTATCCTTTTAGAGCCCCTGAATTACATGGTAGATATGCTTTTAGAGCCCCTGAATTACATGGTGTTATGATTTTAGAGCCCCTGAATTACATGGTGTGTATGCTTTTAGAGCCCCTGAATTACATGGTGTGTATGCTTTTAGAGCCCCTGAATTACATGGTATGTATGCTTTTAGAGCCCCTGAATTACATGGTATGTATGCTTTTAGAGCCCCTGAATTACATAGTATGTATGCTTTTAGAGCCCCTGAATTACATAGTATGTATGCTTTTAGAGCCCCTGAATTACATGGTATATATGCTTTTAGAGCCCCTGAATTACATGCTGTGTATGCTTTTAGAGCCCCTGAATTACATGGTGTGTATGCTTTTAGAGCCCCTGAATTACATGGTGTGTATGCTTTTAGAGCCCCTGAATTACATGGTATGTATGCTTTTAGAGCCCCTGAATTACATGGTATGTATGCTTTTAGAGCCTCTGAATTACATAGTATGTATGCATTTAGAGCCCCTGGTGTGTATCCTTTTAGAGCCCCTGAATTACATAGTATGTATGCTTTTTAACCCCTGAATTACATGGTATGTATGCTTTTTGAGCCCCTGAATTACATGGTATGTATGCTTTTTGAGCCCCTGAATTACATGGTATGTATGCTTTTAGAGCCCCTTAATTACATGGTATGCATGCTTTTAGAGCCCCTGGATCACAGGGTGTGTATCCTTTTAGAGCCCCTGAATTACATGGTATGTATGCTTTTAAAGCCCCTGGATCACAGAGTGTGTATCCTTTTAGAGCCCCTGAATTACATGGTATGTATGCTTTTAGAGCCCCTGAATTACATGGTGTGTATCCTTTTGGAGCCCCTGACTCACAGGGTGTGTATCCTTTTGGAGCCCCTGACTCACAGGGTGTGTAACCTTTTAGAGCCCCTGAATTACATGATATGTATGCTTTTAGAGCCCCTGAATTACATGGCATGTATGCTTTTAGAGCTGCACAAATTTGAATTACAGGCTGTGCATCATATTAGAGCCCCTGGATTACAGGGTGTGCATCATATTAGAGGCCCTGGGTTACAGCGTGTATTTCCTTTGGAGCCCCTGGATTACAGTGTGTATATCCTATAAGATTTGCCTGATTACAAGATGTACGTCCTATTAGATTTGCCTGATTACAAGATGTACGTCCTATTAGATTTGCCTGATTCCAGGATGTACATCCTATTTGAGACCATTTTACAGTGAGTATTTTCTCACTCAAATGTTTATTTTACCAATATTTTGGGGTTTATGTCTGATTAAAGTTATGGTAAAGTTTCTAATTCGAATGATCAAATCCGGAATGGAAACACTGTTTTAGATGTACTTTAATTCATACATTCTAATGAAGATATACTATACTATAACATACTTTTTAATATAGTGATGAAATTCTAATATCTGGCGCTCCTGCCAACAACCTCAAAAGTAAATTTTATTTTTGTGAGCTAATGGTTTTGACTGTTCTTCAATCGGCACTCTGGCCACACAAAAATTGTGTGAGTGACGTATGGCTAGAGCGCCGATTGGAGAACAGTCATAACCGTTAACTCACAAAAATAAAAATTACTTTTGAGGTGGGCAGCAGGAGCACCGGGTATTACATTTTCATTGCTATCTTAAAAAGTAAGTTATAGGGTATCTTCTTTAGAATGGATTCATTAAAGTCCATCTAAAATAGTGTTGCCATTCTGGATCTGATTATACGAACTGGAAACTTTCCAACACTTTAAAGCTGTAATTTGAGTCTGCCTGGTTTTCAGGAGAAAATTCATATTAGTACTCCTGGGCTGAATTATGTATATCCTACTAATACTTAGAATTTCAGAGTGAATTTGCTATTAAAAGATTGAGGGTGCTAAATTGTAAATCTCAGACCTGTCAACTTTGGTAAATATTTAACACTGTGCAAAAATTTGCATGTATAATGATGTCTAGCTTCAGCTGGTTTTTGCAAGATCACAAATACTGCTTGTAATATAAGTAATCTGTCCATGCATTTAAAAGACTATAATACAGGTGCCATATTAAAAATATTTAATATGGTTGTTATTAAGTACTTAGCACATGCTAATTAGCTGATTAGTGTATAATATTAATATACTATATATATTATAATATAATGTAACAAATTATTATAATATATTTTGGTTGATTCCAGTTTTTAGGGGCTATGTACTTTAGGTGTCCCAAAGGAATAGAATTTATGTTATATTAAAGGAATACACACAAAGAAATGAAGACATCACTATACTCCTGATAATGCAGTCAATAATCATGTAAATGGTACAATGTCCCATAGGTGTCAGATAAGGCAATTAACTGATTGCTATTGGGGAGCCCGTCTGTATGGGAGTGCGATTGTAATGTCCACTAGCCCTTTGAGCCCTCTTACCAGATTCAGTCCTCTTCTACCAACAACACGGGCATTCTCTCTGCCTCTCCAAGTGTGTGTAGACTTCTCCAGTGCGGCTGGCGTCTCTGTGGATTTTTCTGTAGGTCAAATGCATGTCTGCCACTATTGCTGCATACTCCAGGGTGACATGTTTATTTTATTTCCTCTATATGGAGTTCATTTTCCTTTCCTCTCTTTTTTTGTTATGCCCATGGTACTTTCGCCCTAGGACAGCCTCAAATTAGGGTAGGAAATACTTCTAATGGGTACTATTACTCAGGACATACTATTTCAAGTACTCTTTAGTATATGTTACAAGGTTTTATTAGCCTGTTTTGACTCCCGTTAGTCATACTTTATTAATTTATCTTATTTGATTTGATTAAATTTGACATGACTTTCTCTTGTAAGATGTATCGAGTCCACGGATTCATCCATACTTATGGGAAATTCTCCTTCCCTACAGGAAGTGGCAGAGAGAGCACCCACAGCAGAGCTGTCCATATAGCTCCTCCCTTAGCTCCACCCCCCAGTCATTCTCTCTCGCTTAACTGCTAGGAAGGGCAAAGTGAGTGTGGTGACAAAAATGTTAGTTTTTATTTTCTCAAGGAAAAGTTGGTTATTTTAAATGGTACCGTTGTGTACTATTTACTCTCTGGCAGAAAAGGGATGAAGATTTCTGCAAGGAGGATGATGATCTTAGCATTTTGTAACTAAGATCCACTGTTGTTCTCACAAGGGCTGAAGAGTACAGGAAAACTTCAGTTGGGGAAACAGTTTGCAGGCTAACTGCATTAAGGTATGTTCAGTCTTTTTTTTTTCTAGACAGACTGTGTTATTTCTAGAAAAGGCTGGCAATATCTCCATGAGGGAAAGGTAAGCTGTATTCAGTAAAAGAGGAATCCAAGCTTGCAGAAAGGGCTCATAGTTACTCGTGACACTAATAGGAAAAAACGTTTTGGTTTAATTACAAATAAAATGTTTTTTGAGGGACTTTAAGGGGTCTTTGTGGCTTATTTAAGGCTTATTAACCCACATGGCTAGTTTAAGAAACACTCTGTGGTGTTTTTTAGGCCCCATAACATCGAGTGAGGTGGGAGGGGCCTATTTTCAGTTGCACAGTTTATTTACCTCAGAAGCATCCAGCTACTTCTCCAGAGATTCCTGCTGTATTTGAGGGCTGTAAAGAGGTTTTTTTTCCCCACAAATCGTTCCTAAAGGGCAGGTAGGCGCCGCAGCAGAGCTGTGGCAAGGTACTGAACATTATTTTACCGGTTTTTAATTTTTTTCAATCCGGTTTTTACATTAAGGGGTTAATTGTTTATTTGCATACTGGTGCAAAGTTACTAAGGCTTTATGATGCTACTATAAAAATTTAGTTTTGTTTACTGCTTTTTTACACTATTTTGCAGAGTTTGTGCAGCTTTTTTTCTCTTAAAGGCACAGTACTGTTTTTGTTTAAAGTGTTATTTTCTTTGATTAAAGTGTTTTCCAAGCTTGTTTGTTTCATTACTAGCCTGTTTAACATGTCTGACACCAAGGAAAATCCTTGTTCTATGTGTTTAGAAGCCATTGTGGAACCCCCTCTTAGAATGTGTCGCACTTGCACTAACATGTCTATAAATTATAAAGAGCATATTTTAGCATTTAAAAATATTGCAATAGATGATTCTCAGTTAGAAGGAAATGAGGGTTTAGCATCAAGCTCTCCCCAAGTGTCACAACCAGTAACGCCCGCACAAGTGACGCCAAGTACCTCTAATGCGTCAAATTCATTTACTTTACAAGACATGGCCATAGTTATGAATAAAACCCTCACAGAGGTTTTCTCTAAACTGCCTGGTTTACAAGGAAAGCGTGACAGCTCTGGGTTAAGAACAAATGCTGAGCCGTCTGACGCTTTAGTAGCCGTAACTGATATACCCTCACAATGGTCTGAAGTAGGGGTAAGGGATTTGTTATCCGAGGGAGAGATTTCTGATTCAGGAAAGACGCTCCCTCAGACAGATTCTGATATGACGGCCTTTAAATTTAAGCTTGAACACCTCCGCTTATTGCTCAAGGAGGTATTAGCTACTCTAGACTATTGTGACCCTATAGTGGTCCCAGAGAAATTGTGTAAAATGGACAGATACTTAGAGGTTCCTGATTACACTGATGTTTTTCCAGTCCCTAAGAGGATTGTGACTATTGTTACTAAGGAGTGGGATAGACCAGGTATTCCGTTCGCTCCCCCTCCTGTTTTTAAGAAAATGTTTCCCATATCTGACACCATACAGGACTCGTGGCAGACTGTTCCTAAGGTGGAGGGAGCTATTTCTACTCTTGCTAAGCGTACAACTATACCAATCGAAGACAGTTGTGCTTTCAAAGATCCTATGGATAAAAAATTAGAGGGTCTCCTAAAGAAAATTTTTGTTCATCAAGGTTTTCTTCTCCAAAATATTGCATGCATTGTTCCTGTAACTAATGCAGCTGCTTTCTGGTTTGAGGCTCTAGAAGAGGCTCTCCAGGTGGAGACTCCATTAGAGGAGGATAGAATTAAGGCCCTTAAGTTGGCTAATTCTTTCATTATAGATGCCGCTTTCCAAATGGCTAAATTAGCGGCAAAGAATTCAGGTTTTGCCATTTTAGCACGCAGGGCGTTATGGCTTAAGTCCTGGTCTGCTGATGTGTCATCAAAATCTAAGTTGTTGAACATCCCTTTCAAAGGAAAGACCCTATTCGGGCCTACACTGAAAGAAATTATTTCAGACATCACTGGAGGGAAAGGCCATGCCCTCCCTCAGGATAAAACAAATAAGATGAGGACCAAACAAAATAATTTTCGTTCCTTTCGGAACTTCAAAGGTCCCACTTCAGCTTCCCCTGCAGCAAAGCAAGAGGGGAATTCTGTCCAATCCAAGTCAGTCTGGAGACCTAACCAGGCTTGGAACAAAGGTAAACAGGGCAAGAAGCCTGCTGCTGCCTCTAAGACAGCATGAAGGGGTAGCCCCCGATCCGGGACCGGATCTAGTAGGGGGCAGACACTCTCTCTTTGCTCAGGCTTGGGCAAGAGATGTTCACGATTCCGGGGCTTTAGAAATTGTGTCCCAAGGATATCTTCTGGACTTCAATGACTCCCCCCCCCCCAGGGGGAGATTTCACATTTCTCAATTGTCTGCAAACCAGACAAAGAGAGAGACATTCTTACGCTCTGTGTAGAAGACCTACATACCATGGGAGTGATCTGCCCAGTTCCAGGAGCGGAACAAGTGCTAGGTTTTTACTCCAACCTGTTTGTGGTTCCCAAAAAGAGGGAACTTTCAGACCGATCTTGGATCTTAAAATTCTAAACAAATTCCTCAGAGTACCATCTTTCAAGATGGAGACTATTCTGACTATTCTTCCTCTGATCCAGGAGGGTCAATATATGACTACCGTGGATTTAAAGGATGCGTATCTACACATCCCCATTCACAGAGATCTTCATCAATTCCTAAGATTCGCCTTTCTGGACAGGCATTACCAGTTTGTGGCCCTTCCTTTCGGGTTGGCCACGGCTCCCAGAATTTTCACAAAGGTGCTAGGGTCCCTTTTGGCGGTTCTAAGACCGCGGGGTATAGCAGTGGCGCCTTATCTAGACGACATCTTAATTCAGGCGTCGACTTTCCAGCTAGCCAAGTCTCACACGGACATCGTGTTGGCTTTTCTGAGATCTCACGGATGGAAGGTGAACATAAAAAAGAGTTCTCTCGTCCCTCTCACAAGAGTTTCCTTCCTAGGGACTCTGATAGACTCGGTAGAAATGAAAATATTTCTGACGGAGGTCAGAAAATCAAAACTTTTAATCACTTGCCGAGCTCTTCATTCCATTCCTCGGCCATCAGTGGCTCAGTGTATGGAGGTAATCGGACTCATGGTAGCGGCAATGGACATAGTTCCTTATGCCCGCCTACACCTCAGACCACTGCAACTATGCATGCTCAAACAGTGGAATGGGGATTATGCAGATTTATCTCCGCAACTGCATCTGGACCAAGAGACCAGAGATTCTCTTCTCTGGTGGTTGTCTCAGGACCACCTGTCTCAGGGAATGTGTTTCCGCAGGCCAGAGTGGCTCATAGTAACGACAGATGCCAGCCTGCTAGGCTTTGGTGCAGTCTGTAAATCCCTGAAAGCACAGGGCTTATGGTCTCGGGAGGAATCTCTCCTCCCGATAAACATTCTAGAACTGAGAGCGATATTCAATGCGCTTCAGGCATGGCCTCAGCTAGCTGCGGCCAAATTCATCAGATTTTAGTCGGACAACATCACGACTGTAGCCTATATCAATCATCAAGGAGGAACACAGAGTTCTCTAGCGATGATGGAGGTAACCAAAATAATCCGATGGGCAGAGGATCACTCTTGCCATCTCTCAACAATCCATATCTCAGGGGTAGAGACCTGGGAGGCGGATTTCCTAAGTCGTCAGACTTTTCATCCAGGGGAGTGAGAGCTCCATCCGGAGGTATTTGCCCAGCTGACTCAGCTATGGGGCACACCAGAATTGGATCTGATGGCGTCCCGACAGAACGCCAAACTTCCTTGTTACGGGTCCAGGTCCCGGGATCCCCAGGCGGTACTGATAGATGCTCTAGCAGTGCCCTGGTCCTTCAATCTGGCTTATGTATTTCCA
The DNA here is from genome assembly GCF_027579735.1 of Bombina bombina. NCBI lineage: Eukaryota > Metazoa > Chordata > Amphibia > Anura > Bombinatoridae > Bombina > Bombina bombina. The sequence continues at coordinate 889,984,787 of NC_069504.1, forward strand.
CCGTTTCCTCTCCTCCCACGTCTGGTTGCCAGAATCAAGCAGGAGACAGCTTCGGTGATTCTGATAGCGCCTGCGTGGCCATGCAGGACTTGGTATGCAGACCTGGTGGACATGTCATCTGTTCCACCGTGGACTCTGCCAATGAGGCAGGACCTTCTAATCCAAGGTCCATTCAAGCATCCAAATCTAACTTCTCTGCGTCTGACTGCTTGGAGATTGAACGCCTGATTCTATCAAAGCGTGGTTTCTCTGAGTCGGTCATTGATACCCTGATTCAGGCTAGAAAGCCTGTCACCAGGAAAATCTATCATAAGATTTGGCGCAGATATCTTTGTTGGTGTGAATCCAAGGGTTACTCATGGAGTAAGATTAGGATTCCTAGAATTTTGTCCTTTCTCCAAGAAGGATTGGAGAAGGGATTATCAGTTAGTTCCTTAAAAGGACAAATATCTGCTTTGTCTATTCTTTTACACAAACGTCTGGCAGATGTCCCAGACGTTCAAGCGTTTAGTCAGGCCTTGGTCAGGATCAAGCCTGTATTTAAACCTGTTGCTCCACCATGGAGCCTAAATTTGGTTCTTAATGTTCTTCAAGGGGTTCCGTTTGAACCTATGCATTCCATAGATATTAAGCTTCTATCTTGGAAAGTTTTGTTTTCAGTAGCTATCTCTTCGTCTCGAAGAGTTTCTGAGTTATCTGCTTTACAGTGTGACTCACCTTACCTAGTTTTCCATGCAGATAAGGTGGTTTTGCGTACCAAACCTGAGTTTCTTCCTAAGGTTGTTTCTAATAGGAATATCAATCAGGAGATTGCTGTTCCTTCTCTGTGTCCTAATCCTTCATCAAAGAAGGAACGTCTGTTGCACAATCTTGATGTGGTTCGTGCTTTAAAGTTCTACTTACAAGCAACTAAAGATTTCCGTCAAACATCTTCATTGTTTGTTGTTTATTCTGGTAAACGGAGAGGTCAAAAGGCTACGGCTACCTCTCTTTCCTTTTGGCTGAAAAGCTTCATCCGTTTGGCTTATGAGACTGCTGGCCATCAGCCTCCTGAAAGAATTACTGCTCATTCTACTAGAGCAGTGGCTTCCACATGGGCTTTTAAAAATGAGGCTTCTGTTGAACAGATTTGTAAGGTGGCGACTTGGTCTTCGCCTCATACTTTTTCCAAATTTTCCAAATTTGATACTTTTGCTTCTTCGGAGGCTATTTTTGGGAGAATGGTTCTACAAGCAGTGGTGCCTTCCGTTTAAGGTACCTGTCTTGTCCCTCCCTTCATCCGTGTCCTAAAGCTTTGGTATTGGTATCCCATAAGTATGGATGAATCCGTGGACTCGATACATCTTACAAGAGAAAACAGAATTTATGCTTACCTGATAAATTTCTTTCTCTTGTGATGTATCGAGTCCACGGCCCACCCTGTCTATTTAAGACAGGTAGTATATTTTTATTTAAAAAACTTCAGTCACCACTGCACCCTATAGTTTCTCCTTTTTCTTCCTAGCCTTCGGTCAAATGACTGGGGGGTGGAGCTAAGGGAGGAGCTATATGGACAGCTCTGCTGTGGGTGCTCTCTCTGCCACTTCCTGTATGGAAGGAGAATATCCCATAAGTATGGATGAATCCATGGACTCGATACATCACAAGAGAAAGAAATTTATCAGGTAAGCATAAATTCTGTTTTCTATCTATTTCCATTGCTGGGCACTAGGATTATAGTTGCTTACAAACCAAAACACGGTCAGAGTAGTATGGGGTAGTTAATGTCCCTTATGACAGGCCAGTAAGTTATTAATACATAGTGGAACTCCATATAATGTTACAAGACACACGGTAGCCACATATCTTATAAATCTTTACATTAGCGGTTTAAAATACCTATATGTTACAGGGGTAATGTGAGTATTAGGCAAGTATAGAGGAGAGTATTTCCTTTTTTATTGTTTGAGTGCACTTGCACTGTGAAACCTCCACCTCATTGTACATGTTTACTATCTGACAGCTATTGTTCTATTGGTGGTGCCAGAATATGGGTGTGGGCTCTGTAACCAATCAGGAACTCTCAGGCTCTCCGACTGCATGCTATAGATAACGTAGTAATACACTACCACAGATCTCAGTTATTTCCCTAATGTATAAGGTAACAGGTGTTGTTTCTGTTTACCTTGGTTCGCAGACTCTCAGGATGTCAAAATGTCATTATGTCATTATGAAATACTGTTTTGCTCTCTTTGTTCTAACTGTATTAGTAAGACTGTGATTACAATGAGATGTAGTAATTAGAGAAGTATACCACTATTGGTTATGTTACAGAGGGTGTTGTTTCTTTTATCCAATTAGGAACCGCATACGTCTTTTTTAACTGGTGTGACACAAAGCACTATAGGCTATGACTGTGCCACACCACTTGTATGCATGTTTGCTCTGCGGGTTGCAGTACCCTCTTTGTGAAGTTAATTTTTTTTTTAAATATTTCAATACATTTTTACATTTTACCTAGTTTGGCGAATCTTACGTTTCTTGTGATATTAAAGGAATAGTCTAGTAAAAATTAAACGTTCATGATTCAGATAGAGCATGCAATTTTACGCAACTTTCTAATATATTCCTATTATCAATTTTTCTTCTTTCTCTTGTTATCTTTATTTGATAATGCAAGAATGTAAGCATAGGAGCCGGCGCATCTTTGGTTCAGCACCTGGGTAGCACTTTCTGATTGGTGTATAAATGTAGCCACCAATCAGCAAACACTACCCAGGTGCTAAACCAAAAATGGGCCGGCTACTAAGCATAAATTCAAATAAAAATAGCAAGAGAACATAAAAGTATTGTTTATCATTATATCTAACATTCCATGTAAAATTACATGCTGCTTATACCAAATTTTGCTAAATTCAGCTAAACGACTAATACCTAAGCTTTGGAAATCAGCTCAAATTCCTAACATATCAAATTGGACAAACCTTGTAAATAGAATATTGATCCTGGAGAGGTTTCATTATTTTAAAACAGGTTAATTGAATTTCTACCATGATATGATGTTCCTATGGGAGCAATATATTTACTCTTGCCCAAATGGGACTTAAACTTTGGAGTTAGAAAATATGTTTCGATATATTAATGCAAGTCATAAATGGCTTGCAGGCCTTTATTGAGAAATTCTAAAACATCTGTATGTACGTTGTGGAGATATATTTTTAGAACTCTCTTTTTGGTTCTACTTATTTATCTAGATATCCCTAGGTTACTGTAATTTTGTATACTGATTTTTTTGGTAATATTTTTTGCTGTTATTTACTAATGCATACATGTTACCAATGCACTTTGCAAAACCTGAAAAAAATGGACAATTAACCTTTAATGAGATGTTCTAATCTATAAAATGTTTTGAGAAAGGCCTTATAAGTAGAGACTCAAGATGAGAACTCTCCTCATCCATCTATGGGCTATCTTCAACTCATGGCACATTATATATTATTGGCTAGATTACGAGTTTTGCATTATGAGTGACTCGTTACTAACTTGCAAATTATTTCCACTGCTCACCTCCCTATAGCGCTGCTATTACAGGTTTGCAAAAACCCGGCGTTAGCAGGCAATATGGCAGCGTTGAGCTCCATCCGCACTCAAATACCAGCGCTGCTTTGTGCTGGTTTTACATGCTCGTGCACGATTTCCCCATAGACATCAATTGGGAGAGCCGGCTAAAAAAAGCCTAACACCTGCAATAAAGGAGCGTAAAGCTCCGTAACGCAGCCCCATTGATTCCTATAGGGAAAGAAAAGTTATGATTACACCTAACACTCTAACATAAACCCCAAGTCTAAACACCCCTAATCTTCCGCCCCCGACATCGCCGCCACCTACATTACGATTATTAACCCCTAATCTGCCGCCCCCAACATCGCCGCAACTTACATTACACTTATTAACCCCTAATCTGCCGCCCCCAATGTTGCTGCCACTATACTAAAGTTATTAACCCCTAAACGTAACCCTAAGTCTAAGCCTAACATCACTAACTTTAATATAATTAAAATAAATCTAAATAAAACCTACTATTAGTAACTAAATAATTCCTATTTAAAACTAAATACTTACCTGTGAAATAAACCCTAAGCTAGCTACAATATAACTAATAGTTACATTGTAGCTAGCTTAGGTTTTATTTTTATTTCACAGCTAAATTTGTATTTATTTTAACTAGGTAGACTAGTTAGTAGATAGTTATTAACTATTTACTAACTACCTAGTAAAAATAAATACAAATTTACCTGTAAAATAAAACCTAAACTGTCTTACACTAACACCTAACATTACACTACAATTAAATCAATTACATTAATTAAATACAATTAACTAAATTACAAAAAAAATAAACACTAAATTACACAAAATAAAAAAGAAATGATCAAATATTTAAACTAATTACACCTAATCTAATAGCCCTATCAAAATAAAAAATCCCCCCCAAAATAAAAAAAAACCCTAGCCTAAACTAAACTGTCAATAGCCCTTAAAAGGGCCTTTTGCGGGGCATTGCCCCAAAGAAATCAGCTCTTTTACCTGTAAAAAAAAAATACAAACAACCCCCCAACAGTAAAACCCACCACCCACACAACCAAACCCCCCAAATAAAATCTAAATAAACCTAAGCTCCCCATTGCCCTGAAAAGGGCATTTGGATGGGCATTGCCCTTAAAAAGGCATTTAGCTCTTTTCCATTGCCCAAAGTCCCTAAACTAAAAATAAAACCCACCCAATAAACCCTTAAAAAGACCTAACACTAACCCCCGAAGATCCACTTACAGTTTTTGAAGACCGGACCAAGGGTTCTTTGATATTATGTGGAGATTTTAATCTTACCCTAAACCCTTATTTAGATCATTCTAATCACACATCATCTGTTCCCTATAAAACAATTAATAATGTGAAACATATTTTGAAAAACTTAATAGTTCATGATACATGGAGGGTGAAATATCCAGAAGCAAGGAGTTATACTTTTTACTCCAACCCGCATGCCTGTTATTTTTGTATTGACAATGTCATGTTAGATGTAGCCAGTATGGCCAGGGTGGTGGATTTATATATATTTCCCAGAACTTGGTCAGATCACTCCATAGTATGCTGCCCATTATGTTGGCCACATATCTCTACTCCTACATATACTTGGAGATTAAACGATCATCTATTGGAAGAAACTGTAACTTTAGTTTTAGATATTTGATCACTCTGGGAGGCACTCAAGACTGTAATCAATGGAGAATTGATTGTAATTAAGGCACACCAGCTAAAACAAGAAATAATCTTTCTTAACAATACTCTTACTAAATCATCAGACTTAGCACATCAACATAAATTGTTTCCTAATGAGGAAAGTTTATTAAAATCCATAGATAATTGCAGATCAATTATCCAAAACATAATAATCAAGGAAGGTAAGAAATATGCTATTAGATTGAATCTAGTTTATGATGAGGAAGATAATAAAAGTAGTTCTTTATTTGCTAGAAAAATAAGGTGTAAAAATAAGCAAGGTGTAAGGAGAAAACAGGGACGGATCTTTACGTGACTCCACAGATAGCGCTGCTTTTATATCGTATTATGAACAGCTATACAATTTAAACTCTGCCTTGGGCATAAATCCATCAATATGGAACTTAAAAATAAATTTATTCATGAAAATCTTGAAAATCTAACATTCCCCTCATTGAATGCAATCCAGACAGAAAAACATAATAATTCCATAAGTCACAAGGAAGGAGGGTTATTAATTATCTCCCTTTAAGAAAAACCCCTGGTCCTGATGGGTATTCTAATTTCTATTATAAAAAATATAAGGATTTGTTAGTTCCATATCTTCTTGATATGTTTAACTTAATAACTGAAAACAACCCTGTGACGGATTCCCTGCTACCCCGACTGGGTAGCTCCGCCAACGGATCCTTCCAACACCTGGAACCAGCTGCTATGTAGCGGAGAAAGTGATTTTAGCAATCCCAACCAAATAACTAGACACACTAGCATTCAGGTGAAAACAAGAAGTAGGTTGTTTTTTTTTCAAAAGAGCTTTATTGAAACATTTAGTGAACAGTTAGCTGGTCAATATACAATTTGCATATACAGAAATGAGCGCCTGAGATTTAACAAAGATAACATTTTGATATCACATTGGCAACTAGTGGAGCGTTGTCTTGTACAAGCGAGACAGGGTCCCACTCAGTGCAAAATGTCTATCTATTTCTGGCAGCTCTCTTTAAATTAGGTCAACATCAGTAACTGGTTTACAATCAACTATAAACAAAAAACAAGTGAATTTTAGTATAACTACATGTAGCATCTTGCAGAAAACTAACTAAACGTGCATCAGTCACAGGTTTGCTTCAAATAAGTACAGTTGATTTCTTTTTATGCACATATGTGTACCAGAGTGTATATAGGGGTAAATAATAGTTTTTATTAGGGAAAATACATGGCATTTATACAGAAACTGATCTTGATAACAAGCTTTATCTGACCTTCACATCTCCCACCATTCCCACCCCTCCAGGTAGGCTGGCGCCTGCCATAGCACCCACAGAGACCCAGGACACAGGGGTGGTGGTTTTGGGGTGATCCCGGGGGAGCGGTGGCACTTCCAAGGTGTCTTTTGAAAGCTCTCGGTCCCCAGATGCCACAGAGTTACCGCCTGCTAAAGATTGAGGGGTAGAAGTGCCAAAAAAACCCAGTTCCCGAAGTAGCTCCCCTCTGGCAATTCCACCACCTCTTGTCTTCCCTAGGGGCTACCAATCCCCAAAGGAACGGAGCTCTGGGGCAAAGGGCCGCTGGAGCGACCAGGGTTAAAGGGGACCAGGAATCCGAGCTGATGCAGCCGACCGGCAGTTCCAGGAGGCCGGCTGGCCAGAGAGGGATAGGTCGGTCAGAGGCCAGCTTCTTCTAAGATCCAGTTTACAGACAAAACAAGGGAAACCAAAGCTCTAGGAGATCGATGTTGCTCTGAGGAGCCCAAAACTGCTGAGAAACAAGAGGGGGTAGGTAGTAGGGGGTAGAGGTTTAACCCTTGCAGCCCGGTGTCCGTGACAACTCCCTCCTTCCAGTTCGGCAGACCCGGCTAGATCCACACACGGGTCGGCCTGGGGCTGTCCGAGGAGTTTATGCCACTTCAGTCTGCCGGGAAAGCCCATCAGAGTTTCCATTGCTTTTTCCTGGCCTGTACTGACTGTCGAAGTTAAAGGGCTGCAGGGCTAAACTCTACCGCAGCAGACTTCCATTGTCCCCAGAAACCCTGTTGAGCCATACAAGGGGGTTGTGGTCTGTGAGGACGGTGAAGGGCCTCCAATAGAGGTAGGGTTGTAGCTTTTTCAGGGCCCATACCAGGGCCACACACTCCTTCTCCACCACTGCGTAGCCTAATTCTCTGGGCAACAGCTTCCTACTGATGTAGGCTATGGGGTGGTCCTGCTCTTCTTCATCTGCCTGGCTCAACACAGCTCCCGACCCTAACATGGAGGCATCTGTATGGACAGAAAAGCGTTTGGTGGGGTTAGGAGCGGCCAGTACTGGGGCAGAGATTAAGGCAGACTTGAGACTCTGGAAGGTAGTTTCGCACTCAGGGGACCACAGGACCTGTTGGGACAGTCGTTTATGGGTCAGGTCTGTCAGAGGTTTAGCTAGGGCACTGTAGTTGGGGACAAATTTCTGGTAGTAGCCTGCAGTTCCCAGGAACGCTAGCACTTGGGTTTTGGTTTGAGAAGTGGGCCAATTGGCCACTGCCTCAACCTTAGCTGGCTCTGGCCACTGCTTCCTGCAGCCTTCTCGGTGGCCCAGGTACTGGACCTCTGAGCACCCGATGGTGCATTTGTTGGGCTTCAGAGTCAGCCCGGCAGCTCTGAAGCGATCTAAAATGACACCTAGATAATTCAAATGGTCCTGCCAGGTGTCGCTATAGATGGCGATGTCGTCCAGGTATGCACAGGTATAGTCCTGGAGGCCATCCTGCAGGCGGTCCACCATCCTTTGAAAGGTGGCTGGAGCGTTCTTCATCCCAAACGGCATTACTTTGAACTGATAGAGGCCGAAGGGTGTGATGAAGGCAGACTTGGGGATGGACTCAGGGTCTAAAGGGATCTGCCAGTATCCCTTACAGAGGTCAAGGGTGGTCAGGAAGTTGCTGCAGGCAATTCTATCTAACAGGTCATTGACTCAGGCATAGGGTAGGCATCGGTGGTGGTTCGGTCATTGAGCTTACGGTAGTCAATGCAGAACCCGGGTAGTCCCATCCTTCTTGGGCACCAGCACTACTGGGGAAGCCCAGGGACTGTTGAATGGTTCAACAACACCCAAGTCCAACATTCCCTGGAACTCATGGTGCATGCTGTCCCTCACTGCCTCTGGGACTCTGTAGGCTGCCTGTCGCAGGGGAGCCTGCCCCGGGGTCTCCACTCAGTTAATGACCGTTGTGGTGCACCTGGGGACAGTAGAGAACATATCTCATCTGTCTTTCAGGAGTTGCCGGACTTGCTGTTTCTGTCCAGTCCCTAGCCTCTCATCTAGGTGTACGTCGGCCACTCCTTGGGGGGTCTCATTTTGCCCAGGGAGCTCCAACATAGGAAGGCTCTCGGAGTCCTCTACCGCCTGGGCACATATAGCGGCCACCTCCTTGGCCCTTTCTATGTAGGCCTTTTGCTTGTTCACATGAAAGGTCCGGCGGACCAGGTCATCTGCACACTTGGCTACCAGAAAGGTGGTGTCATTTAGTTGTCACACCACTCGGTAAGGTCCCTGCCAAGAGGCCTGTAGCTTATCCATTTTGACAGGCTTCAAGGCGAGTACCTTCTGCCCTACTGCTAGGGTCAGAGTACGAGCATTCCAATCATACCAGCATTTCTGTTTACGTTGGGTGACCTGAAGGCTCTCTCGCACCCTGTCAGCGAGGTCCTTCAGACAGTCCCTGATCTGGAGAATGTACCCCAAAATGGAGTGTTCTTCCCCTCCAGTACCCCCTTCCCAGTGGGCTCTTAGTAAGTCAAGGGGCCCCCTTATCTTCCGGCCATATACTAATTCAAAGGGAGAGAAGCCTGTGGATTCCTGGGGCACTTCTCGGTATGCAAAGAGGAGGTGCAGCAGGAATCATTCCCAGTCCTTGTGAGTGGCCCGAGAACGTCCTAAGCAGCTGCTTTAGGGTCCCGTTGAACCTCTCACATAGCCCATTCGTCTGGGGATGGTAGGGAGCACTGTGCAGGAGTTGGGTCCCACATAATTTCCATAATTGCTGGGTGATTTCCGTAGTGAACTGCGTTCCTTGATTGGAAATCACCTCTCGGGGAAACCTACCTCTATCTGGAGCATTGTGACTGCTATGGTCTCTGTCTGGATATTGGCCAAAGGGATTGCCTCCGGGTATCTAGTGGCATAATCTACTACCGTAAGGATGTGCCTTTTCCCTGAGGGGCTTGGTCGAGCTAGCGGCCCCACTATATTGACTGCAATCCTGCTAAAGGGTTCATCAATAATGGGGAGGGGGTGCAGGGGAGCCTTAGTATGCTCCCTGGTCTTGCCGACTATCTGGCACACTTTGCAGGACTTACACTGTGTGCAGAATTATTAGGCAAATGAGTATTTTGACCACATCATCCTCTTTATGCATGTTGTCTTACTCCAAGCTGTATAGGCTCAAAAGCCTACTACCAATTAAGCATATTAAGTGATGTGCATCTCTGTAATGAGAAGGGGTGTGGTCTAATGACATCAACACCCTATATCAGGTGTGCATAATTATTAGGCAACTTCCTTTCCTTTGGCAAAATGGGTCAAAAGAAGGACTTGACAGGCTCAGAAAAGTCAAAAATAGTGAGATATCTTGCAGAGGGATGCAGCACTCTTAAAATTGCAAAGCTTCTGAAGCGTGATCATCGAACAATCAAGCGTTTCATTCAAAATAGTCAACAGGGTCGCAAGAAGCGTGTGGAAAAACCAAGGCGCAAAATAACTGCCCATGAACTGAGAAAAGTCAAGCGTGCAGCTGCCAAGATGCCACTTGCCACCAGTTTGGCCATATTTCAGAGCTGCAACATCACTGGAGTGCCCAAAAGCACAAGGTGTGCAATACTCAGAGACATGGCCAAGGTAAGAAAGGCTGAAAGACGACCACCACTGAACAAGACACACAAGCTGAAATGTCAAGACTGGGCCAAGAAATATCTCAAGACTGATTTTTCTAAGGTTTTATGGACTGATGAAATGAGAGTGAGTCTTGATGGGCCAGATGGATGGGCCCATGGCTGGATTGGTAAAGGGCAGAGAGCTCCAGTCCGACTCAGACGCCAGCAAGGTGGAGGTGGAGTACTGGTTTGGGCTGGTATCATCAAAGATGAGCTTGTGGGGCCTTTTCGGGTTGAGGATGGAGTCAAGCTCAACTCCCAGTCCTACTGCCAGTTTCTGGAAGACACCTTCTTCAAGCAGTGGTACAGGAAGAAGTCTGCATCCTTCAAGAAAAACATGATTTTCATGCAGGACAATGCTCCATCATACGCGTCCAAGTACTCCACAGCGTGGCTGGCAAGAAAGGGTATAAAAGAAGAAAATCTAATGACATGGCCTCCTTGTTCACCTGATCTGAACCCCATTGACAACCTGTAGTCCATCATCAAATGTGAGATTTACAAGGAGGGAAAACAGTACACCTCTCTGAACAGTGTCTGGCAGGCTGTGGTTGCTGCTGCACGCAATGTTGATGGTGAACAGATCAAAACACTGACAGAATCCATGGATGGCAGGCTTTTGAGTGTCCTTGCAAAGAAAGGTGGCTATATTGGTCACTGATTTGTTTTTGCTTTGTTTTTGAATGTCAGAAATGTATATTTGTGAATGTTGAGATGTTATATTGGTTTCACTGGTAAAAATAAATAATTGAAATGGGTATATATTTGTTTTTTGTTAAGTTGCCTTATAATTATGCAGAGTAATAGTCACCTGCACACACAGTTATCCCCCTAAAATAGCTATAACTAAAAACAAACTAAAAACTACTTCCAAAACTATTCAGCTTTGATATTAATGAGTTTTTTGGGTTCATTGAGAACATGGTTGTTGTTCAATAATAAAATTAATCCTCAAAAATACAACTTGCCTAATAATTCTGCACTCCCTGTACAGTAGTCCCTAATGTCTGCTGTGATGCCTGGCCAGAAGTAGGTTTGGGTTAGGCGGTGGTGAGTTCTGGACTTGCCTAAGTGTCCAGCTAAGGTAATATCATGTTCCATCCACAGTAGGTCAGACCGAAACCTTTTCGGTACAACCAACTGGCGCTTGGGCACTGGCCCTTTTCTCCTATTGGAGATCCGGTATAGGAGCCCTCTTTCCCACTGGAACTGTTCCTCCCCGGGTCCTTGGGGGCCAGTTCCTACTCAGCCTCGATACAGGGCTAGGGTCAGGTTGCTCAGGGTTTCCTGGGCAAAGTCAGAGGGGGAAGCCCAGGAGGGCTGGTCAGGGCATATGAACGGAGTTGTGGCGGGCGGTCGGGGACAAGGGGAAGTCAGGGTAGCAAGTCTCACCTGGGGCCCCGGAGTTGGTATAGTAGTCTAGCGTCTGGCCTGCTGGCGAGTGGTTACTGGGTGTACATCCCTGGAGTTATTCCCCACAAAGGCTGAGGCAAGGTGGCTGAGGTCATTCCCCAACAATCCCGGGAGCCGGCTCCCCAGTTCAGATGTACCCAAGCTGTGGGGGTAGGGACTACGGCTCCTCCAGTCCCCCGAATGGCAAGGATCCTCCCTGTTCGACTGGAGGAGGGGACCAAGTGAGGTTGTAATGGTGGCACCAGTGTCTCTTAATCCTTGAGCTACCTGCCCATTGACTCAGACGTCCTGGCGATGGTGCTGGCGGTTGTCCTGGGTCACCAAGCTAACATCATGCAGAACGCCAACTTCCTCATCTTGCCATTCTGCATAGTCAGGACCCACTGCATAAATGCAGTGGGCAGTGGCCTGGAAGGTTCTAGCTTGAGGGGTTCCTTGGCTGCTGGACTGGGGGGTTCCTTGGCTTCATCGTACAGAACCATTGGATATGGCTGAGTTGCACACACCAGTAGCAGCCCCCTTCATAGCTGGCTCCGGCCAGGGAAGCAGAAGCGGGCCGGGCTTGGGGCTCTGAGCGGACGTTTCGTCGAGAGTCCAGATACTGGTCCGCCAGAAGGGCGGCTTGGTCCGCTGTGGTGGGTCTCCGGTCATTGACCCATTATCTAACCTCCACTGGGACATGATTGTAAAAATGTTCCAGTAGGAAGAGTTGTGCAAATTTGGCTCCTGTGGTGGCTTTGCAACCAGTGAGCCAAGAGTCCATGGAACGAGTGAACCAGTGCGTCCACTCCGAAAAAGGTTGCCCCTCTTGCTTTCTTAGCTCCCTTAACTTCTGCTGGTGAGCTTCCGGCGTGAGGCCATATTGGGCAATGATGCGCTCTTTCACCTTATTATAGTCTCTTTTGTCCCCTGCAGGGACAGTGTGAAAAGCTTTCAAGGCTCGACCAGACAACTTACTGAGCAGGATGGAGACTCGGTCGGCATAGGCGACCTCCTGCAGCTCGCATTGCGTCTTGAAGACCTGGAGGTAACTGTTGATCTCCTCCTCCTCAGTGATAGCTTGGAAAAGCCCCCTGTGGCAGCTTTGAGGGTCGGGTGGTAGACCTCCATAGATTTGTGGACCTCCACCAGTTTGAGCTGGGTTGGTTCTGACACCATTTTGGTAATGATTTCTTCGGTGGGTTAATCTCATAGAGCACCAATCACCACTGGATGTCCCTCTGCAAGTCAGACACTGTCCTGGTCACTATCTGACCCACCAGTCGGTTTGTTAGCCAGGTCATCCTCCATCAGTTCGGCTACAATTACTTCCTTGGACTTGTGGCCAGCACTTTTCCCTCTGGCCTCCAGCAGGGTTTTTAGTTTTTCCTTTCAGAGTGCAGAGTACTGCTCCATCTGAAGATGTCTTCAGGTGGTGGTTTGGACGTTACAGGTAGATAAAAGCATCCCACAGCCGCCACCACTGTGACGGATTCCCTGCTACCCCGACTGGGTAGCTCCACCAACGGATCCTTCCAACACCTGGAACCAGCTGCTATGTAGTGGAGAAAGTGATTTTAGCAAACCCACCCAAATAACTAAACAGACTAGCATTCAGGTGAAAACAAGTAGTTTTTATTAGGGAAAACATATGACATTTATACAGAAACTGATCTTCATAACAAACTTTATCTGACCTTCACATCTCCCACCATTCCCACCCCTCCAGACAGACTGGCGCCTGCCATAGCAGCCACAGTCCCACAGAGACCCAGGACACAGGGGTGGTGGCACTTCCAAGATGTCCTTTGAAAGCTCTTGGTCCCCAGATGCCACAGTCTAAATAGTGGCATAATTCATTACTGGGGACCAGAGTTACCGCCTGCTAAGGATTGGGGGTAGAGGTGCCAAAAAAACTCAGTTCCCGAAGTAGCTCCCCTCCGGCAATTCCACCACCTCTTGTAATCCCTAGGGGCTACCAATCCCCAAGAGAGCGGAACTCTAGGGCAAAGGGCCGCTGGAGCAACCAGGGTTAAAGGGGACCGGGAATCCGAGCTGATGAGGCCGACCGGCAGTTCTAGGAGTCTGGCTGGCCAGAGGCCAGCTTCTTCCAAGATCCAGTCTACAGACAAAACAATGGAAACCAAAGCTCTGGGAGATTGCGGTTGCTCTAAGGAGCCCAAAACCGATTAGAAACAGGAAGGGGTAGTTAGTAGGGGGGGGTAGAGGTTTAACCCCTGCAACCCGGTGCCCATGACAAACCCATTTCCCAACAAAGTTCTGGAAGCTCATATTGTAGTCCTTCGAAAACCTGAAAAATCTACGGACAAAGTTGAAAACTTCAGACCCATATCACTTTTAAATTCGGATCTCAAAATGTATGCTAAAATTCTTGCAAATAGATTAAATCAAGTGCTCCCACACCTTGTCAATCTAGAGAGGTAAAATATAATACGGTGAGAGCCCTGCACCTCATAGATTATATTCCGGACACAGAAAAATCATTTGACTGCGTCTGTTGGCATTTTCTTAGAGCCATGCTTCAGAAATTTCAATTGGGATAATTATTTATATCAAAAATTCTGGTCCTCTATACTTCTCCTTCTGCTAAAGTTATGGTAAATAGCTTATTTTCAAACTTTCAAATCTCCAACAGTACTAGGCAAGGTTATCCCTTATCTTCCTTACTTTTTGCATGTGTAGTAGAAGCCTTGGCTGTTGCTGTCAGAGAAAATAAATTCCAAAGAGTATCTAACTTTCTTATAAATAAATCTAAATCTGAAATGTTAGCTATCAATTGCGAGGAAAATTGTATTCAACATCTCGACTGTATTTGCCCATATATTCATCATAAACATGTACTAAAATACTTAGGTATATACCTTTGTCCCTACATTTAATGAAATATTTCACTCTAACTATATGACCACTCAACAGACGATAATGGCAGACTTATCGGCCTGGAAATTAAAAAATAAATCATAGTTTGGAAGAACCACAATCTTTAAAATGAACATACTTCCAGGACTGTTATATCTATTACAGATTGTACCCATTCCACTTCTAATAAGATTTCCTTCTACTCTACAAAATAGGCTGTTTTCTTTTGTGTGGGGAAAAAAGACAGGCTAGAATTAAAAAAAAAAAATAATGTGTATGTCGTTAAATCAGGAGATCTAGGAGTTTCGAATCTAATGAAATATCGACAAGCAGTATTCCTACACCAAATCATAGATTGGTTCACAAACTTTTATCATAAGACCTGGATTGAGCTAGAATATGACATCATTAAGGTGTCTCATCTGGGTGTTTTCTGCTGGCAACGATGGCAACAGGTACCACATAACATTAAAATAAATTCTATTATTTCAGAAACTTATCAGGTATAGAATAGAATATTAGTAGAATACCCACACATATCCCTAACAGATAATGAGGAATTTACCCCAGGATTAGGCTACATTGGCAAGATTATTAAAGTTGACCATAGAGCCCTGATGATTTATCAACTAGGGGATGAGGACACACGATTCAATCCTAATGAGTTAGAGGCAAATGGATTGGGTATATTCAGACAATGGTTTCCTTTGTACCAATGTCATTCTTTTATAAGAAAACAAAAAGGAAGATCTTTTAAGACCCATGACTGTTTTTGAATTACTTTGCAAGTCTTTGGTGCTCATTAGAGGGATTCTTTCTTTGACATATTCCATAATACAGCTGTCTCCGCAAGGTTGTACTTCATATTATATAGAAAGGTGGAATGAAGAACTTAACATTAATATAACAGGAGCGGAGGCTTTCAAAATCTTTTCCAATATCTCAAAGATTTCAGTCTCTAGTCGACTAATAGAGCTGAATTTTAAATTTTCAAAATAATCCACAGGTGGTATTACACCTCCCCCCCCCCCCCGAATGAATAAGTTATTTAAGTCAGCGAGTGATAAATGTTGGAGAAGTGGTTCTTCTTCTTTTCACATGTCCCACATATAGTGGACATGTTCAGTTATTTGAAAAACCTGGGAAAGTATTGCTGTAGAAACATCAAAGTTGTTAGAACTTATCCTGCCAGCTAACCCCAGCATTTGGTTGTTTAATATCATTCCTAATAAAACTCAAACACATAAGAAAAAAATGTTGTTGTTTTTTATAGCTAGTAATAGTATGAATATTCAGTTAGCTAAAAACTGAAAGAATAGAGAATCACCTACAATAGCTCAATGGCTTCAAGAATTTCTCAAATATTAGGATTAGAAGAATATACATATACTTATATACAAATGAGAGCTGTCTGGGATGATTATGTCACTAATACATTTCAAACTGCCATAACTTTAAGTTATTTGATATTGACCTACATGTATAGCAGCTTAAGTGAATCTTCATGGCAAGCATCTTTAGTACTAAGTAGAGCACCCTTTTGCTGTTATGACTTGCTGCAAACGAGATGCATAGCCAGACACCAGCTTCTGGCAGTGTTGCTGAGGAATCTTAGCCCAGGACTTCTTCTGCAACCAAGCATTGGTGGAATTTGAGGTATGCCTGGGATCATTGTCCTGTTGGAACGTCCAATGACACCCAAGCTTCAGCTTCCTTGCAGACGGCATGACATTTCCTGATACTTCAATGAATCCATCTTGCCTTCGACATGCTGCAGGTTTCCAGTGCCAGAGGATGCAAAGCAGCCACAGAGCATCACCAAGCAACCACCATGCTTAATTGTAGGCAGAGACTTCTATTTATCAAGCTGTTGTGGCGAGCCTGATTCTCCTTAGTTATCAAAGGCTAGAGACCGGCAAAAGTAGAATTTAGTGACGTAACATACGATCCGCAGGACTCAGTCCGACACAGATCGATGGTTACGTCACTCCAGATGTTCCGAACGCAAGTTCGGCACAATCTGACTACTTTTGGAAGTTATCAAAGAACTACCAGGTACGATCGCCACTTTTCCGGCCCAGTGTACCTGGTTTTCAATTCGCCGCCCTTGAGGCGGCGGATGGCATACGAATCAATGGGAGTCTGACAGCAGCGAAAGCTCATGTTCGCTGCTGCCCGATATCCCATTGATTTCTATGGAAAAAGTCTACACCTAACACCCTAACATGTACCCCGAGCCACCTACATTATAATTATTAACCCCTAAACTGCCACTCCCGGACCCCGCCACAACTATAATAAATATATTAACCCCTAAACCGCTGCTCCCGGAGCCCATCGCCACCTACATTATATTTATTAACCCCTAATCTGCCCCCCTACACTATAATAAAGTAATTAACCCCTAAACCTAAGTCTAACCCTAACACCCCCTAACTTAAATATAATTTAAATAAATCTAAATAAATATTACTATTAACTAAATTATTGCTATTTAAAACTAAATACTTACCTATAAAATAAACTCTAAGATAGCTACAATATAACTAATAGTTACATTGTAGCTATCTCAGGGTTTATTTTTATTTTACAGGCAACTTTGTATTTATTTTAACTAGGTACAATAGTTATTAAATAGTTATTAACTATGTAATAACTACCTAGCTAAAATAAATACAAAATTACCTGTAAAATGAAACCTAACCTAAGTTACAATTACACCTAATACTACACTATCATTAAAATAATTACATACATTAACTACAATTAAATAAAACTAATTACAATTAAATAAAATTAACTAAAGTACAAAAAAAACCTAAATTACAGAAAATAAAAAAAATTACAAGAATTTTAAACTAATTACACCTAATCTAAGCCCCCAAAATAATAAAATTCCCTACCCTATACTAAATTACAAATAGCCCTTAAAAGGGCCTTTTGTGGGGCATTGCCCCAAAGTAATCAGCTCTTTTACCTGTAAAAAAAGAAATACAACCCCCCAACATTAAAACCCACCACCCACACACCCAACCCTACTCTAAAACCTACCCAATCCCCCCTTAAAAAAACTAACACTAACCCCCTGAAGATCACCCTACCTTGAGCCGTCTTCACCCAGCCGGGCACAAGTGGACCTCCAGACCGGCATAAGTCTTCATCCTATCCGGGTAGAAGAGGACATCCAGACCGGCAGAAGTCTTCATCCAGGCGGCATCTTCTATCTTCTTCCATCCGGAGCGGGTCCATCTTTAATCCATCCGATGCAGAGCATCCTCTTCCATCGACGTCCTAACACTGAATGACGGTTCCTTTAAATGACGTCATCCAAGATGGCGTCCCTTGAATTCCAAATGGCTGATAGGATGCGATCAGCCAATAGGATTGAAGTTCAATCCTATTGGCTGATCCAATCAGCCAATAGGATTGAGCTTGCATTCTATTGGCTGTTCCAATCAGCCAATAGAATGCGAGCTCAATCCTATTGGCTGATTGCATCAGCCAATAGGATTTTTCCTACCTTAATTCTGATTGGCTGATAGAATCCTATCAGCCAATCAGAATTCAAGGGACGCCATCTTGGATGACGTAGTTGAACCTTCATTCAGTGTTAGGACGTCGATGGAAGAGGATGCTCCGCGTCGGATGGATTGAAGATGGACCTGCTCCGGATGGATGAATATAGAAGATGCCGCCTGGATGAAGACTTCTGCCCGGATAGGGTGAAGATTTCTGCTGGTCTGGAGGTCCACTTGTGCCCGGCTGGGTGAAGACGGCTCAAGGTAGGGTGATCTTCAGGGGGTTAGTGTTAGGTTTTTTTAAGGGGGGTTTGGGTGGGTTTTAGAGTAGGGTTGGGTGTGTGGGTGGTGGGTTTTAATGTTGGGGGGTGGGTTGTATTTCTTTTTTTACAGGTAAAAGAGCTGATTACTTTGGGGCTATTTGTAATTTAGTATAGGGTAGGGAATTTTATTATTTTGGGGGGCTTTTTTATTTTATTAGGGGCTTAGATTAGGTGTAATTAGTTTAAAATTCTTGAAAAAAAATTTTTCCTGTAATTTAGTGGGGGGTTGTACTTTAGTTAATTTTATTTAATTGTAATTAGTTTTATTAAATTGTAGTTAATTTATGTAATTAATTTAATGATAGTGTAGTGTTAGGTGTAATTGTAACTTAGGTTAGGTTTTATTTTACAGGTAATTTTGTATTTATTTTAGCTAGGTAGTTATTAAATAGTTAATAACTATTTAATAACTATTGTACCTAGTTAAAATAAATACAAAGTTGCCTGTAAAATAAAAATAAATCCTAAAATAGCTACAATGTAATTATTAATTATATTGTAGCTATCTTAGGGTTTATTTTATAGGTAAGTATTTAGTTTTAAATAGGAATAATTTAGTTAATAATAGTAATATTTATTTAGATTTATTTTAATTATATTTAAGTTAAGGGGTGTTAGGGTTAGACTTAGGTTTAGGGGTTAATTACTTTATTATAGTAGCGGCAGTATAGGGGGGGAGCAGGATAGGGGTTAATATGTATAATGTAGGTGGCGGTGGGCTCCGGGAGCGGCGGTTTAGGGGTTAATATATTTATTATAGTTGCGGTGGGGTCCGGGAGTGGCGGTTTAGGGGTTAATATATTTATTATAGTTGCGGCGGGGTCTGGGAGCAGCGGTTTAGGGATTAATAACTTTATTTAGTTGCGGGGGGCTCCGTGAGCGGCGGTATAGGGGGTAAAACAGTATAGGACAGTGTGGGTGCTTAGTGACAGTATAGCAAGAAAGCTGCGAATAAGCCGATGAGCAGTGAGATCGATGACTGTCAGTTAACAACAGTCCGCTGCTCATCGCACCGTACTTGGTGCACGGCTTTTTGACAGCTTTCTTGATAAATTTTGCGAATGTATTCAGGTCCGCGGAGGCGATGTTAGGCGAGTTTAGGCGAGCGTATTGGTGCCGGCGAATGCTAGAAAGTAGACAGCTTGATAAATAGAGGCCAGAGTTTCCTTTTATAGTATTCTTCGTTCTTCCAGACATACCGCTGATCCATCGGGTTGAAAAGTTCCAGTTTTGTTTCATTGCTCCACAGAACAGAATCCCAAAACTTCTGTGGCGTATTTATATGATTGAGCATATTGGACCCAACTTTTCTTGTGCTTTTGGGTTAGTAGTGGTGTACTTTGGAGTTCTGTCATGGAAACCTTCTGTCTTTAGTATGCGCCTTACTATGCAAACTGAAAGCTCAGTGCCTGTTGCCACCAATTATTGCTGCAGGTCTTTTGCAGTCACTCAAGGGTTTTTCTCAACCTGCCTTCTCAGAAATCTAGTTGCAGCCGTTGATAGATTCCTTTTTCTGCCCCATCCAGGTAGTGTAACCACTGTTCCTTTAACTTTTAACTTGAAAACTATGCTTCCAACAGTGTCTCTAGGAACATTCAGTGCCATTGCTATCTTTTGGTATCCTGTTCCTTGTTTGTTTAGGGTGATGATCTCTTCTCTTAACTTTTTGGACCATTCTTTTGACTTAGCCATATATCTAACATGCAGTCAAACGTGACACCCAACAAACCAGTTCAGGTATTTCATGTGTTCTAGCTCAAGCACACCTGGTGCAGCTAATGAAGCCCTTGATTAGTTGCACCAGGTGTGCTTGAGACAACATCTGATTTGCATATTTGTGCTGTTGTGAGGGATTCTATTCAGGGGTTGAATAATTTTGAGACTGCAGAATTCATTAAAAGTTGCATTTTCAGTTGAATTTCGGGAAACTACTTTAAGCATTCATTGTGTTGAGCTATTTCAATTTATTTTGTTTGATTTGTTCATTGCAAACAGCTGAAAGTCTGTCAATTTTGACTATAAACCTGATTTGCAATGGGGGTTGAATAATATTGATTACAGCTGTATATATTGTTAAGCAAAAATGTAAAATTTACTTAGTTAACATCTTTGAATACATCAAGTTCATGTGAATGGAAAAATTGTATTTGGTCTTTTTTATTTGTAATCATTATTTTTCTTCAATAAAGTCGACTGAAAAAATATTTTAAAAAAATTGTATTTTATTAAAAATGGAAAATGTGTTTGTAATTTAAACAGGAATAAGTCATATTAAATATGCACAGTGTAAATCGTAATTTAAGTACACTGGATGTGCAAAAATCACTTAGAAATACTTATAAGTACAAAATATATATATTTTCAATAAATGGGTTGCACATGGACAATCTATGGGCATGTATGAAATTGTCTCTCATATCCCGTAATTCTGTAAAGATTTTCGCACTGCAGATCTCACAGTTTTTTCTCGTCAGTTTAAAGGTGGCAAACTTTTCTCAAAACATTCAAAATACTTATTACCCTAATAGGAAAACACATGCATATGAAAATATTGTAAGATGCTAAACGCAGAAAGCACTGTAATGTGATTTATATTGACTGCAGGATTTAAATTTTAAATTGCGCCGGCTGCTCACTGCTAACCTCACTCTGCAGAGCGTCCCTTTCCAGCGAGCTCCATTACTTTACATAGGAGCCATGTCGCCACTCGCAGCGACCGACTGCCCCTATTTACAATAATTCCACCACTACAAGGGGCAGTGTGAAAATCCATATCTGATCTGTTGAGGCTTAGATAATCATCGCCTAAGTCATGCATTTAAAGGAATAGAAAGCATTTTGCCATATTCTTCCATTAGCAAAAATGCTTCAAGTAAAAGTTATTACAAATCCCCAAATCTAGAATTCCAAAATCTAGAAATGTTCCCGAAACCCAGACATTTCCATATTTAAAAACATTAAAAATGACTATTTTCCCTACCTTTCTCTGCTTGCATCTTTGGTTTTTGTGTTCTAAAATGCACATGCTACTATATTATCTATCTGAGGGTACTATGCATACAAACATATTAAAACCAATATAAAACTACATTTAGGTTGCATGTATATAGCTCTATTATAACTAATAAATATTATTTAACCCCTTAACGACCAAGGACGTACGCCATACGTCCTCAAAAAAAACAGGGGCGCGCACGTGCATGGGGGTGGCGGGGCGGGCGCGTGCACGGGGCGGGAGCGGGCGGGAACCACTACACTACAGAAAAACCTGTTAATCAAAGTAAAACAAAAGTTATTTTAAAATATAAATAAGCAACTAAGGGATCTGGAAGGGGTGAGGGGTTTGTCTTGGGGGGGGAGCTACACTACAGAAAAGGGCAATTTAAAAAAAAAAAAGCATACTTTTTTACTAAACTGGGTACTGGCAGACAGCTGCCAGTACCCAAGATGTCGCCCATTAAGGCATAGAGGAAGGGTTAGAGAGCTGTTTGGTGGGGGATCAGTGAGGTTGGGGGCTAAGGGGGGGATCCTACATAGCAGCATATGTAAATATGCTAAAAAAAAAAAATATATAGCTTTATTTTAGTACTGGCAGAGATTCTGCCAGTACTTAAGATGGCGGGGACAATTGTGGGGTGGGGGAGGGAAGAGAGCTGTTTGGGAGGGATCAGGGGGTCTGATGTTTCAGGTGGGAGGCTGAGCTCTACACTAAAGCTAAAATTAACCCTGCAAGCTCCCTACAAGCTACATAATTAACCCCTTCACTGCTAGCCATAATACACGTGTGATGCGCAGCGGCATTTGGCGGCCTTCTAATTACCAAAAAGCAACGCCAAAGCCATATATGTCTGCTATTTCTGAACAAAGGGGATCCCAGAGAAGCATTTACAACCATTTGTGCCATAATTGCAGAAGCTGTTTGTAAATAATTTCAGTGAGAAACCTAACGTTTGTGAAAAAGTTTGTGAAAAAGGGAACGTTTTTTTTTATTTGATCGCATTTGGCGGTGAAATGGTGGCATGAAATATACCAAAATGGGCCTAGATCAATACTTTGGGTTGTCTACTACACTACACTAAAGCTAAAATTAACCCTACAAGCTCCCTAATTAACCCCTGCACTGCTGGGCATAATACACGTGTGGTGCGCAGCGGCATTTAGCGGCCTTCTAATTACCAAAAAGCAATGCCAAAGCCATATATGTCTACTATTTCTGAAGAAAGGGGATCCCAGAGAAGCATTTACAACCATTTGTGCCATAATTGCACAAGCTGTTTGTAAATGATTTCAGTGAGAAACCTACAATTGTGAAAAATGTAACGTTTTTTTAAATTTGATCGCATTTGGCGGTGAAATGGTGGCATGAAATATACCAAAATTGGCCTAGATCAATACTTGGGGTTGTCTACTACACTACACTAAAGCTAAAATTACCCCAAAAAGCTCCCTACATGCTCCCTAATTAACCCCTTCACTGCTGGGCATAATACACGTGTAGTGCGCAGTGGCATTTAGCAGCCTTCTAATTACCAAAAAGCAATGCCAAAGCCATATTTGTCTGCTATTTCTGAACAAAGGGGATCCCATAGAAGAATTTACAACCATTTATGCCATAATTGCACAAGCTGTTTGTAAATAATTTTAGTGAGAAACCAAAAGTTTGTGAAAAAGTGAACGATTTTTTGTATTTGATCGCATTTGGTGGTGAAATGGTGGCATGAAATAAACCAAAATGGGCCTAGATCAATACTTTGGGTTGTCTACTAAAAAAAAATATATACATGTCAATGGATATTCAGGGATTCCTGAAAAATATCAGTGTTCCAATGTAACTAGCGCTAATTTTGAAAAAAAAAATGGTTTGGAAATAGCAAAGTGCTACTTGTACTTATTGCCCTATAACTTGCAAAAATAGCAAAGAACATGTAAACATTGGGTATTTCTAAACTCAGGACAAAATTTTTAAACTATTTAGCATGGGTGTTTTTTGGTGGTTGTAGATGTGTAACAGATTTTGGGGGTCAAATTTAGAAAAAGTGTGTTTTTTCCATTTTTTCCCATATTTTATAATTTTTTTTATAGTAAATTATAAGATATGATGAAAATAATGGTATCTTTAGAAAGTCCATTTTATGGCGAAAAAAACGGTATATAATATGTGTGGGTACAGTAAATGAGTAAGAGGAAAACTACAGCTAAATACAAACACCGCAAAAATGTAAAAATAGCCTTGGTCCCAAACGGTCAGAAAATGGAAAAGTGCTCTGGTCATTAATGGGTTAAATGACATAAAATATATATTTTTTTAGACTTGGCTCCATCTCCTCTGAAGTATCATATTTTACAGATTAAAATGTACAAATATTCTGAAATGTGAACTGTTCGGAAAATCCAAACCTTTTCTGGTCCCTAGCAGTTTGGATAAAAAGTTTGGCACCTGCTGACTCTCTGAGAAAGTGTAATGTTTGAATACTAGCGCACAGGGTTCTCAAAGCATATTTGCACATGCTGCTGGAAAAAGTAATAACTTTTACTAGAAGCATTTGTGCTAATACAAGTACAAGTATAATAATAATACAAGTATATATTGCAAACATGTTTCTATTTAAAATTTAAATGCACCCATTGACATTGCTATCCCTTTAAATGCAATAGGATAAAATGTATTTATTTAAAGGCACGTACACGTGGATAGTTGTGTTTCCTATTATTACACTTTACTTTTTATTCCCTAGTAATGTTTAGGATTTTATACAAGCCTTTTTTTTTTTCTTTTTTTATTAAATTTAATTAGATTTTTTTTAAATTAGATTTATGGTACCTCTGGATTATGGATGTCTGCAAAAATTGTTAAAGTTCTTAAAGGGTCGATATAGTGAAAAATGACATGCTCTTTAAAGCATGTAATTTTAACACTTGTAGCCCTGCACATATCTTCTATTAGCATCACTGCAGGCTAATAAAAAGGATCAGTCAACATACAGGCCTCTCTCAATGTATTTGGCTTTCGGATTACAAAATCGAGCAATTAACCAGGTAGAGTTTGTAACGTTTTTGGGAGGTAAAGATTTCAAGCTTTGAGCTTCAGGGGTATTAATGACCAAAGCATCTTGGGATTATGATCACTGGAAAAACAAGCTGACAATACTGGAGAAATCTTTATCTATCAAAATCAAGTTGAAGATTGTAATCAACCCCATAGTTAGAAGCACACAATAGTGCAATAATTATATGTTGTAGTGCATTACAGTATTTTACAATTGCACTATTGAGTCCCTTTAATGGGGCTCCTTGGGTTGAAGAACAAAGTGTTCTCCTTTGTAACCTCAAGTAGACAACAATATCAGGCTTTTCTGTTAATTTCATATGTACCAAATGTATGCGGGGTTACACATTATACAACTGAAATCAGAATGTTAGATTCCAGACAATATAGCAAGTATTGCTGTCTAAGGGCATAATCAAGAGAATAGAGTGGGGTCTGATAAAGGGTTATTAAAGTTTGTCCTGGACTCTAACCCTAGATATTTAAATCCCAGTAAGGCTTTTTGGTATTTACTATGTCTGACTCTACACCTACAGATAATTGAGCAAAGTTATAACGAGTCTTGGATAAGTCGAAATGGCCTAGAGTCTCCTCCAATAGATGCTGGATATCTGAAGACACTATGGTCTCTCTCAGTTGCCATTTTTTCTGTTGGTGGAATGGTGTCCTCTTTAAGTGTGGGAGTCATCTCTCAATGGCTTGGAAGGTGAGTGTAGCTATAATCTTTTATATTTTTATCCTTTATGAACAATAATTTATATATATATAGAGTAGTATAGTATATATATAGTATAGTATAGTAAGAGTATATGTCAGACATCTATATATATGCATGCGTGAACACAGAGATGCAAACATTCTTCTTCTGGGTTGACAACACTATATATAATCAGGCAGGAAATAGCGTATAAATTGTTATTATTCAAAAATTATAAGATCTTAGAATTAATTATAGAAAATTAAAGTGAGGTGTGTAAAGTTGCATTGCAAATCTAGCAAAATCACAACTAAAAACATAAAGGGACTTGACTGTCACTAAAACAACAGTGAACTTGTCTGTTTGCCATATTTGTGATGAATAGGATTCTAATCAGGAATGTCACCCTGATAGCATTAATGTGGCCTTAATATTGTGACAAAAGGGCAAATTCCTTTTTACCCCATGACGGTCTGATACCCCTATGAGTTAAAGATACAAATGCATAAACCATCAATAATATATCTTACAGGCAAGATTTTAAGTATTTTCCCATCTGTGGTGATTGACTCTTTTACCTATTAGTGATACTTGATTACTTCAGTTGAGAAACACTGCCCTATCCCTAAGGACACTTAGGACTTTACAACTATATACTTGGGCATCAAGTACCTTCAACACTTAAGCTATGAGTTGTCTGATATAGTCTAATTTTTAAAGCAGTCTGTAGTTAATGGCAACTAGTTACTTATTGTTTATAATGCATAATGCAGCACTTACATCTTGGCTGCAATACTCTACCAATGTTGTATCTCCTTAATTTGTTTCTAAAATGCATTGGTTACTCCTATGGCTGGGATAAATTCATAATAAAATTAAAAGTATAAATATTTCCTCCTTGAAAACACAGATTTTCTTATTACAGTACAATTGCAATATGTTGCAGTGGGAATATACTTATGGTAAAATTATGTTTTGACCTACCATAAATCTATTTGCTTTATGTATATTTATTTTTCTGCAGGAAACGAGCAATGATTATAAATAATGTATTTGCCTTTATTGGTGGGAGTATGATGGGTCTGTGCCAGATCAGCCAATCATATGAGATGATGATTGTGGGGAGGTTTATGATTGGAGTCTATTCAGGTAATTGCAATCATTAGTTCCTCCTTTAAAAGAGCCCTTCAGAATATTACACCCTCTCTGTTTTTACTTCTTTCATTGGTTCTCACTTTTTTTTACTTACATTTTCCCTACAGGTCTGTCTTCAGGGTTGGTACCAATGTATGTTGGTGAGATTTCTCCAACTCACCTTCGGGGAGCACTGGGAACCCTCCATCAGCTAGCTCTTGTTATTGGGATTCTAATAGCTCAGGTAACAAAGATATCTGCCTTTTCATATTTAATTATGTATTTTTATATATTTATCTATAATTTTATGAAGCCTACATTACAATATGTGAGAATAACTCCTAAAACTGGTTTAAAATTAATGCCATTCTGATCTATAAGAAAATCAATTCCAAAGGCTTTCAAATTACTTAGCACTGCATAATCGTTGTACTTCCCTCCCCTCTTTTCACACAATTTATTTTAATATTTAATTCTAGACTTTTTCTTTCTTGCTTGTTTAGTTTGCACTTGAAGAAACACCATCATTTAAAATTCTAAAATAAATCATACTTTTGAACTGTGAAACTAGTTGACAAATACAGTATAATTATCAAAATGTAATCATTAATAACTGAAATTAAGTGTTTGAGCTTGATTAAAAATGAACACACTGATATAAAAAGGTAAATTACTTGATTAGCGTAATTTTCATGATGTTCTTTCCCATTGGTTGCTCACTATTTAATTCTGCACTGCTCTGAAAATATCTCTACAAACATTTCTGTAGCAAATAGGTTGTTGCCTGTTTAAACCCAGATGTTGAAAATTCAGATGTTTTAGAATTATTCCAGAGATAACTGGGGCTGGCTAATTCAAACAGATATGCTTCTAATGGACTGAAAGTTATGTGTAAGGAAGCTGAAAAATAGCCAAGTTGAACTGATTTTTTGCATAGAAAACACTTGTATTGGCATCTCGGCCATTGTTCTGATCACATGTTGTACTGTCAGCTTGATTGTCTGCTTGTCCATGCATCTACCCCTAGTCTGTATATTAGTTATGCAGCTGCATTTTCTTTTCCACCTTTCCTTTTTTAGGTGCTCGGTCTGGATACATTGCTGGGATCTAGATCTCGATGGCCTGCTCTCTTCTGGTTGACTCTAGTCCCGGCAGCTGTACAATCTCTAATGCTCCCATTCTGCCCAGAAAGTCCACGATTCTTGTACATAGTGTGTGAACAGGAGGCTCAGGCTAAGAAGAGTGAGTGTTTGAAACCGAATGTTTTAACATATAAGTGTGTCTATAACTGTGCTGCTATCCAATAGCTCTCTCACCTTGTCATCTGTCCTTTCCAACCATCCAAACTCTTTTCCCATTTGTTTGCTTCCTTCACCATTTGAATTTGCTCTACTTTTACTTTTAAAATTATTCCTTAAACTTATTCTACATTTCTACAAATATATTTTCTTCCATATTCAATTGTTTTATTCATATTATTTACTCTCGCTTCCACTCTCTGTTAGGCCTCCGTCGTCTCACTGGGCTAACTGATGTCTCAGACGATATCTCTGACATGAAAGAGGAAAAAAGACAGATGGATTCAGCACCAAAAGTTTCCATCTTACAAATCTTCAGGTCTCGCACATATCGACAACCAATTCTGGTCGCCATTGTATTGCAGCTCTCTCAGCAACTGTCTGGCATCAATGCGGTAAGACACAATAACACGTGACTATACAGAATGATACAGTGAACTCAGATTATACAAATTAGTCAGGAAAGAGATGCATTCAATCATTTTTCATCTCCACATCTTCTTTTAAATGATAAAGACTTCACAAACACGTTTCGGCCTTTCTCAACGTATGTATAGTTTTGACAAACCGAGCACTGAATATCATAGCCTTTTAAACCTTTTTTTCCATGGTGTATCAGCTTATTACGAAACGCGTTTGGTAAGTTCCTTTTGATAAGACCACTGTGTAGGTTGCGCCTGGCACCTGAAGCCGACGCTTCCAGTTTTCGTCCAGGAATACAGGGGAGTGACTCACAGTGTTTCTTATCTTTTTAGAGTTGTTTGTGGTGGGTTAATTGGTGAGAGGTTCTTTTGCCTCATTTTAAAAGATTATTAAAGTTAAGTTTTAACTTATCGTTACCTATTGCTTAGTACAGTTGAATTTATCAGCTGACTGTTACATTCATTTTAGGAAAGAGTTCTTATTAGCCCCTATCTGTCCTTCTCATTGTTCATGCAGAATACAAAGCAAGCAACATGTCATATATATAAGACAGATTTTAGATATCTGTAGGACAAGAATATGGGTTTCATCCAATTGTTCAATTACATTTTTATTATTATTCCATATTATATTAACTAAATGCTTGATTCAATAATGCTAGATTAGAGCAAAGGGGTTAAGCACATATATGCCATCCCTTTTTGCACAATCAATGACATCACTAGTGATATCTTCAATGGCATCAGTAGTTACATTACCCATTACATCATCCTACAGATCAGAGAAATTATATATTTTTTAAATCAACAATGACAAAGCAGTTTAAGTTGGTAATTTCTTTGCTTTTTAATGTTTGATTAAGAGCTTAAACTCTAGGCATTAATGTAAGTTTTTTGCAAATTAAAATATATATACATTTACAGTATACAACAGAAGTGAGTACACCCCTGTGCAATATCACTTAAATGTCAGATTATTAAAAGTTGACAAGTAGAGTATTTCCTCTTATAAGCAATCAAAAACTATTACTTTAGAAAGACTATATTGAAAATACAGACCCCAAAGTAGAAACTCAATGCAACAAAAGTAAATACACCTGTGATCACTGACACACAAGTTAGATCAGTTATTGAGTACACCTGTGATTAGCCTAATTACATGAACAAAGTTATAAAGTGACCTGTGAACACCAGAACGTTCTCAATTTTGTACCTATGGGCTGTGTATCTGCAAGTCTGCATCATGGCTCCACATGGAAAAGAATTGCCAGAGGAACTGAAAAATCTGATTGTGAGACTTCACAAAGATGGAAAACTATACAGGAAGATTGGTGACCAACTAAGAATCAGTGGAAACACAGTTGCAGCAGTAATTAGGAGGTGTAGAAGGAGCCATAGTACCACTAATCAGAGCCTCAGTGTCCGTCGTCCTAAAATGACACCACAGACAGTACACTACTTGCGCAATCTAGCTCTGTAAAACAGACGGCAAGTGCTTAAAGGGACACTGTACCCAAAAATTTTCTTTCGTGATTCAGATTGAGCATGACATTTTAAGCAACTTTCTAATTTACTCTTATTATATAAATTTTCTTCATTCTCTTGGTATCTTTATTTGAAATGCAAGAATGTAAGTTTATATGCCGGCCCATTTTTGGTGAACAACCTGTGTTGTCCTTGCTGACTGGTGGATAAATTCATCCACCAATAAAAAAGTGCTGTCCAGAGTACTGAAACAAAAAAAAAAACGTTTGGATGCCTTCTTTTTCAAATAATGATAGCAAGAGAACGAAGAAAAATTGATAATAGGAGTAAATTAGAAAGTTGCTTAAAATTGCATGCTCTTTCTGAATTACAAAAGAAAAAATTTGGGTACAGTGTCCCTTTAAGAATTGGTTTAGGGGTTATGAATGGAAATTGGAGTTTCTGTGACAGCTCAGACAGTGTGAAGGACACTGCACAAAACTGCAAGATTAAAATGTGCTAGACAGCATGAAAAGAAGCATGATGAATATTGGGAGCACATTCTTGGACAGATGAGACCAAGATACAGTTGTTTGGCTCAGATAAGCCCAGAATGTTTGGCCAGGATATACAGTGAATGCATAGTCCCAACAGTGAAGCACGGAGGTTGGAGTGTGCTGTCATGGGCTGCATGAGTGCAAAAGGTGTTGGAGAGATGACATTTATAGATGGAACCATGAATGTCTGTGGATATACCAAAAGGCAGGTTTGCAAAGTTGACTTCCAGTCTCCAGAAGTTTGGCAGAAGAGGAATATTCCAACATAACGAGTTTCTAAATAAGAAAAAAGTGAAAACCATTACCTAGCCAAGTATGTCACCTGACTTGAATCCAATAGAAGACCTTTTAGGTATTTTAAAGAGAAAGATAGAGCAACACAACCCCTCCAGCAAACAGCAGCTGGAAAAAAAAAAACTGGCAGAACATCTCTCCAGAAATTTGTGTAACACTGGTATCCTCCATGCCGATAAAGATTGAGTCTGTCATCAAAAGATTTGAATCTCGGTAATGAAAGGTCTACAGACTTTTGTTGCATTGAGTTTCTTCTGTGGGGCCTGTATTTTTAATATAGTAAATCTAAACTGTTAGTTTTTTAATTTTACATAAGAGCAAATACCCTACTGTAAAGGTTAGAAGTAATGCAATTACTGTAAGGTGATACAATTTTGAATGATTTGACATTTAAATGGATATTTCAGTCAAAATTTAAATGCACTTAGATCAATTATATATTTGAATAGAAACATATGTGCAATATAGATGTATTGGCAAAAACGCTTCTAGTAAAAGTTATCACTGTTTTAGTGTTGACATTTTTCTCTGCACCTGCATGTGAAGCATAGCTAGATATTCTCAGTGCACTGGCATTTTATATACTGCAGCTGCTCAGAGCATGGGTGCGACTTGTATCTTGTCAGTTATTAACAAATTGAGTAATTACCAGATTTCACTCCTGTTATGAATTTTTCTTCATTCTCTTGGTATCTTTATTTTAAAAAGTATAATTATAAGCTTAGGAGTCAGACCATTTTTGGTTCAGCACCTGGGTAGCGCTTGCTGATTGGCTACATTTACCCATCAATCAGCAAGCGCTACCCAGAGTCTGAACAAAAAATGGGCCATCTCCTAAGTTTACATTTATGCTTCCCATTAAGCTTTTTCAAATAAAGATACAAAGAGAACAAATAAAATGATATTTGCCGTGAAAAGTGTGTTAACAAAAAACTTTTTTTTTTTAGCAATTGTTAATGTTTTATTGGAGCATATCTGTGCACAAGTCCTTGGAGGTTGGTAGAGAACAAAAACTAAATCAAGGTCCAGCCCCTGTTTAGAGGCATGCAAGCTGATGGAGTTACTCCCAAACTCATAAAGCAAATACATCAAATATAATTTAGCAGCACTTCCACCAGTTCTTCAGTTAAAGGGGCACTCAAGTCAAAATAAACTTTCATGAATCAGAAAGAGCCTGCAGTTTTAAGACCCTTTCCAATTTACTTCCATTCTCAAATTTTGCACAGTCTTTTTATATTTACACTTTATGGGGAACAGGATCCTACTGAGCATGTTCAATCTACAACTTATTTGAAATAATAAGTAAGGGGGCGATTCATCAAACTCCATACGGAGCTTGATGCAGCTGTTTCCGCGGGAAACAGGAGTTAAAAAGCAGCTTGTTATCTCGTCCGCCACCTCTGAGGCGGCGGACAGCAATCCGCCTGATCGCATACGTTCGGGTTGATTGACACCCCCTGCTAGCGGCCAATTGGCCGTGAATTTGCATGGGGCGGTATTGCACAAACAGTTCACCAGAACTGCTTGTGTAATGATAAATGCCAACAGCGTATGCTGTCGGCATTTTCCGATGTGCGGCAGACATGATCCGCAACAACGGATCATGTCCGCTCGCACTTTCATAAATTGGCCCCTTAGTGTAATTTTATTATGCACTTGTTAATTATGCAATTCTACTGCATTGAGTGCTCCTTTAAGCCATTTTATTCAGGAACATTAGAAGCAAATAAACAGTGATCTGCCTCAACTGCCCTTAATTGTGTTATATACTATGTATAACAAGCATAACATTATTAAGGGCGGTGAAGCCCAAAACATTGTTGTTTATGTACTCCTCATGTTCCTGAATAAAAAGGCCGAAATGAAGAATTAATGGCAGTGGTGTTGTATTTTATCGTATTAATTAGTTGGTAGACAGGAACAATTTTACACCAACATGGCAGCAAAAATATGTTTTATTTAAATAAAAAGTAGTATACTTTAAATAACCCTTTTTTAGATGCAACAAAGAAAAAACACTAATGTTCCATTAAAAGATGTCTTGTTTTGGGTACTATAGTTGAGAGATAATTTAGAGGTTATGTAATGCTTTAAAGGGACATGATACCCAAACGTTTTCTTTCATGACTCAGAACATGCAATTTTAAAAAACTTTCCAATTTACTTCTATTATTTAATTTGTTTTGTTCTCTTGATATCCTTTGCAGGCTTGGGAATTGCAAATTAGAGGCTGCACATATATGCCTCATGTTATTGGCTCACCCATGTGTATTGTTGTTTCTTCAACAAAGGTTGCCAGGATAATGAAGCAAATTAGAGAATAGAAGTAAATTGGAAAGTTGTTTAACCCCTTAACCCCATTAGGACGTTTCATGCCGTCCTAACCGAGCTGGGCTTTAGAGCCGTTAGGACGGCATGGACGTCCTAGACGTTCTGCTTTACTATAGCAGCTACGTCTTCCTAACTGGGATCGCAGACTGGAGGGCATGCCTAGCATCATAGGCACTCCCTCCAGACCCGATCCCATCATTTAAATCACATGATCACATGAACGATCGTGTGATTTCAATTTTTTACTAATTTGTTTACATCAAAACTTTGTTCCGACGTAACAAATTAGTAATGGCAGAAAGGGGTTAAAATGGTATGTTCTATCTGAATCATGAAAGAAAAAAGATGGGGTTTATATCACTTTAACAGATGTTGGTAAGGTTTTGTGTTAAAGAAAGTCTGTAAACAGATTAGTTAAAGTTATTTTTGTTCCAGCCCTCAAGGGGGCTTTGTCCACCGAGCCCTAAATAAAGATATTGTTGAATATGGTATCTGCTGTTATTTAGGTATGCCAATAAATTTTATCATTTCTAGGGCGGTGCAATAACATTATTAGGAGTTAGCAGTGCTTTTGAAGGGGTGCTGTTGCAATAGGGGCTGCTACAGACCTGGCCCTTTGGCCCAATGAAATCTAGTTATGCCCCTGCAACCAAAGTTTGTTTGCTTTGGAATATAAAGAGAGAAGCTCTAAACAGAGCCTAGGAGGGGGTTATATGGAGGGGACGTTGAATGTACCCATGAGCTACTTTCTTGCAACCTAGTGATGGCTGTGGGCATTACTATGTATCTAAACATATCATCCTCTCCATTTTACAGATATTCTATTACTCTACTGATATATTCTCCAAGGCAGGAGTAGAGCAGCCGATATATGCTACAATTGGAGCTGGGATTGTAAACACAGCCTTTACTGTTGTATCGGTAAGTGGAGCTTGTACAATTAGCATACTTGTTTATTATTATAGTAATCTGCATAGTATGTTTATAGAATGTCCTTGTGTGTGTGCCCTTGACTATTTATATCTTTCCTGTATTGGTCCTTCCATTTGTTTAAAGAAATGTTAAAGGAACAAGGCTGTCAATACATTTGCCCAAGATTCAGTTATTTTTATGGAGAAAGACAATGGGGTCGATTTATGAAGCAGCGGAAGCTGCTTCCGACCCACTCCGCTTCAGTTCCACCTGAAGTGGAAGTTAAGAAGCAGCGGTTCTAAGGCCGCTGCTCCTTAACTCGTCTGCCACCTCTGAGGTGATAACTAGAATCGCTTAAAGGAACACTGAACCCAAATTTTTTCTTTCAGGATTCAGATAGACCATGCAATTTTAAGCAACTTTCTAATTTATTCCTATTATCAAATTTTCTTAATTCTTTTGGTATCTTTATTTAAAAAGCAAGAATGTAAGTTTAGATGCCGGCCCATTTTTGGTGAACAATCTGGGTTGTTCTTGCTGATTGGTGGATAAATTCACCCACCAATAAACAAGTGATGTCCAGTGTCGGAACCAAAAATAGCTCAGCTGCCTTCTTTTTCAAATAAAGGTAGCAAGAGAACAAAGAACTGTTGATAATAGGAGTAAATTAGTAAGTTGCTTAAAATTGCATGCTCTGTCAGAATCATGAAATAAAAAATGTGGATTCAGTGTTTCTTTAATAGCAACACAGTGCTCCTCTTAAAGAAAAGCAATGCACATGCCCTCACCCCTTGCTTAGTTGCCAAATGTCATGATTTTCTTCAGATATTTTCTTCCTTGGTTTTTGCCCGGCTTCCAGTCTCACATTGTAAAAATGACCCTGAAGTGTGGTCTTTACAGCGGATTCCCACAAACACAGACATCAGTACAATGTCTTTGTAGGTCTTATGTAAATATGTGTTTGTATATTGTGGCATCTGAATTCTTTGTACTTTACAATAAAACTGCAGAACACTAACATAATATAGGGGTCAACTCCAATCTTTCTGATCCCGTTTATTGACTTTTTTGTGTTTATCAATTAAGAGTTATCACAATCCAAGCAATAAAACCATTTCCGTATTGAGAAAAGTTCCGATCTGATCCGAAAATCGCCCATACAATGCATAGACAGGAATGGCTTTGGTAATCACAATCTTCCTGACCACAGGTTTTGCATTTTATTTTGGCAACAAAATAGACATATTGACCTTAAATGGTTTGGAATCATTCTGTTATCTTGTGCATGTGCAACACACTCTGAAATGATCAGGTGTAATTTGAAATGGTTATATCAATATATAGTCTAGATTCATAAGACCTTTACTTTTATTCACCACTTTTGTATATTCCCTCA
Source organism: Bombina bombina (assembly GCF_027579735.1). NCBI lineage: Eukaryota > Metazoa > Chordata > Amphibia > Anura > Bombinatoridae > Bombina > Bombina bombina. The sequence goes on from NC_069504.1 coordinate 890,019,614, forward strand.
GTAATTTGCGAGACAGACATTTACATATGTATTTAATAGACGGATATGTGATAACGAGATCTTCAGGAAACACCAGAAAAATGGAAATCACAACCGCAACATCTAGAAAACATAATTTATGCTTACCTGATAAATTTCTTTCTTTCCAGATATGGTGAGTCCACGGAATCATCAATTACTAGTGGCAATATCTCTCCTGACCAGCAGGAAGCGGCAAAGAGCACCACAGCAAAAACTGTTAAATACCACTCCCCTTACACACAATCCCTAGTCATTCGACAAAAAGGAACAGAGAAAGGAAGTAATATAAGGTGCAGAGGTGCCTGATGTTTATAGAAAATAAACTGTCTTAAATAAAGGGTGGGCCGTGGACTCACCATATCTATAAAGAAAGAAATTTATCAGGTAAGCATAAATTATGTTTTCTTTCTTAAGATATGGTGAGTCCACGGAATCCTCAATTACTAGTGGGAATCAATACCCAAGCTAGAGTACACAGATGATAAGGGAGGGACAAGACAGGTAACCTAAACAGAAAGCACCACTGCTTGAAGAACCTTTCTCCCAAAAGAAGCCTCAGTCAAAGGAAAAGTATAAAATTTGTAAAAAATTTAAAAAGTGTAAGGATGACCAAGTAGCAGCCCTGCAAATCTGTTCCATAGAAGCTCCATTATTAAAAGCCCAAGAAGAACAAACAGCCCTGGAAGAAAGAGCCATAATTCTCTCAGGAGGCTGCTGTCCAGCAGTCTCATAAGCCAAGCGAAAAATACTCCTCAACAAAAAAGAAAGAGAAGAAGCCTTAGCTTTCTGACCCTTTCTCTTCCAAGAATAAACAACAAATAAGGAAGAAGACTGACGAAAATCCTTAGTTGCCTGTAAATAAACCTTTAAAGCACGTAACACATCTAGGTTGTGCAACAAACGTTCCTTATGAGAAGAAGGGTTAGGACACAAGGAAGGAACAACAATCTCTTGATTAATATTCCCATCCGTAACCACCTTAGGAAGAAAAACTAAGGCAGTACGCAGAACTACATTATCAGAATGAAAAATAAAGAAAAGAGATTCATACTGCAAAGCTGAAAGCTCCGAAACTCTTCGAGCAGAAGAAATAGCAACCAAAAACAAAACTTTCCAGGATAAACAATTAATATCCAAAGAATGCATAGGTTCAAAAGGAGCATGTTGAAGAACTCTAAGAACCAAATTGAGACTCCACGGAGGAGTAGCAAATTTAAACCTAGGCCTGACTCTAACCAGAACCTGGCAAAAAGACTTAACATCTGGCATATCTGCCAGACATTTATGCAACAAAATAGATAAAGCAGAAATTTGACCCCTCAAGGTACTAGCAGATAAACCCTTCTCCAAACCCTCTTGAAGAAAAGACAAAATCCTAGGAATTTTAACTCTATTCCAAGAAAAACCTCTGGAATCACACCAATACAAATATATACACCAAATCTTATAATAAATCTTTCTAGACACAGGCTTACGAGCCTGAATCATAGCTTCAATAACTGATTCAGAAAAACCACACTTATATAAAATCAAGTGTTCAATCTCCAAGCAGTCAGCTTCAGAGAAATGAGATTTGGAGGAAGGAAGGACCCCTGAAGTAGAAGGCCCTTCCGTAACGGAAGACTCCAAGGTGGAAGAGATGACATCTCCACTAGATCTGCATACCAGATTCTGCGAGGCCACGCCAGGACAATGAGAATCACCTCTCCTGTCTGAATTGAGCAATGACCCGTGGAAGGAGAGCAAACTGAGGAAAAACATAGGCTAGACTGAAGTTCCAAGGAACGGCCAGAGCATCTAACAGTACAGCCTGAGGATCTTGAGACCATGACCCATATCTTAGAAGCTTGGCATTCTGACGAGATGCCATGAGATCCAGCTCAGGCTGCCTCCACTTGAGAACCAAGTTAGAAAATACCTCCGGATGGAGTACCCACTTCTGCTTCCCAATTGTCCACCCCTGGAATGTGGATCGCAGACAGACAACAATTGTGGGACTCTGCCCACTGGATAATCCTGGCTACCTCTGTCATGGCCAAGGAACTCTGATGATTGATGTAAGCCACGGACATTATGTTGTCCGACTGAAATCTGATAAACTGGACTGAAGCTAACTGAGGTCAGGCCAGAAGAGCATTGAAGATTGCCCTCAGCTCAAGAATATTTATAGGAAGAACCGACTCCTTCCGAGTCCAAAGACCCTGAGCCTTTAATGAACCCCAGACAGCTCCCCATCCCAAGACTGGCATCCATGGTCACAATCACCCAGGTAGGTCTGCGGAAGCAGGTTCCCCGAGAAGATCCTGGGACAACCACCACTTAAGAGAGTTTCTTATCTCCTGATCAAAAATAATAATACGTGGAGACAGATCTGCATAATCCCCTTTCCATTGTCTGAGTCTGCACAACTGCAGAGGCCTGAGATGGAACCAAGCAAACGGAATAATGTCTATAACTGACACCATCAGATCAATAACCTCCATTCACTGAGCTACTGATGACCAGGGAAAGGCCTGAAGAATAAGACAAGGATTGAAGATCTCTGATTTTCTGGCCTCTGTCAGAAAAAAACTTAATTTCTAGGATTGTTCCCAAAAATACCACTCCTGTAGCCAGAATCAAGGAACTTCCACCTTCCAACCATGGGAGCACAGAAAAGACAACAGTATCTCCGTGAGGGAGCTTGCTTGTTGAAGAGATGGCGCCGTAACCAGAAAAATCATCCAGATAAGACGTCACTGCAACACCCTGTAACCAAAGAACCACCAAAAATGCTCCCAGAACCTTCGAAAAAATCCTGGGAGCCGTAGCAAGACCAGATAAAAAGGCCACAAACTGAAAATGTTTGTCTAGAAATGCAAATCTTAAAAACTTGCGATAATCCTTGTGGATAAGAAAATGCAGATATGCATCCTTTAAATCCACTGTGGTCATGAACTGACCCTCCTGAACTAAAGGAAGAATTGAACTAACAGTCTCCATCTTGAAAGACAGAACTCTGAGAAACTTGTCTCTTGAAATCTAGAATAGGACGGAATGTTCCCTATCTTTTGGGAACTACGAACAGATTGGAATAAAAACTCAGACCCTGCTCCTGAAAAGGAACAGGAACTATTACTCCCATATCAGAAAGATCTTGGACACAACACAAGAACGACTCTCTCTTTATCTGGTTTACAGATAACCTGGAGAGAAGAAACCTGCCCCTGGGATAAGTCCTGAACTCTAGCTTGTAACCCTGGGATATGATGTTCACCACCCAGGGATCCAGAACATCCCAAACCCAAGCCTGAGCAAAAAAGAAAATCTGCCCCCCACAAGATCCGCTCCCGTATCGGGGCAGACCCTTCATGCTGACTTTGGGTCAGTAGAAAGCTTTATAAATTGCTTCCCCTTATTCCAGGAATTATTGGATTTCCAGGAAGGCTTAGAATGCTCCTGCTTGGAAGAGGAAGGGGAAGGTTTAGCTGAGACGTTCCGAAAGGAACGAAAATTACTTTGACGCTTTTGTATATGTCTTTTATCCTGAGGAAGAAAATGACCCTTACCTCCCGTAATATCAGAAATAATCTCAGCCAGACCTGGTCCAAACAAGGTCTTTCCCTTGTAAGGAAAAGACAAAAGCATAGTTTAGAAGAAACATCCACAGACCAGGAATTTAACCATAAAACTCTGCGCGCTAAAACAGCAAAGCTAGAAATCTTTGCCAATTTGATAACTTGAAGAGAAGCATCAAAAATAAAGGAATTAGCCAATTTAAGAGCCTTAATCCTATCCTGAATCTCCTCAAGAGGAGTGTCTGACCGAATAGAATCAATGCATCAAACCAATAAGCTGCTGCGCTAGTGACAGTAGCAATACACACCGCAGGCTGCCATTGCAACCCCTGATGAACATACATCCTCTTAAGAAAAGCTTCAAGCTTCTTATCCATAGGATCCTGAAAAGAACAACTATCCTCAATGGGAATAGTAGATCTCTTAGCCAAAGTAGAAATAGCACCCTCAACCTTAGGCACTGTCTACCAAGACTCTTTAAGCAATAGAAAACAATTTATTTTTTTTAAAATTGGAGAAGGGGAAAAAGGAATCCCAGGCTTCGCCCACTCCCGTGCAACAATCTCTGAAGCACGATCAGGGAAAGAACATCAAAATATATAATAGGCTTGCTAGATTTCTTAGGAGTCATTACAACCATAGAACCAGAATCATCCAAAGTAGACAAAGCCTCCTTAAGTCACAAACAAAGGTGCTCTAATTTGAACCTGAATGACACAACTTCAGCGTCAGAAGAAGAAAATATACTGTTAGAGTCAGAGATCTCACCCTCAGACAATAAATAAGAATCCTCTTCCTTAGACTTCTGAGAAGAGACATCAGAAAAAAAAAAAAAACCCTTGAAACAGGGGTCTCCAAATTTTAAAATTTCCTCTTACTCTTCCCCTGTAACATAGGGAAAGCAGATAACGCTTCAGAATCTGCAAAAGATATATGAGAAGCCATATCCTGCAAAGAAAACTACAGCTGGAGCATGAGAGGAAGCACAGGGTATAACATGAGGGCAGAGATGCCTGAGAACAAGGCTGCCCTTGAACAGCATCTTCCCTAGAAAAAAACGGCTCAGATTCAAAAAGTTTATCTTTGTAATGCAATGTTCCCTCAATACATGAGGAACAGAAAGAAATAGGAGGTTCCACATTAACCCCCAAGAGAGTACAAACAACATTTTGCAGGGCCACTTAGTCCAAAACACAAAAAATAAATTACAAATAATAAATTTATACAAAAGAAAAAAAGAAGCCTAAAAAACGTTACTATCCCTTTAAAAAAGTAACGTTAACACAGACATTTATAGCAACAAACTTAAACTTTATAAAAATAAAGTAAAATAAACATGGGCACCTCTACACCTCAGCCAGATTGCTGAAGAACCTACCTGAACCTGCTGATCAAACGGAGAAAAAATAGGAACACTCCGGACTGAAACCACTCTGCAGCAAAGAAACAGCCACTTGTAGACAGCCCAGAGCTGCACTAAAATAAAACAAACACTTCCTGGTTTGAAAAAAGTGCGCCAAAACTACCTCCTCAGCAGGCTCCCCCACCAAAACATCACAACACACCCGGACGGCGGACACTCATAACCTTACCCAAGGAAAAAAATTCCAAAAAAACATTAAACTGAAAATCACATACAAAGTAATAAAAAAATCATGAGCCAGAACCTTGTCAATGCCCTGTAATATAACCCCTCATCAGAAAAACTGAATTAACTGTTTAAGTGCCAATATAAGAATAAAATATAATATAGCACTTACCATAAAAGTAACTGCCCTGCAGCAGGCAGCTCACAAAGTTTAAGAGGCACCCTCCTCCTATAGACCTGTGAAAAATGAAAAGACTGTGCAAACTTAAAGGGACACTGAACCCAAAATTTTTCTTTTGTGATTCAGATAAAGCATGCAATTTTAAGCAACTTTTTTTTTTACTCCTATTATAATTTTTTCTTCGTTCTCTTGCTATCTTTATTTGAAAAAGAAGGCATCTAAGCTTTTTTTTGGGTTCAGGACTCTGGACAGCACGTTTTTATTGGTGGATGAATTTATCCACCAATCAGGAAGGACAACCCAGGTTGTTCACCAAAAATGGGCCGGCATCTAAACTTAAATTCTTGCATTTCAAATAAAGAAACCAAGAGAATAAAGAAAATTTGATAATAGGAGTAAATTAGAAAGTTTCTTAAAATGTCATGCTCTATCTGGATCAGAAAAGAAATAATTTGGGTTCAGTGTCCCTTTAAACAGGCTTTCTGACAAGGACAGCAATAAATCAATTGGGAGACACAGAGGGGATTATACCCCCCAAGTTCCCAAATGCTTAAAAGCCACGAATGCTCTACTGTAGAGACTGAAATGGACTATGGCTAAACCCTTAGCAAAGATCAGAACATCTTGTCTTGCTTTGACAATAACAAACTCTTGATTGTAGAATCTTACAGACACCTAACTTTACCACCTCCTTGCAACTACTACAGGCAAAGAGAATGACTGGGGATTGTGGGTAAGGGGAGTGGTATTTAACAGTTTTTGCTGTGGTGCTCTTTACCACCTCCTGCTGGTCAGGAGAGATATTCCCACTAGTAATTGATGATTCTGTGGATTTACCATATTTTAGGAAAGAAATGGTGTATAGCAATCACCCTCTTAAAATCTTTGTTTTTATTTCATACTCACATTTTCCTAATTACAGTAATTTCATCTTCATAAACAGGATTTCTATCAGCAATTACATATTTGTGATTGGGTTTTAACAGTTTGCCTTTTGTCTTGTTTGGTAACCGAGATCTTTTGCACAAATTTTTACATTAAACAGAAGTCCCAAAAATAGTGTTTTGAAAAACAATAATTTACAATATCTAGAACCTAGCATCAGCATCTTCTTATAGTAATAGAAATTCGGCAACCGAAAAAAACAACAACCTGTGAACATTTTAATCAATCCCATAATTTGAAGAACTGATATCAGGGAATCTCCTGTAGTTTATCATTTATAAACTATTGAATGTAAATGTAATATTTTTGTGTATATTGTGCGCATTTTACACAAGGTGGTTGGTGGCAAACCTGTTTATTTGATTTACTGGCTGCAGAGCACCCATGGAATTGTTTTTCAATAATGGAAACTATGCCTTTCTAAAAATAAAAGTCACAACTGACAGGGATTAAATTGTCTTCCCAGTGTGCAATGAAATCTGGAGTCATTTCTCCAACATTGGTGTGTCCGGTTCACGGCGTCATCCATTACTTGTGGGATATTCTCCTCCCCCACAGGGAAAGGCAAGGAGAGCACACAGCAAGAGCTGTCCATATAGTCCCTCCCAGGCTCCGCCCCCCCAGTCATTCTCCTTGCCGCTCTGAACAAGTAGCATCTCCTCGGGGATGGTGAGGAGTTTGTGGTGTTTAGTTGTAGTTTTTTATTCTTCTATCAAGAGTTTGTTATTTTAAAATAGTGCTGGTATGTACTATTTACTCTGAAACAGAAAGAGATGAAGAGTTCTGTTTAAAAGAGGATTATGATTTTAGCAGACAGTAACTAAAATCAGTTGCTGTTCCCACACAGGACTGTTGAGATGAGAGAACTTCAGTTGGGGGGAACAGTTTGCAGACTTTTCTGCTCAAGGTATGACTAGCCATTTTTCTAACAAGACTGTGTAATGCTGGAAGGCTGTCATTTTCCCTCATGGGGATTGGTAAGCCATTTTCTTAGTCTCAAACAGAATAAAGGGCTTATTATGGGCTATACACTGGTAGACACTCTTAAGGGCTAAATCGATTGCTTTATTTAAGTATTATATGCAGTTTGAAGTTGAATTTCACACTTTTATAACATTGGGGAACGTTTTTTAGCACCAGGCACTTGTTAAGACACCTTCCCAGTCAGGAAGGGCCTTTCTCTGTAGTAGGCAGAGCCTCATTTTCGCGCCATTACTGTGCAGTTACTTTTGAGTACAGTACATGCAGCTGCATGTGTGTGGGTCTGGAATCCACTAAAAACGTTCCTAGAAGGCTTAATTTGATATCATATACCCCCCTGGGATTGGTGAAGTCGCAGCAAAGGCTGTAGCTGGGACTGTAAGGGGGTTAAAAACGGCTCCGGTTTCCACATTTTAAGGGTTAACAGCTTGAAAATTGGGGTGCAATACTTTGAATGCATTAAGACACTGTGGTGAAAATTTGGTAAAGATTGGATAATTCCTTCATAGTTTTTCACATATTCAGTAATAAAGTGTGCCCTGTTTAACATTTAAAGAGACAGTAACGGTTTTGTTTTAAAACGGTTTTTGTGCTTTATTAACCAGTTTAAGCCTGTTTAACATGTCTGTACCTTCAGATAGATCATGTTCTGTATGTATGGTAGCCAATGTGGTTCCCCCTTCAAATATGTGTGATAATTGTGCCATAGCGTCCAAACAAAGTAAGGACAGTACTGTCACAAATTGTAAAGTTGCCCAGGATGATTCCTCAGATGAAGGAAGTAGACATAGTTCTACATCATCTCCTTCTGTGTCTATACCAGTTATGCCCGCGCAGGCGACCCCTAGTACTTCTAGCGCGCCAATGCTTGTTACTATGCAGCAATTGACGGCAGTAATGGATAACTCCATAGCTAATATTTTATCCAAAATGCCAGCATTTCAGAGAAAGCGCGATTGCTCTGTTTTAAACACTGTAGAGCAGGAGGGCGCTGATGATCATTTTTCTGTCATACCCTCACACCAATCTGAAGTGGCAGTGAGGGAGGGTTTGTCAGATGGGGAAATTTCTGATACAGGAAGAATTTCTCAGCAGGCAGAACCTGATGTTGTGACATTTAAATCAAAATTAGAGCATCTCCGCGCATTACTTAAGGAGGTGCTATCTACTCTGGATGATTGTGACAATCTGGTCAACCCAGAAAAATTGTGCAAGATGGACAAGTTCCTTGAGGTCCCGGTGCACCCTGATGCTTTTCCGATACCTAAACGGGTGGCGGACATAGTGAATAAGGAGTGGGAGAAGCCAGGCATACCTTTTGTCCCTCCTCCTATATTTAAGAAATTGTTCCCTATGGTCGACCCCAGGAAGGACACATGGCAAACAGTCCCTAAGGTCGAGGGGGCGGTTTCTACTCTAGCCAAGCGCACAACCATTCCTATTGAGGACAATTGTGCTTTCAAAGATCCTATGGATAAAAAATTGGAGGGTTTGCTTAAAAAGATTTTTGTACAGCAAGGTTACCTCCTTTAACCTATTTCGTGCATTATTCCTGTCACTACAGCGGCGTGGTTCTGGTTCGAGGAACTGGAAAAGTCGCTCAGTAGGGAGACTCCGTATGAGGAAGTCATGGACAGAATTCACGCACTTAAGTTAGCTAATTCCTTTATTTTAGACACCGCTTTGCAGTTAGCGAGGTTAGTGGCGAAAAATTCAGGGTTTACAATTGGGGCGCGTAGAGCGCTCTGGCTAAAGTCTTGGTCGGCGGATGTATCTTCCAAGACAAAATTGCTTAATACCTCTTTCAAAGGTAAGACCCTTTTTGGGCCAGAATTGAAAGAGATTATTTCAGACATCACTGAGGGAAAGGGCCATGCCCTCCCACAAGATAAACCTTTCAAGGCTAAGAATAAGTCCAATTTTCGTTCCATTCGCAATTTCAGGAACGGACCGGCTTCCAACTCGGCAGCCTCTAGACAAGAGGGTAACGCTTCCCAGACTAAACCAGCTTGGAAATCAATGCAAGGCTGGAACAAGGGTAAACAGGCCAAGAAGCCTGCTGCTGCTACCAAAACAGCATGAAGGGGTAGCCCCCGATCCGGGACCGGATCTAGTAGGGGGCAGACTCTCTCTCTTTGCTCAGGCTTAGGCAAGAGATGTTCAGGATCCCTGGACACTAGAAATAGTCTCTCAGGGTTTTCTTCTGGAGTTCAAGGAACTACCCTCAAGGGGAAGGTTCCACATGTCTAACTTATCTTCAAACCAAATAAAGAGACAGGCATTCTTACATTGTGTAGAAGACCTGTAAAAGATGGGAGTGATACACCCAGTTCCAACTGTGGAACAAGGTCGGGGGTTTTACTCAAATCTGTTTGTAGTTCCCAAAAAAGAGGGAATTTTCAGACCAATTCTGGATTTAAAAATTCTAAACAAATTTCTCAGAGTTCCATCGTTCAAATGGAAACCATTCGAACAATTTTATCTACAATCCAGGAGGGTCAATTTATGACTACCGTGGATTTAAAGGGTGCATATCTACATATTCCTATCCACAAAGATCATCCAAGGATTTTCACAAAGGTGCTAGGGTCCCTTCTAGAGGTTCTAAGACCAAGGGGTATTGCAGTGGCACCTTATCTGGACGACATTCTAATCCAAACGTCGTCTCTTTCCAAAGCAAAGGCTCATACAGACATTGTTCTAGCCTTTCTCATATCTCACGGGTGGAAGGTGAACGTAGAAAAGAGTTCCCTGTCTCCGTCGACAAGAGTTCCCTTCTTGGGAACGATAATAGATTCTTTAAAAATGAAGATCTTCCTGACAAAAGTCATAAAGTCAAAGCTTCTAAAGCTTGTCAAGTTCTTCACTCTATTCTGCAGCCTTCCATAGCTCAGTGCATGGTAGTAGTAGGGTTGATGGTTGCAGCAATGGACATAGTTCCTTTTGCTCAAATTCATCTAAGACCATTACAACTGTGCATGCTCAAGCAGTGGAATGGGGACTATACAGACTTGTCTCCAAAGATTCAAGTAGACCAGATGACCAGAGACTCACTCCGTTGGTGGTTGTCACAGGATCACCTGTCTCAGGGAATGAGTTTCCGCAGACCAGAGTGGGTCATTGTCACGACCGACGCCAGTCTATTAGGCTGGGGCGCGGTCTGGGATTCCCTGAAAGCTCAGGGTCTAAGCTCAGGCCGGATTCATAAGATTCCAGTCAGACAACATGACGACTGTAGCTTACATCAACCATCAGGGAGGAACAAAGAGTTCCTTGGCGATGAGAGAGGTATCCAAGATCATCAAATGGGCGGAGGATCACTCCTGCCATCTATCTGCAATTCACATCCCAGGAGTAGACAACTGGGAGGCGGATTATCTGAGTCGTCAGACTTTCCATCCGGGGGAGTGGGAACTCCACCCGGAGGTTTTTGCCCAGTTGACTCAATTATGGGACATTCCAGACATGGATCTGATGGCGTCTCGTCAGAACATCAAGGTTCCTTGCTACGGGTCCAGATCCAGGGATCCCAAGGCGACTCTAGTGGATGCATTAGTGACGCCTTGGTCGTTCAACCTAGCTTATGCATTTCCACCGTTCCCTCTCCTTCCCAGGCTTGTAGCCAGGATCAAACAGGAGAAGGCCTCAGTGATTCTGATAGCTCCTGCGTGGTCACGCAGGACTTGGTATGCAGACCTGGTGAATATATCATCGGCTCCACCATGGAAGCTACCTTTGAGACAGGATCTTCTAGTGCAAGGTCCATTCGAACATCCAAATCTAGTTTCTCTCCAGCTGACTGCTTGGAAATTGAACGCTTGATTTTATCCAAGCGCGGGTTTTCAGATTCAGTGATAGATACTCTGGTCCAAGCCAGAAAACCTGTGACTAGAAGGATTTACCATAAAATATGGAAAGGATATATCTGTTGGTGTGAATCCAAGGGATTCTCATGGATTAATATTCCCAGGATCCTCTCCTTTCTAACAAGAAGGTTTGGATAAGGGATTGTCAGCGAGTTCTCTAAAAGGACAGAGATCTGCTTTATCTGTCTTGTTACACAGACGACTGGCAGCTGTGCCAGATGTACAAGCTTTTGTACAGGCTTTGGTCAGAATCAAACCTGTTTACAGACCTTTGACTCCTCCCTGGAGTCTAAATTTAGTTTTTTCAGTTCTTCAAGGGGTTCCATTTGAACCCTTACATTCCATAGATATCAAGTTACTATCTTGGAAAGTTCTGTTTTTGGTTGCTATTTCTTCTGCTAGAAGAGTTTCTGAACTATCTGCTTTGCAGTGTGATCCACCCTATCTGGTGTTCCATTCAGATAAGGTTGTTTTGCGTACCAAGCCTGGTTTTCTTCCAAGAGTTGTTTCCAACAAGAATATTAACCAGGAAATAGTTGTCCCTTCTTTGTGTCCGAATCCAGTTTCAAAGAAGGAACATTTGTTACACCATTTAGATGTAGTCCGTGCTTTAAAGTTCTATTTAGAAGCAACAAAGGATTTCAGACAAAACTTCTTTTTTGTTTGTCGTTTATTCTGGTAAGAGGAGAGGACAAAAAGCTACTGCTACCTCTCTTTCTTTCTGGCTGAAAAGCATTATCCGATTGGCTTATGAGACTGCCGGACGGCAGCCTCCTGAACGAATCACAGCTCACTCTACTAGGGCTGTGGCTTCCACATGGGCCTTCAAGAACGAGGCTTCTGTTGATCAGATATGTGAGGCAGCAACTTGGTCTTCTCTGCACACTTTTGCCAAATTCTACAAATTTGATACTTTTTGCTTCTTCGGAGGCTATTTTTGGGAGAAAGGTTTTGCAAGCCGTGGTGCCTTATGTTTAGGTAACCTGATTTGCTCCCTCCCTTCATCCGCGTCCTAAAGCTTTGGTATTGGTTCCCACAAGTAATGGATGACGCCGTGGACCGGACACACCAATGTTGGAGAAAACAGAATTTATGCTTACCTGATAAGTTACTTTCTCCAACGGTGTGTCCCGTCCACGGCCCGCCCTGGTTTTTTAATCAGGTTTGAAAAATTTCTCTCTCTATACACTACAGTCACCACGGCACCCTATAGTTTCTCCTTTTTTTCTCCTAACCGTTGGTCGAATGACTGGGGGGGCGGAGCCTGGGAGGGACTATATGGACAGCTCTTGCTGTGTGCTCTCCTTGCCTTTCCCTGTGGGGGAGGAGAATATCCCACAAGTAATGGATGACGCCGTGGACCGGACACACCGTTGGAGAAAGTAATTTATCAGGTTAGCATAAATTCTGTTTTCTGGCACATCTGCTCTAATTGTTCATTCTAGGATCCTTGAAGTTATCACTTTGCTGTGCTTAAAGGGACATGCAATTCAAACATTTTCTTTTGTGATTTAGTCAGCACGTGATTTTATAAAACTTTCTAATTTACTTATATAATCTAATTTTCTTAGTTTTCTTGGTATCCTTAGTTGAAATTGATATCTAGCTAGACTCAGAAGCAGCAATGCATTGCTGAGAGCTAGCTGTCGATTGAGGGGCTTCACATAAATCTCTCTTGTTAGCTAGCTCCCAGTAGTGCATTGCTGCTCCTTTAACAAAGGATAACAAGAGAATGAAGCAAATTTGATAATATAAGTCAATTGGAAAGTTGGGTTTCATGCCCTTTTAAGTGTCACCTGAACTCATCTGAAGAATGAAATATTAACAATCAGCAAAAAAATAGATGAAGAAACACACCCAAATTAGTTTCTCTATATACACACAAAAAATGAAAAAATCATTTATTGCTTTATTAAATAATAAGCACCCTACACATTAAAATACACATCTAATGCATAAAGTACTTGAATATGTAAAATAAAAAAATAGAATATATAACATTAGAATTAGAAGTGCAACACATCCAAATACAATAATACAATGCAACTTTGGTTCCTTATAGTTAGAGTAAAAAATGATTAAATGAACAAACAAGACCACAACTGAATTAAAGGGACAGTTAATTCAAATTACTTATATTACTTAAAGGGACACTGTAACCAAAAAAATTCTTTCGTGATTCAGATTGAGCATGACATTTTAAGCAATTTACTAATTTACTCCTATTATCAAATTTTCTTCATTCTCTTGGTATCTTTATTTGAAATGCAAGAATGTAAGTTTAGATGCCGGCCCATTTTTTGTGAACAACCTGGGTTGTCTTTGCTGATTGGTGGATAAATTCATCCACCAATAAAAAAGTGCTGGCCAGAGTACTGAAACCAAAAAAAGCTTAGATGCCTTCTTTTTCAAATAAAGATAGCAAGAGAACGAAGAAAAATTGATAATAGGAGTAAATTAGAAAGTTGCTTAAAATTGTGTTCTTTCTGAATTACAAAAGAATTTTTTTGGGTTCAGTGTCCCTTTATCTCTTGGTATCCTTTGTTGGAAAGCATAGGCTTAGTAGTGGTAATGCGCTACTGTATTCAGGATCCTGAAGTGATTCAGGTTAAAAATATACATTGTGGTGCATAAAGTATTTAACCTACATGCCACAAATATATAGATAGGATAATGTTTAAAATAAATAGAGAACAAAGTTGGTGTATTTTCAGTTTATTGCAAAATACTACAGAGCAAGAATCTTAGATTGTTTATTTATTTCTGATGTAAGAGACACATGACCAAGTTCCCAAAATATTCAGAAATATTATATGAATATGCTAAAGTAACATAATACTTAATATTTAATCCCTAAGAAAATTGTTTAAAGGGACATTAAACTGCTATACACAGCTACAAAAGAATATTAACTACTTACTACAGTATATTATTGCATATTATCCTGTTCCTGTAGCTCTTTACAAATCAGTTCTCCTGTTATAAAAGCTTAAAGGTGCCAGATACTTAGGGGCATATTTAAAGGGCCAGTAAACATAGAAAATAATGTTATATAATTCTGCAGAATTATATAACATTATATTAGTGCTAGCTTTACAGAACCTAATATTGCCTGTAAACTTTTATTAAAAAACAGTGTTTTCCAGACCCGTTCTCTGTGCTCTACTGAGCGGGTCTGTTTTTTAAACTGAGCGCATCTGGCCAGCTGTCTAGTCACTTTTTAAAAATAAAGGGAACTTGTCATACATATTTCCAGTGAAAACATATATATTTTATTCTGTTTCTCTGTGTATAATTAATTATGTTTCTCTCGTGTGTGTGTGTGTGTGTTGGGCTCCATAAAAAGAGGTATTTTTTCTAAAGCAGACAGGCATGCAGCTCTTATGCAGTGGGACACTAGATACTCCTGCAGGCTGCAGCATGGGCTTACTATCCCCAGATCACCCACTGACTGGCTATTGGATGTGCACTGAGCTTGCTTCCTGTTCCTGCCTGGCTTGTGCAGTCGATCACAGCCAGCAAAAAAAAAAAAAGAAGAAAACTTGAAAAAAAAGTGCTCCCCCTGCTGGCCGCCCATATAAATAGCCCAACCCGCACACTAAACATTGTGCGATTAAGAAAGGTATAGGCTCAGTTATGGGCTGCGCTGCAGGCACATAGGAAAAATATGCGAATGAATATGGCAGGCTATACTTCTCTACCGCACGTGCGGTAGAGAAGTATAGAGGTATATAAAAGAGGGAAAGAGGGGTTTTTTTTTTTAATAAAAGACAGTCTAGACTAGAAAAATTTTGACTGAATAAATATAATTTTTCCAATAGGAGAAATTATATTTATTTAGCCACAAAAATTAATTTATTTTCTTTCCATTTATTTGGGTGTTCACGTGCAGGAGTGCTCAAATGGAGGTGCCTCCACTGGGGGGGGGGGCGGGATGTGTCAGGTGGGAGGCTGATCTCTACACTAAAGCTAAAATTAACCCTGCAAGCTACCTAATTATCCCCTTAACTTCTGGTCATAATACAAGTGTGGTGCGCAGCAGCATTTAGAAGCCTTCTAATTACCAAAAAGCAAGGCCAAAGCCATACATCTGCTATTTCTGAACAAAGGGTATCCCAGAGAAACATTTACAACCATTTGTGCGTGCCTTGATTGCACTGTTTGTAAATAATTTCAGTGAGAAACCTAAAATTATGAAAAAGTGAACTTTTTTTTTTTTTAATTTGATGGCATTTGGCGGTGAAATGGTGTCATGAAATATATCAAAATGGGCCTAGATCAATACTTTGGGTTTTCTACTACACTGCAGCTAAAATTAACCCTACAAGCTCCCTAATTAACCCCTTCACTGCTTGACATTATACAAGTGTGGTGCGCAGCAGCATTTAGGGGCCTTCTAATTAAGAAAATAGCATTGCCAAAGCTATATATCGCTGCTATTTCTGAACAAAGGGAATCCCAGAGAAGCATTTACAACTATTTGTGCCATAATTGCACAAGCTGTTTGTAAATAATTTCAGTGAGAAACCTAAAGTTTGTGAAAAAGTTTGAGGAAATGTGAACTTTTTATTTGATCGCATTTGGCAGTGAAAATGGTGGCATGATATGTATCAAAATGGGTCTAGAATTCTATCAGCCAATCGGAATTAAGGTAGAAAAAAAAAATCCTATTGGCTGATGCAATCAGCCAATAGGATTGAGCTTGCATTCCATTGGCTGATCCAATCAGCCAATAGAATGCCAGCTCAATCCTATTGGCTGATTGGATCAGCCAATAGGATTGAACTTCAATCCTATTGGCTGATTGCATCAGTAAATAGGATTTTTTTCTACCTTAATTCCGATTGGCTGATAGAATTCAGCCAATCGCCGGATGGATGAAGATAGAAGATGCCGCCTGGATTAAGACTTCTGCCCGCCTGAAGGACCTCTTCTTCCCGGCTTGGATGAAGACTTCTGCCCGTCTGGTGGACCACTTAGCCCGGCTTCGTTGAGCACTTCGGCCTGGTTGGGTGAAGACTTCTCAAGGTAGGGTGATCTTCAAGGGGTTAGTGTTAGGTTTTATTAAGGGGGTATTGGGTGGGTTTTAGAGTAGGGTTGGTTGTGTGGGTGGTGGGTTTTAATGTTGGTAAGGGGTATTGTACTTTTTTTTTCCCGCAAAAGGCCCTTTTAAGGGCTATTTGTAATTTAGTATAGGGTAGGGCTTTTTTATTATTTTGGGGGGCTTTTTTATTTTATTAGGGGGATTAGATTAGGTGTTATTAGTTTAAAAAACTTGTAATTATTTTATTATTTTCTTTTAGTGTTTTTTTTTTCGTACTTTAACTACAATTAAATACAATTATCTAGTTTAGGTAATTAATTTAATTATAGTGTAGTGTTAGGTGTAATTGTAACTTAGGTTAGGATTTATTTTACAGGTAAATTTGAATTTATTTTAACTAGGTAGCTATTAAATAGTTAATAACTATTTAAGAACTATTGTACCTAGTTAAAATACAAAGTTGCCTGTAAAATAAAAATAAACCCTAAGCTAGCTACAATGTAACTATTAGTTATATTGTAGCTAGCTTAGGGTTTATTTTACAGTATTTCGTTTTAAATAGGAATAATTTAGTTAATGATAGTTATTTTATTTAAATTATATTTAAGTTAGGGGGTGTTAGGGTTAGACTTACGTTTAGGGGTTAAGAACTTTATTATAGTGATGGCGACGTTGGGGGCAGCGTATTAAGGGTTAATAAGTATAATGTAGGTGGCGGTGTCCGGAGCGGCAGATTAGGGGTTAATAATATAATGCAGGTGTCGGGGTGGTCGATTAGGGGTTAATAAGTGTAAGATTAGGGGTGTTTAGACTCGGGGTTCATGTTAGGGCGTTAGGTGTAGACATAAAAGTATTTCCCCATAGGAATCAATGGGCTGCGTTAGGAGCTGAACGCTGCTTTTTTGCAGGTGTAAGGTTTTTTTTCAGCCGGCTCTCCCCCATTGATTCCTATGGGGAAATCATGCACAAGCACGTTTTAGCCATCTCACCGCTAATGTAAGCAGCGCTGGTATTGAGGTGAGATGTGGAGCAAAATTTTGCTCTCCACTTACTTTTCTGCGGCTAACTCCGGGTTTCTAAAAACCCGTAATACCAGTGTTGTCTGTAAGTGAGCGGTGAGGGAAAACCACTCGTTAGCACCGTACCCCTGTTAACGCAAAACTCGTAATCTAGGTGAAATACTTTTTACAGTTTCTTTAAAATGTTTAGTGAATGTTTCTCTTACTGCTATTCAACTACTACAGCAGTCAATGTTTATATTACGGTTACTCAATGTCTACAGTGAATGTTTGGTTATAGTGGGACAAGTGTCAAATAAATACTAATGTATAGGGTGGGTACATTTTGCCATCACCTAAGAGTTGGTTGAAGTACACAGTTCAAGAATCTGTTTATGAACATGAAACAGCTATTGTCTTTTCATTACAGCCGACATGCATTTGCTATAGTTCTGCGAATAATATAGGGTCCATATGCTACATGCCCATAATCAGTCAGTTGTTGCAGCTATAATAGCCTAATATGGTCCTTTGAGTATTTGCTAAAATTCAGAATGCCATCATTTCCTTTAAAAAAAAAATGTCCTCTCTCGTCGCCTACCTAAGTCATTTACCAAGTTACTTCCTTTCCTATAGTTAATGGAGTGCCAGTTGGCAAACATTATTATTGGTTATTTGTAGAGCGCCAACAGATTCCGCAGCGCTATAACATATTGTACTTCTATGTTCATAATTGTAAGGCTGTTCAATTCCTAGAAAGAAAAAAAAAAACACACCAAACCAGGCATCTTTTTAAAAAGTAAGTTTATTTTACAACAACATAATAGCCTTAACAGTAACATTGATATTAGAAACCGAATGCAATCTTTGGAATGGAGCATTGTAGGTTTTTTTTTCACCTTAGCATGGTTAGTCATATAAACCCATTGAATATATTGCTCAATACTTTCCATAATAAATGTTTTACTAAAAATGTGTTCTATTTATAGCTTTTCCTTGTTGAAAGGGCTGGACGGCGGACCCTACACCTCCTTGGATTAGGAGGGATGATTGTTTGCGCATTATTAATGACTGTAGCAATGGTATTGCAGGTAAGTAGAACAAAAAGAAAAAACATAAGTCTTGAAGATAAATAAGAGATATGTACAAAGATATTCCAATAGTTGGACAGACCACTGTAACTAATAGTCTCTTAATAAGTTATAAACTATATTTTTCTACACAGGAGACAATGCCCTCCCTCAGCTACCTCAGTATGATTGCAATATTTGGCTTTGTGGCATTCTTTGAAATTGGCCCTGGTCCCATTCCATGGTTTATTGTAGCCGAGCTGTTCAGCCAAGGCCCTAGACCTGCAGCCATGGCTATTGCTGGCTGCACAAACTGGACATCAAATTTTATGATTGGCATGGGCTTCCAGTATGTGGCGGTAAGTGAGAGCAATTGTAAAGAAGAGATTTGATGAGCTGGAGTGTGAAAAGAATACGTGTACAGGGACGCAAGTGTGGGGCCACAAGTGTATTAATCATTATTGTTCATTTAAAAAGTATTTGTCCCTGCCCACATAACCAAAAATATTCATACCAAACTTTAATATTTAATTTGAATTGACCTTTGCTGTAAAAAATGTCCTGCAATCTATGAATACTGTTTTTATTCCCACTACCTCCAGAAAAATAAAGGGACAAAAACCCCAACAATTTAGATTTGGATAGAACATACAATTTATAACAAATTTCAAATTTACAATTATCAAATATTCTTCATTCTCTATCCTTTGCTGAAGGAACAGCATTGCACTACAGGCAGCTTGCTGAACACATCTTGTTAGCCAATCACAAGAGACAAATGCAAAACTGAAAGAGAAGCAGTCTGCCAAGAACAAATAGCGTCAATAACTTGTTCTATGGCCCAGTTACCACCTGGAAGTAGCTTCTTTCTGCCCAATTGTGCTTTTCACAGAGGAAAACTTCTGTAGTATTCAGTCTGCTCCCACCGACATGGTCAGTCCAGACCAGAAATACCAGGCAATTCTCCTCTGAACAAACCCCAGACGATCGTTTCTGCTTTCTCTGGGCCTCGTCAGTGGGTGCAGCCATATTCCTCTAAGCCTATTGGGCAAGGAGTCCACATATGGTTTTCCCCATAAGGATACTATCCCCAGGGTCAAATTTACATAGGCAAAACAGAAAGCAGCAGTCTGCCAGGAATGACCAGCAGCTTCAATAGCTTGTTCGATGGCCCGGTTACCACCTGGAAGTAGCTTCTTTCTGCCCAATTGTGCTTTTTGACTCTTAGGGAAGTCTGCCTAAGTGTGATGCAGGAATCCAGACGTGGACCTGTTGCTCAGTGTGCATAGAGGGATATGGCTGCACCTCACTAACTAGGCCCACACTAGGTTGAAACATACATCTGGGGTTTTGCCGTTTCTCTCGATCAGAGAGTGATAACAGTACAGTCCAGCCCCGAAATACCAGGCTAAGTCAGGCTCAGACTTATGTGCCTTTCACAGAAGACCGTTCCTGTGTCATATGTTGAGAAACGAGAGGCTGCTTCTTGGGTGGCAACTAGCCATAGAACACGCTATTGTTCGTTCCCAGGTAGGGCGCACTTCTTATTTACACAAGAGATAAATATATGCAGGCACCTATCACCAGTTAGCTCCCACTAGTGTAGGATACATGCTTAATTTTTGTAATCCGTGATACTGAGAGCACAAAGCACATTTGAAAATAGAAATGTTTTTTAAAGCATCTTAAAACTACCTGCTCTGATTTTTGCCAATTTAATTTTGCCTTTCCTATTCCTTGAATTCCACATTTTCTAAAACCCTGACCATGCAACATGATGCTCAATTATTGCTTGATCTGTTTACTTCCACATTTGTCCCTATCTAGCCACAGCAATAAAGAACCAATAATCAAAGTGTCCCCCTGGGCAACAAAATATGCCAACAATGAATTACAATGCTTTTAAAACAATTTTTGCATGCAGTTTTATTTAATACAGCATTTAATTGCTATCAGTTAAAATAAGGCAAGTTATGATTAACTGGAACCTTATTTAGTTTACAATTACTTTTCTCTAGGATCTTTGTGGACCATACGTCTTCCTACTTTTTGCAGCACTTCTCTTAGGATTCTTCATCTTCACCTATTTCCGGGTCCCTGAGACTCGTGGTAGATCATTTGATGAGATCTCTCATGCCTTTCGTAGGAGGAACCCCTCACTCTTAGATCATGAGGTGAAAGCTAGCACAGAGCTTGAGAGTCTGGGTGGAGAAGATGCATGATGTGGATGGAGCAGAGGGGGAGGAGTTGCATACAAAACTCATCTCTGCATAACAGGACTGGAACTGTGCCATTGTTAAGAATGATACAGCATAATTTCGGATTGTGGCAGGATGCCCTTTAGAGAAGCAGTCTTGGTATGGTATCCTGTCATAAGTACAGCCACAGCACTGGAATGCCATTGGTACACTCAAAGATCTACTGTATTACATAACTCAAACATTCATTACCTTCAAACCAGAACTCTTGCCCAGCACTGGGCAGTAAGGGTAATAAGTGGGTTGTGGGGCCAGAAGACCAACTGGGATGAAAGAATGATTGTACAAGCAGTGATTTGTTACAATGAACTATATATTGGTATATATTTTTTTTATTTAAATTTTGCTGTGTTTAAGTGTCCTGATACTTTTATTATTACATAAGTTCCCTGCTCATGGTGACAGTCTATCTTTGAGCATTTAATATAAAACTAATCAGATGGTGAAGGAGAAACTTTAGCTACCTGCTTAATGCACATTTGTCTCATGACTTGAAGTGAACTAAGAGTTCATTCTCCGACACCCAAAGAGTATCTTCACATTGATCATGAGCAGTGAATACACGCTGCCTACACAACCCTCATTTGTATATGAAAAATAAAAAATTAGAAAAGTAAACATGTTATGTAGTGAGAATCTTGTGTTTATCCCCTGATATGCATCCAAATATTCAAATTAGGGCATTTAAGGCAATAAAAAAAAACACGCTATTTTGATCTCTCAAAGGTTGGGCCTTATGTTTAACCCTGTAATTGCCTACATGCTGCAGTGATTATATATTGAAGTAGATTTATATCTTACTGCCCACAAAAGACTATTGCAAGTTGTCAACTAAACTACAATTTTAAATGCTATTAAACCATTTTACAATGCAGTGATTTTCATACAAAAATGCACTATGCCCCTTTAAGGATGGTATCTAGTAAGCATGATTACAGGAGCTTGTTCATTTTAGTACATAAACTCTTAAATGTTAATTCCCAGGCAGTTTATTTGCAAAAATTCATGCAAACACAATGATAAAATGTTGTACATGGAACTTTTGAAATGGTTACATTTATATATTAACAAAATGTAACATCCCTTTAATGACTAAGATGCTTTTACCCAACAAGTGTTTATTTGTAGGGCAAATGTACTCCAATACCACTTTTGTTCCACACGTCTTGACAAGGGTGGGTGAAACCTGGCATGAAGTTGGAACTCAATATTTGCCACCCTATGGTTCAAATTTTAGCACTTAACTTGATGTTTTAGTTGCCTACACTAGTCCATTTCTTTTTTATGCCCCAGATAGTCTGCAGTTAAGATATAGGACAGGAGGTGGTAAAGCTGTTTTGCCTTAAGTTGCTTCTCTGAAAGAGTTCATACATTGAGAAGTTAAGGCAACTGCCTCAAGAAATTATGTTCAGACAAACTAAACCCCAGCCTTGTAAAATGGAGTAGTTTTAAAAACACACAAGACACAAAGCTGCTGTTCCATCTTTACTGCTGCACCATTCCAAAACATAATGAACAGAAATAACACCCTAAACACACAGTCCCATCAGTCCCACCAAAGCACACAGTGATAGGTGGTGGACACACCCTTTTATAAAGTGATTTCTCTATACCCCATAATAGTGTTAGAGGACCATGGGCAGCTATAAGATGGACGATCTTGCGATGACACCTACAGAAGAGAAAGATTAAAGTCAGTAATCAAGTAGATTCTAAAATTGTAAGAGGCTTCAGGATAAAAGCAAGAGGTTGTGGAAGCTTTATGGATGAATACTATAAACATGAATCTAATCAGAAGATGTGAATAAATTGCTGGGGCTTCCTCACTATTTCAGTGGCAGCACAGATGTGAAACAGTCTGACCTTTCAGGTGGCTATTTCCAGCCTACTCACGTGGGGGCAGGACAGAGCTGGGAATAACCTACAGAGTGTGGGGAATAACCTTGAGGACACGAGTCTAGCAGATGGGCAGACTAAATATAAAGCATGAAATGGGACCAGAGTGAACTTTTGCAATTGTTCTACCTTCTATACAGACTGAATGACATACCTCATCTTCCATGACTGATGTTTTAGAGTCACTCAGTAGTGGCAGCTTCATTCACTGGCTCTGGTGCAGGTATCTAAGATAATAGAAAAGCTTTAACATGCTGGCATCATTTAGTGTTTTTGCAGCCTAAGGCATCTATAGCGCACCCCACCCCCCGTCACAAGAGGTTTAGTAATGCATGTTGCAGCACAATTGGGAAACATGGAAGCATGTCAGTTTTTAAATAAAGCATGTTTGATAGAATACACATACACAAAAATGTTTCTAATAAAAGCTATAGCTGTTTCAAGTGTATTTGAGTGTGCACCAGCATTTTGAACAGCACCCAATGTGCTTGTATCCGATAATGACTTAATTTGTTAAATTGCCGACATGAGACATGCCCACACTGGCCCTCTGAGCAGCTGGAGTATTTCAAATGCTGGCACTGAGAATATTCAACTATGCTTCACAAGCACAGAAAAAAAAAATGTTTAAAGTGAATGTAAAATTTGATGCTAAAGTGCCCGGTTTTTAAAAATTTGATTAACAGGGGCACTTTAATTCATCAATTTAAATTTCATTCCTGTTAAAAACAAAAAAAAAAAAAAAAAAACAACCTTTTAAACTTTAAAGCTGCTCCAGCTTCCTCTGGTCGTCGCAAGCCATTTCTGATGTCAGAGATGGGTCATCCTCCAATCACAGCTTCCCCCCAGGGGAATCTGTGTTTGATTCAATGCTATGGTTGGAGGAAGCCGGATTCCTCATTTTAGACCCAGGAAGAGGCTTTGCGACATGTGGAGGAAGATGGAGCAGCTGTCGAGATTAGAAAAAGGTAAGTATTTTTTTCACAATAGGAGTGAAATAAATTGATGAATTAAAGTGCCCCTGTTTTTAATCGAATTTTTAAAAAACGGACACTTTAGCATCAAAATTTACATTCACTTTAACATAGTGATAACTTACTAGAATCTTTTTTTGCCAATACATGTATATTGTAAATATTTGAGTATTCAAAGATTTAATTCATTGGCTTCTAAATTTTGATATTTTTAAACTAGCAAAAATTTTGATTTAAGTGGTCTTAACAGCCATGCTGTTTGGGATATTTACAATGCTGCTGAATGACCCTGACCCTCATTCAGTTCTTAAATCAGCTGGGTTTTCATCTAATATTGAGTGTCTAGCACCTTATTTCAGGGCCCCTAGTGATTTATATTTTATACAGTTTACCATCAATATAAATGTTTAACAGATTGCTTACTTGAATAGGTGCCCCAACAGTGTCTGCAGGTGTCTCATTTGTAGTTTCTTTGGCAGTGCCATCTTCAATAGGAGTGCTTTGTGGGGGCACTGCTTGGTCTTTACCATCTCCCTAAAGAATATATTTGGAAAGTTACTATCTAGTATACCAATTAAAAAAAAAATCCACATCTCTAGTTACTCACCTGGGCTGCCACTTGCCCTGTGGGCACCCCTTGCCGCCTTCGACGCTGGAAATATGGACGGTTCCGTTGACGCTGTGGCTCTGGGCGGACATCCCCCTCTGTGGCAGGTTTTGTTTCATTATCACCCCCTTCAACAGTCTGTTGGGGTGGGGGTCGAGGTCTGAAAGGTCTGTAGAGAACATGTTAAAGGGACAAAACAGGTTGAGATCTGTGCATATCAAAAAAGCCAAATAGTTTGCATAAAAATAGTTAAATTGCTGGCAAGTATTTTAAAATAATTTTCAAAAATAAGCAAAATTATAGTTAAACTGCCTGGAGAAGCCAAAGCCATTTCCCTCATCAGTGTTTTAGATACAGGAATTTTATTTTAATACAGAGTTCATAGCTTTTAGGCATGCTCCAGCAAACAATCCCTTTGCATTTTTCTTTCTACCAAAATAATAGATACAGCCATAGAAGGAAATGTGTGGGGCAAGTTAGGGCTTTACATTTTAGAAACTAAGATCAATTGTGAGGCACTGCAGTATAAATTAGCAGGCAACTTAATTAAAGTACATATATTTTGTCTATCCCAACTTTATGTCCCTTTAATTGTAAATTTAGTTTCAGAACATGCTGCATCACGCATACCTAAAAATCACAGGAGTTTAACCCCTTAAGCCATTAGGACATAAGTACTATGCTACAGGGTCATTTGCCTAGTGAAGAAGGGATCTCACACCATGGAAAAATTAATTTTATAAAACTGGTTAGTGACAAATAGCTGCCAGTAACTAAGATGGCAGAGACCATTGTGACATGATCTAAAACTTCATACTGGCAGAATACCAGTACCTAAGATGTTGGGGGTGAGGTAGGGGTCAGATGGGAGGGTAATCCATACTACAGCTAAAATTAACCTTACAAGATACAATTAACACTTCACTGCCGGGATTAGTAGTGTGGTGTGCACCTGTAATTAGCAACCTTCTAATTACCAAAAAGCAATAGCAAAGCCACACGTCTTAGTTAGGACCCCTGAAAAGCTTTTACAACCATTTGTTTTATGACTGCACAAACACAAAGTTTAACCAAAAAAAAAAAAAAACTTTTAAAAAAGGATTGCATTTGCCAGCAAAACTAGCATGATATACCAAAATGGCCCTAGATCAATACCTTGGGTTGAGGGACTTGATATAGTAAGGAAAAAAAAAAAAAAAAAAAAAAAAAGTTAAATGTAGTGATGGCCAAGTACCATAGAGTATTTTGCCAAGTTCATCTTCTAAAATTTCTGGTCCTGAAGGGGTTAATTGACAAAGTTGTAAACTTCAGTTTCACAACTACTTAAAGGGCCATGATACCCAATTGGTGAGACGCTTGAAAGTGATTCAGCATAGCTGTAAAGCCGAATAGAAATTATCACCTGAACATCTCAATGTAAAGAAAGATATTTTACCTCAAGATGTCCCAAGTATTCACATCCCATTGTTAAGGTCTTTAAGCAGCAAATCAGTATGTGTGCCAGGACAGATAAGGGAGTGAGCCTCATGCACTCATTTTGTTTCCCTATTCAGTTTAAGGAAGTTTACTATGAAATCTCATGAGATCACAGTAAAGAGTTAATGACCTCAGCACTGTTGATGCTGAATGGCTGTAGTTAATTTCTTCATTTTTTACCTGCAGCTGAATTAACTTTACACAGGACTTACTCTGCTGAGCAGAGAAGATTGTGAGGTAAAATATCTTTACATAGAGATGCTCAGGTGATATTTTGTTAGCTTTTTTTTTACAGCTATGCTGCATCAGTTTCAAGTGATTTAGCATACAAGTATTATGTCCCTTTAAGTGTCTGCCCAGCTAGAAAAAGTTTTGTCTATTGGGGTGGAGAATAGTGGGATAATACAGTTCAAGTAGAAGTGTCTAATGTAGCAGGGGCTGCCATTTAGTTGCTTGTAGGTGTAGACTGGGTATGTTGGCAGGCAGCTAAAGTAAAGGGTATAATGCTGTAGCATTTAAAGTTTAAATGGGGCACTAGTGCATAATTTCACATTAACCTACATTTTACAGGTGAAGCCTGATGGACCCGATAACCACACTAAGGCAGCAATACACATACTGTAGCTAAAATTTCTGTCTATTATTGAGTAAAAGGGAACTTTTAAATATTGTATATGGTCTTTACAGGTTTGTTTAAGTGATACAAGCATATGGAGATACTGCATATACTGATCTGTAATAGCAAGTTGTCATTGTAAAGGCCATGAACTAGTTAAATTTGATACATTTTGTTTCCTCCCCACGTCTAGGACATTAACTGTTTTACCATTATGTTTTGGAGGGCTCTGTGATCCATAAAGCTAGAGGCTAAGTTAAAAAAAAAAAAAAAAAAAAAAAAAAACACACACCATACTCTATTCCAGAATTGATCCTAGACTGCGTTTAACACCCACTAAGGCGAAAATGCAGAAATACTGCTTGGAAGTCTCAGAGCACTCTTTATCCCGAGTGGAAAATGCATCCGAGTCATGCGATCAGCAGAGTTTTCCGCTCAGGACCAGCAGTGCTCTTAGAAATACTGCTCAGTACTCAGTGTTTAACACCTTAGCGGGGGGGGGGTGAAAGTAGTCTAGGGTTGATAATCTAGAAAACTAGATTCTATAGATTAAAAAGCATGCATGCGTTTGTTTACTATGATACCAACATCCCTATTCCTGGTAGAACAAACCTGCGGAATCTGGGACGGAATCTGCGAGGGGGAGGTCGTTGCTGGTTCTCTGCCCCAGCAGGATCATCATTTACTGGAGCTGCAGGATCTTTGGGTACAGCTTGAGCCGTTCCCTAAAATTAGAACAATTTAAGATTTACAATATTCTACATACTAATGTACAAAAGTCACTGCTACAAACAGATGGTATCAAGAATGCAAAAGCAGGTAGGGCTTTCATAAACTAGGGACTAAATGCTCACTAGCTAACAGCCTATGCTTTACTTGGAGACATTGACATTTCAATACAACAGTGTTCTCCGTACAGGAACAGTCATTTTAGAAAAGAAAATTAAACTTACATCTTTGAGCAGGAATGACTTGGACCTTGCTTGTTCTAGGTCAAGAAGTGTTAGAGCTGTGTATACAAGTTTAGTATGCACTGGTGATTTAACCCATAATTACTTATGTCTGTTCATGGCATGTTAAAGGGATACTGAACCCAATTTGTTTATTTTGTGATTCAGTTAGAGCATGCACTTTTAAGCAACTTTCTAATTTACTCTTATTATCAATTTCTCTGTTCTCTTGCTATCTTTATTTGAAAAAGAAAGCCCAGAACCCTGGAAAGCACTTGTTTATTGGTGGATGAATTTTTCCACCAATCAGCAAGGACAACCCAGAATGTTCACCAAAAATGGGCCGGCATTTAAACTTACATTCTTACTTTTCAAATAAAGATACCAAGAGAATGAAGAACATTTGATAAAGGTGTCAATTAGAAAGTAGCTTAAAATTGCATGCTCTATCGGAATCAAAAGAAAAAAATTTGTTTCAGTGTCCCTTTAAGCTATTGTTGGGTGTCAGTGTAGGGATTCACTCCTTGATTACATTGTGCTATTAGTAACTAGAGTTAAAGGGACAGTTCACCCCAAAACTCTCCCCTTTAAATTTTTCCCAATGATCCTTTTTACCTGCTAGAGTATTAAATTGGTTGCAAATGGCTCCTTTACTCCTATTTCAGCATTTGAAATAGCCGATTTAGCTTGTGGTTTCCCAACCTATACTGAAAGTTTTGATACTTGAGTATATGCTATTGACAAGCCTAAGCAAACAGTCAGCAGAAGAAGTTACACTCTCAGTGGGATGCAGGATAGTTAAGTAATAAAATGATAATTTTCCATTGTTCTCTCTATGCATTTTTGCTTTACCAGACAATTATAAGATAAGGAAGCAAGTCTGTTTACACAAAGTTATAACATAATGAGATCCGATACCATATGTTCAACCCCTTGTAATAGGCTGTGGTTTGAAAAGCACAAAACCAGCTACTTCATATACACAAATAAATCCTAAAATGCAATTTCTCAAATATTTTATACTCTGCAGGTGGTATAACAAGTAATTTAAAATACATTAATGGAAAAACAATTTTACAGTATACTGTCCCTTTAACTGTTCGGTGAAAAATTCATCTGTACGCTTTTCCAGTTTTAATTATGCATTTAAATTGCTAAACATCTATTCCCTATTATAAAAATAAACCTTTTTATTTGTTTAAAATGTTCTAGGCTGCCTAGTGTAAATAAATCTACTTTTAGGGGCCATAAGCCAGGTTGGTTGTGCAATGTTGCATATCAGCCTGTCTAGTCTGAAAAGTTCTTAAAGGGACACTAAAGTCAAAATAAACTTTCAGGAAGAGGGTGCAGTTCTAAGGCACTTAAATTGCGTCCATTATCAAATTGAGTAGGTGGTATTGCCTTGTATTTATGTACTTGTTAATTGTGCAATTCTACTGCATTTATTGATCCTTTAAAGGGACAGTCTATACTAATAGCTTAAGATAGATAATGCCTTTACTACCCATTCCCAGGTTTTGCACAACCAACATTGATATATTAATATACTTTATAACACTTAAAGCTCTACATTTCTGCCTGTTTCTAAGCCACTATAGACGCCTATTAATCACATGTTTATTTGATTTTCACAACAGGAGACTGCTAGTGCAGGCAAGTCAATAGATCATAAATAAAGTCATGTGATCAGGGAGCTGTCAGGTGCTTAGATACATCACTTCCAAATATGTACTAACAGCTGCATTTATCTGTGCTTACAAAAAAGATTGCAACTTTATAGCCCTAGATCTACTAAAGCTTTTTGTAATTTTTGCCCATCTCAACGCAGGGTTACTTAAAGGGACCTATAACACCTTCAAAAAAATAATTTAAACTTATACTGATTAATAATAACACTACGCATGAATCTTTATTCTTGAGTCAGTTTACCTCAAACAGTTCAATTAGAGTGTCTTCAATCAAACTGCTGCCAGCACTTGGTAAAACTATGTATGTCGCCATATTGCCACACAGGCACAGCAGTCATGTGATGAACATGGCATATACTTTTATTAATCAAGTCATAGGATTATCAGAACACTCGCTCACTGTGGAGCTGTGCGAGTGCTACATTATCTCATATATACCTATCTCTTATGTGCTCATAAAAAAAAAAAAAAAACATTCAGTTTGTGAAGGCAT
This sequence comes from Bombina bombina, assembly GCF_027579735.1. Taxonomy (NCBI): domain Eukaryota; kingdom Metazoa; phylum Chordata; class Amphibia; order Anura; family Bombinatoridae; genus Bombina; species Bombina bombina. The sequence continues at coordinate 890,048,823 of NC_069504.1, forward strand.
TATAATCAAAGCACTGCCACTTTTTTGCATTATAAATACATCTGCACCATTGTCAGCAGCACAGCTCCAGGAATGCAGTCACACCTCCGTGAACGGTTGTAAATTATCTTAGCATACTACAGAGGGGGAGATAGCAGCTCTGATGAATAAGTGAATAACTAATGTATGCAGTGTAAATTTTTTCAGCTGTTAGTTACAACGGGACATGCCTCCGCCCCCTCCCTCTCGTAGTTTGCTATGAGAAATCAAACTGTTCACGGAGATATGCATTCCTTGAGGGGGAGGAGGCATGTTCCGTTGTAACTAGCAGCTGAAAAACTAACAGTGCATATATTAGTTATTCACTAGTTCATCAGAGCTGCTATCTTCCAACGAACATGCCCCCTCCCCTTCTAGCCCTCTGTAGTATGCTAAGATAATTTACAACCATTCACGGAGGTGTGACTGCATTCCTGGAGCTGCGCTGCAGAAAATAGTGCAGATGTATTTATAATGCAAAAAAAGTGGCAGTGCTTTTATTATAATGTCTTCACAAACTGAATTTTTTTATGAGGCACATAAGATAAATATAATATATACAGCTAATGTAGCACTCGCACAGCTCCACAGTGAGCGAGTGTTCTGATAATCCTCCTCTAAACTGGGTAAATAAGAGTATGTGCATCACATGACTGCTGTGTCTGAGTAAAACGTGCGTTACAATATAGCTGCAAACATAGCATTGAGAGCAGTATCAGCAGTCTGACAACATTTTGAACAATACTGGGGGGTAAACTGCCCAGAGTGCATACACATCCTTGATTACTAGATATTAATTATATTTATGTTAGACAGCAGAAGAATTTGCAGCAGGTGTTTAGTGTCCCTTTAAAGGGGCAGTATACACCAGTTTTTATTTAACTAATAAGCACTACTATAAAAATCCAGTGTAAACATTTTAAACTTAGATCCCAATTTAAACACTGTTAATGAGATAAGCCTGGGACACCCACTGAAAGGGGCTGATAGCAGAACATCCCACCTCCCCTGCATATGAAAAGACCAATTAGACAAACAGCAGTCTGAAGTCAGTATACCTCAAACTATGGGGCTTGGTTAGGAGTCTGAAAATCAGCACAAAAACACACCCAGATAGGCTATATAAATTTACAAAACATTTTTGCAATGTAAACTCTAGTGTGCCACTTTAAATGTAAAATGGATTTGTTGTAATTTGCCTAGAAATCCTCATGTGGCAGCTTCTGAGCATGGGCAAGAATTTACACAATATATGTATATGCATTTTGGGATTGGCCGATAGCTGTCACATGATGCAGGGGGAGAAATATTGGAAAAACAATAAATTGCCAATTTGAAATTCAGACATTTTTGCATTGTCTTGTTTTACATTTTAGATTATGCAATTCACATTTCTCTTCTTGCCTATAAATGCATAGGCGTGACCTTAAAGGTACAGTACATGAAACCCAAAAGTCATCTCATGATTCAGATAGAGAATGCAATTTTAAACTTTCCAATTTACTACTATTTAATTTGCTTTCTTCTATTTGCTGAAGGGTTTATCTAGGCAAGTTCATGAGCAGCAGAGAACCTAGGTTGTAAGCCATTGATTGGTGGGCACGTGCGTGTAATATATTAATATATACACATACACACATGTGTTCAGTTAGAAACTAGTAGTGCATTGCTGCTCCTTTAACAAATGATACCAAGAGAATGGAACAGATTAAATAGAAGTAAATTAGAAAGTTGTTTAAAATTGAATTCTCTGAATCATGAAAGAAGTTTTGGGTTTCATGTACCTTTAAGGCAACCTAGTGCTGAGTATTAGGCTACCAAGATTACATGTTTTAGGTTATATAGTCTCCCCAATTGTGTTTAAATGGGCAGTCTACTCCAAATTAAACTCATGATTCAGACAGATAAAGTAAATTGGAAAATCGTTTAAAATTACATTATCACCAATTTTGCTTTGTTCTCTTGGCATTCTTAGAGCAAAGCTAAACCTAGGAGGTTCATATGCTAATTTCTAAGCCCCTGAAGGCCGCCTCTTCTCAGGACATTGACAGTTTCACCACTAGAGGGTGTTCGTGTGTCAGATAACACTGCTCACGCATGTGGAGTTCCAGTAAGCCAGCGCTGATTGGCTAAAATGGATGTCTGTCAAAAGAACTGAAAGGGGGCAGTTTGCAGAGGCTTAGATACAAGGTAATCAGAGGTAAAAAGTAATTATATAAGTTGGTTATGCAAAACTAGGGAATGGGTAATAAAGGGATTATCTATCTTAGATAAAATTCTAGTGTAGACTATCCCTTAATCAAAATGAAATATTAGCTGGAATGTAATTTAATTGTATAAGTATCTGAAATACTGAAGAAAGTTTGTCTCCATAAACTGAGTGCAACTATGTTGTATCCTAGGTTTGCTTACAAAGCCATTATATGGCTTTGTAAGCAAAAGTTAAAAATGCAGAGGGCATGGTTTGTTAAAGAAACATTAAACAGATGTACTAGCATTCAAATCTAACTGTGCTTAACTGTCTTAGAGGTACTGCCATAGTTTATTTTAAAAAAAGTTTCTCATAGCAAAGGCCATTTATGGTGAGTAAACTATAAATTAAAAAAACGAACAGCATAGCCAGGTAGTTTAGCCAATCAAAAATGAAATCCATGCAGTTTTCAATATTCATGCAGATCTGTGTTCTAAACAATCTTCAATTTGGGGTAAATATAAAGCCACACTTCAAAAATAGTAGCATCTAAAATTAAAGATTACATACATCTGTTGCTTGGTCCTGCTGCACAGGCTGTCTAGGTCCTCTTGGAAACCGTCGCCTGTAGAAGAAAGGAGGTGGCCGTCTGCGCTGTGGTCTCTGCTGGGGAGTGCCATCATCAGCTCTCTCGCCTTCGCTCACCTGTTCTGTTCCACCCGTTTCTCCTCCAGATTCCCCTGCAAGCTCCCCTCGTGGTCTGTAGAACCGCCTACGAAACCTACGTCTGTTGGGGGCAAATCTGCTTCCTTTTACTGGCACACCACCAGGGCCAGTCACATTAGCAGCCTCTGCACCCTAATAAAAAAAAAAAAAAAGTTGTTTAAACTCACATAAAAGCAATTTTCCAAAACAATTAAGCTGATCTCACCTTCTCCCCCTCTACAACATCAAATTCGACTGTCTCTCCATCTCCAACACTGCGCAAAAACTTTCTTGGATTGTTCCTCTTAATGGCAGTCTGTCACGGGATAGTTAATAGTTACTAAATTGTTGCAAACACCAGGAGCAACCAATTTTAAAACCTTGATATTGCTACATAAAATGTTACATTATTTATAGTTACATTTGCCCCTTTTTATGCCATTTAGCCCTGAAAACTTTAGTTGTATCTAATGCTCAAATAGAAATGCACCCTGTGGCCTTCTCAACGCTACTCTGCTAGAAAAAAAAAGCAAAAAACAAAACAAACAAACACTACACTAAATACATTCTATAAGCATAGTATTGAGGTTATTCCCCACCTCCCTGTTAGTCTCACTATATTCCAGCACTGATGTGTTTGCATATGTGCAGCCATTCTTCAGATACCTGCAGTGTAACATGTTCCAAAATTGCAGCAACCCATAAAGGGATGTGCATGAAATCTACTTATTTCATAATGCCTTTTTAGCTTATAAGCTCAAAATAATGTATTGAACGACCATTGGCTGATAATGTTATTCTATAGCAGCAAAACAGAAATGTCTAGCATAAAGTGCTTCCTGTCCCTTTAAAGATACAGGAAGAGCATTTCAAGCAAAGAGCCGCAATTTAAACTTTATGAAGTGTAAGCCATTTCATCACTATCGTTGAACATGACAGATTGATCGGCAATACCCATCTTATAGCGTCAACTAAAGTTTAATGACAGGCACTATTTTATCCTAATGAACTTTAGATATTTACAGTCACTTTTAATGCAAAAATTAAGACACTTAGACCATTAATCACCTGATGGACAAAGACATCTTCCTTTGTGTCATTCCTACAAAAAAATAAAATGCTTTGAGAAAAAAAAAAATAAAAAAAAAAAATCTGATAGTTTATATTTAAAATTTATTATAATCCAAAAAGGTTATTCATCCTGAAAAATTATTTGTTTTTAATCATAGCAAGATGCTGTATATTCATGCATGTCCTTTTTGTGGTAAATTAGTTAAATTAATCCATTTACAATGTCATGCTCTCCCAAAGGTTTCTATCAGATTTTAGACTATTTTCCTTTCTTGAAGATATCCCATTGGTTTTGTAGTACTCAAAACTAAATTTGAGTCTGCAGAAAAAAAAAAAAAAAACATGCCCCCTCACAGCAAAATGTTATAAAATTAAATGGACACTGAACCCAAATTTTTTCTATCGTGATCTAGATAGAGCATGCAATTTGAAGCAACGTTCCAATTTACTCATATTATCAAATTCTTTTCATTCTCTTGGTATCTTTATTTGAAATGCAAGAATGTAAGTTTAGATGCCAGCCCATTTTTGGTGAACGCACTGGTGTTCTTGCCGATTGGTGGGTAAATTCACCTACCAACAAACAAGTGCTTTCCATGGTTCTGAACCACAATAGCTTAGATGCCTTCTTTCAAATAAAGAAAGCAAGAGAAGAAAAATTAAGAGTAAATTAGAAAGTTGTTTAAAATTGCATGCTCTATCTGAATCACGAAAGAAAAAAATATAGGTTCAGTGTCCTTTAACATACAGAGTTGATAGAAACCTTAAAGGACAATCAAGAACTTTTGGGTTTCAGAAAAGCATACAATTTCCAGATTCACATCATTCTCTTGGAATCCTTTGTTTGAGAGCCATGCTCTACTAGGGCCTAGTTGAATACATTGGGTGAGACCGTGAAAAGCCTATGCAGGCTTTTCAACAATTGATAAGAAAACTAAGCAAATTAGATAAAAGAAAATTTAAAAAAAAATGTTATGTTTTCTGAATCATGAAAGTTTAATGTTGCCTTTACTGTCCCTTTAATGCTATTGCTCCCCTGCAAATCTATGTACACAGAAACCACCAATATTAAGTTTCAAGAATCTCACTGAAAGATTGTTTGGAGTGGAATAGATCTGCACAAGGACTTAAAGTGAAGGTAAACTTTGGTTAATGAAAGCCGTTTTTTAAAACTACTATTAAAAACAGGCGCACTTTCATTCATCAAAGTTTACAAAGCAGCCGTTTTGATTTAAAAAAAAAACAAAAAAAAAAACACTTTTCTTTTCACAGGCAGAGCAGCTTCCCCCTCCTGGATATCCTCTCTTCACACGTCAGCAATGACTAAACTGGCTTCCTCTAATCACAGCATGGCCTCAGGCAATGACCACCCTGGGGGGAAAGCTGTGATTGGAGGAAGCCGGATTAGTCAGTCATTGCTGACGTGTGAAGAGGTGAAGAGGGGATAGCTGCTCTGGCTGTGAAAACAACAAAGGAAAGTTTTTATCAAAAACGGCTGCTTTGTAAACTTTGATGAATGAAAGTGCCCCTGTTTTTAATAGTATTTTTAAAAAACGGGCTCTCATTCAGCAAAGTTTACCTTCACTTTAAGTGTTTTAGTTAAAGGGACACTAACCAGTTTTCTTTCATGACTCAGAGCATGCAATTAAGCAACTTTCTAATTTACTACATTATCAATTCTTGGTTCTCTTGCCATCTTTATTTAAAAAAGCAGGAATGTAAAGCTTAGGACCTGGCCCATTTTTGGTTCAGAACCTGGTTTACTCTGGCTTATTGGTGGTTTATCAGTAGCCACCAATAAAGCAAGGGATAGCCAGGGTGCTTAACCTAAAATGGGCTAGCTCCTTAGATTTACATTCCTGCTTTTTAAATAAAGATAGCAAGAGAACAAAGGCATGTATCAGGAGTAAATTAGAAAGTTGCATGCTCTATCAAAATCATAAAAAAAAAAAAAAAAAAAAAAAAATGGTGTTTAGTATCCCTTTAACTAAAACTATTTAAATTTTTATTCTCCCAATAAAGTACAGGTGAGAAGTTGACAAACGATTGCTTAATTAAACTGGAGATGGATCACCTACAAATAATTGCATTAACTTCAATGATCTATGCATATCTAATGATAAATAACCAAATCAGTAATGGTCTGAAATAACTGGGGGGGGATCTAACAAAAACAATGCTTTTTATAGATTTATAAAAGTCTTACTACCTAGCAATTTAAATTTGATTTAAACCAAATCCACCTAGATAGATTATAAATTTATACCACACTGCAAATTGTTCTAATGACATGGATAAAAATTGACAAACCTACCTTTATCAAGTGGTTCTGAAACAGCACATACTTACCGGTTGATAAAGCCATAACCATTCCTAACATTGAACCACTTCACAGTTCCTTGTACTTGAGTGGCTAAAAAAAGAAAGTGGATTTTAAACACTCAATTTATCAACTCCCCAGGTGACTCACATATTACTATAATGATTGTACGAACCTGGCTTCAGTTGTTACATACTGTGTTTACAATAGGGCTGGCCCGGGTTTTACTTTGCTACATTGAAAACAAGTGTGCACTTTTTAATCAGGAAGCAGCATGCTGCTACTCTAGCAACTCACATGATGGTGCAAAGGGCAATGATTTGGAAAGTCTCACCCCAGAAATATAACCTCTACAGTTTATAAGGTCATATTGGAACGACAACACCGGAGTAAATATGGAAACTTTAGTGCGTTTTAAAGAAAGGATGAGAGACTGGGGCATATACATGGATATAAGGTTAGGGAAACAGAACATTTCAAGGAAAAGGTACCCAGCAAACAAAGCTAGGAAAGAGGGTAAAAACTTAAACAGCGGTCTAATAAGGTTTAATTCACCATCACGAGGAACATTCAATAACACATACATCAGCTAATACACCACGCAACATAGTTTGCCTAGTAGCGTAGTACAAGCGACTCTTATGCTAATGAAGAAGCTCACCTAAGACTTTCTTGCCCGTTTGACTGCGGGTAACTTCAGGTTTCTGAGAGTCAATCACCGGCTCTGCTTCAGTTGCCGGTTCAGTTACTTGGGGTTCTATCTCTGTTTCGCTCATCCTCCTCGGGGTGACGGTTTTCGGTGTCTTACACTGTCCGGTTTTAACCCCTCCCCCCCACCTGTGACCGAGAGCCCGGCCTTGATGGTCACGCCTTCGTTATATACCTGGTGGAACACGCCCTAGTCGATTATCATTAGCGAAATCTGCTATCAGTCAGGTTGCACGTATTATAATTGGTCGAATATTTCTAAGCGCCCACTCCCTCTATATAACTATTTGCTGAAGTTATACTTGGCGGGAAGTATGAATGAAAAACGAATTAAACTGCCTCTCTCGAGGCAGTGGGCACGCGACAGCTTCGGGATGGATATAGTATGGTATTTCTAATGACGCAGATGATGCCTACTAATAGAAAGAAGACTGAATAGAAGATGGCACCCCTTTCCTGTACACTATATATTTTTTTCCAATCGCTTTAGTGCCTCTAATTCAATTTAATTGTCACCCCTCATTGACATAGTCTAGTTATTTTTATATCACTCATTACTAGGGTTGCCAGGTGTCCTCAACAAAAATACTGGACAGTCTGCTGGTAACCTGGTAGAATGGTAAGTGGGATCACAATGCCTCATCCAAAAGCTCTACATCAGCTGCATCTATTTAACCCACCATGTATAGTTTTCACAGTTCAGCAGTCATTATACCCCTTGGCTGCCAGTAACATACAAATCAATAATTTTACCTTTTTGGAAGCAATTTGAGCCCCTTAACTGCCCCTCACTTCTTTATGCTCCATATTTTTAATGTGTTAAGACATAGGATGCCTTTTATATTTATCTAACACACTGGGACCTAAAAAGGGATATTTAAAGGGCCACTAAACCCAAAATCTTTCTTTCATGATTCAGATAGAGAATATAAATTTAAACAACATTACAATTTACATCTATTATTTATTTTGCTTCCTTTTTTATATATCCTTAGTTGAAGAAAAAGCAAAGTACATGGTGAGCCAATCACACGAGGCTTCTATGTGCAGCAACCAATCAGCAGCTACTGAGCATATCTAGATATGCTTTTCAGCAAAGAATATCAAGAGAATAAAACAAATTAGATAATATAAGTAAATTAGAAAGATGTTTAAAATTGCATTCTCTTTCTAAATCATGAAAGAAAAAATGTGGGTGTCATGTCCCTTTAAGTGTCTAGTCTTTTGTGAACATTTTATTGGACAGCCTGCTAAAATACTGGACTGTCCTGTTGAATACTGAACACCTGGAAACCCTAGGGTTGGCACCTTTTGCTAAGCCGATTCCTAGACATGGCTTAAATGGGAATGTTGGGGGCGTGGCTTGTGGCATCACACAATCTGAATAAAATATATTTAAATTTTTGGTCTGCCATCGTAGCACCTAAATCCATCCAGTCAATGTACGTTCCCCACTATATAGTCATTGACCCTACACTCATCAAATTGCCTGTTTAATTTTAAACATTAGGACGTCGTGTTTTTTTATGTAAAATTTTATTTTTTGTACATACACACATAATGGCATTACATATTTGCAAACATATATCACCATTGAAAATTCAAGTATATAATAGCTATATAATTAATACAATTATTGCAATATTTATAGTTAAAGGGACACTAAACCCATTTTTTTTTCTTTCATGATTCAGATAGAACATGCCATTTTAAGAAACTTTCTAATTTACTCCTATTATCAATTTTTCTTCGTTCTCTTGCTATCTTTATTTAAAAAGCAGGAATGTGATGCATATGAGCAGGCCTATTTTTGGTTGAGAACCTTGGTTATGCTTGCTTATTGGTGGGTAAATGTAAGCAAGCGCTATCCATGGTGCTGAATCTAAAATGGGCTGGCTTCTAAGATTTACATTCCTGCTTTTAAAATAAAGATAGCAAGAGAACGAAGAAAAATTGATAATATGAGTAAATTAGAAAGTTGCTTAAAATTTCATGCTGTGTCTGAATTATGAAAGAAAAATGTGGGTTCAGTGTCCTTTTAAGTTAGAATAAATGCAAACCTGAAAACATAATTAAGCACAATACAAGTCATTAGCTCTAAAAGCAATAAATATTTTGATCAGATAAACAAGCAAAATGTAATGTTAGTTGTAAAGATGATTTTAGTGATGAGATATTTTTATAAATACCATATTTTCCGGAGTATAAGACGACTTTTTAACTCTTGAAAATCTTCTCAAAAGTCGAGGGTCATCTTATACGCTGGGTGTCGTTTTATAAGCCTTATTATTACAGAGTACAGGCTCCACTGAAACAGAGGCGGGCACTGGGCGGGTGCTGTCAGGTCCTATCTACCTTTTATTTTTGTTACTGGCCCTTTATTTGTGGTTGTCCCGTTGCCTTATTTAAGTTCCCTGTTACCAGCATTCCTCGCTGGATTAATTTTCCTCCTGCACTTGTGGGAGTGTTACCTATCGCCAATCCGGCTTCTCCATCCTCTCAGCTCCTCCTGCTGCAGCTGTCTTGCAGACTGAAGTGCTTGTCAGCACTTTGCTCCGTCTTCTCAGTGAGACGCCTTCTCTACCTGGCTACGTCATCAGCTGTGGCCGAACACGCTTCTCCTGTTACCGCTCTCAGGAAATTCTCCTCTACAGACGCGGCTGTCTCACGGACCTTGCAACTAATCCTGAATGTATGAATCAACATACGGTGAGCAGGTTGCTATTCATATATATTGCGCATATTTAAGAGCTGGTTATTGTATTACCTTGGGCTTACCAAACATTGCAGTCTAGTTACAACATTTGAACTATACATTTCATATTATGATACTAGTCAGTGTGATACACCCTTCCCTCATGATCCGGTTAATGATATCTATGCCTTGACATTAGGAGGTACTATCCTTACTGTGAATGTGTTACATCTAGTTGGTGTGCTTGCTGCATTCATTGAGGGGGTAAGGGGGTAGTCTTATACGGCGAGTATAGCACAAACCCTATATTTTTAACAGGAAAAGTAGGGGGTCGTCGTATACGCCCAGTCGTCTTATACACCGGAAAATACGGTATATTGATTTTGTTTTTATTTTATTTTTTTTTAACTTTCTTTTTATTGGTTTTCGAAAGATAAATTACAACATGAGTACAGACAGAAACCATAAATAAATCAATAGCCAATAATACACTTTTACCTTGTAGTTAACCATACAATATTATCTGTATATCTTTGAGATATTTTACTATTATCCTCATAGTATTATCATATGACTGTAAATAAGTTAGGGTTAAGTCCATTCGTGTCGACAGTTATATCTCCTCTTTTCTAACAATATTTGGTATACTATAACCCATAATCTTATGTATTCATTTTCAGAAGACAGATGATGAGAAAAAAAGAAAAAAACATAATTTATGTAAGAACTTACCTGATAAATTCATTTCTTTCATATTAGCAAGAGTCCATGAGCTAGTGACGTATGGGATATACATTCCTACCAGGAGGGGCAAAGTTTCCCAAACCTCAAAATGCCTATAAATACACCCCTCACCACACCCACAATTCAGTTTAACGAATAGCCAAGAAGTGGGGTGATAAAAAAGTGCGAAACATATAAAATAAGGAATTGGAATAATTGTGCTTTATACAAAATCATAACCACCACAAAAAAGGACGGGCCTCATGGACTCTTGCTAATATGAAAGAAATGAATTTATCAGGTAAGTTCTTACATAAATTATGTTTTCTTTCATGTAATTAGCAAGAGTCCATGAGCTAGTGACGTATGGGATAATGACTACCCAAGATGTGGATCTTTCCACACAAGAGTCACTAGAGAGGGAGGGACAAAATAAAGACAGCCAATTCCTGCTGAAAATAATCCACACCCAAAATAAAGTTTAATGAAAAAACATAAGCAGAAGATTCAAACTGAAACCGCTGCCTGAAGTACTTTTCTACCAAAAACTGCTTCAGAAGAAGAAAATACATCAAAATGGTAGAACTTAGTAAAAGTATGCAAAGAGGACCAAGTTGCTGCTTTGCAAATCTGATCAACCGAAGCTTCATTCCTAAACGCCCAGGAAGTAGAAACTGACCTAGTAGAATGAGCTGTAATTTTCTGAGGCGGAGTTTTACCCGACTCAACATAGGCAAGATGAATTAAAGATTTCAACCAAGATGCCAAAGAAATGGCAGAAGCTTTCTGGCCTTTTCTAGAACCGGAAAAGATAACAAATAGACTAGAAGTCTTTCGGAAAGATTTAGTAGCTTCAACATAATATTTCAAAGCTCTAACAACATCCAAAGAATGCAACGATTTCTCCTTACAATTCTTAGGATTAGGACATAATGAAGGAACCACAATTTCTCTACTAATGTTGTTGGAATTCACAACTTTAGGTAAAAATTCAAAAGAAGTTCGCAACACCGCCTTATCCTGATGAAAAATCAGAAAAGGAGACTCACAAGAAAGAGCAGATAATTCAGAAACTCTTCTGGCAGAAGAGATGGCCAAAAGGAACAAAGTAATTTAATGTCCAATGAATGCATAGGTTCAAATGGAGGAGCTTGAAGAGCCCCCAGAACCAAATTCAAACTCCAAGGAGGAGAAATTGACTTAATGACAGGCTTTATACGAACCAAAGCTTGTACAAAACAATGAATATCAGGAAGAATAGCAATCTTTCTGTGAAAAAGAACAGAAAGAGCAGAGATTTGTCCTTTCAAGGAACTTGCAGACAAACCCTTATCTAAACCATCCTGAAGAAACTGTAATATTCTCGGTATTCTAAAAGAATGCCAAGAAAAATGATGAGAAAGACACCAAGAAATATAAGTCTTCCAGACTCTATAATATATCTCTCTAGATACAGATTTACGAGCCTGTAACATAGTATTAATCACAGAGTCAGAGAAACCTCTGTGACCAAGAATCAAGCGTTCAATCTCCATACCTTTAAATTTAAGGATTTCAGATCCTGATGGAAAAAAGGACCTTGAGACAGAAGGTTTGGTCTTAACGGAAGAGTCCACGGTTGGCAAGAGGCCATCCGGACAAGATCCGCATACCAAAACCTGTGAGACCATGCCGGAGCTACCAGCAGAAAAAACGAGCATTCCTTCAGAATCTTGGAGATTACTCTTGGAAGAAGAACTAGAGGCGGAAAGATATAGGCAGGATGATACTTCCAAGGAAGTGATAATGCATCCACTGCCTCCGCCTGAGGATCCCGGGATCTGGACAGATACCTGGGAAGTTTCTTGTTTAGATGAGACGCCATCAGATCTATTTCTGGAAGTTCCCACATTTGAACAATCTGAAGAAATACCTCTGGGTGAAGAGACCATTCGCCCGGATGCAACGTTTGGCGACTGAGATAATCCGCTTCCCAATTGTCTATACCTGGGATATGAACCGCAGAGATTAGACAGGAGCTGGATTCCGCCCAAACCAAAATTCGAGATACTTCTTTCATAGCCAGAGGACTGTGAGTCCCTCCTTGATGATTGATGTATGCCACAGTTGTGACATTGTCTGTCTGAAAACAAATGAACGATTCTCTCTTCAGAAGAGGCCAAAACTGAAGAGCTCTGAAAATTGCACGGAGTTCTAAAATATTGATCGGTAATCTCACCTCCTGAGATTCCCAAACTCCTTGTGCCGTCAGAGATCCCCACACAGCTCCCCAACCTGTGAGACTTGCATCTGTTGAAATTACAGTCCAGGTCGGAAGCACAAAAGAAGCCCCCTGAATTAAACGATGGTGATCTGTCCACCACGTTAGAGAGTGTCGAACAATCGGTTTTAAAGATATTAATTGAGATATCTTTGTGTAATCCTTGCACCATTGATTCAGCATACAGAGCTGAAGAGGTCGCATGTGAAAACGAGCAAAGGCGATCGCGTCCGATGCAGCATTCATAAGACCTAGAATTTCCATGCATAAGGCTACCGAAGGGAATGATTGTGACTGAAGGTTTCGACAAGCTGTAATTAATTTTAGACGTCTCTTGTCTGTTAAAGACAGAGTCATGGACACTGAATCCATCTGGAAACCCAGAAAGGTTACCCTTGTCTGAGGAATCAATGAACTTTTTGGTAAATTGATCCTCCAACCATGATCTTGAAGAAACAACACAAGTCGATTCGTATGAGATTCTGCTAAATGTAAAGACTGAGCAAGTACCAAGATATCGTCCAAATAAGGAAATACCACAATACCCTGTTCTCTGATTACAGAAAGAAGGGCACCGAGAACCTTTGTAAAAATTCTTGGAGCTGTAGCTAGGCCAAACGGCAGAGCCACAAACTGGTAATGCTTGTCCAGAAAAGAGAAGCTCAGGAACTGATAATGATCTGGATGAATCGGAATATGCAGATATGCATCCTGTAAATCTATTGTGGACATATAATTCCCTTGCTGAACAAAAGGCAAGATAGTCCTTACAGTTACCATCTTGAACGTTGGTATCCTTACATAACGATTCAATATTTTTAGATCCAGAACTGGTCTGAAGGAATTCTCCTTCTTTGGTACAATGAAGAGATTTGAATAAAACCCCATCCCCTGTTCCGGAACTGGAACTGGCATAATTACTCCAGTCAACTCTAGATCTGAAACACAATTCAGAAATGCTTGAGCTTTTACTGGATTTACTGGGACACGGGAAAGAAAAAATCTCTTTGCAGGAGGTCTCATCTTGAAACCAATTCTGTACCCTTCTGAAACAATGTTCTGAATCCAAAGATTGTGAACAGAATTGATCCAAATTTCCTTGAAAAAACGTAACCTGCCCCCTACCAGCTGAGCTGGAATGAGGGCCGCACCTTCATGTGGACTTAGAAGCAGGCTTTGCCTTTCTAGCTGGCTTGGATTTATTCCAGACTGGAGATGGTTTCCAAACTGAAACTGCTCCTGAGGATGAAGGATCAGGCTTTTGTTCTTTGTTGAAACGAAAGGAACGAAAACGATTATTAGCCCTGTTTTTACCTTTAGATTTTTTATCCTGTGGTAAAAAAGTTCCTTTCCCACCAGTAACAGTTGAAATAATAGAATCCAACTGAGAACCAAATAATTTGTTACCCTGGAAAGAAATAGAAAGTAGAGTTGATTTAGAAGCCATATCAGCATTCCAAGTTTTAAGCCATAAAGCTCTTCTAGCTAAAATCGCTAGAGACATAAACCTGACATCAACTCTGATAATATCAAAAATGGCATCACAGATAAAATTATTAGCATGCTGAAGAAGAATAATAATATCATGAGAATCATGATGTGTTACTTGTTGCGCTAAAGTTTCCAACCAAAAAGTTGAAGCTGCAGCAACATCAGCCAAAGATATAGCAGGTCTAAGAAGATTACCTGAACACAGATAAGCTTTTCTTAGAAAGGATTCAATTTTCCTATCTAAAGGATCCTTAAATGAAGTACCATCTGACGTAGGAATAGTAGTACGTTTAGCAAGGGTAGAAATAGCCCCATCAACCTTAGGGATTTTGTCCCAAAATTCTAATCTGTCAGACGGCACAGGATATAATTGCTTGAAACGTTTAGAAGGAGTAAATGAATTACCCAATTTATCCCATTCTTTGGAAATTACTGCAGAAATAGCATTCCGGAACAGGAAAAACTTCTGGAATAACCACAGGAGCTTTAAATACCTTATCCAAACGTTTAGAATTAGTATCAAGAGGACCAGAATCCTCTATTTCTAAAGCAATTAGTACTTCTTTAAGTAAAGAACAAATAAATTCCATTTTAAATAAATATGAAGATTTATCAGCATCAACCTCTGAGACAGAATCCTCTGAACCAGAAGAGTCATCAGAATCAGAATGATGATGTTCATTTAAAAATTCATCTATAGGGAGAGAAGTTTTAAAAGATTTTTTATGTTTACTAGAAGGAGAAATAACAGACATAGCCTTCTTTATGGATTCAGAAACAAAATCTCTTATGTTATCAGGAACATTCTGCACCTTAGATGTTGAGGGAACTGCAACAGGCAATGGTACATTACTAAAGGAAATATTATCTGCTTTAACAAGTTTGTCATGACAATCAATACAAACAACAGCCGGAGGAATAGCTACCAAAAGTTTACAGCAGATACACTTAGCTTTGGTAGATCCAGCACTAGACAGCGATTTTCCTGTAGTATCTTCTGACTCAGATGCAACGTGAGACATCTTGCAATATGTAAGAGAAAAAACACAACATATAAAGCAAAATTGATCAAATTCCTTAAATGACAGTTTCAGGAATGGGAAAGAATGAATAGTTTAGTGTTTAGGAGCGCCTATTCAAAGGCTAAGTCTAATGAGGGTATAGATAAAAGTACGTCGTTATATATACCAGCACAAGGAGCCCAAGAGTGTAGAGGATATTTACAAGTTTAATGTAGTATTTAAATTAACAAATTTATTAAGGCAATAGCTTGGTGTCTATGGTTGCAAACAGATTTATATAAGCATAAAAGTATATGGATCCATATCACTTAATAAATAAACAATAATTAGAAACATTCACTGGTGTACTGTATCTGATAAAATCAATTTTACAGTCTGTGATAAAACTGGTTTGGGTGAAGTCAAAAAGATGTATCAATGATACAGTAAAATACAATAAAGTAAAATACAATAAAATACAAAAATAATGCAATAAAATACAAAAATAATGCAATAAAATACAGGAATGGTGTAAAAAAAAAAAAAAAAGGAGCAGATGGGGATAGGTCGTGTGACCTAGGATAAAAACATATATGTGAAGGATGTTTTCCTGATTTAATATGAGAAAAAATGTGAAAAAATGTGATAATCTTTTAGAAAAATAAAGTAAAGTAAAAATGTGATAATCTTTTAGAAAAATAAAGTGAAATGTTGTCTTTAGCCTGATGAAGGATGTGATAAAAATGTGTGTGAGTCCCCTCGTGAGAAGTCAAAAAGTGTCCAAAATTAAGTCAATAATCCGCAAAAGAGTCACTCATAAAAAACAAAATGTCAAAGAAATGAAATCCAAAAGAATTTAGTAGTGATATTGTGATGTCCAATAAAAATCAAAAATGCCACCTGTGTTTATGGATCAAACTGTGAATAGCTGAAAAAAATGGAAATCCAACTGACCAATTTCTTGAAAATATTGGATATATGAAACAATGAATAAAAAAAGGTTTATAAAAAAGGTTTATAAAAAATATAAGACGATCCAATCCCTGTGGAAAAAGAAAAATACAACATAGAGCAGTATCGTTTAAAATACGTTTGCACAAGTAGAAATAAAACTCACCATATATGCCAACGCGTTTCGGCCCACCAATAGGGCCTTTATCAAGACTGATATATGGTTGGTGAGAGTGCTTGCTTTATACTAGTTTGGTTTGTGACAAAATTCTCAATTGCGCCAAAAAACTTGCGCCAAAAATTCGCGCCAAAAGTTGGCCTTTGACCCGGAAGTGTAAGATAGACCGGATATGTGTAGCTCCGGTTTCGGATAAAAACATATATTATGATATTATGGCACATATATAAGTCCTTCATTTTAGACTCATTTTCGTAATGTCCCTTATAAGTAATGATTGGCAATTGGGGACTTGCTGGAGATATAGTAACTGTCTTGTGCCGGGTGTATGGTATTTTCTTTCTACCGGAAGTTAACTTAAACCGGAAATTGGTTTTGAGAGCAAAGTTTGACCGGAAGTGTAATACCGATAGTAACATTTGTTACGATATGGAGGCCCAGATTTATTATTCAATAATACCCTCCTTAAGGACTCATTGTGCTGGTAACCCCGAAACATTAATTCAGCGGTTCGTGACTTACTAGCCCCATAATTGGTACTCGATTCCTGAGAAAGTCGTTCTACCGGAAGTGTATACATACCGGAAGTTAACAGAAACCGGAAGTCGGTTTCTTACGTGGAAAGCAGAATTTGTCTAGAGGAGGCGGTAGACATGTGTCTGGGATTTGTGAATGAAAACATTGTGGGATCTTAAGTTTAGTATGGGAATCATTCACCTGTTTTGTTAGAATGACATAAAATAAGGAACATGAAATAAATAAAGATTTTTTGAGTGAAACTGTGATGTAGTCTCCAAATGTAAGATTCGTTTATAATCGCATATAAATTCTGACCTAGGTGTAAAACGAGATTGGAATATAGTCTTAGTTATGAGAATAACCTATAGTTGTGGTAACTTAATCACTTGTTATTTAAGAGTTATTAAATCCAGATAGTTAGACATAGAGGTCAAGTCGTGTTTAAAATTGACATGAGCGAGGTTAACAAGATATATATAAAAAATATAAATTATGAAATTGTCGGAAATATAGAAAGACATTTAAAAGATATAGGGTTGTCTTTTTGAAGTGTATTTTATAAAATCTTAAAAATATTAAGAAATGTTAAAAACGAAAGCTTGTAAAATATAATTTTTTGAAAAATTATTTTATCTTAAAAATTGTTAAAAATTGTTAAAAAATTGTTAAAAAATTGTTAAAAAATTGTGCATAGGGGAAGGTTTCGGGGCCCTAAATCAACCAACCGGCTATAGTCGCTTCAAGTTGGTGTTTATGTGTAGGTCTATAATTGTTATAGATGTTTGATATGTGGGATCCTTCATTTGAGATGTAATAGATGCGATAAGTCTTCTTTATTATTGAGACCTTTAGGATAGAGACAATCAAGTTCATAGATCCATCTTGATTCAGCTACAAGAAGTTTTCTTTCATAATCCCCGCCTTTCCAGTTAGGTCTTATTCGTTGAATCCCATAGTAGCTGAAATCTTTAAGGTTACTTTTATGATGGATGGTGAAGTGTTTGTACAGGGCGGTTTCGGTGTTGCCGTGTTCGACTTGTAGAATGTGCTCTCTAATCCTATCTTTTAATGGTCTTGTGGTTTGGCCCACATACTGTAGTGCACAGCTGCATTGTATTACGTATATTACGCCTTTACTTGAACATTTTATCATATCTTTGATTATATATTCCACCTTTGAGTTGTTGGATACGAATTTCTTAGATTTGATGCCTCTTTTGCATGCTTTGCAACTTATGCATGGGTAGAAGCCCCTGATTGTCTTGCCAAAGACATCTTGTGTTCCTGTTGATCTGGAGCGTGGGACACTAGGTGATAGAATGTTTCTTAGATTGTCTGATTTCCTATAGATGAATTTCGGTTTATCTGCTAGTATTTCCCCTATGGTATCATCGTTTTTCAGTAGAGGCCAATGTTTTTTAATTATTCCCTCTATCAAATGTCTGTTTTCGCAATATTGTGTGATGAATGCTACATCGATAGTATTTCTGTCATCCGTTATTGTCTTCAGTTTGTCTTTATATTTCAGGAGTTCGTTCCGATCTTTCTTCCTTACTTCTTCAATCTCTTTATCTATCGCATCTTCTTCATATCCTCGTTCTATGAAGCGAGCTTTAATGGTCTTGGCTTGTGTTTCCCATAGGTCAGGATCTGAGCAGTTTTTTCTCAGTCTAAGTAGCTGTCCCTTGGGAATATTTCTTTTCCACCTAGAGTGGTGACAGCTGTTGATGTGTATATATTGACTGCAATCCACTGGTTTGAAGTATGTTGATGTTTTGATAGTGTTGTTTTGAATTGTGATCCTAAGGTCTAGAAAAGTGATCTCTGAACTGCTTATTTCATAGGTGAATCTTAAGTTATGTATATTATTGTTCATAACTGTGATGGTGTGTTCCAGGTCATCTCTTGTACCTTTCCATACCATGATGATGTCATCTATATAGCGATGGTATAGTACCAGGTCCGTGCCAGCTGGGCAAGAGTCCCAAAATATGGTCTCCCATTTTCCCATATAGAGGTTAGCATAGCTAGGCGCGAACCTGGTCCCCATGGCAGTGCCACACAGTTGTTTGTAGAAGTTTCCATTGTGGTTAAAATAGTTATGAGTGAGAATGTAAGAAATCCCTTCCAGGATAAATGTTTTCTGGTTGTCTGGTACTGTTGGATCCTTGTCCAGAAAATATCGTACCGCCTCTACACCACCTTCATGTGGTATACTGGTGTAGAGTGAGGCTACATCACAGGTCACTAGTAAATAGCCTTCTTCCCAGCTAATGTTGTTCAGGATGTTGAGTATTTGTGTAGAGTCCCGTATGTAAGAGGGTAATTTTATAACATACTTTTGTAGGTTTTTATCTAGGTACTCGGATAGATTGCTAGAGAGAGAGCCAATCCCAGATATAATAGGTCTTCCTGGTGGTTGTTGAAGTGACTTATGTATCTTTGGTAGAAAATAGAACACTGGTGTAATAGGATGTTTGATTCCTATGTATCGAAACTCTTTGTCGTTCAATATGTTGTTCTCGTGTGCTTCTGCCAAGATGTCGTCAATTTCTTCTTTGAATTGAATCACTGGGTTGGTGTTGAGTTTTTCGTATGTGTTCTGGTCGGACAGAATTCTCATACATTCCGCTTCGTAGTCGACTTTGTTAAGTACTACGATGCCTCCTCCCTTGTCCGCAGGTTTGATTACAAGATCTCTGTTTTTCTCTAGATTTCTGATGGTTTGAATTTGATTCCTTGAAAGGTTCTGTTTATGTCTGTGAAGTTTGGTATTGTTGATGTTTCTCAGTTCGTTGCAGACTATAGTTTCAAATGAATCGATAGCACTTCCTTTGCTTGCTGTAGGATAGAAGGTAGATCTGGGCTTAAGATCCGTATGTTGGTATTCGTCAGTCACAGACTGTGTATTGGTAGTAGGGATTCTTTGTTGGTATTCCAGTGGGGATCTCAAAAAATGTCTTTTCAATGTCAGTTTCCTGATGAATTCTTTGATGTTGACAAAAGTGTCAAATTTGTTGAGCCCTTTAGAGGGTGCAAAAGAAAGTCCATAGTTTAAGATGGATTTTTCTTGTTCCGTTAGAGAGGTAGAGCTAAGGTTGTAGATACCTTTGGTAGTGGTGCTAGAGTTCAATGTTCCGGTGTCTTCTTTCATGTTCTTCCTATTCATTCTCTTCCCTCCTCTCTTCCCTCTATGGTTTTTCTTTTTTCGTTTGGGATTTGAGGGTCGTCTGAGTCCGACATCTTCCTCTTCGTGGTCGTTCTCTCCAGCTCTTTGGTGGTCTTCTGGTGTGGTTCTAAAAAATGATGATTTCTAGAGGATGAGGCCAGCGGACTATCGACTGGATCTTTGTTGTTCCCTTGTATATGCTCCACCCGTGGGGTTCTCCATTTTCTGTCATCCCAGTGGGGTGTCATATTTGGTGTTTGAGGTGTATGTCTCTGATTATAAGAGTCCTGGTGAAAGGAATGACGGTTTCCGTAGTTGAACCTGTCACCTTGTTCTCCGTTTTGTATATGTTGATGATGTCTGTATCCATATTGTGGTCTTCCATAGTTATTCCATCTTGGCGATTGGTTATACCCTTGATTCCATCTTGGGGAATGGTTGTAGCCAAATTGGGCTTTGTGTCTTTGGTTCCCTCCTAAAGGTGGCAAATAGTTTCTTTGATAGATAGGTTCTTCGGAATGGTGTGGAAAGAAGATTCTCTGAGTTTTCCTTTCAAATCTGGGGGGATAGTATTCTCTATCTTGTTGTCCCATCTTGCGTGTTTGGTTGTTATACCTGTCATCCTCCCAGTTTTCCCTCATTCCATTATGACGATGGGAATTCCAATGGTTGTTATGTCGTGGTCGTTGTCCATTCCAGTTGTAATTGTTTCTATCTGAATGCCAATATTGATTGTTATGTGGAGGTCCAGTTTCATGGTTATCATAAGCGTTCCTTTGTTTGTTGTGTTCATAATATTGGTTCTCCCCTTTGTATATGTGTGATTTGGGTTTGTCCTTTCTGTATGTGACTGTTGTCCATCCTCCTTCGTTTTCTTTGTTTGGATCGTTGCTGGAACTAGTGGATGGTTGAGTTTCCATATTTCCTTCACTGTTGGTGTTATTCTCATCTTTGTCCGAATTCTTTAGAAGATTGAGTTCTCTATTTAGTTTCTTGCTTTTCTTAAGTGTGATATCGTCCCTAATTTTAGTGATTTTCCTATCAAGATTATCTTTTCTGTCTAGGATATCTTGAGTTTCAATGACTAGACCCTCTGGTCCAGCTAAATCAGCTTCATTATTTTTGATGTCTATGTCGACTTGTAATAATATGGCTTCTCTGTGCTCAATTATAGTTTGCATAAGTGTCCTAGAGGCTGTTATTAGTGTGTCTGCCCATTTTTTATTAAAATCTGGATTGTCAGTTTGGAAGGCACAATCTTTTCTAACAATTAGCCCCTTTGGGATAATGTTGAGATCTAAGCATTTTCTCAGAAAGCTAATCTCTGCTTTGTATTTAACTTCTTGAATGAGAAGTTTCTCCAAATTTCTAAAGATGGAGTTAAAATCGACTTTGTCTGAACCATCTGGATTTACAGAGGATATGTTAATATCTAATGTTATGTCCTTTCTCATGAAGTGTGTTATATTGAACATATTTGTTATTGGTATAGTTTTAAGAACAAGAAAGCTGCCGAGGGAAATTCTAGAGTGAACTGGATACTATGGTGGTGTATGGTCTTTCCGACGGCGCTAACTTACAAGACTTTAGCTCCTATAACGAGAGGGTCTCTAGATACCCAAGAGGGAGTTAGACAGAATAGTTTAGTGTTTAGGAGCGCCTATTCAAAGGCTAAGTCTAATGAGGGTATAGATAAAAGTACGTCGTTATATATACCAGCACAAGGAGCCCAAGAGTGTAGAGGATATTTACAAGTTTAATGTAGTATTTAAATTAACAAATTTATTAAGGCAATAGCTTGGTGTCTATGGTTGCAAACAGATTTATATAAGCATAAAAGTATATGGATCCATATCACTTAATAAATAAACAATAATTAGAAACATTCACTGGTGTACTGTATCTGATAAAATCAATTTTACAGTCTGTGATAAAACTGGTTTGGGTGAAGTCAAAAAGATGTATCAATGATACAGTAAAATACAGTAAAAGATGTACAACTGATACAGTAAAATACAATAAAGTAAAATACAATAAAATACAAAAATAATGCAATAAAATACAAAAATAATGCAATAAAATACAGGAATGGTGTAAAAAAAAAAAAAAAGGAGCAGATGGGGATAGGTCGTGTGACCTAGGATAAAAACATATATGTGAAGGATGTTTTCCTGATTTAATATGAGAAAAAATGTGAAAAAATGTGATAATCTTTTAGAAAAATAAAGTAAAGTAAAAATGTGATAATCTTTTAGAAAAATAAAGTGAAATGTTGTCTTTAGCCTGATGAAGGATGTGATAAAAATGTGTGTGAGTCCCCTCGTGAGAAGTCAAAAAGTGTCCAAAATTAAGTCAATAATCCGCAAAAGAGTCACTCATAAAAAACAAAATGTCAAAGAAATGAAATCCAAAAGAATTTAGTAGTGATATTGTGATGTCCAATAAAAATCAAAAATGCCACCTGTGTTTATGGATCAAACTGTGAATAGCTGAAAAAAATGGAAATCCAACTGACCAATTTCTTGAAAATATTGGATATATGAAACAATGAATAAAAAAAGGTTTATAAAAAAGGTTTATAAAAAATATAAGACGATCCAATCCCTGTGGAAAAAGAAAAATACAACATAGAGCAGTATCGTTTAAAATACGTTTGCACAAGTAGAAATAAAACTCACCATATATGCCAACGCGTTTCGGCCCACCAATAGGGCCTTTATCAAGACTGATATATGGTTGGTGAGAGTGCTTGCTTTATACTAGTTTGGTTTGTGACAAAATTCTCAATTGCGCCAAAAAACTTGCGCCAAAAATTCGCGCCAAAAGTTGGCCTTTGACCCGGAAGTGTAAGATAGACCGGATATGTGTAGCTCCGGTTTCGGATAAAAACATATATTATGATATTATGGCACATATATAAGTCCTTCATTTTAGACTCATTTTCGTAATGTCCCTTATAAGTAATGATTGGCAATTGGGGACTTGCTGGAGATATAGTAACTGTCTTGTGCCGGGTGTATGGTATTTTCTTTCTACCGGAAGTTAACTTAAACCGGAAATTGGTTTTGAGAGCAAAGTTTGACCGGAAGTGTAATACCGATAGTAACATTTGTTACGATATGGAGGCCCAGATTTATTATTCAATAATACCCTCCTTAAGGACTCATTGTGCTGGTAACCCCGAAACATTAATTCAGCGGTTCGTGACTTACTAGCCCCATAATTGGTACTCGATTCCTGAGAAAGTCGTTCTACCGGAAGTGTATACATACCGGAAGTTAACAGAAACCGGAAGTCGGTTTCTTACGTGGAAAGCAGAATTTGTCTAGAGGAGGCGGTAGACATGTGTCTGGGATTTGTGAATGAAAACATTGTGGGATCTTAAGTTTAGTATGGGAATCATTCACCTGTTTTGTTAGAATGACATAAAATAAGGAACATGAAATAAATAAAGATTTTTTGAGTGAAACTGTGATGTAGTCTCCAAATGTAAGATTCGTTTATAATCGCATATAAATTCTGACCTAGGTGTAAAACGAGATTGGAATATAGTCTTAGTTATGAGAATAACCTATAGTTGTGGTAACTTAATCACTTGTTATTTAAGAGTTATTAAATCCAGATAGTTAGACATAGAGGTCAAGTCGTGTTTAAAATTGACATGAGCGAGGTTAACAAGATATATATAAAAAATATAAATTATGAAATTGTCGGAAATATAGAAAGACATTTAAAAGATATAGGGTTGTCTTTTTGAAGTGTATTTTATAAAATCTTAAAAATATTAAGAAATGTTAAAAACGAAAGCTTGTAAAATATAATTTTTTGAAAAATTATTTTATCTTAAAAATTGTTAAAAATTGTTAAAAAATTGTTAAAAAATTGTTAAAAAATTGTGCATAGGGGAAGGTTTCGGGGCCCTAAATCAACCAACCGGCTATAGTCGCTTCAAGTTGGTGTTTATGTGTAGGTCTATAATTGTTATAGATGTTTGATATGTGGGATCCTTCATTTGAGATGTAATAGATGCGATAAGTCTTCTTTATTATTGAGACCTTTAGGATAGAGACAATCAAGTTCATAGATCCATCTTGATTCAGCTACAAGAAGTTTTCTTTCATAATCCCCGCCTCTCCAGTTAGGTCTTATTCGTTGAATCCCATAGTAGCTGAAATCTTTAAGGTTACTTTTATGATGGATGGTGAAGTGTTTGTACAGGGCGGTTTCGGTGTTGCCGTGTTCGACTTGTAGAATGTGCTCTCTAATCCTATCTTTTAATGGTCTTGTGGTTTGGCCCACATACTGTAGTGCACAGCTGCATTGTATTACGTATATTACGCCTTTACTTGAACATTTTATCATATCTTTGATTATATATTCCACCTTTGAGTTGTTGGATACGAATTTCTTAGATTTGATGCCTCTTTTGCATGCTTTGCAACTTATGCATGGGTAGAAGCCCCTGATTGTCTTGCCAAAGACATCTTGTGTTCCTGTTGATCTGGAGCGTGGGACACTAGGTGATAGAATGTTTCTTAGATTGTCTGATTTCCTATAGATGAATTTCGGTTTATCTGCTAGTATTTCCCCTATGGTATCATCGTTTTTCAGTAGAGGCCAATGTTTTTTAATTATTCCCTCTATCAAATGTCTGTTTTCGCAATATTGTGTGATGAATGCTACATCGATAGTATTTCTGTCATCCGTTATTGTCTTCAGTTTGTCTTTATATTTCAGGAGTTCGTTCCGATCTTTCTTCCTTACTTCTTCAATCTCTTTATCTATCGCATCTTCTTCATATCCTCGTTCTATGAAGCGAGCTTTAATGGTCTTGGCTTGTGTTTCCCATAGGTCAGGATCTGAGCAGTTTTTTCTCAGTCTAAGTAGCTGTCCCTTGGGAATATTTCTTTTCCACCTAGAGTGGTGACAGCTGTTGATGTGTA
Organism: Bombina bombina; assembly: GCF_027579735.1. NCBI lineage: Eukaryota > Metazoa > Chordata > Amphibia > Anura > Bombinatoridae > Bombina > Bombina bombina. Next base: position 890,073,766 of record NC_069504.1, read on the forward strand.
TATATTGACTGCAATCCACTGGTTTGAAGTATGTTGATGTTTTGATAGTGTTGTTTTGAATTGTGATCCTAAGGTCTAGAAAAGTGATCTCTGAACTGCTTATTTCATAGGTGAATCTTAAGTTATGTATATTATTGTTCATAACTGTGATGGTGTGTTCCAGGTCATCTCTTGTACCTTTCCATACCATGATGATGTCATCTATATAGCGATGGTATAGTACCAGGTCCGCGCCAGCTGGGCAAGAGTCCCAAAATATGGTCTCCCATTTTCCCATATAGAGGTTAGCATAGCTAGGCGCGAACCTGGTCCCCATGGCAGTGCCACACAGTTGTTTGTAGAAGTTTCCATTGTGGTTAAAATAGTTATGAGTGAGAATGTAAGAAATCCCTTCCAGGATAAATGTTTTCTGGTTGTCTGGTACTGTTGGATCCTTGTCCAGAAAATATCGTACCGCCTCTACACCACCTTCATGTGGTATACTGGTGTAGAGTGAGGCTACATCACAGGTCACTAGTAAATAGCCTTCTTCCCAGCTAATGTTGTTCAGGATGTTGAGTATTTGTGTAGAGTCCCGTATGTAAGAGGGTAATTTTATAACATACTTTTGTAGGTTTTTATCTAGGTACTCGGATAGATTGCTAGAGAGAGAGCCAATCCCAGATATAATAGGTCTTCCTGGTGGTTGTTGAAGTGACTTATGTATCTTTGGTAGAAAATAGAACACTGGTGTAATAGGATGTTTGATTCCTATGTATCGAAACTCTTTGTCGTTCAATATGTTGTTCTCGTGTGCTTCTGCCAAGATGTCGTCAATTTCTTCTTTGAATTGAATCACTGGGTTGGTGTTGAGTTTTTCGTATGTGTTCTGGTCGGACAGAATTCTCATACATTCCGCTTCGTAGTCGACTTTGTTAAGTACTACGATGCCTCCTCCCTTGTCCGCAGGTTTGATTACAAGATCTCTGTTTTTCTCTAGATTTCTGATGGTTTGAATTTGATTCCTTGAAAGGTTCTGTTTATGTCTGTGAAGTTTGGTATTGTTGATGTTTCTCAGTTCGTTGCAGACTATAGTTTCAAATGAATCGATAGCACTTCCTTTGCTTGCTGTAGGATAGAAGGTAGATCTGGGCTTAAGATCCGTATGTTGGTATTCGTCAGTCACAGACTGTGTATTGGTAGTAGGGATTCTTTGTTGGTATTCCAGTGGGGATCTCAAAAAATGTCTTTTCAATGTCAGTTTCCTGATGAATGGGAAAGAATGCCAAAGAACAAGCTTCTAGCAACCAGAAGCAATAAAAAATGAGACTTAAATAATGTGGAGATAAAAGCGACGCCCATATTTTTTAGCGCCAAATCAGACGCTCACATTATTTGGCGCCTAAATGCTTTTGGCGCCAAAATGACGCCACATCCGGAACGCCGACATCTTTGGCGCAAAATAACGTCAAAAAAATGACGCAACTTCCGGCGACACGTATGACGCCGGAAACGGAAAAGAATTTTTGCGCCAAAAAAGTCCGCGCCAAGAATGACGCAATAAAATGAAGCATTTTCAGCCCCCGCGAGCCTAACAGCCCACAGGGAAAAAAAGAGTCAAATTTTTTGAAGGTAAGAAAAAAATGATTAATTCAAATGCATTATCCCAAATATGAAACTGACTGTCTGAAAAATAAGGAAAGTTGAACATTCTGAGTCAAGGCAAATAAATGTTTGAATACATATATTTAGAACTTTATAAACAAAGTGCCCAACCATAGCTTAGAGTGTCACAGAAAATAAGATTTACTTACCCCAGGACACTCATCTACATGTTTGTAGAAAGCCAAACCAGTACTGAAACGAGAATCAGCAGAGGTAATGGTATATATAAGAGTATATCGTCGATCTGAAAAGGGAGGTAAGAGATGAATCTCTACGACCGATAACAGAGAACCTATGAAATAGACCCCGTAGAAGGAGATCACTGCATTCAAATAGGCAATACTCTCTTCACATCCCTCTGACATTCACTGCACGCTGAGAGGAAAACCGGGCTCCAACTTGCTGCGGAGCGCATATCAACGTAGAATCTAGCACAAACTTACTTCACCACCTCCATCGGAGGCAAAGTTTGTAAAACTGAATTGTGGGTGTGGTGAGGGGTGTATTTATAGGCATTTTGAGGTTTGGGAAACTTTGCCCCTCCTGGTAAGAATGTATATCCCATACGTCACTAGCTCATGGACTCTTGCTAATTACATGAAAGAAAAAGAGTACATAGAATGAACAACATTAATAACAACAAGTACTGTTATATCTTTACATTTGCCAGACAATGTTGGCTATTATCTTAACAACCTGCCTTCTATAACTCTGTGCCTCATCTTTCTGGCTTTCCCTTAGCTTCCTATATTCTTATCCTAGCATATCTTACAAAGCTAGATATTACAATTCCATCATAATATTATATTAAGTCTAGAAAGTATAAATGAGTCGTGTCTAAAGGACGTTTTATCACCCCTTGTATATCAACACTGAATACTTTATCATAGATTGTTTTGGGTCCCCCGCTCCTCTCCCTTAGGATTAATGTTCAGCCAGTAGTTAGGCAGGGATCCATCTACTATTAAAGTCATAAAAGGTAATGCATTAATTAGTGGTGAGATGAACTGTATTTGAAGAGGAAGTGGCCATGATAGAATGACTGTTTTCCATTTAGCAAATAAGCATCTAAATTGTTTATCTGAAGTGGGTTTCAGGTCTTGTAATTCGATCAGCATTTGTTGTTCATAGAGTTAGAGAATTCCAATATTCCAGGGGCATCAGGGGACCTCCATCTCTTAAAAATTAATAAACGTGCCGTGAGAATTGCTATATTTATCAGACACTGTTGTCCTGATTCTGTTTCTGTTCTATTCTGCCCTAAGAAAAAGATATGCTGTAGTGTCAACTGGAGTTTTATACTTAAAAATTTATTTAACCAAACATTTATTTTACCCCAGTATTGGTTAATTTTTGGACATGACCATAAGCAGTGTAGTAGATCGGCTTTCTCCTTATTACATTTAAGGCAATTACCCGATTTTTCCCCTTTTATCCATTTACTCATTCTGTATGGAGTCAGGTAGTAGTTATTAATTATTTTTGATTGGGTTTCTCCCCAACTGATAAATGAGGAGGCTTTTTTCAGCCTGTTCTATGCTGTTTTGTATTTCTGTCTCTTGAATTGTTGGGAAATATTGAATTCAATTATCCTTAAGTTTATTTATATGTTTTAGTCCTATTTTAGTTAATAATATTTTATACCAATATGAAATTGATCATTTACCTGCTTTATACAGTTTGATCCCTGAGTCTATTTCTGGTTTAGTCCAGTCAGAGTCCTCTGGGGATAATATTTGATTGAAGTAGTTCCGTATTTGGAGGTATGCATAAAAATCTCTCAATTGAAAGCTATATAAGTGTGACAAGTCCTGAAATGAATATAATATTTGTGATCCCTCTTTTTTTAGCTGAACCATATATATCAGACCATTATCTCTCCATTTTCTGAATACCTCATTTTCTATACCTGGACTGAAATCCAGGGTACCTATAATTGGCAGATATTTAGATATCTGAAAGGAATATACCATTATCTTCTGATATTTCTGCCACGCTTTTATTATATTCGCGAAGGTACTCATCTGAGTAATATTGCTTGGTAGCTTATTATAAGGATGATGTAAAATGGATTTCAAATTAAAGGGTTTTAATAGTTCTGACTCTAATCCGTAGTAAGTTACATAATTAGCTTCTGTTATCCAATTCACTCCAAACTTGCTTAGTGTTACCCAGTTATACAGTTCTATGTTAGGAAGTGAGAGTCCCCCGTATTTTTTAAGTTGTATAAGCTTCTCAATTGATAAGCCATGTCTTTTTTTGCCCCATATAAATTTTGCACATAAGCTGTTATATCTACTTATGTCCTTATTTATAATAAATAAGGGTAGGTTTTGTAGTAGGAAGAGCAACCGTGGGAAAAAAAAGTTTTTAGAATCATTATTTTTGCCGAGAGTGAAAGATAGATATTGATTTTGTTTTTAACTAGTAAAATAAAATCACATGCCAGATCAGACTGAGCCACATTAACCTTGCCCATACACAGACACACCTCCTTGTCATTGTTCCCATGCATATAAATATTCAGGGATGAAAGCCCAGGGAAAGAGTGGGATAGACAGCTTAGGCTGATGTTATGACAGTCACACACTGCCCTAAGGAGACAAAAGGCACTATGCACACATGTAGAGCAGCAGACACACATACACATTGCAACAAGGAAAAACAAAATCATTTCTGACTAATACTCTTTCCGGCAGCCTATGTATCCCAGCTCCTGCCCACTCCTTCCTCCCACCCCCTGGTTATGTAACACCTTCCCCCTGCCAGACCAGCAGTAAAAGTTCTCAATCAGTAAAGTAATTTATTTTAATATAAAATAAATTACTCTGCTGCACTGATATTTTATTAGGGACATGGGAGGTTAGCGCCGGGACAAAGGACATAACACTTTATTCCGGGGCTGCCCCAATCATACCGGCAACCCTACTTGCACCACTATATCTTTCTAAGGTGGTGATAATCCACGAAAATCCTTACTTGGAGGAATTCATTTCCTGGCCACCAGGAGGAGGCAAAGATAACCCAAAACAAAGCTTTAAGTATCTCCTATTTACTTCTCTCTCCCAGTAGTTCTTTGCCTCGTCAAGGAGGGTCAAGGATAAAGTTGTTCTGAATTTTATTGAATATTTACAGGGATTTCAACCCCAAAATTCCTTCAATGGATAGTTCCTGGAAGAGAGGGACATAGGATAAAACTGTCTGTACAATGTAAATCTCCTCTCTGGTGTTGTGGTCAAAAGCCTGCCATGGGTGTCGCTGGGAAGGTCCTTAGCCTCCTGTTTGGCCATGAAGAAGTACTCCCTAAGTAAATCCTCAGCTGTTTATTTTTTCTTAATATCCTTGGTTTTTCCCTTGACTATTAGGAGATTGAAAATTTAGTTCCTAATCAGATTTCTTTTCTTCTGAATCGGTGATGGCGTCTGCTTCGGGTTTGTAAGCCTGCTGCTAGAAGGGTATTTTATGGGGCATGTCGTTTAGTGTTAGATATAATGATTTTTTTATTTTGGATAATGGAGTTTATTATTTTTTGTAACTTAGCTTTTTTTTAATTTTTGGTAACTTAGTGGGCTTAGTTTAGAGGGGTTAGATTTTAGGATTTTTTTTTCATTTAATTTTTTTAATTAGATTTTTGAAAAATATTTTTAACTTAGGGGCTTTAGTTTAGAGGGGGTTAAGGTTTTTGGTTAGTTTGTGTTTGTGATTTATGGCGGCATAGGGGGTTAATAGTTAGGACTTGTGGTGGGTTTATGGTGGCATAGGGGGTTAATAGTTAGGACTTGCAGTGGGTTTATGGTGGCATAGAGGGTTAATAGTTACTAATTATGGTGGGTTTATGGAGACATAGGGGGTTATTAGATAGTACTTGCAGTGGGTAGGTGGCAGCATGGGGGTTAATAGTACTTGCTGTGGTATGTTGTGGCATATTGGGTTAATATATAGTACTTGTAGTAGGTATGTGGTGGCATAGGAGGTTAATAGATAGTATTTGCGGTTTGTTATATGGCGGCATAGGGGAGTAATAGATAGTACTTGGGGTGGGTATGTGGTGACATAGGGCTTAATAGTTCGATAGTAGCGGTGGGTATGTGGCGGTTTAAAGGTTAATAGTTAGCGAACTGTGGTGGGTATGTGGTGGTTTAGATGTTTATTAGTTTAGTGTTAGTTTGCGATCCTAGATTACTTTGGTATAGGGGTATTAGGATTAGCGGTTAGGCAGACAGCAGTAATATTCTAGGGATTCTTTACTATACATTGCCAATATGGTTCAGCACCCTGGATAGCACTTGCTGATTGGTGGCTACATTTAGCCACCAATCAGCAAGTGCTACCCAAGTGCTGAACCAAAATGGTCCGGCTCTTAAGCTTATATTTCTGCTTTTTAGCAAGAGAATAAAGAAAAAAATATAATAGTAGTAAATTAGAAAGTTGTTTAAAATTGCATACTCTATCTGAATTATGAAAGAAAAAAAATTGCGTTTATTAACCTTTAACTACAAATAGGGGGATTAAGATGGAAAAGTATGAAAAGCTTCAGTGAATAATCTGCCTCACTGCGTGCCATGTACATTTGGAGTCAGCAGACCATGGAATATCCTTAGGTCAGGTTGAAAATGCCATTCTTTAAAAACAAAAAAGTAATTTCCTGTTGTGTGCCGGAAAGGGAAGTGTTGGAGATAGACTTGAACCCATCTGGTGTTTGAGGGACCGACTAGTACTAATTACATGAGACCCTTTTAAAGTCCATATGGCAGGCATAATTAAAAACAGAACAGCGGAACTAGTTTCAAAGCAAAGTAAAACATTTATTAATATAACACGTGAATTAATTCCACTTACTAGATAAAAACAATATTTAGCTCATCAACAGCTGTAACAAACGGCCATCACACATGGTTCCAAGCTGTGGGGGTTGCTGAAAACATTCCTATATAGATCTATTTGAAAACAACAGTCAGCGCTTTATCCGCCTTACAGCTTTCACTGTGGACATGTCATGTTCCCCCGTACCGTTGCCCTATGCGTTTTGTCCGTCCTTAGTGCAGACTTTTTCAAGGGTTTGTATCTGTGTTCAAAATGATTATCCGGGGTCTCCCTTTATATGACAAACCACGCCCCTTTCTTACTACGTAGGTACACTCAAGCTTGCCTACGTCTATTGCTCCTCCCTCATCAACTTTGCTGGTGAGCGTTAGCATTTTATTTTATACCTACTTCTCCCATAACATTTCCACTGCTGTCCGTATATCCTACTACCAGTAATTCTAATTAAAGAGCCTCATATATTGGGGCCAAAAACTCATTCATAAGTGTGATTCGCCTGTTCATGGCAAACATGCATAATTATATATGGCAAGAAACATACAAAAAATACAAACACAAGTACTTACAGATCCTATTGATATTATAACATAATTGCACATAACGTTAGTATACTCTGCAACAAATATGTTAGCTAAATGTGCATATTATTCTCACATATAAATGAATATTAGAATATTACAACAGCAAATCACAGTATCTAGATACACCTGATTCTCTAAAATGCTCATACAGTATCTTGTTGTGCAGCAAAAGTTTATCTATTTTGAAACAACTTAGTGTCTTATAGATGGAAGAACCTTTCGTGTGTACCAATAGATGTTTACAACTAGATGCTAAATCATAAATGCATATAAATCAAGATATATATAGAGACCCCTAGGGGCCAAGCCAACATGTCTAATTTCTGTACCCATCTGGTCACACTTTTTCTTAATTCTATCAACCTTTGATGTGGATTTTTACCAAGGGGTACCCAATCTAAAATACAGATCTTGAAGTTTCCTAGAATCTTTTGAATGGTGGCACCTAAAATGTTCCGGAACACTATGGTTCTGAACGCCTTCTTTAATATTTTCCAAATGTTCATAAAACGTAATTTTACCTTTCTCTTTGCTCTACCAATATATAATTTTTATTCGTTTGGAGATCAATAAATATACTGCAAATGTAGTATTACAAGTGCCCCGGTGTCGGTTAACAACTTTAGAAAACCGACAGATAGGAATGGTTTTCTAGATGCCAGGAGTGGCCATCTACCCAGATGCAAATCAAATATACCATTTGGACAGTTCCGTAGAATTTATAGGAATTGTACCAGTGATATGGATTTTAAAAGATAGGCAAATATATTACAAAATAAATTTGTGGATAAGGGATGCACCCCAGAATTAAAGGGACAGTCTACACCAGCATGTTTATTGTTTTAAAAGATAGATAATCAATCAAATCTCACATAATTCAGTGAATTGAATCACTACTTACAGTAAAGGTGCTAATTTAATTTAAAAAAGCTCTGAATAAACTTTGGACATAATAAGGGCCGATCATATTAACCAATCCCCACAGGTGACATTTAGGAAAATAAAAGTCTTAAGAATATTCTGGCTCCATCAAAATTAAAACCTGCAACACCCATTTCTGTAAAGAATGGCACCCTATCTGAGTGGGCTTCTTTAAAGCCAGGCACATAGAGCTGTGGAAGAACAAATTGCTGTATGTGCAATCACATCCACAAAGATAATATGGTGTTTAATTGGGATCAATCTAAAGTTTTTTCTATTAAAAATAGAGGCACTTGTAATATTATATACGCAGTTTATTTATTAATCAGTGAATGTAAAAAATTATGGGCTAGATTACAAGTGGAGCACAAAATATCGCTTGCGTGCAAGCGATATTAGCGCTCCACTTTGTAATACCAGTGCACAATAATATGCGCTGGTATTACAAGTAAATCGCAATGTAAACCTAAGCTTGTGTTCGCATTGCTAGTAAGAATTGCGCTTACGAGTGCATGCCTCCATAGGCTCCTATGGGAGCCTTGTTCTGATGCCGTCAGAGAAGGGGGTAAGTAGCGCAGTGATGGGCAGCATTTTTTAAAATATATGTATATGAATATATGCATATATATTTATGTGTTAAAATGTGTATATACACATATTAACACATAAATATATATGTATATAATCAAATACAGGGAATATAGAGGACAAAGAATCTTGAGCAAATGTGTAGAGTTAAAACTTCAATACTTTAATAATCCAAAAGTTAAAAACCAATGTAGTATCAACATGGACAGATATAAGAGCGCCTAAACAACAAGCTTACGCGTTTCGGCCGTAGCCTTACTCATAGCTTGATAAAATGCTATCACAGCTGTGTACTTAATGAAGATCCAAAGCAATGTGATTGGACTAAAAACATTATAGGCAGAGCTGGTTAAACAACATAACAGCAAAGCACCTGTGTGCTTAATACACCATCATTTTGGCTTACCAATTTAAATTTTCCTTAAACTAATATATGTAAGTACATAGATAAAGTGGGCTAGCGGATCTAGGTGTGAAAAATACACATCTACCTAAAAGTCTGTACCTGGCAATATAAAGTTCCTTTACTCTTAACCAACATATGTGTGATTTATTTTGAGTAACATAGCCCTAGAAAAGTCTCTTATGGACAACAGACAAAAAACAAGTTAAAATTATAGGTAATAAGTAAATACTAGATAATAATTATTACCCTGACGGGGAATATAGCATATAGGATACAGATAGCATGTCCAGAAATGGATTGAAATACATGATATACTGTAAATGGACTTATAGGGGCTTATCTATCAAGCTCCGAATGGAGCTTGATGCCCCGTGTTTCTGGCGAGCCTGCAGGCTCGCCAGAAACAGCATTTATGAAGCACTGGTCACAAAGACCGCTGCTCCATAACCTGTCCGCCTGCTCAGAGCAGACGGACAGACATCGCCGGAAATCAACCCGATCGGGTTGATTGACACCCCCCTGCTGGCGGCCCATTGGCCGCGAGTCTGCAGGGGGCAGCGTTGCAACAGCAGCTCTTGTGAGCTGCTGGTGCAATGCTGAATACGGAGAGCGTATTGCTCTCCGTATTAAGCGAGGTCTAGCGGACCTGATCCGCACTATCGGATCAGGTCCGCCAGACTTTGTTAAATAGGGGCCATAGAATATAGATTACTTATCCAAAAAATGGTGGAACACATATACCAGACTTGAATAAGAAGTATATGAACATATATATCTGAGTGCTAGGGAAAGGTGTAAGTTTACATATATACACACTAAACCATACTTGTTAAAATACATCTTGCTCTTGATTTCATTGTTTTTTTGTGTAGATAATATATAAGGCTGCTTACAGTTTTTTAGTATTACGCAACTATAACAGGTAATCTTTTCCATTCCTCAAGCTTGCTTTTTTAAAGGGATTATAATAGTAAATTATTTCAATTTTCATTCTTAAGATTTTTTGCCATAATGGAGCAGCACTATCCTGTCCCTGAACTTGCCAAAGGAACTGAGACGTCTGAACACCTTTCTACCAAAGCTAAGTGTGCTTATTGAAATTGTCATGTACTTCCATTTAAAATATAGTCTGGTCCTCTCTTAGCTTCTCTCCATAAAATCCTAACCCTCCTCTCAGGTGCTTGGTAATTTAGGAGTAATGTGTGGATAGTTTGTTTTTCACAGAATTTATGCATTCCAGCTCTATCTATCTGTTACGCTGTTTGAAACAGATTCACTAAAGACTTTCTGCTCCTTGTTTCCTGCTTTTATAATTTCAGCATAACTTAACCATTTGTAGCACATTGTATTTACAAAAGTCTGATGACTACTAGCAGTATCCAAGGTTGTATTCACAGGAACCTCTGCTCATACCAACCAGCTTATGAAGTGCACCTAACTGCTTCTATCATCGTCCCTGTATAATCAGGTTATGCTCAGAAGGACAAATTCACAGCTTGTTTCCAAGATTGCACTGCACACTGCAAAGCTGAACTCTGACCCTGCTGACGTCAACGACTCAGGAGATCCTCTCTCAGCTTTATATGGTAACGAAGATCACAGCCTGTTTCTCCGCTCATCGCAGGGCAAATAACACTGACCATTCTTGAAAAAGGCCCACGCTAGGGCCGAAACACCTCTAATAATTGTCACTGCTCAAGTCTCAAAAAGCCTGATTTCATAGTAGGGTTTTATATTTAATATTTCACTATGTGATTTTTCTTTTCACAGGTAACTGTATACACATTGGATATCACATTTTTATTTTCCTATTTTTATTTTTTTATATTTTTTTAAATATTTTTTCTACTCTTCAGGGGACACATTTTTAGATACTTTACTAATTGTTTGGGAACATATTTTTGGATATTATCACGAGGGACACTTTACATTACAATTTGGAGAATTGACTATATTGTCATCTACAGGGCCGCCATCAGGGGGTGACAGGGGTGACTCCTGTCAGGGGCCCAATGGGCCAGGGGGGCCCCATGAGGCAAGAACTAAAAAAAAAAAAAAAAAAAAAAAAAAATTTTTTTTTTTTTTTTTTTTTTACATTTTGGCAGCCACCAGTGGGTACTACAGCAGAGTGCTAATTGAGCATGGGAATTGTTATTACAAGGAGCAAAGTATTAGCATTTGAGAGGATTTCTGAGTGTGCACTAAACCACTATGCACATACACATTGTCTGTTCCTTTTTAGGACATTTTGGCCGTACTACTGATTATTCACATCTTTCTACAGACTTTGAGACTAACAAGACCTTTCTGGAAGTCACCAATCCACCATTTAACCTTTAAATTATTGTTTAGGCAGTTCAGGGCCCTTCCTTTCAGCCACTGCATGCTGTTGTCATCATTTAGTTGGCATCTTCCTTTGCAAAAAATATAATCAGAACTCCATATTTTGTTTTCTAAATCTCATTTTTTTCACAAAACTGTAGTCTACCTCATTACTTGTCAGGTCAATGTAATAAAGTGCTGAGTGTCTGGGTGTTTCTTTGCATGTCTGCTAGAGTGTCTATATGTGAATCCTTATGAGTGTGTGTGTGTTTCAGTGTATGAGTGTGTCTGTGTGTGTGTGTGTGTGTGTATGTTACTACCTTTACAACAATTCCAATTTAAATAGACACTTAAGAATAAAGTGCATATACGTTTTAGTCACTTGGTCAAAAATTGTACATGTCAAAGGAGGGGGGGGGGGGCCTGATCAATGGTTAAGTCAGGGGCCCCAAAATTTCTAGTGGCGGCCCTGGTCATCTACCTTCACATGACTCACAGTTTATAAGATTCATGTTTATTATTAATTTCATGTTTTTAGGTATTTACTTCAATAAGATACCCTTATGCTTTGTATTATATAATAAATGTTAACTTTTTAATATATACATTGGTTGGTTCACTTTAGCCTCTTTTGGCACTCCCTATATTTGTATTATTGTAAATAACACTGACTACACAACCGCTGACTAGCGACAAATCACCATCAAGGTTACAGAGGTATCCACTGTGTTCATATAGTCTTCATCACAAGTTACAGTGGCCTGATACATTGCCAACGGCTATTATATAAGGCCACTCTCTGCAAAAATACAAGCTGTACTGACATTGTAACAGGTTACAGTCACCTAGATTACAAGTCTAGCGTTAGCCTTAAAAAGCAGCGTTGAGGGGTCCCAACGCTGCTTTTTAACGCCCGCTGGTATTACGAGTCAGGCAGGTACAGGTGTACCGCTCACTTTTTTTCCGTGATCAAGCATACCGCAAATCCCCTTACGTCAATTGCGTATCCTATCTTATTAATGGGATTTTCCTAACGCCGGTATTACGATCGCTGGAAAAAGTGAGCGGTAGACCCTCTCCTGTCCATACTCCTAACGCATTTTAAAGTCAGTAGTTAAGAGTTTTATGGGCTAACGCCGGAACATAAAGCTCTTAATTAAAGTGCTAAAAAGTACACTAACACCCATAAACTACCTATTAACCCCTAAACCGAGGCGCCCCCCCCCCCACATCGGAAACACTTAACTAAAATGTTTAACCCCTAATCTGCCGACCGGACATCGCCGCCACTTTAATAAATGTAACCCCTAAACCGCCGCACTCCCGCCTCGCAAACACTAGTTAAATTTTATTAACCCCTAATCTGCTGTCCCTAACATCGCCGACACCTACCTACATTTATTAACCCCTAATCTGCTGCCCCCAACGTCGCCGCTACTATATTACAATTATTAACCCCTAAACCTAAGTCTAACCCTAAGTCTAACCCCCCTTAAATATAATTTAAATAACAAAAAATAAAATTATTACTATTAAATAAATTAATCCTATTTAAAACTAAATACAGATAAAATAAACCCTAAGCTAGCTACAATATAACTAATATTTACATTGTATCTAGTTTAGGATTTATATTTATTTGACAGGCAACTTTGTATTTATTTTAACTAGGTAGAATAGTTATTAAATAGTTATTAACTATTTAATAACTTCCTAGTTAAAATAAGTACAAATTTACCTGTAAAATAAATCCTAACCTAAATTACAATTACACCTAACACTACACTATCATTAAATTAATTAAATAAATTACGTACAATTAACTACAATTAAATACAATTAAATTAAATAAACTAAAGTACAAAAAATCAAAAACACTAAATTACAGAAAATAAAAAAAGAATTACAATTTTTTTAAACTAATTGCACCTAATCTAATCCCCCTAATAAAACAGCCCCCCAAAACAATAAAAATCCCTACCCTATACTAAATTACAAATAGCTCTTAAAAGGGTCTTTTGCGGGGCATTGCCCCAAAGTAATCAGCTCTTTTACCTGTAAAAAAAAAAATACATGATAGATGCCTTGGTATGTCCATGGGAGTTTGATCCAGCATACCTGTTTCCTCCGTTTGTTCTTCTTCCCAGATTCACTGCTTAGATCAGACAGGAGTCTGTATCAGTGATATTAATTGTTCCAGCCTGGCCCCGCAGGAAATGGTAAGCAGATACCCCATAGATTCTTCCTCTAAGACAAGACCTATTGTTGCAAGGTCAGTATCTCAAATCTATAAATTTAACGGTGTGGAGGTTGAGACATAGGGGCCGATTTATCAATGTCTGTCCGACATGATATGCTGTAGCGTATCATGTCCGACAGACATCGCTGAATGCCGGCAGCATATGCTGTTGGCATTTAACGTTACACAAGCAGTTCTGGTGTAATGCTTGTGCAATGCCGCCCCTTGCAGATTGGCCGCTAGCAGGGGGTGTCAACCCGAATGTATAGGATCGGGCGGATTGATGTCCGCAGTCTCAGAGGTAGCGGACCAGTTAAGGAGCTTCGTAACTGCTGTTTCCGGTGAGCCTGAAGGCTCTGCAGAAACAGGGGCCATTCGGCCCTCGATAAATCGGCCCCATAGAGATTTCTCAGATTCAGTCATTAAAACCTTGATACAGGCTAAAAACCCTGTAACACAAAAGATTTATCACGAGTTTTGGAAGGCCTATTTTGTGTGGTGCTCTTCCATACGGTTTTTTTGGTACTCCTTTAGGATTCCTAGAATCCTTCAGTTTTTACACCATGGCCTTGACAAGGGTTTGTCCTAAAAGGTCACATTTCTGCTTTATCTATTCTTTTTCATATAAAGTTGGCTAAACTTCCTAATCTTCAGACTTTTGTCTAGGTGTTTGTTCGAATTAGGCCCGTTGTAAAACCTATTTCTCAACACTGGAATTTTAATCTAGTTCTTTTCATATTACAAGGTCCTCCCTTTGAACCAATGCATTCCATTTACACTAAACTGTTGTCTTGGAAAGTACTTTTCCTGTTAGCAATCTCTTCTGCAAACAGAGTTTCTGAATTGTTAGCACTGTCTTGTGATTCTCCATTTTTAATTATTCACAAAGGTAAGGATGTACTTTGTACCAAATATGATTTCCTTCCTAAGGTAGTTTCTAAAGAAAATATCAATCAAGAAATTGTTATTCCTTCATTGTGTCCAAATCCTTCTAACTCTAATGAGTGACTAAAGTAGCTTGGGCTTAAATAGGTGATTTGCAAGGCTTATTTGGTGGTGAGAAAGTAATCTCTTAAGCGTATCACAGCTCTTTCTACAAGAGCAGTTGTAACATTGTGTGCTTTTAAAAATGATGCATCTTTGGAACAGATTTGGAAAGCCGACACATGGTCTCCTCAGCATACTTTTTCTAAATTTTATTGTTTTGATGTTTTTGCTTTTTTGCAAGCAGCTTTCGGTAGGAAACTCCTTTACGTGACGGCTAACTAGGAACTGCCAGACAAATTGTCCCACTCTTTCCGTAACATGACCATCTGCTAATCCCATATGTTATGGAGCACTGTGGACCATCATAATTTTATGAGAAAAAAAAAATTGCGCTCACCTGATAAATTATTTTCTTTCAGAATGATGATGGTCCACAGGCCCTGCCCGTTTAAGTTTTTGGGCGACCGTTCTAATGACACTTCTACAGACCCTGCTTTGTCTTTCCTACCTATTTGTTTCCTATTCTCTACTTGTCTATACATTAAATTAAGAGAGGGATGGGAGGGACTTTAAGCTCTGATATGGGTTCTTGACCTCCTCCTAAGTGCGGGAAATATATGCCATATGTTATGGAGTACTGTGGATCATCATCATTCCGAAAAGTAAGAATTTATCAGGTAAGCAAAATTTTATTTTTTTATTGTAGAGCTGTTCCAAAGAAGCGTTCTGGGTTTCTAATGCTTGCTGCAATTGATTGAATTCCTCATGCATAGAGTCAGTACCATCTACTAAGGCTTCCACACGAGAGCCTATGGAGTGCATACCTTGTTTGATATCAGCAAGTTCTTCTTGCATGCATGCTCTCACAATATCTGCAATATCTTGTTTAGATAGGATTGATGATAATACCTTGGTTGGGACTTGGACCATATTTTGTACAGCAGCTCCTTTCTGTGACTTAGGAGATAAATCAGTAGTTTCTTGTGAAGAGGGGTTAAACCCAGAGGGAGAGGAGCCATGTTCTAATGTATTAAACTAGGATCTCACAGAATGTCCTTTAGTGGAAGTAGTTTTAGGAGGTTTATCATGTTGAAGTGCTTTTTTTGATGCCATTCTGTATTTCTTTCCTAAGATACGGTGAGTCCACAGAATCATCATATACTGTTGGGAATATCACTCCTGGCCAGCAGGCGGTGGCAAAGAGCACCACAGCAAAGCTGTTAAGTATTACTTCCCTTCCCACAACCCCCAGTCATTCTCTTTGCCTTAGATGCATGGAGGAGGTGAAGGTTTAGTGTTTGAAGAAAATTGGATTTATTTCACTTCAATCAAGATTTTATTATTTCGAAATCCAGAGTAGGTTTGCTCTGATCTTTCCCCCTTTTCAAGGGTTGGGTTTAGTCGTACTCCACGTCAGTCTCTTCAGTAGGGCAGTGGTGGCTTTAAAGCAGTTAGGATGGAACTTGTAAGGTGGATCTTGCTGCGTTTTCCTAACATGCCTGCTGCCCATGGTATAGAAAGCCAGTTTAGGTTTATTCTGATCTTTCTTTTCTTTTCAACATGGCCTGTAATTTTTATTGGGAAAATGGTTCATAATCCTTTGGGAAATGATTTTTGCTGGCAGCGGCAGGCACTGTTATGTGTGTGAGTCTGTGATTCTTCCCTGTGTGGGGGAATCATTCTTTGAGGCTGTTATTTTTTATTTTGTGATGTATATTTTTTAAAGTGTTTCTGATTGTGAGATGAAATAAAAACTCTGCTGTCCATAGTAGGTCCGCCAAGAAGCTCATGAGAATTGAGCGTTGGTGTTAGGGCTAGGACCTTCGTCACCTTAAGGTGTAGAGTGCGCCATTTGTTGCCTTCATTATGCACTTAAGGCTCGGTGTGGCTCCGCCTCCTTCTCTGTCTGAGAACGGAGTGGCGCCATTTTCTTGTACGCTCGATCTTTTTAGCCTGTCAATGTAGCCCTGCCTTCTTCCTTGTGAACAGAGTGGTGGTTTTGTTTACATTTTAGCCTGTTCAGTTCAGGCTTATTACATTTCTTTGTGCCTCAATCTTTTTTCCTTTATTAAGGTTGACAGCAATTGCTGCTGCTACAATGTAGCGGTTTTTAGTATTCACAATGTCTATCGATGTTGGCCCTATGTGTATAACTATCCTTGCAGAGTCCTCCAGTGCAGCATTTAGTGGCTAGAGGACAGTACACCCAAGTGTATCTTTAGAAATGAAAGTGTCAAAAACAGTGCCCATGTATATCTAATGTATTAGATTTTGGGTATTGGGGTTTGTTGGTTTTTTGTGCTCTGTGAACAGGAGCCTGTTCTTATCATTATTGCTTCTCATGTTATTGGTATTATGGAGCTAGAGTGTTGCTCCTATGACTAAATGTTTTGTATGGGGGCACGATAAAGTTAGTGGCTCTCCTAGTGCTGCTAAAGACTTACCACAAATGTATTTCTCCTTGCTCACTGCTCTTGATGGGCATACGATCAAGGGTTAAACTGTACATTTTTGTATTTGTCCATGGAGCTAGAACTCTACTCCTATGGACATATGTCTGCTCTGCCTTGATTTGAATGAGGACTTTTTAATGTTTGAGGCTCATGTCTCTCAGGATGATGCTGGTCAGTCAATGCCACAGCTTTCTCCTTTACCGTCCCAAGCCTTTATGGTGTCACATGCAGTGCCCTGCGGTTCCTCTCAAACTCTTGGAAGACTGTATTTTCTTACAGATTTTTCAGCTATGGTATCCTCTGCGGTATCTGCAGCTTTATCTGCTTTTCCTATCTTACAGGGAAAATGCAAGAGGACATTTGAAGATTCAGATAGTAAGTTTTCTGCTCCTCATTTTGCTACACAGTTTGCTCTCTCTCCTAAGTCTGGTGAGGAGAATTCACCGGTAGCTTCTGTGGGTAAAATCTCAGATTCGGACAGTATAATTCCTTCATCTGATGCTGAAGTGGTCTCCTTCAGATGTATGCTTGCTCACCTCGTGTACTGTTAATGGAGGTTTTGGCTACTTGGACGACATCGATACCTCTGTCGTCAACCTTTTTAAGTTTTGTGAACTTTATCATTTCTAAGTTGTTCCTTCCTATGAGGAAGTTTCTCTAGACGTGCCTTGGGTATTTCTCAAGAATAGGAGAATCTAGGGATACCTTTCTCCCTGTCTCCTGTCCTTTTAAGGATCTTCCTGTCGCTGTCTCCATTTTAATGTACGGTACCATAGTAGAAGGGAGCTTTTCTACTATGGTTTTGAGAATTTAGATCCCTTTGGAGGATAGTTGCTCCTTTACGGATCCTTAGATCATAGTTCATTTAGAGCAATGCCTTGTCTTATTAGACATGCTGTGCTAGCCAGCCGGGCATTGTGGCTGAAATCTCAGCTGAGAAGCGTACCTATGGCTTAGTGGTACAGCCTAGGCTTTATAGTTCTGCAGTTGCAGGTTCAATTTTTTAGGTTGCCACCAAATCCACACTTCTGGCAATTCCTTTCAAGGATGAGACCTTGTTTAGACTCAGTCTGGCAGAATTATCCTCTGACTTTACGAGAGAAAAAAGTTTTTTCTACCACTTGTCAAGAGAGTAAGACTAAAGAATGTTCTCCTTTTCCTCTTTCTGCAGGGTCAGTCATGTTTGTTGGAATCTAACCATTCCTCCCAGGGGCAGATAGAGTATCTGCAATCCAGGTATGATGAGAGGTATTCCTTGAACTGGGTTCAGGGCCTTCCTGTCACGCTGTGCCGCTCTAGATGTTGCTAGGGGCACTGCGTCTACTTCCTGCTCGTTGCCAGGGGCAGTCTCTACTCAGGCGTCTACTTCCTGCTCGTTGCCAGGGTCAGTGTCGGCTCAGGATGCGTGCGGCGCTGATGTCATCTCTGCACGCTCCTGATGCCAGTAGGAGCTCACTGGCGCAAATCCTGCACCAACGATCTGTCACTGCCCAAGTATAGGTGTTACTCTGTGTGCCCCTGCGTGTGACAGATCGTTCTATGTACCTAATTACCATTGTTGCTGAACCTGCCTGTTTACCGACTACTCTACCTGCCTTAACCCTTAAACTGCTGGACTGATCATTGTTGCTGAACCTGCCTGTTTGCTGACTACTATACCTGCCTTAACCCTTAAACTGCTGGACTGATCACTGTTGCTG
Organism: Bombina bombina; assembly: GCF_027579735.1. Classification (NCBI taxonomy): domain Eukaryota; kingdom Metazoa; phylum Chordata; class Amphibia; order Anura; family Bombinatoridae; genus Bombina; species Bombina bombina. The sequence continues at coordinate 890,092,431 of NC_069504.1, forward strand.
AACCTGCCTGTTTGCTGACTACTCTACCTGTCTTAACCCTTAATCTGCTGAATTATTTACTGTTGCCAATCCCTGCCTGCCTGGCCATTCTAGTGCTTTATCCCTGGACTGCTCTGCTGTTTCCGCTGGGAACTGTCCTGCCTGTGGTGAGTGACATCTTCCTCATCTCATTGACTTTCTCTGCTCTGGGATATTCTCTACTGGCCGAGTTTGGCTGAGTTTGGTCTGATAGGAGTATCCCATGAGCATTACACTTCCTCTCTGAGAGTGATGGTTCCAGTCCCAGTTTCGGAATGGGATCTAGGTATTTACCTCGAGTTTCTCAGGTTCTGACCTTCAAAGTAGTATCCATTCTACTTTGGTTCAAGAGGGTCTGTTCATATCGAATACAGACTTGAAGAATGTGTATTTATTGTTCCCATGATTCAGGTTTTTCTCAGGTTTCTGAGTTTTCTCCATCATAAAAAGACTCTCAAGTCTTGGGATGCTGTGGGGGTACCTTCCTGGACAATATAATTATATAGGTTCAGGTGTCACCTTTCTTTCGAGCAAACTCTCTTTAAGAGATCTCGTCTAATTTTTTCCCCATAGATGGGAAATTAATCTGGAGTAGAGTTCCCTTGTTCTATCTACTAGAGTGATTTTTTGTGACCTACATAGATTCTCTATCTAGGTCAGATAATCAAGGATTTGTTCCTTTTCCTCTCTCTGCAGTCTATTGTCCGGCCAGCAGCAAGCTCTAGTGGTCCGGTAGATAGTTTAGTCACCTTGCAACCAGAAGGTTGGGAGTTTGCATCTAGCTGCAGTTAATTTTCTTCACTTGTCAGTGATTCAATGTATGGAAGGAATTGGTCTGATTACTATGGACATCATTCCTTTTGGGGGGTTTTCTTTCTATAAAATAGGGAACATTCGGATCTGGCTCAAGAGGATAGCTCCAGATCAGTCGCCAAGAGTCTCTCTCCCATAGTGGTTTTTCCACGAGTATCTGTCTCAGGGCGCATGCTTTTGGAGACATTCCTGGGTGATGTGACCACGGACACCAACCGGCTGGACTGGGAAGCAGTCTGGGTTTTGTTGAAGGCGCAGGGATTACGGACTCGGAAGTGTTTGCTCTCCTCTTTAACATCTTGGAGTTGAGAGCGATTTAAAATGCTCGGATGGCTTGGCCTCAGTCGGCCTTAGCTTGGTTACAGTCGGACAAATCACCTCAATGGTTTATATCAACCACCAGGGAGGAACTCGGAGTTCCTTAGCCATGTAGGAGGTGACTTGGATTCTTCAGTGGGCAGAAGCTCACTTTTGCTGTCTGTCTCCCACTTTCCAGGGGTGGTCAATTGGGAATTGGACTTCTAAACAGACAGAAATTTCATCCCGGGGAGTGGGAATTCCATCCGGAGGTGTTCTCCAGCTTAATCCTCAAATGGGGGATGCTGGAGTTGGATCTGTTGGCGTTTTGGCAAAATGCCAAGCTTCTAAGGTACGGTTCAAGTCAAGGGATCCTCAGGCCGTTCTGTTAGATGCTCTAGAGAGCTCTTGGGTTTTCAGGCTTTCTTACATATTTCCTCCATTTGCTCTCCTTTCCACAAGTCTTTGTACGTATCAATTAGGAGAGAGAATTGGTGATCTAATAGCCTCTGCGTAGCCTCACAGGTTCTGGTATGCGGACCTAGTGGAGCGATTATCTCTACCACCTTGAAATATGCCTCTGAGGAATTTATGATTCCCTGGACTCACCATATCCAGAAAGAAACAAATTTATTAGGTAAGCATAAATTTTGTTTGTAGATCAACAGATGGTTTATGCATTTTTACTTGAGGCAGGGGTAAAGGTATTTTCCTTCTGCGGTTGCAGAGGAATTGGTTTTGAAAAGGTATATATGCCTATAACGAAAGATTTATTCTCCAGGGCAGTGTACAACATAGAAGGTACTATGAAGCGCTCGGGAGTATAGGAGTTGTAATCGGTATAGAATCATTTTTTATTAAGGTTTAATTTATGTAAGGTCCTTGCAAATTATAAACATATTTCCCCATGAGTAAATATTTAAGTGTGGGAGTAAAGATGTGGTTATTCCAACATATAATAAAACATGATTTATGTAAGAACTTACCTGATTTCATTTCTTTCATGGTGGCGAGAGTCCACAAGTTACTGATGGGACATACATTTCTACCAGGAGGGGGCAAAGTTTCCCAAACCTCAAATGCCTATAAATACACCTCCCACCCAGTGACATGCCGTCATAGGAGGCAGGTGAGTATGCGCATCCCCTGTCAAATGTGTGTAAAAAAAGCAGCTTTGATTACGGCTCTAAGCCGAAACACGTCAGCTGTTTGTTTTCTGACCTCCTTTCCATTGATTTGGCCTGGGTTACCTGGCTTTTATTAGTTCACAATAAATTTATTTTAAATGAACTCTTGACTGGTGCTCCGTTCATATTGAGCTTTATAAGAAGAGAGACAGTCACAGTCACGGGAATTCGGCACTTACCACTGATTGACTCCAGAGGCTGCTTGGAGAGAAGCCTCTTTTGGGAACAAATGAGCCACGAAGAGCAATAAGCAACACTGGATGGTGCTGGCTCTCGTGACTCATACACAAAAACAAAATTTATGCTTACCTGATAAATTACTTTCTTTTACGATATGACAAGTCCACGAATTTCATCCTTACTTGTGGGATATTAACCTCCTGCTGACAGGAAGTGGCAAAGAGCACCACAGCAGAGCTGTATATATAGCCCTTCCCTTCCCCTCCACCCTCAGTCATTCGGCCGAAGGTTATAGGAAGAGAAAAGGAAAGGCTAAAAAAGTGCAGAGGTGACTGAAGTTTCCAAAAAATAAACTAAATCTGTCTTAAAATAACAGGGTGGGCCGTGGACTTGTCATATCGTAAAAGAAAGTAAGCATAAATTTAGTTTTCTTTTACAAAGATATGACGAGTCCATGGATTTCATCCTTACTTGTGGGAAACCAATACCAAAGCAATAGGACACGGATGAAAGGGAAGGACAAGACAGAGACCTAAACAGAAGGCACCACTGCTTGAAGAACCTTCCTCCCAAAGATAGCCTCAGAAGAAGCAAAAGTATCAAATTTGGAAAAAGTGTGAAGGAACAACCAAGTCTTACAAATCTGTTCAACAGATGCATCGTTTTTAAAAGCCAATGTGGAAGCCACAGCCCTAGTAGAATGAGCCGTAATTCTTTCAGGAGGCTGCTGTCCAGCAGTCTCATATGCCAGGCGGATGATACTTCTCAGCCAAAAAGAAAGAGAGGTAGCCGTAGCTTTTTGACCTCTACTCTTTCCAGAATAAACAATGAATAATGAAGATGATTGACGGAAATCCTTAGTTGCCTGTAAGTAAAACTTTAAGGCACGGACCACATCCAAGTTATGTAACAGACGCTCCTTCTTAGAAGAAGGATTAGGACACAAAGAAGGAACAACAATCCGCATACCAAGTCCTGCGTGGCCACGCAGGCACTATCAGGATCACTCAAGCTCTCTCCTGTTTGATTCAAGCAATCACGCGTGGGAGGAGAGGAAACGGCGGAAACACATAAGCTAGACTGAACAACCAAGGAACTGCCAAGGCATCTATCAATTCGGCCTGAGGATCCCTTGACCGGGATCCGTATCTTGGAAGCTTGGCATTCTGACGAGATGCCATCAAATCCAACTCCGGTCTGCCCCATCTGAAAATCAATGAGGCAAATACCTCCAGGTGAAGTTCCCACTCCCCTGGATGAAAAGTCTGACGACTTAGAAAATCTGCTTCCCAGTTCTCTACCCCTGGGATGTAGATCGCTGACAGATGACAAGAGTGGGCCTCTGCCCAACTGATTATCTTGGATACTTCTATCATCGCTAAGGAACTCCTTGTTCCCCCCTGATGATTGACATATGCCACAGTCGTTATGTTGTCCGACTGGAATCTGATGAATTTGGCCGAAGCCAACTGAGGCCACGCCTGAAGTGCATTGAATATTGCCCTCAGTTCCAAAATATTGATTGGAAGTAGAGACTCCACTTGAGTCCAAACACCCTGAGTCTTCAGGGAATTCCAAACTGCACCCCAGCCCAGAAAGCTGGCATCTGTTGTCACTATCACCCACGAGGGTCTGCGGAAACAAGTCCCCTGGGACAGATGATCCGGCGACAACCACCAAAGAAGAGAGTTTCTGGCCTCTTGATCCAGAATTTTCTTTGGAGATAAATCCGCATAATCCCCATTCCACTGACCGAGCATGCACAGTTGCAGAGGTCTGAGATGAAAGCGAGCAAACGGAACGATGTCCATTGCCGCTACCATTAATCCGATTACCTCTATACACTGAGCCACTGATGGCCGAGGAATGGACTGAAGTGCTCGGCAAGTATTCAAAATCTTTTATTTTCTGACCTACGTCAGAAATACTTTCATGGCTACCGAGTCTATCAGAGTTCCCAAGAAAGGAACCCTTGTCTGTGGAACAAGTGAACTTTTCTCTATGTTCACCTTCCAGCCGTGAGTTCTCAGAAAAGACAACACTGTGTCCGTGTGAGATTTTGTCAGATGATATGTTGACGCCTGAATCAGAATATCGTCCAGATAAGGCGCACCGCTATCCCTTGCGGTCTGAGAACCGCCAAAGGAGACCCCAGAACCTTTGTGAAGATTCTGGGTGCTGTAGCCAACCCGAAAGGAAGAGCCACGAACTGATAATGTTTGTCCAAGAAGGCAAACCTTAGAAACCGATGATGATCTTTGTGGATTGGAATATGAAGGTAAGCATCCTTCAAATCCACAGTAGTCATATATTGACCCTCCTGAACCATTGGCAAAATCGTTCGAATTGTCTCCATCTTGAATGATGGAACTCTGATGATGGAAATTTGTTTAGACACTTGAGATCCAAAATGGGTCTGAACGTCCCCTCTTTTTTGGGAACCACAAATAGGTTTGAGTAAAACCCCTGTCCCTGTTCTAATTTTGGAACAGGACAGATTACTCCCATAGTAAAAAGATCTTTTACACAGCGTAAGAACGCCTCTCTCTATCTGGTTTGCAGATAATTTTGAAAGATGAAATCTCCCTCTTGGGAGAAAATCGTTGAATTCCAATTGATAACCGTGGGTCACTATTTCTAGTGAACAGGAATCCTGAACATCTCTTGCCCAAGCCTGAGCAAAGAAAGAGAGTCTGCCCCCTACTAGATCTGGTCCTGGATCAGGGGCCACCCCTTCATGCTGTCTTAGGACCAGCAGTGGGTTTTTTGGATTGTTTACCCTTATTCCAGTTCTGATTGGGTCTCCAGACTGACTTAGATTGTGAAAAATTCCCTTCCTGCTTTGTGGAAGAAGAAGAAGCGGGGAGTCCTCCTTTAAAATTCCGAAAGGATGAAAATTATTCTGTTTACCCCTCATTTTAACCGACCTATCCTGAGGTAGGGCATGGCCTTTACCTCCTGTAATATCAGAAATGATCTCCTTCAATTCTGGCCCAAAAAGGGTCTTACCTTTAAAGGGAATAGCTAAAAGCTTATGTTTTGATGACACATCAGCAGACCAAGATTTGAGCCACAATGCTCTACGTGCTAAAATAGCAAATCCTGCATTTTTTGCCGCTAATTTAGCAATTTGAAAAGCGGCATCAGTGATAAAAGAATTAGCTAGCTTAAGAGCCTTAATTCTATCTAGAATGTCATCTAATGGAGTCTCAACTTTAAGAGACTCTTCTAAACCCTCAAACCAAAAAGCTGCTGCAGTAGTTACTGGAACAATGCAAGCCGTAGGTTGTAAAAGAAATCCTCCCTGATTAACAAATAATTTCTTTAGTAGACCCTCTAATTTCTTTTCCATAGGGTCCTTGAAAGCACAACTATCCTCAATAGGTATAGTAGTACGCTTAGCTAGGGAAGATATAGCTCCCTCTACCTTAGGGACCCTCTGCCATGAGTCCCAAATGGTATCTGATATAGGAAACATTTTCTTAAAATTAGGAGAGGGAGAAAACAGTATACCTGGTCTATCCCATTCCTTACTAATAATTTCCGAAATTCTCTTAGGAACCGGAAAAACATTAGTTTAAGTAGGAACTTAGAAATATTTATCCATTTTGCACAATTTCTCTGGAGGAATCACAATAGGATCACAATCATCCAGAGTCACTAAAACCTCCCTAAGCAACAGGCGGAGGTGTTCAAGCTTAAATTTAAATGACATAGCATCTGAATCTGTCTGAGGCAAAACATTCCCTGAATCAGAAATTTCACCCTCAGACAGTAATTCCCTGATCCCCAACTCAGAGCACTGTGAGGGAACATCAGAAATAGCTAACAAAGCATCAGAGGATTCAGTATTAACATTAATACTTGACCTACTGCACTTACCCTGCAACACTGGTAATTTAGACAATACCTCTGTAAGGGAAGTTGACATAACTGCAGCCATCTCCTGCAGAGTAAAGGAATTAGACGCACTAGAAGTACTAGGTGTCGCGTGTGTGGGCATTAAAGGTTGTGACACTTGGGGAGAATTAGATGGCATATCCTGATTCTCTTCAGACTGAGAATCATCCTTAGGCACACTTACTTTATTTAAAATATGCTTTTTACATTGTAAAGCCCTTTCAGTACAAAAGTTACACAATTATAGAGGGGGTTGCACAATAGCTTCTAAACACATAGAACAATGAGAAACCTCAATGTCAGGCATGTTGAACAGACTAGTAATACCACAAAAGTCGTTTAAACACTTATTTATAGCATAAAATAAACATTAGAAAAAAACGTGTACTGTGCCTTTAAGAAAAGATAAAGTGAACAATTTTTCCAAAATGCACAAAAAACGTTAAAAAAAATTATTCCAAAATTTAACTTAATATCGTTGGTTAATCCAAAAATTACTGCACCCAGAAGCAAAAGCAGAAATAAGGCTTAAGAAGTACTTATATCAACATCTAGTCAAAAGATAGATAAAAATAACCCCTGCATTACGCCACAGCTCTGCTGTGGCGCCTACCTGCCCCCAGAGTACTTCGAATCAAGTTTCCAACCCTTCAGACCAGCTACACAGTCCAGGAGCCACCGAGTTACTGTTTTCTGCTGCTAAGCCTGAAGAAAATGCGCCAAAATAGGCTCCGCCCCTTAAGGTAAAAAAATCAGAGTAGGCCCAAACAACACCACATGGGAATGTGGTTTTGCACTAAAGTAGAAATACACACACAATACAACTCTCAAGCATAAAACCAATAAGTTTAAAGTGCCAAAAAAATTAAAAACATAAAACATCGTTTTTTACATTGTCTCCCATGTCACATAATGCCTAAATATCAACTAATGATAAATAAAAACATAATTTATGTAAGAACTTACCTGATAAATTCATTTCTTTCATATTGGCAAGAGTCCATGAACTAGTGACGTATGGGATATACATTCCTACCAGGAGGGGCAAAGTTTCCCAAACCTCAAAATGCCTATAAATACACCCCCCACCACACCCACAATTCAGTTTAACGAATAGCCAAGAAGTGGGGTGATAAGAAAGGAGCGAAAGCATCAACAAGGAATTGGAATAATTGTGCTTTATACAAAAAAATCATAACCATCATAAAAAGGGTGGGCCTCATGGACTCTTGTAAATATGAAAGAAATGAATTTATCAGGTAAGTTCTTACATAAATTATGTTTTCTTTCATGTAATTGGCAAGAGTCCATGAGCTAGTGACGTATGGGATAGCAAATACCCAAGATGTGGAACTCCACGCAAGAGTCACTAGAGAGGGAGGGATAAAAATAAAGACAGCCAATTCCGCTGAAAAAAGAAATCCACAACCCAAATCAAAAAGTTTTAATTTTTTAATGAAAAAAACTGAAATTATAAGCAGAATAATCAAACTGAAACAGCTGCCTGAAGAACTTTTCTACCAAAAACTGCTTCTGAAGAAGAGAAAACATCAAAATGGTAGAATTTAGTAAAAGTATGCAAAGAAGACAAAGTTGCTGCTTTGCAAATCTGATCAACAGAAGCTTCATTCTTAAAAGCCCAGGAAGTAGAAACTGACCTAGTAGAATGAGCCGTAATCCTCTGAGGTGGGGATTTACCCGACTCCACATAAGCATGATGAATCAAAAGTTTTAACCAAGAAGCCAAAGAAATAGCAGAAGCTTTCTGACCTTTCTTAGGACCAGAAAAGATAACAAATAGACTAGAAGTCTTTCTGAAATCTTTAGTAGCTTCAACATATTTCAAAGCTCTTACCACATCCAAAGAATGCAAAGATCTTTCCAAAGAATTCTTAGGATTAGGACACAATGAAGGGACAACAATTTCTCTACTAATATTGTTGGAATTCACAACCTTAGGTAAAAATTTAAATGAAGTCCGCAAAACTGCCTTATCCTGAAGAAAAATCAGAAAAGGAGACTCACAAGAAAGAGCAGATAATTCAGAAACTCTTCTAGCAGAAGAGATAGCCAAAAGAAACAATACTTTCTAAGAAAGTAATATAATGTCCAGAGAATGCATAGGCTCAAACGGAGGAGCCTGTAAAGCTCTCAAAACCAAATTAAGACTCCAAGGAGGAGAGATTGACTTAATGGTGGTGTGTGGTCGAACCAAAGCCTGAACAACACAACAAATGTCAGGAAGATTAGCAATTTTTCTGTGAAACAGAACATAAAGAGCAGAGATTTGTCCTTTCAAGGAACTTGCGGACAAACCCTTGTCCAAACCATCCTGAAGAAACTGTGAAATTCTAGGAATTCTAAAAGAATGCCAAGAGAACTTATGAGAGGAACACCATGAAATGTAAATCTTCCAAACTCGGTAATAAATCTTTCTAGACACAGATTTACGATCCTGCAACATAGTATTGATCACTGAGTCAGAGAAACCTCTATGACTAAGCACTAAGTGTTCAATCTCCATACCTTCAAATTTAATGATTTGAGATCCTGATGGAAAAACGGACCTTGAGATAGAAGGTCTGACCTTAACGGAAGTGGCCAAGGTTGGCAACTGGACATCCGAACATGATCCGCATACCAAAACCTGTGTGGCCATGCTGGAGCCACCAGCAGTACAAACGAACGTTCCATTATGATTTTGGAAATCACTCTTGGAAGAAGAACTAGAGGCGGAAAGATATAAACAGGTTGATAATTCCAAGGAAGTGACAATGCATCCACTGCTTCCGCCTGAGGATCCCTGGATCTGGACAGATACCTGGGAAGTTTCCTGTTTAGATGAGAAGCCATCAGATCTATTTCTGGAAGCCCCCATATCTGAACAATCTGAAGAAACACATCTGGGTGAAGAGACCATTCTCCCGGATGTAAAGTCTGGCGACTGAGATAATCCGCTTCCCAATTGTCTATACCTGGGATATGAACCGCAGAGATTAGACAGGAGCTGGATTCTGCCCATGCAAGTATCCGAGATACTTCTTTCATAGCCTGAGGACTGTGAGTCCCACCTTGATGATTGACATACGCCACGGTTGTGACATTGTCCGTCTGAGTTCCAAAATATTGATTGGTAATCTCGCCTCTTGAGATTTCCAAACCCCCTGCGCTGTCAGAGATCCCCAGACAGCTCCCCAACCTGAAAGACTCGCATCTGTTGAAATCACAGTCCAGGTTGGACGAAGAAAAAAGGCCCCTTGACCTAAACGGTGGTGATTTAACCACCAAGTCAGAGAAAGTCGAGTATTGGGATTTAAGGATATCAATTGTGATATCTTTGTATAATCCCTGCACCAAAGGTTCACCATACAAAGCTGAAGAGGTCTCGTGAAAACGAGCAAAGGGGATCGCGTCCGATGCTGCAGTCATGAGACCTAAAACTTCCATGCACATAGCTACTGAAGGGAATGACTGAGACTGAAGGTTCCGACAAGCTGAAACCAATTTCAGACGTCTTTTGTCTGTTAGAGACAAAGTCATGGATACTGAATCTATTTGGAATCCCAAAAAGGTTAGCCTTGTCTGAGGAATCAAAGAACTTTTTGGTAAATTGATCCTCCAACCATGTTTTTGAAGAAACAACACGAGTTGATTCGTGTGAGATTCTGCAGAATGTAAAGACTGAGCAAGTACCAAGATATCGTCCAAATAAGGAAACACCGCAATACCCCGCTCTCTGATTACAGAGAGAAGGGCACCGAGAACCTTTGAGAAGATCCTTGGAGCTGTTGCTAGGCCAAAAGGAAGAGCCACAAATTGGTAATGCTTGTCTAGAAAAGAGAATCTCAGGAACTGATAGTGATCTGGATGAATTGGAATATGAAGATATGCATCTTGTAAGTCTATTGTGGACATATAATGCCCTTGCTGAACAAAAGGCAGAATAGTCCTTATAGTCACCATTTTGAATGTTGGTATTCTTACATAACGATTCAAAATTTTTAGATCCAGAACTGGTCTGAAAGAATTCTCTTTCTTTGGTACAATGAAGAGATTTGAATAAAATCCCAGACCCTGTTCCAGATATGGAACTGGCACAATTACCCCAGATGACTCCAGGCCTGAAACACATTTCAGGAAAGCCTGAGCCTTTACTGGGTTTACTGGAATGCGTGAGAGAAAGAACCTTCTCACAGGCGGTCTTACCTTGAAACCTATTCTGTACCCTTGAGAAACAATGTTCTGAATCCAATGATTTTGAATTGAACTGATCCAAACATCTTTGAAAAATCGTAATCTGCCCCCTACCAGCTCTGCTGGAATGAGGGCCGCACCTTCATGCGGACTTGGGAGCTGGTTTCGATTTTCTAAAAGGCTGGATTTATTCCAGACTGGAGAAGGCTTCCAATTGGAAACCGTTCCTTTAGGGGAAGGGTCAGGCTTCTGTTCCTTATTCTGGCAAAAGGAACGAAAACGGTTAGCAGCCCTAAATTTACCCCTAGATTTTTTTATCCTGAGGCAAAAAAGCTTCCTTCCCCCCAGTGACAGTTGAAATTATAGAATCCAACTGAGAACCAAATAATTTATTACCTTGGAAAGAAAGAGATAGCAACGTTGACTTAGAAGTCATATCTGCATTCCAAGATTTAAGCCATAAAGCTCTTCTAGCTAAAATAGCTAAAGACATATACCTGACATCAATTCTAATGATATCAAAAATGGCATCACAAATTAAATTATTAGCATGTTGAAGAAGTTTAACAATGCTATACACATTATGATCTGATACTTGTTGTGCTAAAGCCTCCAACCAAAAAGTAGAAGCTGCAGCAACATCAGCCAAAGAAATAGCAGGCCTAAGAAGATTACCAGAACATAAATAAGCCTTCCTTAGAAAAGATTCAAGCTTCCTATCTAAAGGATCTTTAAAAGAAGTACTATCTGCCGTAGGAATAGTAGTACGTTTAGCAAGAGTAGAGATGGCCCCATCAACTTTGGAGATTTTTTTCCCAAAACTCCAATCTATCAGCTGGCAAAGGGTACAGTTTCTTAAACCTTAAAGAAGGAGTAAATGAAGTACCCAAACTATTCCATTCCCTAGAAATTACATCTGAAATAGCATCAGGAACTGGAAAAACCTCTTGAATAACTACATGAGGTTTAAAAACCGAATTTAAACGTTTACTGGTTTTAATATCAAGAGGACTAGGCTCCTCCATATCTAATGCAATCAATACCTCTTTAAGTAAACGAATAAACTCCATCTTAAATAAATATGAAGATTTGTCAGTGTCAATATCTGAGGCAGAATCTTCTGAACCAGATAGATCCTCATCAGAGACAGATAAATCAGAATGTTGGCGGTCATTTTAAAAGTTTTAAAAGACCTTTTACGTTTATTAGAAAGTGGTATAACAGACAGAGCCTTCTGAATAGAATTAGAAACAAATTCTCTTACATTAACAGGAATATCCTGAACATTAGATGTTGAAGGAACAACAACAGGTAATGGATTTTTACTAATGGAAATATTGTCTGCTTTTGAAAGTTTATCATGACAACTATCACAAACTACACCCGGAGGAACAGTTACCACAAGTTTACAACAAATGCACTTAGCTTTGGTAGAACCAACATCAGGCAGCAGCATTCTGATACAGGGTCAGCTTGAGACATCTTGCAATATGTAATAGAAAAAACAACATATAAAGCAAAATTATCAAATTCCTTAAATGACAGTTTCAGGAATGGGAAAAAATGCAAACAGAATAAGCCTCTGGTAACCAGAAGCAAAAAGAAACAGAGACTTAAATAATGTCAAAAAGTATGCCAAGTATGACGCCCACAATTGACAAACAAACGTAATTCTCACGCCAAAAAAGTCTTGCGCCAAAAATGACGCAATAAATTCTAGCATTTTTTGCACCCGCGAGCCTAAAAGCCCACAATTTAGAAGAAAAGTCAAATGAAAAATTTTCAGGTAAGAATTTTTTTTATTTATATGCATTTCCCAAAAATGAAACTGACAGTCTGAAAGAAGGAAATATACTGATTAACCTGAATCATGGCAAATATAAGTATAAGTATAAAACATATATTTAGAACTTTACATATAAAGTGCCAAACCATAGCTAAGAGTGTCATAAATAAAATAAGACTTGCTTACCAAAAGACACTCATCTACATATAGTAGATAGCCAAACCAGTACTGAAACGAGATTCAGCAGAGGTAATGGTATATAAGAGTATATCATCGATCTGAAAAGGGGAGGTAGGAGAAGAATCTCTACGACCGATAACAGAGAAACCTATGAAATAGATCCCCGATAGGATGACCATAGCATTCAATAGGCAATACTCCCTTCACATCCCTCTGTCATTCACTGCACTCTGAGAGGAAAATCGGGGTTCAGCATGCTGCGAAGCGCATATCAACGTAGAAATCTAGCACAAACTTACTTCGCCACCTCCATAGGAGGCAAAGTTTGTAAAACTGAATTGTGGTTGTGGTGGGGGGTGTATTTATAGGCATTTTGAGGTTTGGGAAACTTTGCCCCTCCTGGTAGGAATGTATATCCCATACGTCACTAGCTCATGGACTCTTGCCAAATTACATGAAAGAATATAGGGACTCCAGTAACACCCCTCTTTTTAAAATAGGTTTTACTGCTTTACCCCATTCCCATACAGTGAAAAAAATGTCTAGTCTCCTCAGAAAAAAAGGCTGCACATACCTTAATGCTGCTTGGTAGCATGAAACCGGTCTCCACACTGAAGATGTCTCATGGTTACCTTCAGAAGTCTTGTGGGGAACCAGCGGTGGATCTTAGTTACAAATGCTAAGATCATTCAAACCTCAAGGCAGAAATCTTCCATATCCCCCCTGAGGAAAATAGTACGCTCCGGTACCATTTAAAATAAAAAACTTCTTGATTGAAGAAACTAAAACTAACACCTCACTTTACCATGTCTTCCTAGTATAACACAGGCAAAGAGAATGACTGGAGGGGGAAGGGGATGGGGCTATATATACAGCTCTGCTGTGGTGGCTCTTTGCCACTTCCTGTCAGCAGGAGGTTAATTATCCCACAAGTAAGGATGAAATCCGTGACTCGTCATATCTTTGTAAAAGAAATTAGCAATCAGTCCGAGAGCCAGCACCATCCAGTGGTGCTTATTGCTCTTTGCAGCCTATATGCTACCAATAAGAGCTTCTCTCCAAGTAGCCTTGGGAGTTTTCGTCCCTGGATTACGCTCAAGCTGAGGATCACAGGAGCCACCCGATACTGACCAATCACAGAGGAGCTGGATCTCTACACCCCCTTTGACAACATCGGAGGAGCCGCTACATAGGCTCGTTATTGCTTGAGGGGCGGAGCCTCTCCGATATTTAGGCCATTCACAGAGGATACATTCAGATGCGCCCCCAGTGACATCACAAGGTGTTTGCGGCAGGGACGCGAAGGTTTGAGAGGATTCTCACAGCATTTCCGGCACTTGGTGCAGAGAGAAAAACGCCAGAAGCTGAGTGAGCCCCTGTTAGTCCGCTCCTGGTCTTTACACACGTCCATCGATCTACATCAGACGTGTAAGCCGCCATGTCTGTTTGACTGTACCATGCTTGTTATGGATACGCTAGTTTGTTTGGTCTTTCTGTGAGCAGTATTTTTTGGATATACTTTTGATTGTTTCCCACCTAACGAAAGCATCTTTATAAGGAGAGACTCTGTTGTTGTGTCTCTCTTCTTGCCATGTTCCTGAGTGCCTAGGTTTGGCGGCAGAGAGGGGAGCCGTGGCACATGTCCTGGGACTCCTGCCGAGGAGAGCTGCTGGTGCTGACTAAGAAAGGACCAAGTGGTGGGTGTGTGGAACTCTGGATAAAAACTGTACGATTGACAGTCTGTGCTCTTTTGAGGTTCAAATTTGCCAATCTGGTGTTCAACTTCACAGAAACAGTTTTAGTTATAGGCCACTCTGCTGACTGTTAGTCTACGTGAAGTAACTGACTGTAATCTGAATCAGAATTTCAACGATGGTCAGTTACATTAGGGGTAACAGTCAGCAGAGTGGCTATAACTAAATCTGTTTCTGTGAAGTTGAACACCAGATTGGCAAATTTGAACCTCAAAAGGAGTCACAGGACTGTCATTGTAAAGTTTTTATCCAGAGACATTGCGGGGCAGTCACATGGGTTGCTGCAAACTGTATTCTCCCGTGAACAGGGGCGTGTTAAGGCATAGGCCAACAAGGCCGGTGCTAGGGCAGCAGATTTTAAGGGGCAGCAGATTTTTAGTCCCTAGGGCCACTCTACTGAACTGAGGGCCCGGGTGGCTAAATCAACCAGGGCCCGGCTATTGCTATCCTATGGGATTGTATGTGGGTGCGCATGACGTGGTGACAGTGGAGGCGGAGCTCACTTGCACAGCCTGGCCTGGACTGAGAGGGAATGCGTATTCTTCTCTGGCTCCACCGCGTGCTTGAGACTCACACAGACTACACAGTGGCAGTGTGCACTACACCGTGACCACTGTGAAACAGCATATGCCTTTCCTCCCTTCAATACATCTTCATTAGGCATTAAAATACTTAATGGATTAGTCACTAAATACTTGTACATTTACTGTTTGTCTATCTGTCATACATGCAAAGAATAAGTATTATTGCTGAACTATACAACCTATGTGACTTTAAAACACAACTAAAAATATGTTGTATGCATTTAATACATTCAGAAACAATACTAGTATATACTTTATTATGATTGTATCATGTGACTTTTATCCCCTAGGATACAAATCCAGACCTTTCATAACTACTGATGTATTTTTTTAAAGTACTTTTAAAGACCAATTTGTATATTCATTACATATTCCATCCAAGCAGATATTTTGCTTAAATAACCAAAGAAGATGTTTAAGGTTAAACAACTACCTACTGACAAACTTATCAAACAGTGAAGGATATTTTGTTTTCTGATATAAACACTTTAATCATCTGACTTGCAAAATAATGGTCTTTATATAATATGTGTGTGTGTGTGTGTGTGTGTGTGACCAGAGTGAATGCAAGCCCTGGCAAACATCTACTTAAAAATACATTTTTATTTTTTACACCCTGCCCCAAAAATATTATTTCTAAAAAAAGGCCTTAAACCTGGGGTGGGGAGGGGGGTGGGGGGGGGCAGCATAATTTTGAGTGCCTAGGGCAGCACAAAACCTAAATACGCCCCTGCCGTGAACGGTGTTATGTAGCTTACTGAAAAAACCATCCCTCCTTCTGCTGTCACACACTCACCGTCTGTCTCGTCTCCACTAGAAGGAGCAACTTCAAAGTCCTTATCTTCCAGGTTAGAAAGCTTGAATCAATGTTCAGTGTGGGAGAGAACATGATGGAAAATACCACAGCCATTTTTTTTTAACACCTCCTCTATAACTGTATAATTCATACACGGCATATGTGTACTTAACTTTTTCCATGACTACTAAACTCTTACTAAAAGTACAGAACAAAGGAATGTGTAAGGTATTATTTATGTTGGATCTATGTTATAGCCCTACACTACTATAGATCATAGAGAGTGTGGTGTTCTTGTAACAGCTGCAGGTACTGTCTTCTGTAGCTACATTAGGAACTCCCACATCTCTCTCATTCTAAACTTCCCTCCCCCATGTCTCTCCAGCAGTCATTGAGAGGCTGAGACCAGGTTCTGCTACTAGGAATAGAAAGGGGAGTGTGTGGACTCAGGGCTGCAGCCTTTAAAGTGAGCGGGTTTCTTCTAGCACTTACCTCTTCATCTTATCTTCAGTTCTGCACTAATCATATGCTGTTGAAATGTCTATAGAATTGTCACGTATGGTATTTGTTTTCTTTTTCATGAAAAAATATTTTTTTGTCTCTGAGAACCTCTAGTGGTCATTTGTAGTATCACTTCTCTGACAGCAAATCTAATTACATTTTCATGTTAGTGATACTGTCCTGCTCTCAACATTTTAAAAAACTAATTAACACTCCTTTTTCATAAATTGTAACCTGTCTATTTTGTTTTTATGTCAACCTGATGTCAATTAAAAAAAGAATATTGGAGGAGAAGAGTGGGGGATAAAAGCAAAAAAAAAAAAAGACTGGCCATTTTGGTTAGTATTAATGCTATTTATTAACTAGTGTCACTGTTAAAGAAATATCTGTAACTGCTCATCTGCCCTATTATACCTTTCAGTCAAGATTTTATCTTAAAATTCTACCACTTGTTTTGAAAGGTGTGTTTTTTTTATTATTATTAGCTTATTAGCTTGCTGTCAGCTGGGAAACAATACAGATTTGTACAAATAATATGCAAATGATCATTTGCATAAATAATTAAGAAAAACAATTCAAACAAGTGTAGAATGTTAAGATAAAATCTTGACTGAAGAGGTAATCTTATACAACTGAAGTGCTGCAGATGTAGCAGTATGTATTTCTCATAATTTAATTTCAAACTTACCTCAGGTTAACAATAGGATAACCCCCCTTTTATTATACAAAAATAATATATTGTATTCCTATGTAATTGTTATGTCAGAATTTGACTGTTTGAGCAGAGTGTTTGTGCACATGTTGTGGTGTGTGCGAGTGCTTTACTCTTCAGGTAATCAACACAATAACAGATGTGCTGGTGCTTAAGTGCAGGTGGTTTCTCAACCTCGGTCCCTCAAGTACCCCAACATGCAAGGTTTTCATTATAGCTGAACCAGTGCAAGGTGAAATAATCAGCTGATCATAACACCATGGTTACTAACTTGCTCTCAACCCATCAGTTGATTATTTCACCTGTGCACTGATTCAGCATATAACAAAAACCTGCCCCTGTTGGGGGTACTTGAGGCCCGCGATTGAGAAACACTGCACTTAAGCACCAGCACCATCTGTATTGTGTTGATTACCTGAAGAGTAAAGCACACACACACACAACATGTGCAAACACTCTGCTCAAACTAAATAAAACAATGCTTTAGTTTATTTAAGCTACTCCTATTGGGTTCATATATGTGTTTCTCCATCGTATCATTGACAGCAGTGCCTCACTAGTCTCTGACCGAGTCCCACTTCACTCATACCTCAGTTTAACGTATAGCCAAGTTAGTGAGGTGTATAAATAGAAAAAGCATAAAAAAGAGGAACAGGATTAATAATATGGTTTATACAAAAAAATCATAACCCCCAAAAATGGGGTGGTCTCATGGACTCTCACCACCATGAAATAAATTAATTTATCAGGTAAGTTCTTACATAAATTATGTTATCTTTCATATAGGTGGCAAGAGTCCACAAGGCTAGTTACTGATGGGATGTAATACCCAAGATGTGGAAGTCCACAAGTAACTATAGAGGGAAAAAATAAAACAGCTATTTCCGCTGAGAAATTAAATCTAAAAAAATAATTAAGTTTTCTTAAAAATAGGAATCAAACTGAGACAGCTGGTATCAAAACACATTCTAAAAAAACCCCATAAAAGATGGAGCTCAACAAAGTGCACAGACGATCTAAGTGCAGATAAAACAAAACCAGTTTATTATAAAAAAAGTAAAAAGATGTACACTCACAGATATACCCTCAAACATATGAGGTATGTAATAACGTTGGTTAAAAGTTGTCTTCAAACAACGTTCCACAAATGGTATAGATGTCCCTTGTAATCCTTATTTTCGTGATTATTCCATAAATGCAGGGATATTAGCAACGTATTCGCTCTTGAATATTCCCCCAACGCAAATAATACCTTGGGCTATGATCACGGGGCTCTTAATAACTTGTAAAATTAGTGGAGGTGGTGCAGCTGAGGCAGCGGTAACTCTGCAAAGAAGCCGGCTTCAGAAACCGCCGCTACACACAGCTCACCCCACGTACTCTGTTGCGTAAAATGGGTGTGGCCTAACGTGTTCGCAGGGCTCCTCCCTGCATCTGTCAGAGGCAATGCCCATGTTCAAATCCTGTGTTCCTTTATAGTCGATATATACGCTACGACCTCCTACACACAAGAGTAGTGCTTTAATTGGTCATATAGTATATCTAGTACAACAGAACGGAGAATGTTCCTTATAGCGAATAGAAAATTACACCTTAAACGGATCATCGTTAGGAAATATAAACATAAAAAGAATACATGCTATAGAAAATACAGACAAATAATACTATCTTAAAATCTGCGTAACAGACATATATACATCCTGCACATTGCTTAGAAAAACATATACTGTTTACATACATAAAATAGAGAGCATAACTTAAACTTACTAAACATCTGGGCTGTAGCTGAATAGAGCTCTCTAACATATGTTCATTAAATCCAGAGTAAAAAAAAACAATCAAAAACTTGTGTGCTGCAAAAGAAGTTGTCTCCTAAGGCAATCAGGAACCTGTATTATATTAGCAGCACTATCGCTGTGCACAGTTAAAAAAAACTATTAATTGATATGTTTTTTTGTTTGTCCCCCCCCACATATTTTAAATGGAGAGTTGATGTTATTCACAGTTCCCCAAACAGGAAAATAACAAATAAAATAGCACTTATACTGTTTGATTCTAAAATTAGGGAGCTAACAGACTATCTAATTCTCTACGCCACTCTTTCCTTACTCATCCCTTAGTGAGACTGTAAGTTCATCATGTTCCTGTTGGTAAAAAAAATATTTAACTGCTGCAATACCTAAGGAGTGGGGGATGGATGTATATAATGAACACACATCCATCGTAACCCAAATATAGTCTTGTTGCCAATTCATTTCGTTCTATTAATTCAAGAAGATGGGGGTATCTCTTCCCATAAGATCTTAAACATGGCACCATGGGTTTTAATATTTGATCCACATATTCTGATAGTTTGTGGTGAGTCCCCCTTTCCCTGACACTATCGGCCAACCCGGAGGGTTATTTAACCTTAAGTATCTTGGGGTAGGTGATAGAATATCAGAAAAACAGGATTCTCCACCACCAAAAAAATCAAATTCTGTTTTTGTGAGTACTGTGCTGATTTTTACCACTTCTATAAGATTCTCGTACTCTTTCAAAAAAAATTCTTAGTAGGATTATTGCCTAGGATGCATATCTCCTTATCTCTTAATAGACGGTGTGCTTCCTTTATATATTGCTGTCTGCCCCTGCTTTACAATGCCTCCGCCTCCATCGGTGCTACGAATATGTCCTTATCTTCACTAAGTTGTTTCAAGGCAATATGTTCAGCTCTAGACAGGTTCCCATTAAGGAACTTTCTTATTTTTATCTCTCGCACAATATTCCTGATTTTCCTTCGCTAACAAAGATTCAAACCACAGGTATGAAATTACCTTTTGACTGTGCTGGGTAGAATGAAGACCTTTTCTTAAGGAACTTGATTCATGGGTATAGATCTAGCTTCTTCCTCTAGTCCCTGTAAAATATCAAGATTGCTTCATTAGTACTACCCCCTGACCAAGTCCGCCTGCCTCCAAACTTTGTATAAACCACTATTGACTCACCACCCTTTCTCCTCAACATATTCACATTCAGTGTATTTATTTCTTAGGTGGAAATACCTAGTAAGCGGGAGTTTTCTGACCATTTTTTTTCATATCTATGAACAATTCAAAATCATTAGGGGACCAAATCAGGGGAGAAAGAGAGTACCATTTACTTAATGTCTCTTTCTCCTTAGTCAAAATTCGGCTAGATTACGAGTCTTGTGTTAGCCTTAAAAAGCAGCGTTAAGTGGTCCTAACACATGCTTTTTAACGCTTGCGGTATTACGAGTTAAGCAGGAAAGGATCTACCGCTCACCTTTTTTTTCCGCGATTTTAGCATACCGCAAATCCCCTTACGTCAATTGCGTATCCTATCTTTTTAATGGGATTTGCCTAACGCCTGTATTACGATCGCTTTAAAAAGTGAGCAGTACGCCCTCTACCTCCAAGACTCCTACCAGCATTTTAAAGTCAGTAGTTAAGAGTTTTATGGCTAACGCCGTAACATAAAGCTCTTAACTAAAGTGCTACAAAGTACACTAACACCTCATAAACTACCTATTAACCCCTAAACCGAGGCCCCCCCACATCGCAAACACTATAATAAATTATTTAACCCCTAATCTGCCGACCGGATACATCGCCGCAAACTTTAATAAATGTATTTACCCCTAAACCGCCGCACTCTTGCCTTGCAAACAGTAGTTAAATTTTATTAACCCCTAATCTGCCGTCCCTAACATCGCCGACACCTACCTACATTTATTAACCCCTAATCTGCCGCCCCCAACGTCGCCGCTACTATATTAAATTTATTAACCCCTAAACCTAAGTCTAAACCTAACCCTAACACCCCCCTAACTTAAATATAATTTAAATAAAATGAAATAAATTTACTACTATTAAATAAATTAATCCTATTTAAAACTAAATACTTACCTATAAAATAAACCCTAAACTAGCTACAATATAACTAATAGTTAGGGTTTATTTTTATTTTACAGGCAACTTTGTATTTATTTTAACTAGATACAATAGTTATTAAATAGTTTATTAACTATTTAATAACTTCCTAGTTAAAATAAGTACAAATTTACCTGTAAAATAAATCATAACCTAAATTACAATTACACCGTAACACTACACTATCATTAAACTAATTACTAAACTACCTACAATTAATTCCAATAAAATAAACTAAATTACGGAAAAAAAAACTAAATTACAGAAATAAAAAAAGAATTATAATAATTTTAAACTATATTACACCTAATCTATCCCCCTAATAAAAAAAAAAAATTCCCTGTCCCTATACTAAATTACAAATAGCCCTTAAAAGGGCCCTTTGTGGGGGCATTGGCCCCAAAGTAATCAGCTCTTCACCTGTAAAAAAAATTTACAAAATCCCCCTCAACATTAAAAGCCTACCACCCCACACACCCAACCCTACTCCTAAAACCAACACCAATCCCCCCTTAAAAAAACCTAACACTACCCCTTAAAGATCACCCTACCTTGAGAAGTCTTCACCCAGCCGGGCACAAGTGATCCTCCAGAGGGTCCGAAGTCTTCATCCTATTCAGCCAGAAGAGGATATCCAGACCGGCAGAAGGCTTCATCCAGACGGCATCTTCTATTTTCATCCTTCCGGAGCGGGTCCATCTTCAAGACATCCGACGCGGAGCATCCTCTTCATCCGACGACTGAATGACTGGTCCTTTAATGACGTCATCCAAGATGGCATCCCTTGAATTCCGATTGGCTGATAGAATCCTATCAGCCAATCGGAATTAAGGTAGGAAAAATCTTAACACTATGAAGTTACCCAATACAATTCTAATATACCATAATAACATTCCAACATTACAATACTGTATCTCTCATCCAGACTGCATGGGATGAGTTTTTCTGGCTTTATATACACACAGTTAAATATCTGTGTCTGGAACACACCTGAACTGGGTGAGTGCTTTAAACCAAAAGGGCTTTGGTCAGTTTCCCCAGTTATAAATCAGTAAGAAATAATGGTTTAAGCACATCTAATAAAAGCATATGTTTTTAAATGCACATATTGTGGAGTGCTGCCCAAAGTGACCAAAATGTATATAATAATAAGAGCAGGTATTGGCGCACCTCAAGACACATGAGACCACAAATTATTTCACATATTTTAACTTTTTTCCATTTTTTCCTTAATGCTGCAAAAATTGCCTTGCTTGGCTAAAATTTTAGAGTTAGGACCAGTTTTTTGTGGGACACCTTGTAAGTGGTGACTGGCTTGAGCAGTATATGGCCATATTGTGTGACTAAGATCCCATCTTTATTTAATTTTTTTTTTTAAAATTATGATATATTAAGAAGGCAATTTTTGCAGCATTAAGGAAAAAAATGGAAAAAAGTTAAATATGTGAAATAATTTGTGGTCTCATGTGTCTTGAGGTGCGCCAATACCTGCTCTTATTATTATATACATTTTGGTCACTTTGGCAGCACTCCACAATATGGTGCATTTAAAAACATATGCTTTTATTACATGTGTTTAACCATTATTTCTTACTGATTTATCACTGGGGAAACTGACCAAAGCCCTTTTGGTTTAAAGCACTTCACCCAGTTCAGGTGTGTTCCAGACACAGATATTTAACTGTGTTGTATATAAAGGCCAGAAAACCTCATCCCATGCAGTCTGGATGAGAGGTTATAGTATTGTAATGTTGTAATGTTATTTTGGTATATTAGAATTGTATTGGCTAACTTCATAGTGTTAAGAGGTGTTGAGAAGGCAATTTTTTGCAGCATTGGGAAACAAGTTTGAAGTATGTATAATAGCATGTAGCCAGGAAGCCTCATTCCATGCAGTCTGGATGAGAGATTGGAAATTCTATTTTGATATATTAGAATTGTATTCTTGAGTTTAGCTTGGCTAAAATTTTAGAGTTAGGACCAGTCTTATGTGGGACACCTTGTAAGTGGTGACTGGCTGAGCAGAACATGGCCATATTGTGTAACTAAGATCCCATCTTTATTTAAAAAAATTATGATACATTAAGAAGGCAATTTTTGCAGCATTAAGGAAAAAATGGAAAAAAGTTAAAATATGTGAAATAATTTGTGGTCTCATGTGTCTTGAGGTGCGCCAATACCTGCTCTTATTATTATATACATTTTGGTCACTTTGGCAGCACTCCACAATATGTGCATTTAAAAACATATGCTTTTATTAGATGTGCTTAACCATTATTTCTTACTGATTTCACATAATGTTAGAGGGCTGAACTCAGATATTAAGAGAAGAACAGCACTTACACAATATAGATCCTTGAGAGCCAATGTGATTTTCCTACAGGAAACGCATTTCATAAACTCACAAATACCCAAATACTGGTCTAGAGACTTCCCACTACATTATCATGCTACGACTGACTCGAAAAAGAGAGGAGTCTCAATTCTCATAAACTCTTCTATACCCTTATACATACAGGAAACAATTAAAGATAAAGAAGGCAGATTTTTAATAGTTAGAGGCCAGATACAAGGTACTGAGATCACGTTTTGTAATTTATATGCTACCCAATGAACAAACAAGACACTTTCTTTTAAGCAGCTATCACATCAATTAACAAACTGGTCTCAGTCCAGAACGATATTGGCCGGAGACTTTAATGTGGACCTTGCATTACAATCTAGAAAACGTCTCCAATTAATGACCAATAAACAACACAGACAATATAACAAGGCCAAGGCGATACTTGATCATCTGAGCACACATGCCTTAATTGACTCCTGGAAGACCCTATATGGAAACACAGTAGACACCATATATTACTCTGCGGCACATAAGACGTACACAAAATTAGATTACATATTTGTCAGCCAAATACTACAGTCTTCCCTAGAGTCAGCTACTATCCACCCCTGTGTGTGGTCAGACCACTAAATAACACAATTGAAACTAGGTACTTTAAAGACAATGAACAGAACTAAAACATGGACTTTTGACTCTTTTTGCCTAAAAGACCCATTAACACTAAAATCTATAACACGACAAATGTGCGAATATTGGGAGATCAATACAGGGACGACAGAGAACCCTATATCAACTTGGGCAGCTCACAAAACTTTCTTAAGAGGACTGCTTATAAAAGAAAAAGCTGCCTTGGTTAAAAAATGTAGTAGTCAAAGACTAGAACTTCAAAACGAAAATAAACACACTGGAACAGCAACACAGACTTACACAATCTAACAACTACAAGAAAACGCTTGACATTAGCCAACATTCTTAATGATCAGTCGGTTAGGGCAGCATTTAAACTTAAGACCAATTATTATATATACTCCAATAAACCGGATAGATATCTGGCTAATAAAATCTGTGACAGATTGAGAGTAGCGACTATAGCACAAATTCAGAAACAAGACGGCACCAGCACAACTCATCCGCAGGAGATAGTTGACTGTTTTGCTGATTACTATAGTGATCTATATGATGGAAACAAGGTGATTCAGTCCGCACAAACTAAAGCTTTACTAACTAACTTTCTTAACGAAACACAACTAGCATCCTTGACGGACAAAGACAGAGATAAGTTGAATCAAGACATTACGATGGACCGAAGTTCAACAGGCAGTTAGGGACTTAAAACCAGGAAAGGGCCCCGGGTCTGGATGGACTTCCGGGGTGAATATTATAAATTGTTCCAGTCTTCATTAGTATCCCATTTGGTTAAATTTTCAAATCATATCATGCGAAGGGCATACAATTCCCCCAGACCTTCTTAGGAGCACGGATAGCTGTAATACCCAAACCAGGGAAAAATATCAACTGGTGTGCTAGCTATAGACCCATCTCTCTCATAAACCAAGATCTTAAGATCTTTACCAAGATATTGATCAATAGGCTTAAACCCATACTACCAGATATCGTACATCCAGATCAGGTTGGGTTTGTGATGGGTAGGGAAGCCCCGGATAACATTAGACGCATACACACGACCATTAACCAATTGGCAAAGATGAAAATGCCTTCTCTGGTCCTATCACTGGACGTGGAGAAGGCGTTTGACAGAATTGATTGGACATATATGTTCGCTGTCTTGGATAAGATGGAATTTAGGGGCCCATTTGTGACAGCTCTACAAAGTATATATTCTGCACCTACAGCTACGGTCAGGGCTATAGGACACCACTCAAAACTTATAAATATTAAAAATGGCACAAGACAGGAATGCCCTCTGTCGCCATTGTTATTTGCGCTTTGCATGGAGCCCTTGGCCGCCTGTATTAGACCCTGACATCACAGGCTTCCAACTTAAAAAGAAGGACTATAAGATTGCCCTTTTTGTGGATGACGTCCTGCTGACTTTAACTAAGCCCCTAATTTCTCTTACTAGCCTTTATGAGGTCCTGAACCGGTTTTCTGCCATATCGGGATATAAAATAAATATGGACAAAAGTGAGGCAATGGCCATAGCATTACCACCCCAAACAAAAAAAATTAATTGAACTCAATTTTGAATTTTCTTGGGTTAAGTCATATATCAAATATCTAGGAGTTAACTTACCTGTTCAATTCATGGAGCTATATAAAAACATAATTTATGTAAGAACTTACCTGATAAATTCATTTCTTTCATATTAGCAAGAGTCCATGAGCTAGTGACGTATTAGATATACATTCCTACCAGGAGGGGCAAAGTTTCCCAAACCTCAAAATGCCTACAAAATACACCCCTCCACCACACCCACAAATCAGTTTAACGAATAGCCAAGAAGTGGGGGTGATAAGAAAAAAGTGCGAAAGCATAAAAAATAAGGAATTGGAATAATTGTGCTTTATACAAAAAAATCATAACCACCACAAAAAGGGTGGGCCTCATGGGCTAATATGAAAGAAATGAATTTATCAGGTAAGTTCTTACATAAATTATGTTTTCTTTCATGTAATTAGCAAGAGTCCATGAGCTAGTGACGTATGGGATAATGACTACCCAAGATGTGGATCTTACCACGCAAGAGTCACTAGAGAGGGAGGATAAAATAAAGACAGCCAATTCCGCTGAAAAATAATCCACACCCAAAATAAAGTTTAAATTTTATAATGAAAAAAAACTGAAAACATAAGCAGAAGATTCAAACTGAAACAGCTGCCTGAAGTACTTTTCTACCAAAAACAGCTTCAGAAGAAGAAAACACATCAAAATGGTAGAATTTAGTAAAAGTATGCAAAGAAGACCAAGTTGCTGCTTTGCAATTCTGATCAACCGAAGCTTCATTCCTAAACGCCCAGGAGAGTAGAAACTGACCTAGTAGAATGAGCTGTAATCCTTTGAGGCGGAGTTTTACCCGACTCGACATAAGCATGATGAATTAAAGATTTCAACCAAGATGCCAAAGAAATGGCAGAGGCCTTCTGACCTTTCCTAGAACCGGAAAAGATAACAAATAGACTAGAAGTCTTTCGGAAATTCTTAGTAGCTTCAACATAATATTTCAAAGCTCTAACTACATCCAAAGAATGCAATGATTTCTCCTTAGAATCTTAGGATTAGGACATAATGAAGGAACCACAATTTCTCTACTAATGTTGTTGGAATTCACAACCTTAGGTAAAAATTCAAAAGAAGTTCGCAACACCGCCTTATCCTGATGAAAAATCAGAAAAGGAGACTCACAAGAAAGAGCAGATAATTCAGAAACTCTTCTGGCAGAAGAGATGGCCAAAAAGAACAAAACTTTCCAAGAAAGTAATTTAATGTCCAAAGAATGCATAGGTTCAAACGGAGGAGCTTGAAGAGCCCCCAGAACCAAATTCAAACTCCAAGGAGGAGAAATTGACTTAATGACAGGTTTTATACGAACCAAAGCTTGTACAAAACAATGAATATCAGGAAGATTATCAATCTTTCTGTGAAAAAGAACAGAAAGAGCAGAGATTTGTCCTTTCAAGGAACTTGCAGACAAACCTTTCTCCAAACCATCCTGAAGAAACTGTAAAATTCTCGGAATTCTAAAAGAATGCCAGGAAAAATGATGAGAAAGACACCAAGAAATATAAGTCTTCCAGACTCTATAATATATCTCCCTAGATACAGATTTACGAGCCTGTAACATAGTATTAATCACAGAGTCAGAGAAACCTCTTTGACTAAGAATCAAGCGTTCAATCTCCATACCTTTAAATTTAAGGATTTGAGATCCTGATGGAAAAAAGGACCTTGCGACAGAAGGTCTGGTCTTAACGGAAGAGTCCACGGTAGGCAAGAGGCCATCCGGACAAGATCCGCATACCAAAACCTGTGAGGCCATGCTGGAGCTACCAGCAGAACAAACGAGCATTCCTTCAGAATCTTGGAGATCACTCTTGGAAGAAGAACTAGAGGCGGAAAGATATAAGCAGGATGATACTTCCAAGGAAGTGACAATGCATCCACTGCTTCCGCTTGAGGATCCCTGGATCTGGACAGATACCTGGGAAGTTTCTTGTTTAGATGAGAGGCCATCAGATCTATTTCTGGAAGTCCCCACATTTGGACAATCTGAAGAAATACCTCTGGGTGAAGAGACCATTCGCCCGGCATGCAACGTTTTGGCGACTGAGATAATCAGTTCCCAATTGTCTATACCTGGGATATGAACCGCAGAAACTAGACAGGAGCTGGATTCCGCCCAAACCAGAATTCGAGATACTTCTTTCATAGCCAGAGGGCTGTGAGTCCCTCCTTGATGATTGATGTATGCCACAGATGTGAGATTGTCTGTCTGAAAACAAATGAACGATTCTCTCTTTAGAAGAGGCCAAGACTGAAGAGCTCTGAAAATTGCACGGAGTTCCAAAATATTGATCGGTAATCTCACCTCCTGAGATTCCCAAACCCCTTGTGCCGTCAGAGACCCCCCCACACAGCTCCCCAACCTGTAAGACTTGCATCTGTTGAGATTACAGTCCAGGTCGGAAGAACAAAAGAAGCCCCCTGAACTAAACGATGGTGATCTGTCCACCACGTCAGAGAGTGTCGTACAATCGGTTTTAAAGATATTAATTGAGATATCTTTGTGTAATCCCTGCACCACTGGTTCAGCATACAGAGCTGAAGAGGTTGCATGTGAAAACGAGCAAAGGGGATCGCGTCTGATGCAGCAGTCATAAGACCTAGAATTTCCATGCATAATGCTACCGAAGGGAATGATTGTGACTGAAGGTTTCGACAAGCTGATATCAATTTTAGACGTCTCTTGTCTGTCAAAGATAGAGTCATGGACACTGAATCTATCTGGAAACCCAAAAAGGTTACCCTTGTCTGAGGAATCAATGAACTTTTTAGTAAATTGATCCTCCAACCATGATCTTGAAGAAACAACACAAGTCGATTCGTATGAGATTCTGCTAAATGTGAAGACTGAGCAAGTACCAAGATATCATCCAAATAAGGAAATACTACAATACCCTGTTCTCTGATTACAGATAGAAGGGCACCGAGAACCTTTGTAAAAATTCTTGGAGCTGTTGCTAGGCCAAACGGCAGAGCCACAAACTGGTAATGCTTGTCTAGGAACGAGAATCTCAGAAACTGATAGTGATCTGGATGAATCGGAATATGCAGATATGCATCCTGTAAATCTATTGTAGACATATAATGCCCTTGCTGAACAAAAGGCAGGATAGTCCTTACAGTTACCATTTTGAATGTTGGTATCCTTACATAACGATTCAATATTTTTAGATCCAGAACTGGTCTGAAGGAATTCTCCTTCTTTGGTACAAAGAAGAGATTTGAATAAAACCCCAGCCCCTGTTCCAGAACTGGAACTGGCATAATTACTCCAGCCAACTCTAGATCTGAAACACATTTCAGAAATGCTTGAGCCTTCGCTGGATTTACTGGGACACAGGAAAGAAAAAATCTCTTTGCAGGAGGCCTTATCTTGAAGCCAATTCTGTACCCTTCTGAAACAATATTCTGAATCCAAAGATTGTGAACGGAATTGATCCAAATTCCTTTGAAAAAACGTAATCTGCCCCCTACCAGCTGAGCTGGAATGAGGGCCGCACCTTCATGTGGACTTAGGAGCTGGCTTTGATTTTCTAAAAGGCTTGGATTTATTCCAGACTGGAGATGGTTTCCAAACTGATACCGCTCCTGAGGATGAAGGATCAGGCTTTTGTTCCTTGTTGTGACGAAAGGAACGAAAACGATTATTAGACCTAAATTTACCTTTAGATTTTTTATCCTGTGGTAAAAAAGTTCCTTTCCCTCCAGTAACAGTTGAGATAATAGAATCCAACTGAGAACCAAATAATTTATTACCCTGGAAAGAAAGGGAAAGCAGAGTAGACTTAGAAGACATATCAGCATTCCAAGTTTTAAGCCATAAAGCTCTTCTAGCTAAAATAGCTAAAGACATATACCTGACATCAACTCTAATGATATCAAAGATGGCATCACAAATAAAATTATTAGCATGTTAAAGAAGAATAATAATGCTATGAGAATTATGATCTGTTACTTGTTGCGCTAAAGCTTCCAACCAAAAAGTTGAAGCTGCAGCAACATCCGCCAAAGATATAGCAGGTCTAAGAAGATTACCTGAACACAAGTAAGCTTTTCTTAGAAAGGATTCAATTTTCCTATCTAAAGGATCCTTAAAGGAAGTACCATCTGCCGTAGGAATGGTAGTATGCTTAGCAAGAGTAGAGACAGCCCCATCAACCTTAATTATTTTGTGCCAAAATTCTAATCTGTCAGATGGCACAGGATATAATTGCTTAAAACGTTTAGAAGGAGTAAATGAATTACCCAAATTATTCCATTCCCTGGAAATTACTTCAGAAATAGCACCAGGAACAGGAAAAACTTCTGGAATAACTACAGGAGATTTAAAAACCTTATCTAAACATTTAGATTTAGTATCAAGAGGACCAGAATCCTCAATTTCTAATGCAATTAGGACTTCTTTAAGTAAAGAACGAATAAATTCCATTTTAAATAAATATGAAGATTTATCAGCATCAACCTCTGAGACAGAATCCTCTGAACCAGAAGAGCCATTATCAGAATCAGAATGATGATGTTCATTTAAAAATTCATCTGAAAAATGAGAAGTTTTAAAAGACTTTTTACGTTTACTAGAAGGAGGAATAACAGACATAGCCTTCTTAATGGATTTAGAAACAAAATCTCTTATGTTATCAGGAACACTCTGAGTATTAGATGCTGATGGAACAGCAACAGGTAATGTAACTTTACTAAAGGAAATATTATCTGCATTAACAAGTTTGTCATGACATTCAATACAAACAACAGCTGGAGGAACAGCTACCAAAAGTTACAGCAGATACACTTAGCTTTGGTAGCTCCAGCACCAGGCAGCGATTTTCCAGAAGTATCTTCTGACTCAGCTTCAACATGGGACATCTTGCAATATGTAATAGAAAAAACAAAATATAAAGCAAAATTGATCAAATTCCTTAAATGACAGTTTCAGGAATGGGAAAAAATGCCAGTGAACAAGCTTCTAGCAACCAGAAGCAATAAAAAATGGGACTTAAATAATGTGGAGACAAAAGTGACGCCCATATTTTTTTAGCGCCAAATAAGACGCCCAAATTATTTGGCGCCTAAATGCTTTTGGCGCCAAAAATGACGCCACATCCGGAACGCCGACATTTTTGGCGCAAAAGAACGTCAAAAATGACGCAACTTCCGGCGACACGTATGACGCCGGAAACAGAAAAAAAAATTTGCGCCAAAAAAATCCGTGCCAAGAATGACGCAATAAATGAAGCATTTTCAGCCCCCGCGAGCCTAACAGCCCACAGGGAAAAGTCAAATTTTAAGGTAAGAAAAAAATTGTTTTATTCAAATGCACTATCCCAAATATGAAACTGACTGTCTGAAAATAAGGAATGTTGAACATCCTGAGTCAAGGCAAATAAATGTTTGAATACATATATTTAGAACTTTATAAAAAAGTGCCCAACCATAGCTTAGAGTGTCACAGAAAATAAGACTTACTTACCCCAGGACACTCATCTACATGTTGTAGAAAGCCAAACCAGTACTGAAACGAAAATCAGCAGAGGTAATGGGTATATATATAAGAGTATATCGTCGATCTGAAAAGGGAGGTAAGAGATGAATCTCTACGACCGATAACAGAGAACCTATGAAATAGACCCCGTAGAAGGAGATCATTGAATTCAAATAGGCAATACTCTCCTCACATCCCTCTGATATTCACTGCACGCTGAGAGGAAAACCGGGCTCCAACCTGCTGCGGAGCGCATATCAACGTAGAATCTAGCACAAACTTACTTCACCACCTCCATAGGAGTTTGTAAAACTGATTTGTGGGTGTGGTGAGGGGTGTATTTGTAGGCATTTTGAGGTTTGGGAAACTTTGCCCCTCCTGGTAGGAATGTATATCCCATACGTCACTAGCTCATGGACTCTTGCTAATTACATGAAAGAAATTAATTATTTGCCTTTATATAGAGAAATTCGTAGAGATATTGCAAAATGGAAACACCTTAAGTTTTCGTGGTATGGCAGAGTATCGGCAATGAAAATGAATATCCTCCCGAGATTATTATATCTGGAAATAATACAATCAGAATTTATTCATTTTATCAATAACAAAAAACACTCCAGAATCCCTTTTCAGATAATGACAAAGCATAGACAGCTAGGTGGGATTGGAGTCCCTAACCTGATAGATTACTACGATGCCTCTAGACTGGCTCAAACAGCACTAATAGGATCTTCAAGCCCTGATATAATATGGATAGGGGTGGAATCGGATTTGGGGGATTTTGACTCCCCAGATGCTCTGCTATGGGACACCTCTGTGTCTTCACCAGAAATTCATAACTATTCTCCGATTACTGGCCATTCGGTGGAACACTGGAGAACTTTAAATAGAAAGAAAAAAATGGTTGCAGATTACTCATTTAAGACACCACTTAGATATCTGATCCCAAGGGAATACAGGAAACAATTAGACAAATGGGTAAATAAAGGTCTTTACAGAGTAGGAGATATGACATTACTTGGTAAACCATTAACCTTTACACAAACTCAGGAAAAGCTGGCACCAGACCCCCTTAGGTGGTATTTATACTTACAAGTTTCCTCTGCCTTGCACAGATTTTTGTCTAACACACGAAATCAACTCAGTACCACTTTGGAGAAATTATGCTGCACTGACACTAGGCAGAAACATACCATCTCACGATTATACATAGCATTACAATCAGCAACAAGTGAGGAAAAGTCTTCTCTCATGTGCAAATGGGAGACTGATATGGGCACTAGTTTGGAGGTGAAAGAATGGTATGAATTACTCTACTCCTCTTGCAGAGGACTGATAAGTACAGACCTGCGAGAGAATAGTTATAAGACCATTTTCAGGTGGTATCTCACCCCAATAAAAACTTCTCACTTTACAGAAGAAAGAAATAGAAAATGCTACAGGGGTTGTAATGAAATAGGAACTTATGCACACATGTGGTGGGAGTGCCGCGAGGTTAGACAGATCTGGTCAAATGTATCTAGCCACCTCAGTACACTATTGGAGGAACAGGTAACATTCACTATATCCCAGGGACTCCTTAATATGACATTTCCAAAATATCATCATCATATCAATACTTTGATCAGAATACTTTGTACAGTCACAAGAATATGCATCGCTAAGTATTGGAGGGAAAAGGCACCATCATGGCAGGAGGTTTTGGACAGAATTAACTTGACACATAGACTCCATGAAACTGCAGCTTTTATCCTGGGAAACGTAGATACATATAACAAAATATGGTTTTAATGGTTAATGCAAGCAAGATGGCCCATTGACTCTCATGAGGCACCAAATTAAAACTGTAAGAAAGGCAATTAATACGTATTAGAGACTGCTGACATGGCAAAGGTTTTTATAGATATTATATCCCCTACAAGGAGTATAGCTCTTGATGTTCCAAATAGAAATGACACACAAGTTTACGTATAAATCGACCACTTGTTATTTTGTTTTTTGTTCTTCTTTGTTTTTTCTTTTTTTTCTTTTATCTTTAAGTTTTATTGAAGTTGTATCTTTATTATCAGTTACTGAAAATGAATGTGCAGATCATCTATGTTAACAATAATATTGCTCGGTGCGTCAGATGGTGATTGGTCCCTGATGCTCGTAATAAAATCACATGGCGAGGTATAATACAAAATTGTATGGACATTGTGGACTAAAATCTCAGCCTACAGTCAATAGCACTAGTTGATATAGAAGATGGAAGATGTACAATTGTCATATTGATGTGATACCTAATGCTTCTATGATGTACCGATAAATGCTTATCAATAAGTGATGGGATGTATTTTGCATAATAATAAAAAATATTTTAACATAAAGTTCTAAAATATATTATGCATCACTCCTGGCCCATCTAGATGGATCACCATAGGAAGTGTAAGGACTCAGGTGACCATAGATATGGGTACCTCACTATTTGCATCCACTATGTTTGGAGCTGTGCAGTCTGGTCTCGCAGGATGCCGATGAGGTCTGTAGCCTTCACCAGAAGGAGGGATCCAAGTCATCAGACGTCAAGGGATCAGCAGGTAAGATGAGTGAGGAGCGCACACTCCGGGAGTGGTATTGCCTAATAACAGCCGGCTAATGCTCCAATATCATCGCCCGGGTAGGGCAAGTATCTTGAGAAAGATTGTGCGGTCATCTAGTTAGCTTACAGTATGGCTCTCAAAAAATTAATTTGTATGAACCACTAACACAGAGCTTTGGAGTTACGCAGCCATCTTAGCTACTGCCAGCTCAGCCCCAATGAATATGTGTGTATATGTGTACGTTGTGTAGCTTGGGTGAATGGGTGTGTACATGTATATGTGTACGCTGTGTAGCATGTGTGAATGTGTGCGTATATGAATATGTGTAAGTTGTGTAGCGTGTATGAATGTGTGTTTATATGAATATGTGTGTGGTGTGTGTGTACATGAGTGGACATGGTTAGCTGGAACATGATTGGGAGCAGGGCCATGTTGCAACAAAATAATCTGCCACATTGGCTCCCCCGATGTTGGGCTCTGGATCCGCCCCTGCGTGGGAGTATGGCTCATATGGGATGATTAATCACATACCTTGATAGGAGGGAGGATGCTATGACTGGTCTGTTTTGTTGAACATGTAGGTAGGATTGAGGTCACTGGCTCATGTTCTTGTTAATTACTTATTTGCTGTGGTTTTGGTTTTAAAGGGACAGTAAACACCTTGAAATTTTTGTATAAAATTTTTAGTTTTGCAATATATTTTCATTATTTATTTTGCCCCTTTTTATGTAATTTATCTCTGAAAATTGAGCAATTTCTAATTTCTCTTGTTAGGTTTATCCAGTCCACTGATCATCCATTACTTGTGGGATATTCTCCTTCCCAACAGGAAGTTGCAAGAGGATCACCCACAGCAGAGCTGCTATATAGCTCCTCCCCTAACTGCCATATCCAGTCATTCTCTTGCAAGCTCTCAAAATAGCTGGAAGTAGTAAGAGGAAAGTGGTAACATATAGTTCGTTTTTTCTTCAATCAAAAGTTTATTGTTTTTAAATGGTACCGGTGTGTACTATTTTATCTCAGGCAGCATTTAGAAGAAGAATCTGCCTGCATTTTTCTATGATCTTAGCAGAAGTAACTAAGATCCACTGCTATTCTCACATATGTCTGAGGAGTGAGGTAACTTCAGAGGGAGAATGGCGTGCAGAGTATCCTGCAATAAGGTATGTGCAGTTAAGTTTTTCTAGGGATGGAATTTGCTAGAAAATGCTGCTGATACCGGATTAATGTAAGTTAAAGCCTAAATACAGTGATTTAATAGCGACTAGTATCAGGCTTGCTATCAGAGGTATATACTCTGATTAATGTGCAATATAAAACGTTTGCTGGCATGTTTAATCGTTTTTATATATGCTTTGGTGATAAAACTTATTGGGGCCTAGTTTTTTCCACATGGCTGGCTTTATTTTTGCCTAGAAACAGTTTCCTGAGGCTTTCCACTGTTATAGTATAAAAGTTACAGTTGGTGCAGTTAAAATTACAAACTGTGACATTCAGCTTCCCTCAGCAGTCCCCTGCATGCTATAGGACATCTCTGAAGGGCTCAAAAGGCTTCAAAAGTAGGAGCTGTGGCAGTTGTTATGACTGTTTAAAAAACATATTTTTCATTTTGTTAATCTGTTTTTTGTATTAAGGGGTTAATCATCCATTTGCAAGTGGGTGCAATGATCTGCTAACTTGTTACATACACTGTAAAAATTTCGTTAGTTTAACTGCCTTTTCTTCTGTTAAGTGTGATCAGTCCACGGGTCATCATTACTTCTGGGATATTACTCCTCCCCAACAGGAACTGCAAGAGGATTCACCCAGCAGAGCTGCATATAGCTCCTCCCCTCTACGTCACTCCCAGTCATTCTCTTGCACCCAACGACTAGATAGGATGTGTGAGAGGACTATGGTGATTATACTTAGTTTTATATCTTCAATCAAAAGTTTGTTATTTTAAAATAGCACCGGAGTGTGTTATTACCTCTCTGGCAGAGTTTGAAGAAGAATCTACCAGAGTTTTTGCTATGATTTTAGCCGGAGTAGTTAAGATCATATTGCTGTTTCTCGGCCATCTGAGGAGAGGTAAACTTCAGATCAGGGGACAGCGGGCAGATGAATCTGCATAGAGGTATGTAGCAGCTTTTATTTTCTGACAATGGAATTGATGAGAAAATCCTGCCATACCGATATAATGTCATGTATGTATACTTTACTCTTCAGTATTCTGGGGAATGGTACTTCACTAGAATTACACTGTAAGAAGTACATAAAGCTGTTTAATAACTAGAAATTATGTTTTAACGTTTTTGCTGGATTGTAAAATCGTTTTCATTTGCTGAGGTACTGAGTGAATAAATGTTTGGGCACTATTTTTCCACTTGGCAGTTGCTTAATCTTTTTTCTGACAGTTTCTGTTCTCTCTCACTGCTGTGTGTGAGGGGGAGGGGCCGTTTTTTGGCGCTTTTGCTACGCATCAAATATTTCAGTCAGCAGCTCATTGTATTTCCTGCATGATCCGGTTCATCTCTACAGAGCTCAGGGGTCTTCAAAACTTATTTTGAGGGAGGTAATTTCTCTCAGCAGAGCTGTGAGAATTATAGTAGACTGAGATAAAAAAAAAACAAAAAAAAAAAAAAACGTTTATTCTGTAATTTGTTTCCTGCTTTCAGAATTTGTTATCTTTGCTAATGGGATTAAACCTTTGCTAAAGTTGTGTTGTTTACACTATATCTGTTTTCAATTTATTAATTTTCAACTGTCATAGATCTTCTGTGCTTCTTAAAGGCACAGTACGTTTTTAATATTATTCTAATTGAATTGTATTCCAAGTTGCAAGTTTATTTGCTAGTGTGTTAAACATGTCTGATTCAGAGGATGATACCTGTGTCATTTGTTGCAATGCCAAAGTGGAGCCCAATAGAAATTTATGTACTAACTGTATTGATGCTACTTTAAATAAAAGTCAATCTGTACAAATTGAACAAATTTCACCAAACAACGAGGGGAGAGTTATGCCGACTAACTCGCCTCACGTGTCAGTACCTGCATCTCCCGATCGGGAGGTGCGTGATATTGTAGCGCCGAGTACATCTGGGCGGCCATTACAAATCACATTACAGGATATGGCTACTGTTATGACTGAAGTTTTGGCTAAATTACCAGAACTAAGAGGTAAGCGTGATCACTCTGGGGTGAGAACAGAGTGCGCTGATAATATTAGGGCCATGTCAGACACTGCGTCACAGGTGGCAGAACATGAGGACGGAGAACTTCATTCTGTGGGTGACGGTTCCGATCCAAACAGACTGGATTCAGATATTTCAAATTTTAAATTTAAACTGGAAAACCTCCGTGTATTACTAGGGGAGGTGTTACCGGCTCTGAATGATTGTAACACAGTTGCAATACCAGAGAAAATGTGTAGGTTGGATAAATATTTTGCGGTACCGGCGAGTACTGAGGTTTTTCCTATACCTAAGAGACTTACTGAAATTGTTACTAAGGAGTGGGATAGACCCGGTGTGCCGTTCTCACCCCCTCCGATATTTAGAAAAATGTTTCCAATAGACGCCACCACACGGGACTTATGGCAAACGGTCCCTAAGGTGGAGGGAGCAGTTTCTACTTTAGCTAAGCGTACCACTATCCCGGTGGAGGATAGCT
The DNA here is from genome assembly GCF_027579735.1 of Bombina bombina. Lineage (NCBI taxonomy): Eukaryota > Metazoa > Chordata > Amphibia > Anura > Bombinatoridae > Bombina > Bombina bombina. Next base: position 890,129,563 of record NC_069504.1, read on the forward strand.
GTGCTTTTTCAGATCCAATGGATAAAAAATTAGAGGGTTACCTTAAGAAAATGTTTGTTCAACAAGGTTTTATATTGCAACCCCTTGCATGCATTGCTCCGATCACGGCTGCAGCGGCATTCTGGATTGAGTCTCTGGAAGAGAACATTAGTTCAGCTACTCTGGACGACATTACGGACAGGCTTAGAGTCCTTAAACTAGCTAATTCATTCATTTCGGAGGCCGTAGTACATCTTACTAAACTTACGGCGAAGAATTCAGGATTCGCCATTCAGGCACGCAGGGCGTTGTGGCTAAAATCCTGGTCAGCTGATGTTACTTCTAAGTCTAAATTGCTTAATATACCTTTCAAAGGGCAGACCTTATTCGGGCCCGGGTTGAAAGAGATTATCGCTGACATTACAGGAGGTAAAGGCCATGCCCTGCCTCAGGACAAAGCCAAAGCTAAGGCTAGACAGTCTAATTTTCGTTCCTTTCGTAATTTCAAAGCTGGAGCAGCATCAACTTCCTCTGCACCAAAACAGGAAGGAGCCGTTGCTCGCTACAGACAAGGCTGGAAACCTAACCAGTCCTGGAACAAGGGCAAGCAGACCAGGAAACCTGCTGCTGCCCCTAAAACAGCATGAATTGAGGGCCCCCGATCCGGGATCGGATCTAGTGGGGGGCAGACTTTCTCTCTTCGCCCAGGCTTGGGCAAGAGATGTCCAGGATCCCTGGGCGCTAGAGATAATATCTCAGGGATACCTTCTGGACTTCAAATACTCTCCTCCAAGAGAGAGATTTCATCTGTCAAGGTTGTCAACAATCCAGACAAAGAAAGAGGCGTTTCTACGCTGCGTACAAGAGCTCTTGTTAATGGGAGTAATCCATCCTGTTCCACGATCGGAACAGGGACAGGGGTTTTACTCAAATCTGTTTGTGGTTCCCAAAAAAGAGGGAACTTTCAGACCAATCCTGGACTTAAAGATCCTAAACAAATTCCTAAGAGTTCCATCGTTCAAGATGGAGACTATTCGGACAATTTTACCTATGATCCAAGAGGGTCAGTACATGACCACTGTAGATTTAAAAGATGCCTACCTTCACATACCGATTCACAAAGATCATTACCGGTACCTAAGGTTTGCCTTCCTAGACAGGCATTACCAGTTTGTGGCTCTTCCATTCGGATTGGCTACAGCTCCAAGAATCTTCACAAAGGTTCTGGGTGCTCTTCTGGCGGTACTAAGACCGCGGGGAATCTCGGTAGCTCCATACCTAGACGACATTCTGATTCAAGCTTCAAGCTTTCAAACTGCCAAGTCTCATACAGAGTTAGTACTGGCATTTCTAAGGTCACATGGATGGAAGGTGAACGAAAAGAAAAGTTCACTCGTTCCACTCACAAGAGTTCCCTTCCTGGGGACTCTTATAGATTCTGTAGAAATGAAGATTTACCTGACAGAGGACAGGCTAACAAGACTTCAAAGTGCTTGCCGCACCCTTCATTCCATTCAACACCCGTCAGTGGCTCAATGCATGGAGGTAATCGGCTTAATGGTAGCGGCAATGGACATAGTACCCTTTGCACGCTTACACCTCAGACCACTGCAACTGTGCATGCTAAGTCAGTGGAATGGGGATTACTCAGACTTATCCCCTTCTCTGAATCTGGATCAAGAGACCAGAAATTCTCTTCTATGGTGGCTTTCTCGGCCACATCTGTCCAGGGGGATGCCATTCAGCAGACCAGACTGGACAATTGTAACAACAGACGCCAGCCTTCTAGGTTGGGGTGCCGTCTGGAATTCTCTGAAGGCTCAGGGACAATGGAGTCAGGAGGAGAGTCTCCTGCCAATAAACATTCTGGAATTGAGAGCAGTTCTCAATGCCCTCCTGGCTTGGCCCCAGTTGACAACTCGGGGGTTCATCAGGTTTCAGTCGGACAACATCACGACTGTAGCTTACATCAACCATCAGGGAGGGACAAGAAGCTCCCTAGCTATGATGGAAGTATCAAAGATAATTCGCTGGGCAGAGTCTCACTCTTGCCACCTGTCAGCAATCCACATCCCGGGAGTGGAGAACTGCGAGGCGGATTTCTTAAGTCGTCAGACTTTTCATCCGGGGGAGTGGGAACTCCATCCGGAGGTCTTTGCCCAAATACTTCGACGTTGGGGCAAACCAGAGATAGATCTCATGGCGTCTCGACAGAACGCCAAGCTTCCTCGTTACGGGTCCAGATCCAGGGATCCAGGAGCAGTCCTGATAGATGCCCTGACAGCACCTTGGGACTTCAGGATGGCTTACGTGTTTCCACCCTTCCCGATGCTTCCTCGATTGATTGCCAGAATCAAGCAAGAGAGAGCATCAGTGATTCTAATAGCTCCTGCGTGGCCACGCAGGACTTGGTATGCAGACCTGGTGGACATGTCATCCTGTCCACCTTGGTCTCTACCTCTGAAACAGGACCTTCTGATACAGGGTCCCTTCAAACATCAAAATCTAACTTCTCTGAAGCTGACTGCTTGGAAATTGAACGCTTGATTTTATCAAGACGTGGGTTTTCTGAGTCAGTTATTGATACCTTAATACAGGCTAGGAAGCCTGTTACCAGAAAGATTTACCATAAGATATGGCGTAAATACCTATATTGGTGTGAATCCAAAGGTTACTCTTGGAGTAAGGTTAGGATTCCTAGGATATTGTCTTTTCTACAAGAAGGTTTAGAAAAGGGTTTATCTGCTAGTTCATTAAAGGGACAGATCTCAGCTCTGTCCATTCTGTTACACAAACGTCTGTCAGAAGTTCCTGAAGTCCAGGCTTTTTGTCAGGCTTTGGCCAGGATTAAGCCTGTGTTTAAAACTGTTGCTCCACCATGGAGTTTAAACCTTGTTCTTAATGTTTTACAGGGCGTTCCGTTTGAACCCCTTCATTCCATTGATATAAAGTTGTTATCTTGGAAAGTTCTATTTTTAATGGCTATTTCCTCGGCTCGAAGAGTCTCTGAATTATCAGCCTTACATTGTGATTCTCCTTATTTGATTTTTCATTCGGATAAGGTAGTTCTGCGTACTAAATCTGGGTTCTTACCTAAGGTAGTTACTAACAGGAATATCAATCAAGAGATTGTTGTTCCTTCCTTGTGCCCAAATCCTTCTTCGAAGAAGGAACGGCTACTGCACAACCTGGATGTAGTCCGTGCTCTAAAATTTTACTTACAGGCAACTAAGGAATTTCGACAAACGTCTTCTCTGTTTGTCGTTTACTCTGGGCAGAGGAGAGGTCAAAAAGCTTCTGCTACCTCTCTTTCTTTTTGGCTTCGTAGCATAATTCGTTTAGCTTATGAGACTGCTGGACAGCAGCCTCCTGAAAGAATTACAGCTCATTCTACTAGAGCTGTGGCTTCCACTTGGGCCTTCAAGAATGAGGCCTCTGTTGAGCAGATTTGCAAGGCTGCAACTTGGTCTTCGCTTCATACTTTTTCCAAATTTTACAAATTTGACACTTTTGCTTCATCGGAGGCTATTTTTGGGAGAAAGGTTCTTCAGGCAGTGGTTCCTTCTGTATAAAGAGCCTGCCTATCCCTCCCGTCATCCGTGTACTTTTGCTTTGGTATTGGTATCCCAGAAGTAATGATGACCCGTGGACTGATCACACTTAACAGAAGAAAACATAATTTATGCTTACCTGATAAATTCCTTTCTTCTGTAGTGTGATCAGTCCACGGCCCGCCCTGTTTTTAAGGCAGGTAAATATTTTTTAATTTATACTCCAGTCACCACTTCACCCTTGGCTTTTCCTTTCTCGTTGGTCCTTGGTCGAATGACTGGGAGTGACGTAGAGGGGAGGAGCTATATGCAGCTCTGCTGGGTGAATCCTCTTGCACTTCCTGTTGGGGAGGAGTAATATCCCAGAAGTAATGATGACCCGTGGACTGATCACACTACAGAAGAAAGGAATTTATCAGGTAAGCATAAATTATGTTTTTTCACTGTTATTTCAAATTTTGGCAAAATTTGTTTCTCTTAAAGGCACAGTAACGTTTTTTTTTTTATATTGCTTGTTAACTTGATTTAAAGTGTTTTCCAAGCTTGCTAGTCTCATTGCTAGTCTGTATAAACATGTCTGACATAGAGGAAACTCCTTGTTCATTATGTTTAAAAGCCATGATGGAACCCCATAGGAGAATGTGTACTAAATGTATTGATTTCACTTTAAACAATAAAGATCAGCTGTTATCTTTAAAAGAATTATCACCAGAGGATTCTGACGAGGGGGAAGTTATGCCGACTAACTCTCCCCACGTGTCGGACCCTTTGACTCCCGCTCAAGGGACTCACGCTAAAATGGCGCCAAGTACATCAAAGACGCCCATAGCGATTACTTTGCAGGACATGGCGGCAATCATGGATAATACCCTGTCAGCGGTATTAGCCAGACTGCCTGAATTCAGAGGAAAGCGCGATAGCTCTGGGGTTAGACGTAATACAGAGCGCGCAGATGTTTTAAGGCCCATGTCTGATACTGCGTCACAATATGCAGAAGCTGAGGAAGAGCTTCAGTCTGTGGGTGACGTCTCTGACTCGGGGAAACCTGATTCAGATATGTCTACTTTTAAATTTAAGCTTGAGAACCTCCGGGTGTTGCTTGGAGAGGTTTTAGCTGCTCTGAATGACTGTGACACAATTGCAGTGCCAGAGAAATTGTGTAGACTGGATAAATACTACGCGGTGCCAGTGTGTACTGACGTTTTTCCAATACCTAAAAGGTTTACAGAAATTATTACTAAGGAGTGGGACAGACCCGGTGTGCCGTTTTCCCCCCCTCCTATTTTTAGAAAAATGTTTCCAATAGACGCCACCACACGGGACTTATGGCAGACGGTCCCTAAGGTGGAGGGAGCAGTTTCTACTTTAGCAAAGCGTACCACTATCCCTGTCGAGGACAGTTGTGCTTTTTCAGATCCAATGGATAAAAAATTAGAAGGTTACCTTAAGAAAATGTTTATTCAACAAGGTTTTATCCTGCAGCCCCTTGCATGCATTGCTCCTGTCACTGCTGCTGCGGCGTTCTGGTTTGAGTCTCTGGAAGAGGCCTTTCAGACAGCTACTCCATTGACTGAAATACTTGACAAGCTTAGAACACTTAAGCTAGCTAATTCTTTTGTTTCTGATGCCATTGTTCATTTGACTAAACTAACGGCTAAGAATTCTGGATTCGCCATCCAGGCGCATAGGGCGCTATGGCTTAAATCTTGGTCAGCTGACGTGACTTCAAAGTCTAAATTACTTAACATTCCCTTCAAAGGGCAGACCCTATTCGGGCCTGGTTTGAAGGAAATTATTGCTGACATTACTGGAGGTAAGGGTCATACCCTTCCTCAGGACAGGGCCAAATCAAGGGCCAAACAGTCTAATTTTCGTGCCTTTCGAAACTTCAAGGCAGGTGCAGCATCAACTTCCTCTGCTACAAAACAAGAGGGAACTTTTGCGCAATCCAAGTCGGTCTGGAAATCTAACCAGGCCTGGAGCAAAGGCAAGCAGGCCAGAAAGCCTGCTGCTGCCTCTAAGACAGCATGAAGGAACGGCCCCCTATCCAGCAACGGATCTAGTAGGGGGCAGACTTTCTTTCTTCGCCCAGGCGCGGGCAAGAGAGGTTCAGGATCCCTGGGCGTTGGAGATCATATCTCAGGGATATCTTCTGGACTTCAAAGCTTCCCCCCCACAAGGGAGATTTCACCTTTCGAGATCATCTGTAAACCAGATAAAGAAAGAGGCATTCTTACGCTGTGTGCAAGACCTCCTAATAATGGGAGTGATCCATCCAGTTCCACAGATGGAACAAGGACAGGGATTTTATTCAAATCTGTTTGTGGTTCCCAAAAAAGAGGGAACCTTCAGACCAATTTTGGATCTAAAGATCTTAAACAAATTCCTCAGAGTTCCATCGTTCAAAATGGAAACTATTCGGACAATCCTACCTATGATCCAGGAGGGTCAGTACATGACCACAGTGGATTTGAAGGATGCTTACCTTCACATACCGATTCACAAAGATCATCATCGGTTCCTAAGGTTTGCCTTTCTAGACAGGCATTACCAGTTTGTGGCTCTTCCATTTGGGTTAGCTACAGCCCCAAGAATTTTTACAAAGGTTCTGGGGTCTCTTCTGGCGGTCCTAAGACCACGGGGCATAGCAGTGGCCCCTTATCTAGACGACATCCTGATACAGGCGTCAAACTTCCAAATTGCCAAATCTCATACGGACATAGTGTTGGCATTTCTGAGGTCGCATGGGTGGAAAGTGAACGAGGGAAAGAGTTCTCTATCACCCCTCACAAGGGTTTCCTTCCTAGGAACTCTGATAGATTCTGTAGAAATGAAAATTTACCTGACGGAGTCCAGGTTATCAAAGCTTCTAAATTCCTGCCGTGTTCTTCACTACATTCCGCGCCCTTCGGTGGCTCAGTGCATGGAAGTGATCGGCTTAATGGTAGCGGGGATGGACATAGGGCCATTTGCACGCCTACATCTCAGACCGCTGCAATTATGCATGCTCAGTCAGTGGAATGGGGATTACACAGATTTGTCCCCTCTGCTAAATCTGGATCAAGAGACCAGAGATTCTCTTCTCTGGTGGCTATCTCGGGTCCATCTGTCCAAAGGTATGACCTTTCGCAGGCCAGATTGGACAATTGTAACAACAGATGCCAGCCTTCTAGGTTGGGGTGCAGTCTAGAATTCCCTGAAGGCTCAGGGATCGTGGACTCAGGAGGAGAAACTCCTCCCAATAAATATTCTGGAGTTAAGAGCAATAGTCAATGCTCTTCTAGCTTGGCCTCAGTTAGCAACCCTGAGGTTCATCAGATTTCAGTCGGACAACATCACGACTGTGGCTTACATCAACCATCAAGGGGGGGACCAGGAGCTCCCTAGCGATGTTAGAAGTCTCCAAGATAATTCGCTGGACAGAGACTCACTCTTGCCATCTATCAGTGATCCATATCCCAGGTGTAGAGAACTGGGAGGCGGATTTTCTAAGTCGTCAGACTTTTCATCCGGGGGAGTGGGAACTCCATCCGGAGGTGTTTGCTCAATTGGTTCATCATTGGGGCACACCAGAATTGGATCTCATGGCATCTCGCCAGAACGCCAAGCTTCCTTGTTACGGATCCAGGTCCAGGGACCCAGAAGAGACGCTGATAGATGCTCTAGCAGCACCGTGGTTCTTCAACCTGGCTTATGTGTTTCCACCGTTTCCTCTGCTCCCTCGACTGATTGCCAAAATCAAACAGGAGAGAGTATCGGTGATCTTGATCGCGCCTGCATGGCCACGCAGGACCTGGTATGCAGACCTGGTGGACATGTCATCCTTTCCACCTTGGCCTCTGCCTCTGAGACAAGACCTTCTACTACAAGGTCCTTTCAATCAACCAAATCTAATTTCTCTGAGACTGACTGCCTGGAGATTGAACGCTTGATTTTATCAAGGCGTGGCTTCTCCGAGTCAGTCATTGATACCTTAATACAGGCACGAAAGCCTGTAACCAGGAAAATCTACCATAAGATATGGCGCAAATATCTTCATTGGTGTGAATCCAAAAATTACTCATGGAGTAAGGTTAGGATTCCTAGGATATTGTCCTTTCTCCAAGAGGGTTTGGATAATGGATTATCAGCTAGTTCTTTAAAGGGACAGATTTCTGCTCTGTCTATCCTTTTGCACAAGCGTCTGGCAGAGGTTCCAGACGTCCAGGCATTTTGTCAGGCTTTGGTTAGAATTAAGCCTGTGTTTAAACCTGTTGCCCCTCCATGGAGCTTAAACTTGGTTCTTAAGGTTCTTCAAGGAGTTCCGTTTGAACCCCTTCATTCCATTGATATCAAACTTTTATCTTGGAAAGTTCTGTTTTTGATGGCTATTTCCTCGGCTCGTAGAGTCTCTGAGTTATCAGCTTTACAATGTGATTCTCCTTATCTGATTTTCCATACAGATAAAGTAGTTCTGCGTACAAAACCTGGGTTTTTACCTAAGGTAGTTTCCAACAAGAATATCAATCAAGAGATTGTTGTTCCATCATTGTGTCCTAATCCTTCTTCAAAGAAGGAACGTCTTTTACATAATTTGGACGTAGTCCGTGCTTTAAAGTTTTACTTACAAGCGACTAAAGATTTTCGTCAAACATCTTCCCTGTTTGTTGTTTACTCTGGACAGAGGAGAGGTCAAAAGGCTTCGGCAACCTCTCTTTCTTTTTGGCTTCGGAGCGTAATATGCTTAGCCTATGAGACTGCTGGACAGCAGCCCCCTGAAAGGATTACAGCTCATTCTACTAGAGCTGTGGCTTCCACCTGGGCCTTTAAAAATGAGGCTTCTGTTGAACAGATTTGCAAAGCGGCGACTTGGTCTTCGCTTCATACCTTTTCCAAATTTTACAAATTTGATACTTTTGCTTCTTCGGAGGCTATTTTTGGGAGAAAGGTTTTACATGCAGAGGTCCCGTCCGTTTAAGTACCTGCCTTGTCCCTCCCTTCATCCGTGTACTTTAGCTTTGGTATTGGTATCCCACAAGTAATGGATGATCCGTGGACTGGATACACCTAACAAGAGAAAACATAATTTATGCTTACCTGATAAATTTATTTCTCTTGTGGTGTATCCAGTCCACGGCCCGCCCTGTCCTTTTAAGGCAGGTCTACATTTTAAACTACAGTCACCACAGCACCCTATGGTTTCTCCTTTCTCGGCTAGTTTCGGTCGAATGACTGGATATGGCAGTTAGGGGAGGAGCTATATAGCAGCTCTGCTGTGGGTGATCCTCTTGCAACTTCCTGTTGGGAAGGAGAATATCCCACAAGTAATGGATGATCCGTGGACTGGATACACCACAAGAGAAATAAATTTATCAGGTAAGCATAAATTATGTTTTTAAGAACATGGGATGCACTCCACTGAGTCCTCAATGCTTAACCCGCTTTATATATGTTTCTAATTTCGCTTTATCAAATAACTGCAAAATAATTAACTGTGTCAGTGACTAGCCATGTCGTCTGTGGCCTATAGCTCAGATTGGCTCCTCCAAATATGGCACATGGTGGGTGGAGTTTTGTTACTAAAACATAACTGCAGTAAAAAGGATGTCAATTTGTTTCAAAAACATTGACTTGGACAGATTTTCAGGATTACCTTGGGTAAGTGCTTAAACTAAGACCCACCATTTTGGCTAACAATGAATTTTACAAAAACAAGTTTGAGAGCATATTAAACAAATGCTCATTTGATTTGATTGTCCTGACTGTGGAATGTCTACAAACAGAAATTGAAAAACAGAAAAAACATAATTTATGTAAGAACTTACCTGATAAATTAATTTCTTTCATATTAGCAAGAGTCCATGAGCTAGTGACGTATGGGATATACATTCCTACCAGGAGGGGCAAAGTTTCCCAAACCTCAAAATGCCTATAAATACACCCCTCACCACACCCACAAATCAGTTTAACGCATAGCCAAGAAGTGGGGTGATGAGAAAAAAGTGCGAAAGCATAAAAAAATAAGGAATTGGAATAATTGTGCTTTATACAAAAAAATCATAACCACCACAAAAAAGGGTGGGCCTCATGGACTCTTGCTAATATGAAAGAAATGAATTTATCAGGTAAGTTCTTACATAAATTATGTTTTCTTTCATGTAATTAGCAAGAGTCCATGAGCTAGTGACGTATGGGATAATGAATACCCAACATGTGGATCTTCCACGCAAGAGTCACTAGAGAGGGAGGGATAAAATAAAGACAGCCAATTCCGCTGAAAATAATCCACACCCAAAACAAAGTTTAAATCTTATAATGAAAAAAAATGAAATTATAAGCAGAAGAATCAAACTGAAACCGCTGCCTGAAGTACTTTTCTACCAAAAACTGCTTCAGAAGAAGAAAACACATCAAAATGGTAGAATTTAGTAAAAGTATGCAAAGAAGACCAAGTTGCTACTTTGCAAATCTGATCAACCGAAGCTTCATTCCTAAACGCCCAGGAAGTAGAAACTGACCTAGTAGAATAGCTGTAATCCTTTGAGGCAGAGTTTTACCTGACTCGACATAAGCATGATGAATCAAAGACTTTAACCAAGACGCCAAAGAAATGGCAGAGGTCTTCTGACTTTTCCTAGAACCAGAAAAGATAACAAATAGACTAGAAGTCTTTCGGAAATTTTTAGTAGCTTCAACATAATATTTCAAAGCTCTAACTACATCCAAAGAATGCAACGATCTTTCCTTAGAATTCTTAGGATTAGGACACAATGAAGGAACCACAATTTCTCTACTAATGTTGTTAGAATTCACAACCTTAGGTAAAAATTTAAAAGAAGTTCGCAACACCGCCTTATCCTGATGAATAAACAGAAAAGGAGACTCACAAGAAAGAGCAGATAATTCAGAAACTCTTCTAGCAGAAGAGATGGCCAAAAGAAACAAAACTTTCCAAGAAAGTAATTTAATGTCCAGCGAATGCATAGGTTCAAACGGAGGAGCTTGAAGAGCCCCCAGAACCAAATTCAAACTCCAAGGAGGAGAAATTGACTTAATAACCAAAGCTTGTACAAAACAATGAATATCAGGAAGACTAGCAATCTTTCTGTGGAAAAGAACAGAAAGAGCAGAGATTTGTCCTTTCAAGGAACTTGCAGACAAACCTTTATCCAAACCATCCTGAAGAAACTGTAAAATTCTAGGAATTCTAAAAGAATGCCAAGAAAAATGATGAGAAAAACACCAAGAAATGTAAATCTTCCAGACTCGATAATATATCTTCCTAGATACAGATTTACGAGCCTGTAGCATAGTATTAATCACAGAGTCAGAGAAACTGCTATGACTGAGAATCAAGCGTTCAATCTCCATACCTTCAAATTTAAGGATTTGAGATCCTGATGGAAAAAAGAACCTTGCAATAGAAGGTCTGGTCTTAACGGAAGAGTCCACGGTTGGCAAGTGGCCATCCGGACAAGATCCGCATACCAAAACCTGTGAGGCCATGCTGGAGCCACCAGCAGAACAAACAAGCACTCCTTTAGAATCTTGGAAATCACTCTTGGAAGAAGAACTAGAGGCGGAAAGATATAGGCAGGATGATACTTCCAAGGAAGTGACAATGCCCAGATGTAACGTTTGGCGACTGAGATAATCCGCTTCCCAATTGTCTATACCTGGGATATGAACCGCAGAAATTAGACAGGAGCTGGATTCCACCCATACCAGTATTCGAGATACTTCTTTCATAGCCAGAGGACTGTGAGTCCCTCCTTGATGATTGACATATGCCACGGTTTTGACATTGTCCGTCTGAAAACAAATGAACGACTCTCTCTTTAGAAGAGGCCATGACTGAAGAGCTCTGAAAATTGCACGGAGTTCCAAAATGTTGATTGGTAATCTCACCTCCTGAGACAAGCTGAAACCAATTTTAGACGTCTCTTGTCTGTCAGAGACAGAGTCATGGACACTGAATCTATCTGGAAACCTAAAAAGGTTACCCTTGTCTGAGGAATCAATGAACTTTTTGGTAAATTGATCCTCCAACCATGTTCTCGAAGAAACAATACAAGTCGATTCGTATGAGATTCTGCTAAATGTGAAGACTGAGCAAGTACCAAGATATCGTCCAAATAAGGAAATACCACAATACCCTGTTCTCTGATTACAGACAGAAGGGCACCGAGAACCTTTGTAAAAAATCCTTGGAGCTGTTGCTAGGCCAAACGGCAGAGCCACAAACTGGTAATGCTTGTCTAGGAAAGAGAATCTCAGAAACTGATAGTGATCTGGATGAATCAGAATATGCAGATATGCTGTAATGTCCCTTTAACTGGAACTCTACCCCTAAAGCCTTTATAACCTCATTCTCACATCAACTCATTGCTTGATTATTTTGTTGCTTTGAGTAGTGCTAACCTTACTCATTTATTTGACAAGTCAAGTCTCTAATTCCTGAAAGGTGTAACTTTGCTCTGTGTTACTTCAAAACCTAGCTACCTAATTATTGCCTAATTTACACCTACCTGTTTGCTGATTCTGGTATTCATCTGAGTCTCCCTGTCAGCCCTGCACTACCTGTTTGGATCTACATTCCTGGCGTATTCATCCGCCTGTTTCCTTTCACACTGAGGATTTCACACGCTGCAGCAGCACTCTAAGGATCTCAGCTGCTGTTCCTGTTCTCTCCTGGAAGTCCGTCTCTCCTAGTATCTACACCGGATCATTCTCCTATTTGCCTAACTGTTCCACGCTAGAGCTACTGGTCACGCAAGTACTTTTGTTCTGAATACAAATTATTCTGCCATGCTGCTCTTTTCAATCATGCTTGCTAAATGTGCATTGTCTACACTGTCTGCAGTATACTGTGTCTAAGCAACTTAACTACAGCCTGTACTTACTACTAGCTCTCTGGGTCAATTGCTTCTATGTGTGCATAACTCTACTACCTGCTTCTCAAACCAGCCTAAGTGTATAAACCTGCTTGCTTTGACCTGCTAAGTGCTGCATATACAGACTTTACATTATTATTTGTGCATGCTACTTACCAACTACAGATAAATTAATATTCAGACTCTCCTAATGAATCTTATTATTTAACTCATTCCACCTATTCTTTCATATATATATATATAGTCCTTTATTCATATATATATATATATATATATATATATATATATATATATTCCTACTGCTGGGACTCAATTACTGAAGTAACTGCTGTAATTAATTAACCCTTTTGTTACAGACTTATAACATTAGGTTTTCCTCTTTACAGCTACAAATAATCTGTTTTTCATTATATGAGAATTATAAACAGGTTATTACATATGCATCCTGTAAATCTATTGTGGACATATAATGCCCTTGCTGAACAAAAGGCAGAATAGTCCTTATAGTTACCATTTTGAATGTTGGTATCCTTACATAATGATTCAATATTTTTAAATCCAGAACTGGTCTGAAGGAATTCTCCTTCTTTGGTACAATGAAGAGATTTGAGTAAAACCCCAGCCCCTGTTCCAGAACTGGAACTGGCATAATTACTCCAGCCAACTCTAGATCTGAAACACATTTCAGAAATGCTTGAGCCTTCACTGGATTTACTGGGACACGGGAAAAAAAAAATCTTCTTGCAGGAGGCCTTATCTTGAAGCCTATTCTGTACCCTTGTGAAACAATGTTCTGAATCCAAAGATTGTGAATCGAATTGATCCAAATTTCTTTGAAAAATCGTAATCTGCCCCCTACCAGCTGGGCTGGAATGAGGGCCGCACCTTCATGTTGACTTGGGAGCTGGCTTTGGCTTTCTAAAAGGCTTGGATTTATTCCAGACTGGAGATGGTTTCCAAACTGATACCGCTCCTGTAGGGGAAGGATCAGGCTTTTGTTCCTTATTGTGACGAAAGGAACGAAAACGATTAGTAGACCTAAATTTACCTTTAGATTTTTTATCCTGTGGTAAAAAAGTTCCTTTCCCCCCAGTAACAGTTGAAATAATAGAATCCAACTGTGAACCAAATAATTTATTACCCTGGAAAGAAAGGGAAAGCAAAGTTGACTTGGAAGACATATCAGCATTCCAAGTTTTAAGCCATAAAGCTCTTCTAGCTAAAATAGCTAGAGACATATACCTGACATCAACCCTAATGATATCAAAGATGGCATCACAAATAAAATTATTAGCATGTTGAAGAAGATTAACAATGCTATGAGAATTATGATCTGTTACTTGTTGCGCTAAAGTTTCCAACCAAAAAGTTGAAGCTGCAGCAACATCTGCTAAAGATATAGCAGGTCTAAGAAGATTACCTGAACATAAGTAAGCTTTTCTTAGAAAGGATTCAATTTTCCTATCTAAAGGATCCTTAAAGGAAGTACTATCTGCCGTAGGAATAGTAGTACGTTTAGCAAGAGTAGAGATAGCCCCATCAACCTTAGGGATTTTGTCCCAAAACTCTAATCTGTCAGATGGCACAGGATATAAATGCTTAAAACGTTTAGAAGGAGTAAATGAATTACCCAAATTATTCCATTCCCTGGAAATTACTTCAGAAATAGCATCAGGGACAGGAAAAACTTCTGGAATAACTACAGGAGATTTAAAAACCTTATTTAAACGTTTAGATTTGGTATCAAGAGGACCAGATTCCTCTATTTCTAATGCAATTAAGACTTCTTTAAGTAAAGAACGAATAAATTCCATTTTGAATAAATATGAAGATTTATCAGCATCAACCTCTGAAACAGAATCCTCTGAACCAGAGGAATCAATATCAGAATCAGAATGATGATGTTCATTTAAAAATTCATCTGAAAAATGAAAGACCTTTTACGTTTACTAGAAGGAGGAATAACAGACATAGCCTTCTTAATGGATTTAGAAACAAAATCTCTTATGTTAACAGGAACACTCTGAGTATTAGATGTTGATGGAACAGCAACAGGTAATGTAACATTACTAAAGGAAATATTATCTGCATTAACAAGTTTGTCATGACATTCATTACAAACAACAGCTGGAGGAACAGATACCACAAGTTTACAGCAAATACACTTAACTTTGGTAGATCCAGCATCAGGCAGCGATTTTCCAGAAGTATCTTCTGATTCAGGGTCAATCTGAGACATCTTGCAATATGTAATAGAAAAAACAACATATAAAGCAAAATTGATCAAATTCCTTAAATGACAGTTTCAGGAATGGGAAAAAATGCCAGTGAACAAGCTTCTAGCAACCAGAAGCAAATAAACAATGAGACTTAAATAATGTGGAGACAATAATGACGCCCATATTTTTTAGCGCCAAAAAAGACGCCCACATTATTTGGCGCCTAAATGCTTTTAGCGCCAAAAATGACGCCACATCCGGTAACGCCGACACTTTTGGCGCAAAAACGTCAAAAATGGCGCAACTTCCGGTGACAAGTATGACGCCGGAAATAACAAAGAAAATGTTTTGCGCCAAGAATGACGCAATAAAATGAAGCATTTTCAGCCCCCGCAAGCCTAACAGCCCACAGGGAAAAAAGTCAAATTTTAAGGTAAGAAAAAAATTGATTATTCAAATGCATTATCCCAAATAATGAAACTGACTGTCTGAAATAAGGAATATTGAACATCCTGAATCAAGGCAAATAAATGTTTAAACACAAATATTTAGAACTTTATATAAAAGTGCCCAACCATAGCTTATAGTGTCACAAAAATAAGACTTACTTACCCTAGGACACTCATCTACATGTAGTAGGAAGCCAAACCCAGTACTGAAACGAGAATCAGTAGAGGTAATGGTATATATAAGATTATATCGTCGATCTGAAAAGGGAGGTAAGAGATGAATCTCTACGACCGATAACATAGAGCCTATGAAATAGACCCCGTAGAAGGAGATCATTGAATTCAAATAGGCAATACTCTCTTCACATCCCTCTGACATTCACTGCACGCTGAGAGGAAAACTGGGCTCCAACCTGCTGCGGAGCGCATATCAACGTAGAATCTAGCACAAACTTACTTCACCACTGTGGTGACATTTTATCACTGGAATATTCACTTAGCTGTTATTGGGATTCCTTCCCCCAGGTACACCTTTCTCTCTGAACTATAGACACTCCCATTGGTCTTTTTGAGTGGCATTTGATAAGCCACTCCCTTTTGAATTGGGTTATAAAATATTGTAACACCAGAGCCTCTGCCTCTCTTTTGTATCCTGGGCATGCTGTAAAGATGGATGATGTTGGACACAGAGAATCTGGCTAAGTATTTCTGGGATAATATTCTGTGTAGCACAATTGGGGTTAGTTTAGAAAAGTTGCCCTGTATCTTAAAATGTGGACTGTATCTGTAAAATAGATTGATATATATATACCTGTAAATATTTATCTTATTATTAACATATATTGATTCCTAAATAAACTGTTTGACAAATAATGGAGGATCCTCATATAGTTTATTTTCACAATGTATCTGTGTTGGTTTTAGTGGTTTCACCATAGAGATTTAGTATATTATATTTAGTAGAAAGTAGAGATATTTTAAAGTAATAGATAACCACATTTGGATAAGAGGCAACCCTAAAAGGCTTAGAAATCAGCATATGAGCCTACCTATGTTTGGCTTCAACTTAGAATACCAAGAGAAAAAAGCAAGTTTGATGATGGAAGTAAATTGTAAAGTTGATTATACTAGACTGCCCCTTTAACTCTTGTATTTTTCTTGTTTTTGGAAACTGGATACTTTTATTGTTGAGACAGTTTTCTATCAGTTTTCTAATGAATTTTAGAGACATGTGTTGTGTTGGTCCCATCTAAATGTTTTTTACAAACAAAAGCTTTACAGTACTATGTAATAGCTGCCAACAGTAAGGTTTTTTATTTATTTCTTTTTACAAAGGATTCATTTCTGTGAATGTGTTACACCCAGAGCTGTAGCTTGCCCTATACATAAATTTAATTCTGAATTGTATGGGAAATTGTGTAGAATTTAAAGTTAAGAAATTACAGTTTAATTAAGCTTTGTTTTGGGTAACAAAGTTAAAAATTTGCATTTCCTGTGTTTGGAGCAGATCCTGGAACCAAAACTACGGTTGAAATTAGCATTTAGAAGTTCTATAGAATCTTCCTGTACTTAAAATATTTTTATAATTTTTTAATTAAGCTTGGTTTTGTGTAACAAAGTTAAAAATTTGCATTTCCTGTGTTTGGAGCAGATCCTGGAACCAAAACTACAGTTGAAATTAGCATTTAGAAGTTCTATAGAATCTTCCTGTACTTAAAATATTTTTATAATTTTTCCTCAATTTGGGAAAATATCAGTAAAAAGGATTCCTTGCTTTGCTTTGTTCATTTATTTTATTTAGGTTAGTATTATTGATGGTTCACACCTTTTAAAAGAGAACAATATTTAATTTTTTAATTTTGTTCTGCTTAATTTCTTTTTAGTTTCATTGCCCTATAGAGATTATAATTCCTTGCATTTGGGGCAGTTAAAATAGTCTGGCAAACTATGCTGTGAGAGACACACAATAGTCTGTTCCCCAGATTTAAAATAAAGAATAATCAGCAGTGGTTAGAAAAACTAAATTTAACTATATTACCACCTCTGCTGGAATGCTGACCTGCTTATAACAGATCTAATTCCTACCCTTCTACAT
This sequence comes from Bombina bombina, assembly GCF_027579735.1. Taxonomy (NCBI): domain Eukaryota; kingdom Metazoa; phylum Chordata; class Amphibia; order Anura; family Bombinatoridae; genus Bombina; species Bombina bombina. The sequence goes on from NC_069504.1 coordinate 890,146,729, forward strand.
GGCTTAACTGCTATGTCCTTTGTTGTGTAAAATTAGCATCTCAATGGTATCTTGTACATCCTGTGTTAACATTTAAAAAAAAAAAAAAAACTACTATGCTGTGAGAGACACACTATTCTAGTATATAATATATATAGATTTTTTTTTTTTTATTATTTTAGTTCTAACGGCTATCTGTTAAAAATGTCTGGAAAAAACTATATTTCACAGGAAATCTGTGATTACTTTAACAATTACATTCATAAATATAATGGTCCATTCCTCATCCCAGAAGCTAAAAACAACAAGTGTGAAAGTGTTTTAGATATACTAACACAGGTATTAACTCTTAAAAAGATGAATAATAATAAAAGAAAATGTATGATAGCGCAGGCAGTGATTTCAACTATAAAGAGATTAACGGACATTATTGGAGAACTTACAGAGCAAAATAAAGACCTTAAATTAAAGTTAGATAACACACAGACTGACAGAGATTGTATTAAGCTTTCTGCTTTAACTAACACCATACAGATCAGTAAATTACAACGAAAATTAAAATCAACAGAACACATCAGTAACGAATACTCAAACAAAATTACTGAGTTACAGATGAAAATTGAACAAAAAGAAAAAATAATTAGTGATATTTCTGGGAACAATGCAGATAGTGATAACTTACTGCCACAAAGGAAAGAGCCAAAACAATTAGTAAAACAAGATAAAATGCAAATGGGCCCCACTAAAAACCCCAGTTCTGTTCCAATTGCCCCTGTCATAATTTCTGAGAATTTTAACAACCTGAAAGTTCCTACAGGTTTTTCAAATCAGACAAGGCCAATGACTGTAGCAGATAAAGACATTTTTAAGAAATGGTGGGGCACAATCCCCACAAACAGCTTTAATAACTTTTCACATTGGTTTCACAAGGGAACTGAAAAAGCCATAAAATTAGGTAGGAGCATGCCGGAATGGACCGAATTGCTTCAAGATGCAATGGGTCCCTATGCCAACAGGTTATTAGGATTTAATTCAAGTATATGTGATCAGGCTGGCAGGATAGCTAAAACCTTTTTCAATTTTACTAGTCTAGAGAAAGAGATTAGTGAAATTACCATGAGACCACTAGATGGGCCATTTGAAGTAGCAAAAAGAGTTTTATTTTGGTGTGTGCTGCGCCAGCCACAGACCCAAATGGTCTGGGGGTCACCAGCTCACATACAGAGGGTACTTGAAGCTCTCCCCAGAAAATGTCAGGAGTTTGTAAAGCTGTATGATCCAAACTCCACAAACCTACATATGTTGCTCACTAGAGCTGAGAAGTGGTGGAATTATCACCCATACACCATTAAGGCAAATTCTGCAGTGAAGCAGTCAATGGAGAATAATCTGAATATTCACAGGCAGGAATCAGAGAGGGGTAATAGAAGGAATGTTTGTGGATATCAGAATAGTAGAGCATCAAATACAGGAAACTGGAGAGACAGGAATTTAAATGGAGAAAATTGGAGGCTGAGGTCAAATGAGATAAACAATAAGGCCAACTTAAGTTATTGGGAACTCAAACAAAAAAACAGGAGAATGAGAGATCAAATTGGGTTTCTAAAGAAGCAACTGACAGAGCTGGAGGGCTCAAATTAAATCATTCATTTTTTTATAAGCATATTTGTTTGCAGTACATTTGTATCGTGTAATGTGTACTTTAGTTTTAAGTTCAATTAATAATTTTAAGTGTTTTTCATTATTAAGTTTTAAATGCCAATATTAAGAATGTATAGTTAATTGATGCATTCTCTTTCTAAAAAAACAATAACAGATACCTCCATTGTGATTAGTTTTGGGAGGCCACATGTAATACCATTTCTATGTAAACTGTCTGAAGTCTTATCTTGCAGGAAGAAAACCAATGAAGATAGAAGGCTTCTCACCTTTCCTTCCAGTTTTTCCCCAATAACACACATTATAGATTGTTGTTTTTCAGGTGTCTTCAGGACTGATCTTACCATGAAGCTATGATGGTGGCGTTGGACAAATTAAATAAGTATAATGTATCACAATGGAGATGTAAAATGGTGCATTAGGCCAAAATAATTATATATATATAGCATAAAGGGGTAAATAATCATATAAATCAAGCAACATAAGTTAAGTAAGGGTGCGAGTGGGATGATGCAATAACAGAGGCACTTTCCAACTTAAAGTTAATAACTGTGAATGTGGTTTCTACTGCAGATGGAGTGTTGTAGTGTGAAGTAAATATATGCCTGGTTTTAATCTTTTTTTCATTCCTTTGAGGGTCTTGGAAAAAAACAAAATGGTTCAAAGAGAGTGATTTGGTAAAGCAAAAGCAAGGACCAGATGCCAAAAGCAAGGCCAAAAGATGACAACAAAGAACTTCAGTGAACCATTATAACTTTTGTTTTACAGGCACAATTCACACTTTCTTAATAAAGATTTTACTACACACATACCCATCTAGTGTACCCACACTCACACACTCATACATGAACTTTTCCCAATATTTAAGACCATTGTATAAATGTTGCTAATGGGGTTTAGCATAGGATTTTGTGTTTCTATGTATAATTTTAAATTAATTTTTCTAATGAATTGTATAAAGTTAGATTAGGAATTGACAGTCCTAGGAAAGTACAGAAGAGCTCATATCGCCGAGGGAATTATTCCGAAGGGATGGTGGGAGAATTTCTCCTGTAAGGTTTTCGCTCCCACTGTGTTCTTCTGTACTAGTGGGGATAACTAGAAAACGGGGCAACATAGGAGAAGAAAAAGTGAGGGAATGTGGTGACATTTTATCACTGGAATATTCACTTAGCTGTTATTGGGATTCCTTCCCCCAGGTACACCTTTCTCTCTGAACTATAGACACTCCCATTGGTCTTTTTGAGTGGCATTTGATAAGCCACTCCCTTTTGAATTGGGTTATAAAATATTGTAACACCAGAGCCTCTGCCTCTCTTTTGTATCCTGGGCATGCTGTAAAGATGGATGATGTTGGACACAGAGAATCTGGCTAAGTATTTCTGGGATAATATTCTGTGTAGCACAATTGGGGTTAGTTTAGAAAAGTTGCCCTGTATCTTAAAATGTGGACTGTATCTGTAAAATAGATTGATATATATATACCTGTAAATATTTATCTTATTATTAACATATATTGATTCCTAAATAAACTGTTTGACAAATAATGGAGGATCCTCATATAGTTTATTTTCACAATGTATCTGTGTTGGTTTTAGTGGTTTCACCATAGAGATTTAGTATATTATATTTAGTAGAAAGTAGAGATATTTTAAAGTAATAGATAACCACAACCACCTCCACTGGAGGCAAAGTTTGTAAAACTGATTTGTGGGTGTGGTGAGGGGTGTATTTATAGGCATTTTGAGGTTTGGGAAACTTTGCCCCTCCTGGTAGGAATGTATATCCCATACGTCACTAGCTCATGGACTCTTGCTAATTACATGAAAGAAAAGCTGTACAGGATACAGAACGAGTCATGGAAACTAAACTTACCTTGGAAATGTTAAAAACTACTAAAGATGAAGTTGATGCACTACTGTCACAATATCGCCTGGACCTTGAAGAGAGGAAAAGGGTTAAATTCGTGAGAGACGAGTTGGATTACGCCAATCACAGAGTATACCATTGGTCACATGACAATGTGTCAAGATCACGTGAGGGCCCACGCTGGAGGAGAACGCCGAGAACAACAACGGATCAAGATCAAGACAAGGCTGAAAGTACATCATCCGGGGAAAGTTTTTTAGACTCCGGTTCAGAAGGAGACACCGGAGAGGAGGGCGGAAGCACCGCCGACCAGAGAGAGCTAAGGATGAGTACACGCAGTGCATGGAATCAACAGCGGCAACCGCACAGACAGCAGAGAGGAGGGAGATACCGACGGGGCATGAGAAGGTACTAACACAGATAGATGAACTTCCCAAAGTTAACTCCCCAGTATCTGAAGAGGAGAATCTTGTTATAAACATTTCCAGATATAAGTTAACTGATAACGAACTTAGTCTCCTGAAGAAAGGACTCTCGTTCTGTCCTGTGAAAGATTATAATGATTTTGAGATTGATAAAGATCTCTATAAATTTTTCAGGACATTAAGGTTAAAAGCGATATATGGTGGTAATAGCACAGTTAATCTGGGTGATCAAAATACAATAAATGAAGAGGTAATGCAAAGTGAATGTTTTGATGTGAGAACATTGAATTTGAACAAAAAGTCATCATTTATACCCCCTACAAGTAATTCTGGTATTGAAACTTTTGTTAAGTTTGTCCAACAGGATGTTGCTAATTTAGTAAAAAAAACAAGATTACAACCATATACTAAACAACATAACCTAACCAAAGGGGAATGGGAGGCTATATCCACTTTAAAAAGCAACAAAGATATCACAATAAAAAACGCTGATAAGGGCGGAGCTATAGTGATATTAGATACTGATTACTATACCCAAGAAATTCTAGAACAACTATCAGATGGGGGGGTTTATGAAATACTAGACCACAATCCCCTAACAGAGATACAAAGTGAGCTGAAAGGAATATTGGATAGGGCCTTGGGACATAATATTATCTCTAAACAAGTTTATGAATTTTTGTTTAATAAATTTCCAATAACACCAATTTTTTATACATTGCCCAAAGTGCATAAAAACCTCACACATCCGCTAGGACGCCCCATTGTGGCTTGCACTGATTCTGTGTTTTCCAATACTTCCATTTTTCTAGACAAAATTCTCTTCCCCATGGTTAAACAGCAAAAATCATCCATTAAAGGATTACTTTCTGTTATATTTTTTAAGCTAAACAACTAACATATTAAAGTTAATAAACATTAATTAAAACCTACTGACCTATATTTTCTCCAAAACGATGTTTCATAACATTCTAAAAGTTATATCTTTTATTCGCCGATGATGTCACGTTATCCTGCAAAATACTTAAACCAATAACTTTGCGTTTAAAGCGCCATTTTGAAACCTAGGTATTGTAAACGGATTGGTACAGAGCAAAGGATACCCACGGAGTGGGTTTGGAAAACAATTAAATTTGCAGACAAAATTTCTGATATACGGTAGAGATATGTTAATGAAATGCTATTGATAAAAAGCGTATTTGGGGTAGTTAGTAACAGGCATAGAAAATATTTACTTACAGTGGCCCTTTAAAGACACAAATTATTTTTTAACAAAACTTGCAGGGGTTGAAATAGAGGATACATGTTTAATCTTTTCACTTGATCTAGTAAATCTTTATACCTCAATCCCCCATGAGGCTGGTTTAACAACTGTAAAAAGTTTTCTAAATGAAAGTAGACTATATAATCCATCCCAGATTGATTTTGTTGACGACATTTTGAGACTGATATTGTACTGCAATTATTTCCTCTTTCAGGAAACATACTATATGCAAAAATGGGGGACAGCTATGGGCTCCAATGTAGCCCCCTCATATGCCAATTTGTTCATGAGTGGTTTTGAGAACAGATTTGTCTATAATAGTCAGTCATTCATCAGTAGCTGTAGGCTCTGGTTAAGATATATAGATGATATTTTTGGCATATGGGGGGGCACATTGGAGTCCTTATTGCAGTTTGTTGAGGACATCAATGGCTCAATGGTGGGCATTAGATTCACACTTACATACGCTAGCCAACAGGTTAATTTTCTGGACACTACTGTGTACAAGCAGGGTACAAAGTTGAACACTGATCTTTACACTAAACCAACGGATAGGAACACCTTATTAAGGTATGAAAGTTTCCATCCAGAAACTGTGTTTAAATCCATACCCAGGAGTCAGTTACTCCGCACAAAGAGAATAGTTCAGGATCAGGAGATATTGCCCGAAAGATTGAGATCTATGGGCAATAAATTTATCCAAAGAGGATATCCAAAAGAGATTGTTACCAGGAGTATTGAGGAGTTGGATAAAAAACAAGATAAAAAACAACATAAACAAAGTATAATAAAGATTGGTCAAAATAGACTAGTCTTCTCTATGGAATACAGCAATTTGAGTAATGATGTCTTCAGAATAGTAAGGAAATATTGGCATTTATTGTCAAAGTATAATCCAGAAGTTGAATCTTTTAATTACCCCCTATGCCTATAGAAGGGTTAAAAATCTTAGGGACAATATTGTTAAAGCTGATGTGGGTACCACTAAATCTTCTAGTGTTAATTATCTAACCACACCAAACAAGGGATGCTACCCCTGCCTCCATTGCGCCCAATGTAATTCTATAATAAAAGGAAAATTCTTGGTGCAGAATGATAAAAGGAAACAATATACCATAAATGGATTAGATGCATGTCAGACTAATTACGTAATTTATTTACTTAAATGCCCATGTGGCCTTTGTTATATTGGCGAGACCACTCAGGCCGCCAGGGATAGGTTTAGTCAACATAAGGCCTCTATTAAATCAAAAGACCTGTCACTACCAGTATCTGCACATTTCACACATATGGGACATACAGTTAGCCAACTCCGTTTTCAAATAATAGACCATATCCCCATTCACAGAAGAGGGGGCAATAGGGAATTAAAACTGAAGCAAAAAGAAGTATGGTGGATCAAACGTTTAAATACTTTACACCCCTATGGTCTGAATAGGGACTATGATTTATATCTGTTTTTATAAGATTTTCTAGCATGTTATGTACTCTGGTACCACTAGGGGGCTCTAAGTTAATGAAAGTTGGAATACCTGGAGAGGTATGAGTTAACCTAATTAGTATGTAGTACTGAACCCTGATTGGCCCAGATAACCTTTTTAAATGTCTGTTTAATTGTTTTTTAACTATGCATGAATAAGGACCATGTAGGTCCGAAACCTTGCCTTTTTTATGGTTGTTATACCCAAATAAAAAGAATTTTTCACCTTTAAGAAGCAAGATTGTACTGTGGTGCTGGCACACATTCTACATATGGACTATATATATATATATATATATATATATATACATACATACATACACACACACACACACATACATATATACAGATAGAGGATAAATAGATATAGTGTATTATTTAAATATAATTAATTCCTAATGGAATATTGTTATTATTGAATGGGTTCACATATTATTTGTCTTTCTAATTTTGATGCTGTGTTGTAAAAATAACGATATGCCCAGACACGGCACACTACTCTGACGTCAGAGCCTTGGTCGCTTGAGGACAAGTGGAAACAAGGACACAGCCATCTTCCTCCGTCGGAACTTGGGGGCTCTTGCCTATCGAGGATCTTCGGAGGACGCTGCCTGGAAACTTCACATTGGAAATTAAACCTCCTGGTCCACCTATTTTGAAGGTACTTTACATATCTACTGTGTACACTTGGATTGTACACTGGCTCTAAGGGTCCGGGGGGACGTCTACACTACAGCCTTTTTCCTACAGTTTGTTTCTTGCCGACAGGAACTTTCACAGCGCTCTCTATACACATAAATATAGCGCTATATTTGGAACATTCTACATCAACAAAATTGTGGACCTTATCATTACGTAATGTTCTAAATCTCCACAATTTGGCAAGCACAGAAAAACGTTTTTTGTAACTTTGGGAAATGCTTACTACGTAGTATTGTAACATTGTTTAGATATATACATTGTCTCTATACACACTGGTGTAAGATCCCCTATTATCTATACTTGCTAACAATTCTCTTTTGCTTTAGGTATTTTTACTTTTGTCTCTGCATCTATAAATATTGAGGGTTCCTCTGGTTCTTAAATATACTGTATAAAATCTACATATTAAGTACCTATTGGTACATTTTCCATAATGGCAACAAAGACACCCACAGGGGTTATAAATGAAACAAAAAGAAAACGCATTATGGAAAATGCACTAAAAGGTGATAGCCAAGCGTTTGTTCTTGTTGATGAGGATGATATTGCTAATGTATTTTCTAAATTAGAATTGTTAAGATTTAGAGAAACCAATTTGTGGTGGGACATAGAGTTCTTAGAACTCTATATATCTGAGCACAAGGTACCTAGGGGCTTACAAATGAAAAAATATCCCTCCTTTGCACTTAATAATCCAAAATTTATGGAGGAATGGAATGAGAATTTAACTAATTGTTCCATAATATTAATGAAACAACTATTATGCCATAAAAAAAGAGGAAAGAGATCAAGCCCTTATAGAAATCAATAATGCAATTGAAACACTCAAACCATTTGAGACTACCCAAAAATATACAGATTATACTAAACAGCTCACTGAAACAATAGACACTCTAGACACAGTACTATCTGAAAGGAAGGTACAGAAATACCAGAGAGATGTCAAGGACTATGAACTTAACATAGTATATTCATGGCAACAACATAAGCCTACTAGACAAAATTGGCCATCCACAAAGAAAAATAAAGAAAAAAATAGAAACAAAAAAGGAAATAAAAATAAGACAGATAGAAATAAAAATAAACACGTGACATTCTCCAGCATAGACACAGACTATCAGGACACTAGTGCACAGTCTACTGAAGGTGAACAATCACAAGGCTTCCTTGAACCAGATAGGACCAGTCTGAACCCGAGCACCAGTAGAAAAGAACTAAAATCTCTAGTGAAGCAACCAAGCCAGACTAGCACACCTAAGAAAGCACAAGATACAATAGACACGGATCAAACAGAACCAACTTTTCGTTACCCCAGCAGGGTCAGAAAAACTATAAAGAAGTAGCAGTCATTAACCTCTCTGATTATAAATTGTCCAACACAGAATGTAATTTGCTAAATAAAGGTTTATCGTATGCACCAGCACATAATTTTGATCTTGTAAATACACTTATTGATATCAACAGATTTGTTCGTAAGATAGTTTTGAAAAAACACTTTAAAGATACCCCAGTTGAGCACTTACCTGATAATACACAAGCTTCTAGTAAGCATGGTTCAGTTGGACTGAAATACACTGATCTGGTGGACCTCACTAATTTGATTTCCTTACAACAGGAATCCACCAGATCTACTGACACACTAACAAACAATTGCACATCTTTCACATATAAGAATATTTCTTATTTCTATCCAGTAAATTCTAGACATCAATTGTTGGACCTATACCAGAGAGTGGTAGAGAGAGAATTGACTGACTTATCAAATACGATTGAAAAAAAATCCCCTAGATATATCTAGTGATAATCTTACCCGACAACAAAGACAGGCATTGATTAGACTTCAGAAAAATGATAGTGTGGTGATAGTCCAGGCTGATAAGGGAGGGGCAGTGGTGGTTTTGAACAAAAGTGATTATATTGGTGAAGTTGAGAACCAATTAAAAGACTGTATGTTATACACTAAACTTACGTTCAATCCCACCACCTCCTTCAAAAACAAACTTAGTCACTTATTTGATTATGCTATTGAACATAGTTTCATGGATAAAGAATTAACTGATTACCTATATGTGGAACAGCCAACCACCCCATACTTTCGCATTGCACCCAAGATACATAAGGGACTCAAAAATGCACCTGGACGGCCCATTGTAGCCAGTAATGGATCCCTGTGTGAGAGATTGGGTGGTTGGCTCGACCACATACTCCAACCTATCATGCTGGCCCTACCAGGGTACATTAGGGACAGTACACACTTACTGACACAGATAAGTGATATAACTTGGAAAGAATCTTACGTATGGGCCACCATTGATGTCACGGCCCTCTATTCCAACATCCCCCATTCAAAAGGACTGGAGGCTATAGATTTTATGCTACATAGATATTCAGACTATAGTAATGCATTTATATCATTTATTGTCCAAATAACAGAATTTCTTTTACAACACAACTTTTTCATCTTCCAAGGCACCTATTACCTACAAAGACGAGGTACAGCGATGGGGGCAAAATTTGCCCCCGCGCTAGCAAATATATATATGGGGTGGCTGGAATTAAATATGATCTTTTCAGACCAGTTTCCATATAAGGACAATGTTATAATATATGGCCGCTTTATAGACGACATTATAGTCATCTGGGACACCAGGGATGACTGTACAGCTGATAAATTTGTAGACTTTATGAATAATAATGAATATAATCTGACTTTTACAGCACAGATACATAAACAGTCTATTGATTTCCTAGATTTAAGTCTGAGAGCCAAAGATAACACAATTTCTACATGCACTTACCGTAAACCATTGGCTAGGAACACGATACTGAGAGCTGATTCCTGCCATCTCAATCACTTAAAAAGAGGCATTTCAAAAGCACAATACCTTCGTTTAAGAAGGAATTGTACAGAATTGACAGATTATTTCCTCCAAGCAAGGGAGTTAACAAATAGATTAACAGATAGAGGATATCATAGGAATCTGCTACTTAAAATAGAAAAACAAGTGGCAGATTTAAATAGACAAGAACTACTCAAAGGAGGCCATAAGAAACCGGGAAAAATTGATATATCTATATCTCCTGACCAAAACCTTTTGTTTATTACGCAATTCAGTAGACAATATAATCAAATCTGTAAGATAGTCAAACACAACTTGTCAATTCTAAAAGGTGATGAGACACTTAATAACATTTTAATATCAGGAATAAAATGTTTAGCACGAAGAGCGCCCACTATAAGAGAAATAACTGGCAAACAGTTTACAGACAAAGAAACAACAGGCTCACACTGGCTTAGCCCAAAACCAAGATGCTTTAAATGTGGCCATATACCATGCAAAGGATGCACTTGCATCACTGTGACAGACACTTTTTCTTCTAATATTACTAAACAAGTGTTCCATATCCGAGATAGAATTGACTGTAATTCACAATATGTCATCTATCTCATTAATTGCTTATTCTGCTCCTGTCAATACATTGGTATAACTACCCACCCATTAAAAGATAGAATTCGTGAACACTTACGCTCTTTAGATGAAAAAGAACCTAAAACGCCGGTAGCTAAGCATTTTAGATTGCATGGTATAGGACTAAAATATTTTTCATTCATAGGCATTGATATTATTAAAAAACACCCCAGGGGTGGTAATAGGGAAAAATGGTTAATAAAAATAGAGATCTTTTGGATTATAAAGTTACATACTAGAGTACCAGAAGGAATCAACAAAAGGATGGATGTTGACTTATTTGTTGAATAATACAATTTTTAATATAATCTAAAATAAAACAATATAAGAGAAAACTTTTTTCCATATTTATCCTATATAAAGTGTTTCTTCCCTTTACAGTTTACTACCACAGCTCAGGTTCCCCCAAAAAAACCCTAGATGTACTAATTTAAATAGTGTGAAAAATTAACAATTAATTTAGCACATCCGAAATCAACTGTGTGCCTTTTATTCTAATTTTTTTTATTTATTCCATTTTTTCATTATCATATTTATGTTCTTTTAATGTATTTCTTGTTTTCTGTAACTTCATTTGTATTATACATATATTAATATATTGTTTTGTTTATGTTAATATAGTGGTTTTTCCATTCCTAATTTAAACTGCTGTTTTTTTCACATATGCATCGATAGTGACTGACTTATAGTAATTGATACTACTATCGATTGTAATGTATCAATTTCAGCTCTTGATAAGTTTACAAGATGTGTCAGTTTGGTACTTGGAAATTAGTAACTAAGTATTTTATTTAGAAATAAATTATGTGATGTTTCACAATGCTAACCCGAAATAGGAATTTCCTAAGTTAACAAAATGAATTAATATTGCCAGAGATTTACCCGCTGTACTCCGGAATGCTAGGAGTTCAGAGTGGTTATTAGTGGCTCAAGTTATGGAATACAAAGTTCATACCTTCCTTAGTTGGAGATGGAAAGAGTTAGTGTTACCGGAGGTTTGTTGGAGAAGGTAAGTAACACTTAACGGCAAACTGCATCAAGCGCTTCTCAGGGGGAGAGAGACGCTGTTGACAGGAGCGGGCGGTAGCTGATGACGTAACCGCAGCTCCGGCGTCTGTGTCCCAAGGTGTGAGAGCAGGAGCTGACAGGAACAAACTGTGCTGAAGGAAAAGGTATACGTTTGCTAATTTTGTCAGTGGGGATATCCAAGTTAAATGGCTAGTAGTAACGAAGCTTCTAGTAGAGTAGTCTGCTTCAATAATCCAGCAACTAACTATGCAAGTTATGCTAATTTATAGTGAAGAGGAGGAGTGTTCTTAAAGGGACAGTATGAGAGAAACGGTATTCCTTACATAGTCCCCCCCCCCAAGGAAACCACAGCGAGGTTTCAAGGACGAGGTCTGTCCGGATGCCTCCGATGGAACTGAGAGATCAGCCGGGGCGCAGAAAGATTTGAGACAGGTTCCCATGAGTCCTCTTCCTGACCAAAACCCAGCCAACGGACAAGGTAAAACAACTGTCCATTATCAAGTCGGGAGTCTAAAATACTATGAACCTGGAATTCCTCCTGGTCAGTTGGTGCTGAACCACCCGGAAGATGAGAGAGCAGGGGTACATCCGAATTACAAGGTTTCACCAGAGAAATATGAAAAGTCGGGTGTACCTTAAGTGACGGTGGAAGATCCAGGGTAACGGTGAGAAGATTCGAGATTGAGGAAATAAGGAACGGGCCAATGAAAGTACGTCCAAGTTTTTTAGATGGGTAGTGCAATTTTAAATTCTTAGTGGACAACCAAACACGTTGACCAACTGTGTAGGTTGGTCCAGGTCTGCGCCTCAAGTTGTAGTAATTACTTTGAGTGGTTTGGGAATCAAGAATGTGCTTCTTTACTGAGGAGAAAATTTGGGAGATGTCATTCACCGTATCATTTACCTGAGGGCAAGGTGTGTCGATCCTGGGCAAAAAGTCTGCTCGGGGATGCAAGCCATAATTTATAAAGAAAGGAGTGAACTGAGTTGAGGAATTCACATGGTTGTTATAAGAAAATTCCGCTAAATAGATATAGTCAGCCCAGGTATGCTGTTCTTGAGAGGAATAACAGCGTAAGAACTGTTCAATGCTTTGGTTCACTCTTTCAGTTAGTCCATTTGACTGTGGGTGGAAAGAAGTCGTGAGGGATTGTTCCATATGAAGTGATTTGCAGAGATTCTTCCAAAATCTGGATGTAAACTGTGACCCACGATCGCTTATCACAACCTTCGGGATACCATGTAAGTGAATGATTTCTTTAAGGAATAGATCAGCAGTGATTTTAGAGGTAGGTAAAGCAGTTGTCGGAACAAAATGAGCCATTTTGGAGAAGAGGTCCGTGATGACAAAGATGGTATTAAATCCGTTGGATCTAGGAAGATCTACAATAAAGTCCATGGAAACCTTCTCCCAGGGTTTATCTGGTACTGGTACTGGTTGTAGGAACCCAAAGGGTCGCTGTTTCGCATGTTTAGAGGTGGCACATGTATCACAGTTGGATATATAGCTATGTACGGATTGTCTGAGTCTTGGCCACCAGTAGAATCGAGTGAGAAGTTCCATGGTTTTTACCACACCCCTATGTCCTGCTAAGGGTGAGTCGTGTACTTGCTTTAATAAAGATTGGCGAAGGTTAACAGGTATGAATAGTTTGTTCTGCCTGTAATACAAACCATCGGTGTGTAATGTGAGATCGTCTAGGTTAATATCAGTGCTGAGATTCTGATCCGCTTTGATCTGAGATGTAGTTAACCCAACGAAACACTCTTGTGGAACAACAGTAGTAGGTGGATAATCTGGATTTAGATTGATGGGCATTCGAGAGAGGGCATCAGCTTTTCCATTTTTATCACCTGGCCTATAACAGATGGTAAAGTGAAATCTAGAAAAATAGAGACTCCATCTCAATTGTCTTGAGGAGAGTGTCTTATTAGTTTGAAGGTATTGCAAGTTCTTGTGGTCTGTAAATATGATTATTGGATGTTCTGCACCCTCCAGGAGATGTCGCCAGTGATCAAATGAACATTTAATGGCCAATAACTCCTTTTCTCCCACTGGATAATTCCTCTCTGCCGGTTGGAGGACTCTGGAATAGTATGCAACGGGATGGAGAGATTCCTTACAAGAGGGCCTTTGTGAAAGGATTGCTCCAATAGCATCAACCTCCAAAACAAACTGGTGAGATAGATCAGGATACCTCAGGATAGGTTCCGAGGAAAACTTTTGTTTTAAGAAGTCAAACGCCTGTTGAGCTTGGAGTGTCCATGAGAATTTAAGATGTTGTTTAGTGAGATCCGTGAGAGGTTTGCAAATAGCAGCGAATCCAGGAATAAACTTCCTATAAAAGTTAGAGAATCCAAGGAAACGCTGTACGTCCTTCCTGGAGGAAGGAGTTGGCCAGTCTAGTATAGCACTAATCTTTTTGTTATCCATAGAGATACCTTGCTTATTGATGTTATAACCTAAGAAGGTTATGTTTTTTGCTTCAAATATGCATTTTTCAGGCTTAGCGTATAATTTATTTTGTCTTAACCTGAGTAAAACTTCCTTGACATGACTTCTGTGTTGGGTCAAATCAGAAGAGTAAATTAGAATGTCATCTAAATAGACTATAACGTACACGTCAAGTATATCCCTGAAGATGTCATTTATGAAACATTGAAATGTAGCTGGGGCGTTACACAGTCCGAATGGCATTACAGTATACTCATAAAGACCATATCTAGTCCTAAATGCTGTAAGCCATTCGTCCCCATCTCTTATTCTTATCAGATTATAGGCTCCTCTGAGATCCAACTTTGTGAAGTACGAGGAACCTCGTAATCTTTCCATTAATTCCGGGATTAATGGAAGGGGATATCTGTTTTTCCTAGTGCGCTTGTTTAGCTCCCTATAGTCTATTATATGCCTGAGTGTACCGTCCTTATTGGTCACAAAAAATATTCCCGCACCAGCGGGGGAGGTACTGGGTCTTATGAACCCCTTTTTAAGGTTATCGTCAATGTACACCTTTAGGTGCTCTAATTCGGGTTTCGACAGTGGATATAAGTGTCCAAAGGGTATGGACACCCCAGGAAGGAGATCTATGGGGCAATCGTATGCCCTATGTGGTGGAAGACTTTCTGCTTCGGTCTTATCAAATACATCTCTAAATTCCTGATAATGTTGAGGAATAGGTTGTTCACTATTAATCACACTGAGGAGGATAGAGCTGTCTGTCATTTGTTTTTTATCTATTTCCTTGGAAAAAGATATGGTTAGGTGAGCCCAATCTATATGTGGTTTATGAGCCCTTAACCAATTTATTCCTAGGATAACCTGGAACATGGGGGAAGATATAACATCAAATGATATCATGTCAGTTTTATGGTTCTCTAAGTGTAAAGTCAAGGGAATTGTCTGGTGAGTAAGTGGCCCACTTGAAAGTATGCTACCGTCAATAACTTTAACAGAGACAGGTGATTGCTTTGAAATTATAGGTATTTTATTTTTAAACACAAAATTCATGTCAACGAAGTTTCCACAGGATCCGGTGTCAATTAACGCTGTCGTCTGGATCTTGCAGGAATCCCACTGTAAATTGACAGGAATAGTGAGGTATGTGGCAGAAACGAGTTTAGAAAAGAAATTATGTTGATGGTTTTTTATCTTACCTATTTTCTGTTTTGCCAATTGGGGGCAGTCTTTTACCTCATGTTTGGGTGATGCACAGTATAGGCATAGGTTCAATGTCTTCCTTCTGTTTTTTTCCTGAGCAGATAGAGGGCCCTTTATAAACCCTATCTCCATGGGTTGTGGTAAGTCCTTTGTAGAAGTGGTAGGTGGGATAGAAGGCCTCTTTGCAATACCAATTCTTTCACTACGTCTCTCTCTAAGACGCCGATCAATAGAGATAGCAACTGTATAAAATTCCTCCAAAGTGTCAGGTATTCCTATACGGGAGATTTCGTCTTTAAGTTCCTCACTTAAACCTAAACGAAATTGATTTTTGAGAGAAATCTCATTCCACATAGCATCTCTTGCATAGATCTTAAATTGTGTAATGTAATTTTCAACGGGGTTTTTTGACTGTTTTAAAGCTCTCAAATTATTTTCTGAAGATATCTGTTTATATGGATCCTCATACAGTGTAGACATCTCAGAAAAAAATGCTTCTAGGGATCCCAGGATAGGATCTTCGGATTCAAAAAAAAGCATCTGCCCATGCCCTTGGTTCACCTCTTAGATATGAGATCACAGTTAGTACTCTGATTCTTTCTGTGGCGTAAGTCTTGGGTTTCAGTTGAAACATGAGTAAACATGAATTTCTGAATTCCCTAAACTGAGCCCTATTACCAGTGAACCTTTCTGGAGTTGAAACAGCTGGTTCAGGAGACTGATCAGTAGCAGGTGATTTGGCAGATAATGTTTCCCTAAGACAGGCTTTTAGGGCCTGGTTCTCCAATTGTAATTCTCTGAATGAGTTAGATAAAAGGTCAACCCTATCAGACAAACTTTTTATGTGGTCAGCCATAGTGTTAGGCTCCATTTCCATGATGAAATAACAACACAAGATAATAGTTTTTTATAATATAACCTTAAACAGGTTGATATGAGCTGTAACTTTTTTTCTGGCTGGATTATTATGTATGTATCAATTTCAGCTCTTGATAAGTTTACAAGATGTGTCAGTTTGGTACTTGGAAATTAGTAACTAAGTATTTTATTTAGAAATAAATGATGTGATGTTTCACAATGCTAACCCGAAATAGGAATTTCCTAAGTTAACAAAATGAATTAATATTGCCAGAGATTTACCCGCTGTACTCCGGAATGCTAGGAGTTCAGAGTGGTTATTAGTGGCTCAAGTTATGGAATACAAAGTTCATACCTTCCTTAGGTGGAGATGGAAAGAGTTAGTGTTACCGGAGGTTTGTTGGAGAAGGTAAGTAACACTTAACGGCAAACCGCATCAACCGCTTCTCAGGGGGAGAGAGACGCTGTTGACAGGAGCGGGCGGTAGCTGATGACGTAACCGCAGCTCCGGCGTCTGTGTCCCAAGGTGTGAGAGCAGGAGCTGACAGGAACAAACTGTGCTGAAGGAAAAGGTATAAGTTTGCTAATTTTGTCAGTGGGGATATCCAAGTTAAATGGCTAGTAGTAACGAAGCTTCTAGTAGAGTAGTCTGCTTCAATAATCCAGCAACTAACTATGCAAGTTATGCTAATTTATAGTGAAGAGGAGGAGTGTTCTTAAAGGGACAGTATGAGAGAAACGGTATTCCTTACATCGATATGCCTGCATTTCTGAAAAAAACGACCAATTTTCTTCAAGCCATTCTTATATATTATTGTTTTATGAAATACCTACATATTCTTTTATATGTAACTGCTAACTTTTTATTTTTTTGTTTTTTATCTATTTTCTTTATCTAACTTATCATTTAGAATTTAGTTTATATAGGCTTAGAATGTATATTTTGTATATATTAACAATTGTACTAGTACTAGAAGATTTGCATAACTGTTTACTGTGTTGTTTGACACATAGTAATTAAAGAAACTGAATGAGTGACCTATTTGCAGCAAATGTTTCTGCTACCTGACCCATAGGTGTAACCTATAGTTAAACATAGAACAGGATTGGTTCATTTGCTGCATATAGGCCAATACACACCTTGAACATATCACCTCTGATGAAGCGCATGTACGCATGCGCGAAACGCGTCAGGTGTTAAGGCTTTGCTCTCACCTTATGTACTAGCACTCTGCTTCAATAAATCTTTTTGAACCAGCCGTGGATGACTCTTCAGCCGTTATTTGTCCTCTTTTCTGGGGATTATCTATTTCTATATATATACATACATACATACATACACACACACACACACACATACATATATACAGATAGAGGATAAATAGATATAGTATATTATTTAAATATAATTAATTCCTAATGGAATATTGTTATTATTGAATGGGTTCACATATTATTTGTCTTTCTAATTTTGATGCTGTGTTGTAAAAATAACGATATGCCCAGAATGTGTTCCAGAGACTGGGTAGGTGTAAGAGCTTGGTGCTGTAATCTGTATAATAAACTATGGACAAGTCTAAATTATACTATTACTTTCAAATGGGTGTGTTTTCATTGCAGAACTGAGGGGGCGGAGCAGTTGAACAGTAGGTCTTCAATACTCCAGTAACCCGCTTGCTTGCTCTGCTGCAAAGTGTCCCTGGAATCTTTTTTGAAATGTTGGCAACTATGTCTATGTGTTTAGAAGCCATTGTGGAACCCCCACTTACATTGTGTCCTTCTTGTACTGAAAGGGTCTTACACTGCAAAGGACATATTTTAGGGGATAAAAGTATGCCTAAGGATGATTCTCAGTCTGAAGAGAATCAGGTTATGCCATCCAATTCTCCCCAAGTCTCACAACCTTTAACGCCCACTTAAGCGACGCCGAGTACTTCTAGTGCGTCTAATTCTTTTACTCTGCAAGATATGGTTGCAGTTATGTCTACTACCCTTACAGAGGTATTATCTAAACTGCCAGTTTTACAGGGTAAACGTAGTAGATCAGGCATTAAGGTAAATACTGAACCCTCTGATGCCTTATTGGCCATTTCCGATGTACCCTCACAGTGCTCTGATTTGGGGGTCTGGAATTGCTGTCTGAGGGAGAACTTTCAGATTCAGGAAATGTGTTGCCTCAGACAGATTCGGACATGATGTCCTTTAAATTTAGGCTTGAACACCTCTGCCTGTTACTCCGGAGGTTTTAGCGATTTTGGATGATTGTGACCATATTGTGATACCACCAGAGAAGTTGTGTAAGATGGACAAATTTCTAGAGGTACCTACTTACACTGATGTTTTTCCAGTCCCTAAAAGAATTTCAGACATTGTTACATAGGAATGGGATAGACCAGGCATTCCGTTCTCTCCCCCTCCTAATTTTAAGAAAATGTTTCCCATATCTGACACCATTCGGGATTCTTGGCAAACGGTCCCTAAGGTGGAGGGAGCTATTTCTACCCTAGCTAAGCGTACAACTATACCTATTGAGGACAGTTGTGCTTTCAAAGATCCTATGGATAAAAAAATTAGAAGGTCTTCTAAAGAAATTGTTTATTCATCAGGGTTTTCTTTTACAACCTATAGCTTGCATTGTTCCTGCAGCAGCTTTTTGGTTTGAGGCTCTAGAAGAGTCTCTTAAGGTTGATACCCCATTAGATGACATTTTGGATAGAATAAAGGCTCTCAAGCTCACTAATTCTTTTATTACAGATGCCGCTTTTCAAATGGCTAAATTAGCGGCAAAAAATGCAGGCTTTGCCATCTTAGCACGTTGAGCGTTATGGCTCAAATCTTGGTCTGCTGATGTGTCATCAAAATCTAAGCTGTTAGCTATTCCTTTTAAAGGTAAGACCCTATTCGGGCCTGAATTGAAGGAAATCATTTCTGACATTACTTGAGGTAAAGGTCATTCCCTGCCTCAGGATAAGGCTGTGAAGATGAAGACCCTCTGCTTCCTCTTCCGCCACAAAGCAGGAAGGGAATTTTGCTCAATCCAAGTCAGTCTGGAGACCTAACCAGGCCTGGAATAAAGGTAAACAAGCCAAGAAGCCCACTGTTGCTACCAAGACAGCATGAAGGGACGGCCCTCGATCCGGGACCGGATTTAGTTGGGGGCAGACTTTCTCTCTTTGCTCAGGCTTGAGCAAGAGATGTTCAGGATCCCTGGGCATTGGAAATTGTGACCCAGGAGTATCAGCTGGAATTCAAGGAATTTCTCCCAAGAGGGAGATTTCATCTTTCACGTTTGTCTGTAGCCCAGACAAAAAGAGAGGCATTCTTACGCTGTGTAAAAGACCATGGTAGTAATTTGCCCAGTACCAAAACTAGAACAGGGACAAGGGTTTTACTCAAATCTGTTTGTGGTTCCCAAAAAAGAGGGAACTTTCAGACCAATTTTAGATCTCAAATGCCTAAACAAATTTCTCTAAGTCCCATCGTTCAAGATGGAGACTATACAAACAATTTTGCCAATGATCCAGGAGGGTCAATATATGACCACAGTGGACCTAAAGGATGCGTATCTTCACATTCCTATCCACAAGGATCATCATCTGTTTCTAAGGTTTGCCTTTCTGGACGAACACTATCAGTTTGTGGCCCTTCCTTTCGGGTTGGCCACAGCTCCCAGAGTCTTCAGGTTCTCAGGCCGCGGGGCATAGCAGTGGCGCCCTATCTGGACGATATTTTGATCCAGGCGTCAACTTATCATCTGACCAAATCTCACACGGACATCATGTTGGCATTTCTAAGAACTCACGGTTGGAAAGTGAGTGTAGAAAAGAGTTCACTAGTTCCACTAACAAGAGTCCCATTCTTGGGAATTCTGATAGACTCGGTAGACATGAAAATATTTCTGACGGAGGTCAGAAAGTCAAAGATTCTAAATACTTGCCGAGCACTTCAGTCCATTCCTCGGCCATCAGTGGCTCAGTGTATGGAGGTCATTGGATTAATGGTAGCAGCAATGGGACATCGTTCCATTTGCTCGCTTTCATCTCAGACCACTGCAGCTGTGCATGCTCAGACAGTGGAATGGGGATTATGCAAATTTATCTCCTCAGATAAATCTGGATCAAGAGACCAGAGACTCTTCTTTGGTGGTTGTCACCGGCTCATCTGTCCCAGGGAATGTACTTCCGAAGGCCAGCATGGGTAATAGGGACGACGGACGCCAGCCTCTTTGGCTGGGGTGCAGTCTGGAATACCCTGAAAGCTCAGGGGGTTTGGACTCAGGAGGAGTCTCTACTACCAATCAATATTCTGGAACTGAGAACAATATTCAATGCTCTTCAGGTGTGGCCTCAGTTGACTTTGGCCAAATTCATAAGATTCCAGTCGGACAATATTACGACTGTAGCATATGTCAATCATCAAGGGGGAACAAGGAGTTCTCAAGTGATGATAGAGGTTTCAAAGATAATCCGATGGGCGGAGGCTCACTCTTGCCATCTATCAGCAATCTATATCCCAGGAGTAGAGAACTGGTAAGCTGATTTTCTAAGTCGTCAGACTTTTCATCTGGGGGAGTGGGAACTTCATCCGGAGGTGTTCGCATCATTGATCTGTCAATGGGGCACACCGGAATTGGATCTGATGTCATCTCGTCAGAATGCCAAACTTCCTCGTTACGGGTCCAGGTCAAGGGATCTCCAAGCTATACTGATGGATACTCTAGCAGTACCTTGGTCGTTCAACCTGGCTTATGTGTTTCCACCATTTCCTCTCCTTCCCCGTCTAATTGCAAGAATCAAACAGGAGAGAGCTTCA
The DNA here is from genome assembly GCF_027579735.1 of Bombina bombina. Taxonomy (NCBI): domain Eukaryota; kingdom Metazoa; phylum Chordata; class Amphibia; order Anura; family Bombinatoridae; genus Bombina; species Bombina bombina. The sequence continues at coordinate 890,167,934 of NC_069504.1, forward strand.
GTAATCCCGAAAGCACCTGCGTGGCCACGCAGGACTTGGTATGCAGATCTAGTGGACATGTCATCTCTGCCACCGTGGAAACTACCATTGAGACAGGACCTTCTCATTCAAGGTCCATTCCAGCATCCAAACCTAAATTCTCTGCAGCTGACTGCTTGGAGATTGAACGCTTAGTTTTATCTAAGCGGGGATTCTCTGAATCGGTCATTGATACTTTGATTCAGGCTCGCAAGCCTGTCACGAGAAAGATTTACCATAAGATATGGCGTAAATATCTTTATTGGTGTGAATCCAAGGGCTACTCATGGAGTGGGATTAAGATTCCTAGGATTTTGTCTATTCTCCAAGAGGGATTGAAGAAGGGATTATCAGCTAGTTCCTTAAAGGGACAAATTTCTGCTTTGTCAATTTTACTACACAAGCGTCTGGCGGATGTCCCAGACGTTCAGTCTTTTCGTCAGGCTTTAATCAGAATCAAGCCTGTGTTTAAACCTATTGCTCCGCCATGGAGTTTGAATTTATTTCTCAATGTTCTTCAAGGGGTTCCGTTTGAACCCATGCATTCCATCAATATTAAACGATTATCTTGGAAAGTTTTGTTTTTAGTTGCTATCTCTTCAGCTTGAAGAATTTGAGCTTTATGAGTTGCAATGTGATTCACCTTATCTTATATTCCATTCTGATAAGGTGGTTTTGCGTACTAAACCTGGATTTCTTCCTAAGGTTGTTTCTAATAAGAATATTAATCAGGAAATTGTGGTTCCTTCCTTGTGTCCTAATCCTTCTTCTAAGAAGGAACGTCTCTTACATAACTTGGACGGCGTGGTTCGGGCTTTGAAGTTTTACTTACAAGCGACCAAGGATTTCCGTTAAACATCTTCTCTATTCGTTGTTTATTCTGGAAGGCGTAGGGGTAAAAAGCTACGGCTACCTCTCTTTCTTTTTGGCTGAAAAGCATCATCCACCTGGCATACGAGACTGCTGGACAGCAGCCCCCTGAAAAGGTTACGGCTCATTCTACTAGAGCTGTGGCTTCCACATGGGTTTTTCAAAATGATGCTTCTGTTGAACAAATTTGTAAGGCTGTGACTTGGTCCTCCCTTCATACTTTTTCCAAATTTAAAAAATTTGATACTTTTGCTTCTTCTGAGGCTATTTTTGGGAGAAAAGTTCTTCAAGCAGTGGTACCTTGATAAATTGATTTCTTCTACGATTCGACGAGTCCACGGCCCTCCCTGTCATTTTAAGACAGATTATATTTTTGTTTTCAAAACTTCAGTCACCTCTGCACCTTTTCTTTTCTCTTCCTATACCTTCGGTCGAATGACTGGGGGTGGAGAGAAGGGAGGAGCTATATATACAGCTCTGCTGTGGTGCTCTTTGCCACTTCCTGTTAGCAGGAGGATAATATCCACAAGTAAGGATGAATCCGTGGACTCGTCGTATCGTAGAAGACATCAATTTATCAGGTAAGCATAAATTTCCTTTTATACAATATAGTTAGTGTACAGGTGGCCCTCGGTTTACAACGATTCAATTTGCACCGTTTCAGAATAACAACCTTTTTTCTTTTTTCCAGTCATGTGACTGCTATTGAAAATCATTAAGAAGCAGTGCATTGAATAAAATAGCCAGTAGGTGGAGCTGTCCACTTGTGTTGCAGCAAAGATATGCAAGCCAAGCAAGCTGAAATGAATCAGTTTAACCAGACCTGAGCTATCGAGCAGCTTGGAAAGGAACAAGATCTTCATGTCTATAAATCAGTCCAGATTGGAATGCATAGAAAGAACTGTTTGCAGAAAAATGCAAGTAAAGTCGGTGTTGTGTGATTATTTTATTAGGTTTATAATGCTGTTTAGCAAATGTTTTTGTTCATTTAACTTGGTTTAATTATATATTATGTGTCTAATGCTGTTTATTTTTAAAGCTTTGAATGGATGACTTTAAATGCTAATGTATTAGGTGTTACTTATACCAATTTTGAGAGGTGTTACTTATACCAATTTTGGAACCTAACTCCCTCACTTCCCATTGACTTACATTATAAACTGGGTTTCGATTTACAACCATTCCTTCTGGAACCTAACCCCTGCGTAAACTGAGGGCTACCTGTATAGGAAATTCCTTTATCCACTGAGACTAAAAGGTTTGTTAGTAAATACTGTTTAAGTATTATAAAGTGTTCTAGGGTTATATTCAACTTGAGCTACATTGTATTCGCTGATAAATGCAGGGTAGTCATTTACTGGCAATTATGCTCTCTCTGATAATCAGACATTAGATTTGATGGTATCATCTTATTGAATGGTTTTTAACAAAAGTCCTGCTGATAGAAATTTTAGTTCAAATTCAGTAGCTGAATTCTGCTAATTAGCCATTTGTGTTATTAATTAGTACTATACTATTGTTATATTCCAAATTGTTCTAGAAAATCTTAACTGCAATATTTCACATTTAATTCACTCTGATACACATTTAATATCCAATAATATGGTGTCCATATCTCATGGTGTAACAGACTAATTTGTATTGATTTCAAATAATTTCTATAGCTTATTTTGTACTAAATATTGTGATATACCACCTGTCTGAAAAAAAATCAGAAAATTACACCCCTGGCCAGAAAATCTGTATAAATTAATCTCTCATGAAATTAAAGGGAAGCATTATATTCCATCCAATCAGTCGCACTATGGTATACATTTTTTTTTAAATTGTGCACATTTATTAAGGAAAAAAGAGCCACCTCGATCAACCTGGCTGTCCAGATGAAATTCACGCAAACGGCAAAATTTTGTGGTATCTCCTCCTACACTTGCTGAACAAAGGGTACCATCTATCACTGGATAACTTCTATACCAGCATAGAGTTGTAAAAAAAATATATATTTTATTTTTATTCCTGGCCTGTGGCACAGTACAAAAAAAATCGTACAGGTTTCCCCCAGAAAATGACATATGGCAAAAAATGTAGGGGCACAACGTCAGCTTTATGTCAAGATGAACTACTGGCCCTTTGGTACACTAACAAAAAAGTGTGTATGCTGTCCACAATGCACTACACCGTCTGTGAATGGAATTTTTTTTCCAAAAACCAAAGTGCATTATGTACAGTACATAAAAAAAAAGGGGGGGGGGGGGTGTAGATTTAGCGGACCAGTGCATACAGCCATATCTGGTTAAGGGAACAACCAAAACCTGGTTCAACAAATAGCCATTTATGTAAAGCAGGTTGCAGTGTATAATGGATATGTGCTGTACAAAAAAGCAGGCGCAGGGAAACAATACGCTATTCTGGAATTTTCGTTAAATATTGCATCTGATATTTTGTTTAAGCAGACACCTAATTCTCCCACATTTCAGTCAAAAATGTCCAGAGACTTTGTGGCATGCATTTTCCCTCTAGGACCCCTCCCACAACCTGCAAAAAAAATCACCCCAGAAAAAGTGCAGTCTGCTATAAAAAAAAAAAAAAAAAAAAAAAAAAAAAAGGAGTTAGGAAGGACTCTAGCTACTATTGCCCTTCCTGCCCATCTCTACCAGGCCTCTGTATCACAGGCTGCTTCAGAATCTATCATACAAAGTTAAACTTTTGATTCAATTGACTCTGTATGTGTTCCAGAGTTATTTTATTATTCTGTATTCCTGACTTCATGGATCCATTGACCTTGTCCTGTTGCTTTTTATGTTAAGCCCAGCCACTCTAAAGGTCATGATAAATTTACTATACAAACAACGGGGGTAATTTTCATTCCTGGGCTGCCATACTGTCTCAAAGGGACATAGGCCAAGAAAACATAATTTATGCTTACCTGATAAATTTATTTCTCTTGTAGTGTATCCAGTCCACGGATCATCCATTACTTGTGGGATATTCTCCTTCCCAACAGGAAGTTGCAAGAGGATCACCCACAGCAGAGCTGCTATATAGCTCCTCAACTCACTGCCATATCCAGTCATTCGACCGAAACAAGCCGAGAAAAGGAGAAACCATAGGGTGCAGTGGTGATTGTAGTTTAATTAAAATTTAGACCTGCCTGAAAAGGACAGGGCGGGCCATGGACTGGATACACTACAAGAGAAATAAATTTATCAGGTAAGCATAAATTATGTTTTCTCTTGTTAAGTGTATCCAGTCCACGGATCATCCATTACTTGTGGGATACCAATACCAAAGCTAAATTACACGGATGATGGGAGGGACAAGGCAGGAACTTAAACGGAAGGAACCACTGTCTGTAGAACCTCTCTCCCAAAAACAGCCTCCGAAGAAGCAAAAGTATCAAATTTGTAAAATTTGGAAAAAGTATGAAGGGAAGACCAAGTTCCAGCCTTGCAAATCTGTTCAACAGAGGCCTCATTTTTAAAGGCCCAGGTAGAAGCCACAGCTCTAGTAGAATGAGCTGTAATCCTTTCAGGAGGCTGTAGTCCAGCAGTCTCATAGGCTAAACGGATTATACTCCGAAGCCAAAAAGAAAGAGAGGTTGCCGAGGCCTTCTGACCTCTCCTCTGTCCAGAGTAAACAACAAACAGGTTAGATGTTTGGCGAAAATCTTTAGTAGCCTGTAAGTAAAACTTCAAGGCACGGACTACGTCTAGATTATGCAAAAGACGTTCCTTCTTTGAAGAAGGATTAGGACATAATGATGGAACAACAATCTCTTGATTGATATTCTTGTTAGAAACCACCTTAGGTAAAAACCCAGGTTCTGTACGCAGAACAACTTTATCTGAATGAAAGATCAGATAAGGAGAATCACAATGTAAGACAGATAACTCAGAGACTCTTCGAGCCAAGGAAATAGCCATCAGAAAAAGAACTTTCCATGAAAGAAGTTTGATATCAATAGAATGAAGGGGTTCAAACGGAACCCCTTGAAGAACTTTAAGAACCAAGTTTAAGCTCCATGGAGGAGCAACAGGTTTAAACACAGGCTTAATTCTAACTAAAGCCTGACAAAATGCCTGAACGTCTGGAACTTCTGCCAGACGCTTGTGTAAAAGAATAGACAGAAATCTGTCCCTTTAAAGAACTAGCTGATAATCCTTTGTCCAAACCCTCTTGGAGGAAGGACAATATCCTAGGAATCCTAACCCTACTCCATGAGTAATTCTTGGATTCACACCAATGAAGATATTTACGCCATATCTTGTGGTAAATTTTCCTGGTGACAGGCTTTCGTGCCCGTATTAAGGTATCAATTACTGACTCGGAGAAGCCACGCTTTGATAGGATCAAGCGTTCAATCTCCATGCAGTCAGTCTCAGAGAAAGTATATTCGGATGATTGAAAGGACCTTGTATTAGAAGGTCTTGTCTCAGAGGCAGAGTCCATGGTGGAAAGGATGACATGTCCACTAGGTCTGCATAAAAGGTCCTGCGTGGCCACGCAGGCGCTATCAATATCACCGATGCTCTTTCCTGTTTGATTTTAGCAATCAGACGAGGGAGCAGAGGAAACGGTGGAAACACATAAGCCAGGTTGAAGAACCAAGGCGCTGCTAGAGCATCTATCAGTGCCGCTTCTGGGTCCCTGGATCCGTAACAAGGAAAGTTGGCATTCTGGCGAGACGCCATGAGATCCAATTCTGGTTTGCCCCAACGGAGAACCAATTGAGCAAACACCTCCGGATGGAGTTCCCATTCCCCCGGATGAAAAGTCTGACGACTTAGAAAATCTGCCTCCCAGTTCTCTACACCTGGGATATGGATCGCTGACAGGTGGCAAGAGTGAGTCTCTGCCCAGCGAATTATCTTGGAGACTTCTGACATCGCTAGGGAACTCCTGGTTCCCCCTTGATGGTTGATGTAAGCCACAGTCGTGATGTTGTCCTACTGAAATCTGATGAACCTCAGTGTTGCTAGCTGAGGCCAAGCCAGAAGAGCATTGAATATTGCTCTTAACTCCAGAAAGCCCAGAACCTTTGTAAAAATTCTTGGGGCTGTAGCCAACCCGAATGGAAGAGCTACAAATTGGTAATGCCTGTCTAGAAAGGCAAACCTCAGGAACTGATGATGATTCTTGTGAATCGGAATGTGAAGGTAGGCATCCTTTAAGTCCACTGTGGTCATGTACTGACCCTCTTGGATCATGGGTAAAATGGTTCGAATAGTTTCCTTCTTGAATGACGGAACTCTGAGGAATTTGTTTAGGATCTTTAAATCCAAAATTGGTCTGAAGGTTCCCTCTTTTTTGGGAACCACAAACAGATTTGAATAAAACCCCTGTCCTTGTTCCGTCCGCGGAACTGGATGGATCACTCCAATTACAAGGAGATCTTGTACGCAGCTTAGGAATGCCTCTTTCTTTATCTGGTTTGCTGATAACCTTGAAAGATGAAATCTCCCTTGTGGAGGAGAAGCTTTGAAGTCCAGAAGATATCCCTGAGATATGATCTCCAACGCCCAGGGATCCTGAACATCTCTTGCCCACGCCTGGGCAAAGAGAGAGAGTCTGCCCCCTACTAGATCCGCTGTCGGATAGGGGGCCGCTCCTTCATGCTGTCTTAGAGGCAGCAGCAGGCTTTCTGGCCTGCTTGCCCTTGTTCCAGGACTGGTTAGGTTTCCAGGCCTGCTTGGATTGAGCAAAAGTTCCCTCTTGTTTTGAAGCAGAGGAAGTTGATGCTGCACCTGCCTTGAAATTTCGAAAAAGGCACGAAAATTAGACTGTTTGGCCTTTGATTTGGCCCTGTCCTGAGGAAGGGTATGACCCTTACCTCCAGTAATGTCAGCAATAATTTCTTTCAAACCAGGCCCGAATAAGGTCTGCCCCTTGAAAGGAATGTTGAGTAATTTAGACTTTGAAGTCACATCAGCTGACCAGGATTTGAGCCATAGCGCCCTACGCGCCTGGATGGCGAATCCGGAATTTTTAGCCGTTAGTTTAGTCAAATGAACAATGGCATCAGAAACAAATGAGTTAGCTAGCTTAAGAGTTCTAAGCTTGTCAACAATTTCAGTCAATGGAGCTGTATGGATGGCCTCTTCCAGGGCCTCAAACCAGAATGCCGCCGCAGCAGTGACAGGCGCAATGCATGCAAGGGGCTGTAAAATAAAACCTTGTTGAATAAACATTTTCTTAAGGTAACCCTCTAATTTTTTATCCATTGGATCTGAAAAAGCACAACTGTCCTCAACCGGGATAGTGGTACGCTTTGCTAAAGTAGAAACTGCTCCCTCCACCTTAGGGACAGTCTGCCATAAGTCCCGTGTAGTGGCATCTATTGGAAACATTTTTCTAAATATAGGAGGTGGGGAAAAGGGCACACCGGGCCTATCCCACTCCTTACTAATAATTTCTGTAAGCCTTTTAGGTATTGGAAAAACATCAGTACTCACCGGCACTGCATAATATTTATCCAGCCTACACAATTTCTCTGGCACTGCAATTGTGTCACAGTCATTCAGAGCAGCTAATACCTCCCCAAGCAATACACAGAGGTTCTCAAGCTTAAATTTAAAATTAGAAATCTCTGAATCAGGCCTCCCCGATTCAGAGACGTCACCCACAGACTGAAGCTCTCCGTCCTCAGGTTCTGCATATTGTGACGCAGTATCAGACATGGCTCTTACAGCATCTACGCGCTCTGTATCTCGTCTAACCCCAGAGCTATCGCGCTTGCCTCTCAATTCAGGCAATCTGGATAATACCTCTGACAGGGTATTATTCATGATTGCAGCCATGTCCTGCAAAGTAATCGCTATGGGCGTCCCTGATGTACTTGGCGCCATATTAGCGTGCGTCCCTTGAGCGGGAGGCGAAGGGTCCGACACGTGGGGAGAGTTAGTCGGCATAACTTCCCCCTCGACAGACCCCTCTGGTGACAATTCTTTTATAGATAAAGACTGATCTTTACTGTTTAAGGTGAAATCAATACATTTAGTACACATTCTCCTATGGGGCTCCACCATGGCTTTTAAACATAATGAACAAGTATCCTCTGTTTCAGACATGTTTGTACAGACTAGCAATGAGACTAGCAAGCTTGGAAAACACTTTAAAGCAAGTTAACAAGCAATATAAAAAAACGTTACTGTGCCTATAAGAGAAACACATTTTGACAAAATTTGAAATAACAGTGAAAAAAGGCAGTTACACTAACAAAATCTTTACAGTGTATGTAACAAGTCAGCAGAGCATTACACCCACTTGCAAATGGATGATTAACCCCTTAATAACAAAAACAGAATAATAAATGACAAAAACGTTTTTTAAACACAGTCACAACTGCCACAGTCTACTGTGATTGTTACCCTCCTCAAACACGACTTTGAAGCCTTTTGAGCCCTTCAGAGATGTCCTGTATCATGCAGAGGGAAGCTGAATGTCTCTGTCAGTATTTTTATCTGCACAGAAAAGCACTAAAATAGGCCCTTCCCACTCATATTGCAACAGTGGAAAGCTTCAGGAAACTGTTTCTAGGCAAAAATCAAGCCAGCCATGTGGAAAAAAACTAGGCCCCAATAAGTTTTGTCACCAAACATATATAAAAACGATTAGCATGCCAGCAAACGTTTTATATTACATTTTTATAAGAGTATGTATCTCTGTTAATAAGCCTGATACTAGTCGCTATCACTGCATTTAAGGCTTAACTTACATTAATCCGGTATCAGCAGCATTTTTCTAGCAAATTCCATCCCTAGAAATATATTAACTGCACATACCTTATTGCAGGAAAACCTGCACGCCATTCCCCCTCTGAAGTTACCTCACTCCTCAGAATATGTGAGAACGGCAGTGGATCTTAGTTACTTCTGCTAAGATCATAGAAATCACAGGCAGATTCTTCTTCTAATGCTGCCTGAGATGAAACAGTACACTCCGGTACTATTTAAAAACAACAAACTTTTGACTGAAGTAAAAAAAACTAACTATAATACACCACTCTCCTCTTACTACGTCCATCTTTGTTGAGAGTTGCAAGAGAATAACTGGATATGGCAGTGAGGGGAGGAGCTATATAGCAGCTCTGCTGTGGGTGATCTCTTGCAACTTCCTGTTGGGAAGGAGAATATCCCACAAGTAATGGATGATCCGTGGACTGGATACACTTAACAAGAGAAAAGCAATTTACATGTATGAAGACTGAAAAATGCATTAAAAAAAGACCATTAAAGATGGCCAAGTTTTGTGACTAAGTGGCTACAAAAAAACACTGGACATACCCTTTTTGGAATACCCTGGATTGTATAATTTTGGAAATGGTATTCTATGATGGGGTAATTTTCATTATGGGGCTGCCATAATGTCTCAAAGGCAACATAGGCCCAGAAAATAAATGTGCCAAATTTCCATGTAAATGGGAAGGCCCCATTTTTTGGCCCGGTAACTTCTTGAAACCCCATAAAACCTGTACATTGGGGGTATTGTTGTACTTGTGGGACATTGCTGAAAACAAATATGGGTGTTTTATAGCAGTAAAACATATAAGGATGACAAACAGAAAAATTACAGGGTTTTTATGTGACAAGCTAAAAAAAAATCCACCAAATATATGATCACTAAATTTGGCCAGGTATTATGACTAAAAAAAAAAAAGGAAGACATACACCTTCTGGAATACCCTGGGTTGTCTACTTTTGCAAATGGTATGCCATGATAGGGTAATTTTCATTATTGGGCTGCCATAATGGCGAGATAGGCCCAAAAAAAACATAATTTATGCTTACCTGATAAATTTATTTCTCTTGTGGTGTATCCAGTCCACGGATCATCCATTACTTGTGGGATATTCTCCTTCCCAACAGGAAGTTGCAAGAGGATCACCCACAGCAGAGCTGCTATATAGCTCCTCCCCTAACTGCCATATCCAGTCATTCGACCGAAACAAGCCGAGAAAGGAGAAACCATAGGGTGCAGTGGTGACTGTAGTTTAAATTAAAATTTTGACCTGCCTTAAAAAGACAGGGCGGGCCGTGGACTGGATACACCACAAGAGAAATAAATTTATCAGGTAAGCATAAATTATGTTTTCTCTTGTAAGGTGTATCCAGTCCACGGATCATCCATTACTTGTGGGATACCAATACCAAAGCTAAAGTACACGGATGAAGGGAGGGACAAGGCAGGCTTAGATGGAAGGAACCACTGCCTGTAGAACCTCTCCCCCAAAAATAGCCTCCGAAGAAGCAAAAGTATCAAATTTGTAAAATTTTGAAAAGGTATGAAGCGAAGACCAAGTCGCCGCCTTGCAAATCTGTTCAACAGAAGCCTCATTTTTAAAGGCCCAGGTGGAAGCCACAGCTCTAGTAGAATCAGCTGTAATCCTTTCAGGGGGCTGCTGTCCAGCAGTCTCATAGGCTAAGCGTATTACGCTCCGAAGCCAAAAAGAAAGAGGTTGCCGAAGCTTTTTGACCTCTCCTCTGTCCAGAGTAAACAACAAACAGTGTAGATGTTTGGCGAAAATCTTTAGTAGCTTGTAAGTAAAACTTTAAAGCACGCACCACGTCCAGATTATGTAAAAGGCGTTCCTTCTTTGAAGAAGGATTAGGCCACAATGATGGAACAACAATCTCTTGATTGATATTCTTGTTAGAAACTACCTTAGGTAAAAACCCAGGTTTGTACGCAGAACTACTTTATCTGAATGGAAAATCAGATAAGGAGAATCACATTGTAAGGCAGGTAACTCAGAGACTCTCCGAGCCGAGGAAATAGCGATCAAAAACAGAACTTTCCAAGATAAAAGTTTGATATCAATGGAATGAAGGGGTTCAAACGGAACCCCTTGAAGAACTTTAAGAACCAAGTTTAAGCTCCCTGGGGGAGCAACAGGTTTAAACACAGGCTTAATTCTAACCAAAGCCTGACAAAAAGATTGAACGTCTGTAACTTCTGCCAGACGCTTGTGAAAAAGAATAGACAGAGCAGAAATCTGTCCCTTTAAAGAACTAGCTGATAATCCTTTTTCCAAACCCTCTTGGAGAAAGGACAATATCCTAGGAATCCTAACCTTACTCCATGAGTAATTCTTGGATTCACACCAAAAAAGGTATTTACGCCATATCTTATGGTAGATTTTCCTAGTGACAGGCTTCGTGCCTGTATAAGGGTATCAATGACTGACTCGGAGAAGCCACGCTTTGATAAAATCAAGCATTCAATCTCTATGCAGTCAGTCTCAGAGAAATTAGATTCGGATGATTGAAAGGACCTTGTAGTAGAAGGTCTTGTCTCAGAGGCAGGGTCCATGGTGGAAAGGATGACATGTCCACTAGGTCTGCATACCAGGTCCTGCGTGGCAACGCAGGCGCTATCAAGATCACTGATGCTCTCTCCTGTTTGATTTTGGCAATCAGTCGAGGGAGCAGAGGAAACGGTGGAAACACATAAGCCAGGTTGAAGAACCAAGGCGCTGCTAGAACCAATTGAGCAAACACCTCCGGATGGAGTTCCCACTCCCCCGGATGAAAAGTCTGACGACTTAGAAAATCCGCCTCCCAGTTCTCTACAACTGGGATATGGATTGCTGATAGGTGGCAAGAGTGAGTCTTTGCCCAGCGAATTATCTTGGAGACTTCTAACATCGCTAGGGAACTCCTGGTTCCCCCTTGATGGTTGATGTAAGCCACAGTCGTGATATTGTCCGACTGAAATCTGATGAACCTCAGGGTTGCTAACTGAGGCCAAGCCAGAAGAGCATTGAATATTGCTCTTAACTCCAGAATATTTATTGGGAGGAGTTTCTCCTCCTGAGTCCACGATCCCTGAGCCTTCAGGGAATTCCAGACTGCACCCCAACCTATGAGGCTGGCATCTATTGTTACAATTGTCCAATCTGGCCTGCGAAAGGTCATTCCCTTGGACAGATGGACCCGAGATAGCCACCAGAGAAGAGAATCTCTGGTCTCTTGATCCAGATTTAGCAGAGGGGACAAATCTGTGTAATCCCCATTCCACTGACTGAGCATGCATAGTTGCAGCGGTCTGAGATGTAGGCGCGCAAATGGCACTATGTCCATCGCCGCTACCATCAAGCCGATTACTTCCATACACTGAGCCACCGAAGAACACGGCAAGATTTTAGAAGCTTTGATAACCTGGATTCTGTCAGGTAAATCTTCATTTTTACAGAATCTATCAGAGTCCCTAGGAAGGAGACTCTTGTGAGTGGGGATAGAGAACTCTTTTCCTCGTTCACCTTCCACCCATGTGACCTGAGAAATGCCAGAACTATGTCTGTATGTGACTTGGCAATCTGAAAGCTTGACGCCTGTATCAGGATGTCGTCCAGATAAGGGGCCACTGATATACCTTGCGGTCTTAGGACCGCCAGAAGCGATCCCAGAACCTTTGTAAAGATTCTTGGAGCTGTAGCTAACCCGAAGGGAAGAGCCACAAATTGGTAATGCCTTTCCAGAAAGGCAAACCTTAGGAACCGATGATGATCTTTGTGAATCGGTATGTGAAGGTAAGCATCCTTCAAATCCACTGTGGTCATGTCCTGACCCTCCTGGATCATAGGTAGGGTGGTCCGAATAGTTTCCATTTTGAACGATGGAACTCTGAGGAATTTGTTTAAGATCTTTAGATCCAAAATTGGTCTGAAGGCTCCCTCTTTTTTGGGAACCACAAACAGATTTGAATAAAAACCCTGTCCCTGTTCCGTCAGTGGAACTGGACAGATCACTCCCATTACTAGGAGGTCTTGCACACAGCGTAAGAATGCCTCTTTCTTTATCTGGTTTACAGATAATCTCGAAAGATGAAATCTCCCTTGAGGAGGGGAAGCTTTGAAGTCCAGAAGATATCCCTGAGATATGATCTCCAACGCCCAGGGATCCTGAACATCTCTTGCCCATGCCTGGGCGAAGAGAGAAAGTCTGCCCCCTACTAGATCCGTTACCGGATAGGGGGCCGTTCCTTCATGCTGTCTTAGAGGCAGCAGCAGGCTTTCTGGCCTGCTTGCCTTTGTTCCAGGACTGGTTAGGTTTCCAGCCCGGCTTGGATTGAGCAAAAGTTCCCTCTTGTTTTGTAGCAGAGGAAGTTGATGCTGCACCTGCCCTGAAGTTTCGAAATGCATGAAAATTAGACTGTTTGGCCTTTGATTTGGCCCTGTCCTGAGGAAGGGTATGACCCTTACCTCCAGTAATGTCACCAATAATTTCCTTCAAACCAGGCCCGAATAGGGTCTGCCCCTTGAAGGGAATGTTAAGTAATTTAGACTTTGAAGTCAGGTCAGCTGACCAAGATTTAAGCCATAGCGCCCTACGCGCCTGGATGGCGAATCCAGAATTCTTAGCCGTTAGTCAAATGAACAATGGCATCAGAAACAAAAGAATTAGCTAGCTTAAGTGTTCTAAGCTTGTCAAGTATTTCAGTCAATGGAGTAGCTGTCTGAAAGGCCTCTTCCAGAGACTCAAACCAGAACGCCACAGCAGCAGTGACAGGCGCAATGCATGCAAGGGGCTGCAGGATAAAACCTTGTTGAATAAACATTTTCTTAAGGTAACCTAATTTTTTATCCATTGGATCTGAAAAAGCACAACTGTCCTCAACAGGGATAGTGGTACGCTTTGATAAAGTAGAAACTGCTCCCTCCACCTTAGGAACCCTGCCATAAGTCCTGTGTGGTGGTGTCTATTGGAAACATTTTTCTAAAAATAGGAGGGGGGGGGGAAAACGGCACACCGGGTCTATCCCACTCCTTATTAATTTCTGTAAACCTTTTAGGCATTGGAAAAACATCAGTACACACCGGCACTGCATAGTATTTATCCAGTCTACACAATTTCTCTGGTACTGCATTTGTGTCAGTCATTCAGAGCAGCTTACAACTCCCCAAGCAATACACAGAGGTTCTCAAGCTTAAATTTAAAAGTAGAAATATCTGAATCAGGTTTCCCCGAATCAGAAATGTCACCCACAGACTGAAGCTCTCCTTCCTCAGCTTCTGCATATTGTGACGCAGTATCAGACATGGCTCTTACAGCATCTACGCGCTCTGTATCTCGTCTAACCCCAGAGCTATCACGCTTGCCTCTCAATTCAGGCAATCTGGATAATACCTCTGACAGGGTATTATCCATGATTGCCGCCATGTCCTGCAAAGTAATCGCTATGGGCGTCTTTGATGTACTTGGCGCCATTTTAGCGTGAGTCCCTTGAGCGGGAGTCAAAGGGTCTGACACGTGGGGAGAGTTAGTCGGCATAACTTCCCCCTCGCCAGAATCCTCTGGTGATAAATTTTTTTAAAGATAAAAGCTGATCTTTATTGTTTCAAGTGAAATCAATACATTTAGTACATATTCTCATATGGGGTTCCACCATGGCTTTTAAACATAATGAACAAGGAGTTTCCTCTATGTCAGACATGTTTATACAGACTAGCAATGAGACTAGCAAGCTTGGAAAACACTTTACATCAAGTTAAACAAGCAATATAAAAAAATGTTACTGTGCCTTTAAGGGAAACAAATTTTGCTAAAATTTCAAATAACAGTGAAAAAAGGCAGTTAAACTAACAAAATTTTTACAGTGTATGTAACAAGTTAGCAGAGCATTGCACCCACTTGCAAATGGATGATTAACCCCTTAATACAAAAAACGGATTAACAAATTGAAAAAAACGTTTTTTTTTTTTTTAAACAGTCACAACAACTGCCACAGCTTCACTGTGGCTTTACCTTCCTCAATATATGACTTTTGAAGCCTTTTGAGCCCTTCAGAGATGTCCTAAAGCATGCAGGGGACTGCTGAGGGAAGCTGAATGTCTCTGTCTGTAATTTTAACTAGGCCCCTCCCACTCATATTACAACAGTGGAAAGCCTCAGGAAACTGTTTCTAGGCAAAAATCAAGCCAGCCATGTGGAAAAAACTAGGCCCCAATAAGTTTTATCACCAAAGCATATATAAAAACGATTAAACATGCCAGCAAATGTTTTATATTGCACATTAATCAAAGTATATACCTCTGATAGCAAGCCTGATACTAGTCGCTATTAAATCACTGTATTTAGGCTTAACTTACATTAATCCGGTATCAGCAGATTTTTTCTAGCAAATTCCATCCCTAGAAAAACTTAAACTGCACATACCTTATTGCAGGATAACCTGCACGCCATTCTCCCTCTGAAGTTACCTCACTCCTCAGACATATGTGAGAACAGCAGTGGATCTTAGTTACTTCTGCTAAGATCATAGAAAAACTAAGGCAGATTCTTCTACTAAATGCTGCCTGAGATAAAATAGTACAACTCCAGTACCATTTAAAAACAAACTTTTGATTGAAGAAAAAACTAACTATATTACACCACTTTCCTCTTACTACCTCCAGCTATGTTGAGAGCTTGCAAGAGAATGACTGGATATGGCAGTTAGGGGAGGAGCTATATAGCAGCTCTGCTGTGGGTGATCCTCTTGCAACTTCCTGTTGGGAAGGAGAATATCCCACAAGTAATGGATGATCCGTGGACTGGATACACCTTACAAGAGAAATATATGTGACAAATTTCCATGTAAATGGACAGGCCCCATATTTGGCCCTGTAACTTCCCGAAACCCCATAAAATCTGTACATGGGGGTATTGTACTCATGGACATCGTTGAACAAATATGGGTGTTTTATTGCAGTAAAATCTATCAGGATGATGATGATAATAAAAATGCTTGCAAAACATAACATTTAATTTTTCACAGATTTTATTCATATAAAATAGTTTATATATAAATATTTGATGTTAAAAGAAAGCCTTATTTGTCATCTAAAAAACAATATATAATAAGTGGGTGCACTTAATGTGAAAGGTAAATTGTGGTTAAACAAACATATAGCTCAAATTCTAGATTTTTGTTTACGTTCAGAACTTGAAAAAATTGCCTCTGTCCTGAAGGGCTTAAAGGGACACTGAACCCAATTTTTTTCTATCATGATTCAGATACAGCATGCAATTTTAAGCAACTTTCTAATTTACTCCTATTATAATGTTTTCTTCATTCTCTTGCTATCTTTATTTGAAAAGCAAGAATGTTAAAGGGACAGTAAACCTAGCAAATAATGTTATATAATTCTGCAGAATTATATAACATTAGCTTAGCGCGAGCTTTCTAAAGCAAAGGGTTAGAGGGATATTTTACTACAAAAACAGAACGCCGCTCCTGGTTCTACTGAGCAGGTCTGTTTTTTCTCCTAAGCGCATCGTGGCACGCTGTCTAATCACAGCCAGCCCGATCTCGCAATTAAACTCAATGTAGCTCGCTCCCGCTACCAGACCACTGTGTGCAGAATTATATAACAATATTTGCTAGGTTTATTGCCCCTTTAAGTTTAGAAGCCGGCCCATTTTTGGTTCACAACCTGGGTTGTGCTTGCTGATTGGTGGCTAAATGCAACCACCAATAAACAAGTACTGTCCACTGTTCTGAACCAATTGTCTGGCTCCTTAGCTGCCTTTTTTTTCAAATAAAGATAGCAAGAGAACAAAGAAAAATTGATAATAGGAGTGAATTAGTTGCTTAAAATTGCATGCTCTATCTGAATAATGAAAGAAAAAAATTGGGTTTAGTATCCCTTTAAATTTATTTCCCTGAAAAGTCAATAAATTTTGTTTTCACATGTTTACAAATCCTGAGTGCTTCCATTGATTATAATGTTCGCAGCAGCACCTAGTTTATATATATATATATTTTATTAAAGGTTTTATTTGTACAGAAAATGTGTTTTTTTTTGCACCATGGGAAGGCTAATATGATCTTCTTCCTAAACCAAGTCAAGCTACTGAGTGATTTATAGTAAAGTAAAGAAATATATTCTTCATAAACTTGCAACAAAGAACACTTGGATACAAGCACTTTATTTTATGTAAAAGAGAAGGAGCATTAAATAACGGGAAGTGGTGTAAAGAACAGAAGAAAATGTGGAAAAATAGCCCAGGAAAGAAGCATGAGCAACAAGAGAGAAATGAAGAGTGTGGAATGGAAGCAGCAGCCAAGGTGAATGCAATCTTCTCTCACATTAGAGACTAAGGTCACAATAAAACGTTGGTATTTCAGTGCTGATTGACTGGAGCTTATTTGTGGTAGAAGCGTTGGTTTTGACTGTGCTGCATGAAAGGAAGACGAGGAGTCTGCTGAGGGGAAGCCTGAAACCCAGACTGCAAGACAAATATTTCAAATGAATATTACGCATACCACACAGTATAACAAAATTGTCATCCAATTAAAAAAAATCAATGTATGTCTGTAACCATTACCTGTGTTTGAAAAATATAACATTTTAGCATCCTTTACTTTGAAGGCAGTTTATCCCACGCAATTATCCCATAACTGCTTAACTATATACTCACTTTTGTTGCCAACGGTTTAGACATTAATGGCTGTGTGTTGAGTTATTTTGAGGGGACAGCAAATTTACACTGTTATACAGGCTGTGCACTCACTACTTGTAGCAGAGTGTCATTTCTTCAGTGTTGTCACATGAAAAGATATAATAAAATATTTACAAAATTGTGAGGGGTGTACTGGGATACTGTATTATATATATATATATATATATTATATATTATATATACACACACACACACATCCACATACATATTATATGTAAATATTTATATATGGATGCATGAGAAATATATATATATATATATATATATATATATATATATATATTATATAGAAGTGCAGCGTCTCACGCTGCCATTTCTAGTCAATGTAATGAGACGCTGCACTTTGAGATCTCTAAGATTGTCTTGAAAAAGGCTCACCAAAGTAGCCGAAAACACTGACTTTTACATAATGTGATACATTGAATACAGATAATGTTTGGATGATATAAAGACCCGTGAGTGCCCTCCTTTGTGCCTGATGTTTTATTAACCCCTTAATGACAACTGACGTACCAGGTACGTCCTGCAAAAACTTGCAGTTAGTGACAATGGACGTACCTGGTACGTCACTTGTCTTAGAGAGTGCTGGAAGCGATCGCAATCGCTTCCAGCAGCTCTCAGGGTATTGCAGTGATGCCTCGATATTGAGGCATCCTGCAATACCCTTTAGAAAGCATCCGATGCAGAGAGAGCCACTCTGTGGCCCTCTCTGCACCGGTAGCGATGCGGCCGTTCGTTGGTGGGTGGGAGCTTACAGGGAGGAGGGTGGGCGGCCCATCGCTACCCGGCATCCGGTTCCTTCAAGTGCATTGTGCACGCCGGATGCCGGGAGCGTGCGGGGGGCTGCGTGCACGCGCGTGCGTGTGTGTGCGCGCGCGCAGCAATCACTGGCACTGCCACCAATGAATTTTGGTAAGAGGGAGGGGGGCAGAATTTTTTAAATAAATAATCAGGATCAGGATCTGGGGGGGGTGGGGTCGGGGGGGGGGGGTTTGGGGCAGCTACACTACAGAAAAAATAAAACATGTAACAAAACACTTTATTTTTTGGGGAAAACTGGGTACTGGCAGACAGCTGCCAGTACCCAAGATGGTGGCAATTAGGTAGGTGGGGAGGGTTAGAGAGGTGTTTGGGGGGGATCAGGGAGGTTGGGGGTTAAGGCAGGGGTCCATCACAGCTGAATAATTAAAAAAAAAAAAAAAAAAAAAAAAAAAACACCTTTTATTTTAGTACTGGCAGACTTTCTGCCAGTACTTAAGATGGCGGGGACAATTGTGGGGTGGGGGAGGGAAGAGAGCTGTCTGGGAGGGATCAGGGGGTGGGATGTGTCAGGTGGGAGGCTAATCTCTACACTAAAGCTAAAATTAACCCTGCAAGCTCTCTACAAGCTACCTAATTAACCCCTTCACTGCTGGGCTTAATACAAGTGTGGTGCGCAGCAGCATTTAGCGGCCTCCTAATTGCCAAAAAGCAACGCCAAAGCCATATATGTCTGCTATTTATGAACAAAGGAGATCCCAGAGAAGCATTTACAACCATTTGTGCCATAATTGCACAAGCTGTTTGTAAATAATTTAAGTGAGAAACCTAAAATTGTGAAAATGTCACTTTTTTTTTTATTTGCTCGCATTTGGCGGTGAAATGGTGGCATGAAATATACCAAAATGGGCCTAGATCAATACTTTGGGTTGTCTACTACACTACACTAAAGCTAAAATTAACCCTTCAAGGTCCCTACAAGATCCCTAATTAACCCCTTCACTGCTGGGCATAATACACGTGTGGTGCGCAGCTGCATTTAGCGGCCTTCTAATTACCAAAAAGCAACGCCAAAGCCATATATGTCTGCTATTTCTGAACAAAGGGGATCCCAGAGAAGCATTTACAACCATTTGTGCCATAATTGCACAAACTGTTTGTAAATAATTTCAGTGAGAAACCTAAAGTTTGTGACAAAATTTGTGAAAAAGTGAACAATTTTTTTTATTTGCTCGCATTTGGCAGTGAAATGGTGGCATGAAATATACCAAAATGGGCATAAATCAATACTTTGGGTTGTCTTCTAAAAAAAAATATATACATGTCAAGGGATATTCAGGGATTCCGGACAGATATCAGTGTTCCAATGTAACTAGCGCTAATTTTGAAAAAAAGTGGTTTGGAAATAGCAAAGTTCTACTTGTACTTATTGCCCTATAACTTGCAAAAAAAGCAAACATGTAACCATTGGGTATTTCTAAACTCAGGACAAAATTTAGAAACTATTTAGCATGGGTGTTTTTTGGTGGTTGTAAATGTGTAACAGATTTTGGAGGTCAAAGTTAGAAAAAGTGTGTTTTTTTCCATTTTTTCCTCATATTTTATATATTTTTTATATTAAATTATAAGATGTGATGAAAAAAATGGTATCTTTAGAAAGTCCATTTAATGGCGAGAAAAACGGTATATAATGTGTGTGGGTACAGTAAATGAGTAAGAGGAAAATTACAGCTAAACACAAACACTGCAGAAATGTAAAAATAGCCATTGTCATTAAGGGTAAGAAAACTGAAAAATGGTCCGGTCATTAAGGGGTTAATATTCTTGAGGAGTCACCTGGGCCATTTATGCAATATCTACGAGCGAGTGCATGAAACTGATGCAAGAGATATAGATATACTGTGTGTGTGTGTGTGTGTGTGTATATATATATATATATATATATATATATATATACACAAATATAAGAATTGGAGGGGAGAGATAATATATATACTTTTGTTTACAATAGTATTAATAATTCGATGTAGTCACATCAATTGGTGCAGACCCTTATAAAATTTTAATTTATCAAGCCTATTTAAGAGAGATAGAATTATGAATTTCGACAAATATCATATAAAAAGTAAGGGATATCAGCACTCTTTTTGAGAAAAGTCATAAATTTATTTATTTCAGAAAGAGATCCAACAAGCAGCGGACCTCTGTCCCATCAATGAGCAGAAACCTGCACATAATGAAAACACATTTAAAATAGATGCCTAGCACATAAAATTGACTGGCCAGTCTTATCTAATGTTAACTCAAACAGATAAAGTACCTCATATAGCAGACAGCTATATAGAGAAAATGCAATAACGTCTGCTCCTAAAATGGCAATCAAATGAAAGCAGTAATATGTAAATACATAGTAGCAGATTTACACAGGTATCTCTATAGCATAATTGCATAAAACAACAACATACAGCTGCCGCTGACATACTCAGCTAGGTTAACAAGATATAGCAGTCCCATAGATATATAGCAAGAGTTAACTGTGAAAGTCTGTTTGAACTTCCCACCTGTTTACAAGCGTGAGTCAGCTCTTGATTGTATGCACACCTGAGCGCCCCAGAGATGGTGGAGGAAAAGTGAGACGTTTGTTTGCTGGACCCGAAAAGATCCCTGCCTGTGTATGAGAATATGCACAAGTGAAAAATAAAGGGACTGGATGCAACTACTCACAGCCTGGATGTGAGCACCTTTGTTTTGTGTAGCCAGCCCTGGAAGAAGACATACAGCCTTGAAGAGGCGGAGTAGCGCTGGACTAAGCGCAGTGTATGTATGTATACCGGGAGATACAACAGGGGACTCACCTGAAGAAGCGGTAACCTAAAATATATGATAATTACAGTATATCAACCTGCCAGTAACTTTTAAGTTGAGAGCAATAAGGAAAGAAATACTGAAGATATTTGTTTGCTGTTTCAATTATACGGGACATGTTTGTTTCTACAATGGTGCTATATGAGTGCAGATATCTGCTAAGCTAGCAAGGGAAGTTCAAACAGACTTTCACAGTTAACTCTTGCTATATATCTATGGGACTGCTATATCTTGTTAACCTAGCTGAGTATGTCAGCGGCAGCTGTATGTTGTTGTTTTATGCAATTATGCTATAGAGATACCTGTGTAAATCTGCTACTATGTATTTACATATTACTGCTTTCATTTGATTGCCATTTTAGGAGCAGACGTTATTGCATTTTCTCTATATAGCTGTCTGCTATATGAGGTACTTTATCTGTTCGAGTTAACATTAGATAAGACTGGCCAGTCAATTTTATGTGCTAGGCATCTATTTTAAATGTGTTTTCATTATGTGCAGGTTTCTGCTCATTGATGGGACAGAGGTCCGCTGCTTGTTGGATCTCCTTCTGAAATAAATAAATTTATATGACTTTTCTCAATAAAAGAGAGTGCTGATATCCCTTACTTTTTATATGATATTTGTCGAAATTCATAATTCTCTCTCTCTTAAATAGGCTTGATAAATATATATATACACACATACATATACACATACACACATATACATATCTATATATATCTATATATCTATATACATACACACACACATATATATATGCCATGGTCCGCAGAGAGCTTCTAAAACATCAGAGGGATCTCATTGTTAAAAGGTATCAGTCAGGAGAACGGTACAAAATAATATTCAAGGCATTAGATATTCCATGGAACACAGTGAAGACAGTCATCATCAAGTGAAGAAAATATGGTGCAACAGTGACATTACCAAGAACTGGATGTCCCTCCAAAATTGATGGAACGACGAGAAGAAAACTTGTCTGGGAAGCTGCCAAGAGGCCTACAGCAACATTAAAGGAGCTGCAGGAATATCTGGCAAGTACTGGCTGTGTGGTACATGTGACAACAATAGCCCGTATTCTTCATATATCTGGGCTATGGGGTAGAGTGGCAAGACAGAAGCCTTTTCTTACAAAAAAAAAACCCATCCAAGCCCGGCTAAATTTTGCAAAAACACATCTGAAGTTTCCCAAAAGCATGTTGCAAAAGGTGTTCTGATGAAACCAAAGTTGAGGAGCGAGCTGCACTTAGTGCTATGGCGCGGTCGGGCCGGGCTGCGACTATACAGCTGGCCCGATGCGCTGACTAAATATTACAGACCCGCTCAGCAGAGAGCGGGTCTGTAAAAGCGCCATCATTTTTACATATTAAAAGGTAAAAAAAGGCTTTTAGAACTATAGCACTTAAATAATGTTATATAATTCTGCACTATGTGCAGAATTATATAACATTTTTAAGGTTTACTGTCCCTTTAAGGGTGTTCACACTTATGCAACCATATTATTTTTTTTTTTTTATTTCCCTTTACCTAAAAGATTTCAGTTTGTTTTTCAATTGAGTTGTACAGTTTATAGGTCACATTAAAGGGGGAAAAAGTTCTGAAATAATTACATCAGAAACCTGACATTTTAACAGGGGTGTGTAGACTTTTTATATCCACTGTGTATGTATGTATGTGTATATGTATGTATGTATGTGTATATGTATGTATGTATGTATGTGTATATGTATGTATATATATGTATATATATGTATATATATATATATATATATATATATATATATATGTATATATATATATATATATATATATATAGTAATCTGCAACATAGGACTGCACTCACTGGATTTATGTAAAAATCTCTTTAATTAGGTAACGTTTCGGAGCACGCAGGCCCCTTCCTCAGACCAGTACAAAACATGCAACTAAACACTGTGTCTTATAAACATATTAAGCCCCACCCACCACCAAATCAACTGTGAATTGCGCCAAAACTGGGGTTGTCATAGTGATAACCCCTAACCCCCTCAGTGTTACCATACTACTAATCACACAATTCCTAGGATAATTCATAAAAGCTTCAAAGTTGTATAGGTGGTACAATAAATGCATGAGCCACAAAATATGCATATTACTAAATGTAAGGCTAAACATCCATGTGTTCCAGTACATACATAAATGGATTCATTAGATAAGAGACATATGACTGCCAAAACAATTCATATTGGTGTAAATTAAACCTTCATATGTGATATATAGACATATATGGCAGTACAGCAGTGCATTACATATAGTCACATAGGTTATACATGTATTAGTCATTAAATCAGAATAGCACTGTGTAACCCTCTTATTGTATTGAACTGTGAGTTCATATTACAGTTTATGATGAACCGTTCCCACTAGGTGATAGTGTATCTGCAGCTCTCTATACAATCATATTTAGGGACTCGTACTGTAAACCCTTTAAGCAGCATTATTACTCTTACCTTAAGTATTACTTTATAACTTGTCTGTATATACATTGTGTTTTAAGGTCAGATTAGGCTCCAAATCTTCTGTAGGAAAGATTGTTGCATGAACAAAAACGTAGCTAAAAGAACGGGCCACTAAATTGTATTAGGCGCACAGAGAAGCTGCTCCGGCGCCCGTACTGCTCATTAGCATAGCGCATGGGCGTGTATCTGCGCGTCGTCATGGTGACCCAGCAGAGCGTTAGGCAATATGCGATCGTGACCGCCTGTGTTACATCGTGCTAGCTATAGTCAAAGCCTTAACATGGGACACACCTAAAGGAATATTCCTTTAGCAAGGGCATACAAAATAAAAAACATAAAACATAATTTATGTAAGAACTTACCTGATAAATTCATTTCTTTCATATTAGCAAGAGTCCATGAGCTAGTGACGTATGGGATATACATTCCTACCAGGAGGGGCAAAGTTTCCCAAACCTCAAAATGCCTATAAATACACCCCTCACCACACCCACAATTCAGTTTAACGAATAGCCAAGAAGTGGGGTGATAAAAAAAGTGCGAAAGCATATAAAATAAGGAATTGGAATAATTGTGCTTTATACAAAATCATAACCACCACAAAAAAGGGCGGGCCTCATGGACTCTTGCTAATATGAAAGAAATGAATTTATCAGGTAAGTTCTTACATAAATTATGTTTTCTTTCATGTAATTAGCAAGAGTCCATGAGCTAGTGACGTATGGGATAATGACTACCCAAGATGTGGATCTTTCCACACAAGAGTCACTAGAGAGGGAGGGATAAAATAAAGACAGCCAATTCCTGCTGAAAAAAATCCACACCCAAAATGAAAAACATAAGCAGAAGATTCAAACTGAAACCGCTGCCTGAAGTACTTTTCTACCAAAAACTGCTTCAGAAGAAGAAAATACATAAAAATGGTAGAATTTAGTAAAAGTATGCAAAGAGGACCAAGTTGCTGCTTTGCAGATCTGGTCAACCGAAGCTTCATTCCTAAACGCCCAGGAAGTAGAAACTGACCTAGTAGAATGAGCTGTAATTCTCTGAGGCGGAGTTTTACCCGACTCAACATAGGCAAGATGAATTAAAGATTTCAACCAAGATGCCAAAGAAATGGCAGAAGCTTTCTGGCCTTTTCTAGAACCGGAAAAGATAACAAATAGACTAGAAGTCTTACGAAAAGATTTCGTAGCTTCAACATAATATTTCAAAGCTCTAACAACATCCAAAGAATGCAACGATTTCTCCTTAGAATTCTTAGGATTAGGACATAATGAAGGAACCACAATTTCTCTACTAATGTTGTTGGAATTCACAACTTTAGGTAAAAATTCAAAAGAAGTTCGCAACACCGCCTTATCCTGATGAAAAAACAGAAAAGGAGACTCACAAGAAAGAGCAGATAATTCAGAAACTCTTCTGGCAGAAGAGATGGCCAAAAGGAACAAAACTTTCCAAGAAAGTAATTTAATGTCCAATGAATGCATAGGTTCAAACGGAGGAGCTTGAAGAGCTCCCAGAACCAAATTCAAACTCCTTCTTTGGTACAATGAAGAGATTTGAATAAAACCCCATCCCCCTGTTCCGGAACTGGAACTGGCATAATTACTCCAGACAACTCTAGATCTGAAACACATTTCAGAAATGCTTGAGCTTTTACTGGATTTACTGGGACACGGGAAAGAAAAAATCTCTTTGCAGGAGGTCTCAACTTGAAACCAATTCTGTACCCTTCTGAAACAATGCTCTGAATCCAAAGATTGTGAACAGAATTGATCCAAATTTCCTTGAAAAAACGTAACCTGCCCCCTACCAGCTGAGCTGGAATGAGGGCCGCACCTTCATGTGGACTTAGAAGCAGGCTTTGCCTTTCTAGCTGGCTTGGATTTATTCCAGACTGGAGATGGTCTCCAAACTGAAACTGCTCCTGAGGATGAAGGATCAGGCTTTTGTTCTTTGTTGAAACGAAAGGAACGAAAACAATTATTAGCCCTGTTTTTACCCTTAGATTTTTTATCCTGTGGTAAAAAAGTTCCTTTCCCACCAGTAACAGTTGAAATAATGGAATCCAACTGAGAACCAAATAATTTGTTACCCTGGAAAGAAATGGAAAGTAAAGTTGATTTAGAAGCCATATCAGCATTCCAAGTTTTAAGCCATAAAGCTCTTCTAGCTAAAATAGCTAGAGACATAAACCTGACATCAACTCTGATAATATCAAAAATGGCATCACAGATAAAATTATTAGCATGTTGAAGAAGAATAATAATATCATGAGAATCACGATGTGTTACTTGTTGCGCTAAAGTTTCCAACCAAAAAGTTGAAGCTGCAGCAACATCAGCCAAAGATATAGCAGGTCTAAGAAGATTACCTGAACACAGATAAGCTTTTCTTAGAAAGGACTCAATTTTCCTATCTAGAGGATCCTTAAACGAAGTACCATCTGACGTAGGAATAGTAGTACGTTTAGCAAGGGTAGAAATAGCCCCATCAACTTTAGGGATCTTGTCCCAAAATTCTAATCTGTCAGACGGCACAGGATATAATTGCTTAAAACGCTTAGAAGGAGTAAATGAATTACCCAAATTATCCCATTCTTTGGAAATTACTGCAGAAATAGCATCAGGGACAGGAAAAACTTCTGGAATAACTACAGGAGATTTAAAAACCTTATTTAAACGTTTAGATTTAGTATCAAGAGGACCAGAATCCTCTATTTCTAAAGCAATTAGGACTTCTTTAAGTAAAGAACGAATAAATTCCATTTTAAATAAATATGAAGATTTATCAGCATCAACCTCTGAGACAGAATCCTCTGAACCAGAGGAATCATCAGAATCAGAATGATGATGTTCAGTTAAAAATTCATCTGTAGGGAGAGAAGTTTTAAAAGATTTTTTACGTTTACTAGAAGGAGAAATAACAGACATAGCCTTCTTTATGGATTCAGAAACAAAATCTCTTATATTATCAGGAACATTCTGCACCTTAGATGTTGAAGGAACTGCAACAGGCAATGGTACTTTACTAAAGGAAATATTATCTGCTTTAACAAGTTTGTCATGACAATCAATACAAACAACAGCTGGAGGAATAGCTACCAAAAGTTTACAGCAGATACACTTAGCTTTGGTAGATTCAGCACTTGACAGCGATTTTCCTGTAGTATCTTCTGACTCAGATGCAACGTGAGACATCTTGCAATATGTAAGAGAAAAAACAACATATATATAAAGCAAAATTGATCAAATTCCTTAAATGACAGTTTCAGGAATGGGAAAAAATGCCAGTGAACAAGCTTCTAGCAACCAGAAGCAATAAAAAATGAGACTTAAATAATGTGGAGACAAAAGTGACGCCCATATTTTTTCGCGCCAAATAAGACGCCCACATTATTTGGCGCCTAAATGCTTTTTGGCGCCAAAAATGACGCCACATCCGGAACGCCGACATTTTTGGCGCAAAGTAACGTCAAAAAATGACGCCAAGAATGACGCAATAAAATGAAGCATTTTCAGCCCCCGCGAGCCTAACAGCCCACAGGGAAAAAGTCAAATTTTAAGGTAAGAAAAATGTTAAATTAAAATGCATTATCCCAAATATGAAACTGACTGTCTGAAAATAAGGAAAGTTGAACATTCTGAGTCAAGGCAAATAAATGTTTGAATACATATATTTAGAACTTTATAAACAAAGTGCCCAACCATAGCTAGGAGTGTCACAGAAAATAAGACTTACTTACCCCAGGACACTCATCTACATATAGCAGATAGCCAAACCAGTACTGAAACGAGAATCAGCAGAGGTAATGGTATATATAAGAGTATATCGTCGATCTGAAAAGGGAGGTAAGAGATGAATCTCTACGACCGATAACAGAGAACCTATGAAATAGACCCCTTAGAAGGAGATCACTGCATTCAAATAGGCAATACTCTCCTCACATCCCTCTGACATTCACTGCACGCTGAGAGGAAAACCGGGCTCCAACTTGCTGCGGAGCGCATATCAACGTAGAATCTAGCACAAACTTACTTCACCACCTCCATCGGAGGCAAAGTTTGTAAAACTGAATTGTGGGTGTGGTGAGGGGTGTATTTATAGGCATTTTGAGGTTTGGGAAACTTTGCCCCTCCTGGTAGGAATGTATATCCCATACGTCACTAGCTCATGGACTCTTGCTAATTACATGAAAGAAAGTAAAATTTATATTTCACACTGAGTGGGCTGAGAGCATCGTAGTGGATGTATATATATGTGTCACCACTGAATTACTGACATACATCTAAGTGTCTCATAAGGCTAAGCACATCATGCATAAAGTTTGTACATACACTTTATGTTAGGCACACTAAGTATGACAAGAGACTTTATCCCCTGCAATGTTGATAACCAAAATAATCCAGTAGCAATCAATAGAAATGTAGAAGGCTGTGTAAATCTTTATAGCCTATTCATCAATAAAACAGTCCTAGGGTTAGACTACGTGTGGAGACAGTTCAGATAGAACTGAAAGTTATTTACATTTGTGTATACAAATATTTAATAATAGTACAGTCTAGGACCTTGTGCCTGGACCCTCACAAGTCCATTCAGTAAAACCTCAAAATATATCATTGGTTTACTGTTATAAATGGCAATCAAAGTGACATCACGTTCTCCTGAATAGCTTAGTATAGGTTTAGCAATATAATGTTATTAGATTGTTAATGTCTTTAGGTCAAAAAAGGTCTGTATCAGTCCTACTGCAAACAGATCCTGTGTTAGGTTGCCAGGAACAAACACAGTGTACTCCAACTAGTTCAAGAATATCACAGGTGTCCCATTAATACCCATATGTCACGTATTTAAGTGACCTGCTTCCATCACTAAGTAGCCAACACACAGGCCCATAAGCGACACTTAAGTTGGACCCACCAAGTGTGTATCACACTAGGGCATATGAAACTCACTGGTTAGTTAACCAACTATAGTACGTCCAGGCAGGTCCAAGTCTTGTACCTTATCTGTGCTCCACTGGTCCAACATCAAGACCTGACTTGTGTCCCACAATCGCGGGTGGAATGCACCAGGTGCCTCATCACAAGACCGGAATGTAAAGTAGTCATTGTAGCTTAGTTTCAGAGGAAGCAGTGCCAGTCATTGGACATATTCAGACCTTTGGGGTATAGGGTACCAAGTCTATGAATCCATCTCGCTTCCATCTGGAGTAGGGTTCTATCCCTGTCCCCACCTCGTTTGAGGGACGGAACATGGTCAATCAAGATGAACCTTAAATCAGTTACTTTATGTTTGGCCATAAGGAAATGTCTTGCCACAGGTTGGTCCAAAGTTCCTTTATCCAGGGCGCTTCTTATGGCTGATCTATGGTTAGCCATTCTGAGACGTGCATTGTCTGTCGTTTTTCCTACATAAAATTGGCCACAGCAGCAGCTCAATAGATAGATCACATGAGTCGTCGTACAGGTGATATAATGTCTTATTGTGTACTTTTGAGTAGTGTGTGGATGTCTAAACACTTTACATGGGATCATTCCACTGCAAGTTGTGCATCCCAGGCATCTGTAGCAGCCCTTTTTCTTTGTCTTAAGCCATTGCCGTTTCATATAGCATTGCTGTGGGTCTGTAGCCATGAGTAGATCCCTTAGACTCCTTCCACGTCTATACCACATAATGGGGGGGTCCATATGTGTAAATGGTAAACTCTGGTCAGTCGCTAGGATCTCCCATCTGTTTCTGATGTTCTGTGCCATCTTGTCTTTCCCTTTATTATAGGTGGTGGTGAATATCATCCTTTCCTTTTTGGTCTGTGCCAGACGTTTAGACTGGTGATCCTCCTGTGATATTCTTGAACTAGTTGGAGTACACTGTGTTTGTTCCTGGCAACCTAACACAGGATCTGTTTGCAGTAGGACTGATACAGACCTTTTTTGACCTAAAGACATTAACAATCTAATAACATTATATTGCTAAACCTATACTAAGCTATTCAGGAGAACGTGATGTCACTTTGATTGCCATTTATAACAGTAAACCAATGATATATTTTGAGGTTTTACTGAATGGACTTGTGAGGGTCCAGGCACAAGGTCCTAGACTGTACTATTATTAAATATTTGTATACACATATGTGTTAATGTAAATAACTTTCAGTTCTATCTGAACTGTCTCCACACGTAGTCTAACCCTAGGACTGTTTTATTGATGAATAGGCTATAAAGATTTACACAGCCTTCTACATTTCTATTGATTGCTACTGGATTATTTTGGTCATCAACATTGCAGGGGATAAAACATAATTTATGCTTACCTGATAAATTCCTTTCTTCTGTAGTGTGATCAGTCCACGGGTCATCATTACTTCTGGGATATTACTCCTCCCCAACAGGAAGTGCAAGAGGATTCACCCAGCAGAGCTGCATATAGCTCCTCCCCTCTATGTCACTCCCAGTCATTCGACCAAGGACCAACGAGAAAGGAAAAGCCAAGGGTGAAGTGGTGACTGGAGTATAAATCAAAAAATATTTACCTGCCTTAAAAACAGGGCGGGCCGTGGACTGATCACACTACAGAAGAAAGGAATTTATCAGGTAAGCATAAATTATGTTTTCTTCTGTTAAGTGTGATCAGTCCACGGGTCATCATTACTTCTGGGATACCAATACCAAAGCAAAAGTACACGGATGACGGGAGGGATAGGCAGGCTCTTTATACAGAAGGAACCACTGCCTGAAGAACCTCTCCCCCAAAAATAGCCTCCGATGAAGCAAAAGTGTCAAATTTGTAAAATTTGGAAAAAGTATGAAGCGAAGACCAAGTTGCAGCCTTGCAAATCTGTTCAACAGAGGCCTCATTCTTGAAGGCCCAAGTGGAAGCCACAGCTCTAGTAGAATGAGCTGTAATTCTTTCAGGAGGCTGCTGTCCAGCAGTCTCATAAGCTAAACGAATTATGCTACGAAGCCAAAAAGAAAGAGAGGTAGCGGAAGCTTTTTGACCTCTCCTCTGCCCAGAGTAAATGACAAACAGAGAAGACGTTTGTCGAAATTCCTTAGTTGCCTGTAAGTAAAATTTTAGAGCACGGACTACATCCAGGTTGTGCAGTAGACGTTCCTTCTTTGAAGAAGGATTTGGGCATAAGGAAGGAACAACAATCTCTTGATTGATATTCCTGTTAGTAACTACCTTAGGTAAGAACCCAGGTTTAGTACGCAGGACTACCTTATCCGAATGAAAAATCAAATAAGGAGAATCACAATGTAAGGCTGATAATTCAGAGACTCTTCGAGCCGAGGAAATAGCCATTAAAAATAGAACTTTCCAAGATAACAACTTTATATCAATGGAATGAAGGGGTTCAAACGGAACGCCCTGTAAAACATTAAGAACAAGGTTTAAACTCCATGGTGGAGCAACAGTTTTAAACACAGGCTTAATTCTGGCCAAAGCCTGACAAAAAGCCTGGACGTCAGGAACTTCTGACAGACGTTTGTGTAACAGAATGGACAGAGCTGAGATCTGTCCCTTTAATGAACTAGCAGATAAACCCTTTTCTAAACCTTCTTGTAGAAAAGACAATATCCTAGGAATCCTAACCTTACTCCAAGAGTAACCTTTGGATTCACACCAATATAGGTATTTACGCCATATCTTATGGTAAATCTTTCTGGTAACAGGTTTCCTAGCCTGTATTAAGGTATCAATAACTGACTCAGAAAATCCACGTCTTGATAAAATCAAGCGTTCAATTTCCAAGCAGTCAGCTTCAGAGAAGTTAGATTTTGATGTTTGAAGGGACCCTGTATCAGAAGGTCCTGTTTCAGAGGTAGAGACCAAGGTGGACAGGATGACATGTCCACCAGGTCTGCATACCAAGTCCTGCGTGGCCACGCAGGTGCTATTAGAATCACTGATGCTCTCTCTTGTTTGATTCTGGCAATCAATCGAGGAAGCAACGGGAAGGGTGGAAACACGTAAGCCATCCTGTCCCAAGGTGCTGTCAGAGCATCTATCAGGACTGCTCCTGGATCCCTGGATCTGGACCCGTAACGAGGAAGCTTGGCGTTCTGTCGAGACGCCATGAGATCTATCTCTGGTTTGCCCCAACGTCGAAGTATTTGGGCAAAGACCTCCGGATGAAGTTCCCACTCCCCCGGATGAAAAGTCTGACGACTTAAGAAATCCGCCTCCCAGTTCTCCACTCCCGGGATGTGGATTGCTGACAGGTGGCAAGAGTGAGACTCTGCCCAGCAAATTATCTTTGATACTTCCATCATAGCTAGGGAGCTTCTTGTCCCTCCCTGATGGTTGATATAAGCTACAGTCGTGATGTTGTCCGACTGAAACCTGATGAACCCCCGAGTTGTCAACTGGGGCCAAGCCAGGAGGGCATTGAGAACTGCTCTCAATTCCAGAATGTTTATTGGCAGGAGACTCTCCTCCTGACTCCATTGTCCCTGAGCCTTCAGAGAATTCCAGACGGCACCCCAACCTAGAAGGCTGGCGTCTGTTGTTACAATTGTCCAGTCTGGTCTGCTGAATGGCATCCCCCTGGACAGATGTGGCCGAGAAAGCCACCATAGAAGAGAATTTCTGGTCTCTTGATCCAGATTCAGAGAAGGGGATAAGTCTGAGTAATCCCCATTCCACTGACTTAGCATGCACAGTTGCAGTGGTCTGAGGTGTAAGCGTGCAAAGGGTACTATGTCCATTGCCGCTACCATTAAGCCGATTACCTCCATGCATTGAGCCACTGACGGGTGTTGAATGGAATGAAGGGTGCGGCAAGCACTTTGAAGTCTTGTTAGCCTGTCCTCTGTCAGGTAAATCTTCATTTCTACAGAATCTATAAGAGTCCCCAGGAAGGGAACTCTTGTGAGTGGAACGAGTGAACTTTTCTTTTCGTTCACCTTCCATCCATGTGACCTTAGAAATGCCAGCACTAACTCTGTATGAGACTTGGCAGTTTGAAAGCTTGAAGCTTGTATCAGAATGTCGTCTAAGTATGGAGCTACCGAGATTCCCCGCGGTCTTAGTACCGCCAGAAGAGCACCCAGAACCTTTGTGAAGATTCTTGGAGCTGTAGCCAATCCGAATGGAAGAGCCACAAACTGGTAATGCCTGTCTAGGAAGGCAAACCTTAGGTACCGATAATGATCTTTGTGAATCGGTATGTGAAGGTAAGCATCTTTTAAATCTACAGTGGTCATGTATTGACCCTCTTGGATCATAGGTAAAATTGTCCGAATAGTCTCCATCTTGAACGATGGAACTCTTAGGAATTTGTTTAGGATCTTTAAGTCCAGGATTGGTCTGAAAGTTCCCTCTTTTTTGGGAACCACAAACAGATTTGAGTAAAACCCCTGTCCCTGTTCCGATCGTGGAACTGGATGGATTACTCCCATTAACAAGAGCTCTTGTACGCAGCGTAGAAACGCCTCTTTCTTTGTCTGGATTGTTGACAATCTTGACAGATGAAATCTCTCTCTTGGAGGAGAGTATTTGAAGTCCAGAAGGTATCCCTGAGATATTATCTCTAGCGCCCAGGGATCCTGAACATCTCTTGCCCAAGCCTGGGCGAAGAGAGAAAGTCTGCCCCCCACTAGATCCGATCCCGGATCGGGGGCCCTCAATTCATGCTGTTTTAAGGGCAGCAGCAGGTTTCCTAGTCTGCTTGCCCTTGTTCCAGGACTGGTTAGGTTTCCAGCCTTGTCTGTAGCGAGCAACAGCTCCTTCCTGTTTTGGTGCAGAGGAAGTTGATGCTGCTCCTGCTTTGAAATTACGAAAGGAACGAAAATTAGACTGTCTAGTCTTGGCTTTGTCCTGAGGCAGGGCATGGCCTTTACCTCCTGTAATGTCAGCGATAATCTCTTTCAACCCGGGCCCGAATAATGTCTGCCCTTTGAAAGGTATATTAAGCAATTTAGACTTAGAAGTAACATCAGCTGACCAGGATTTTAGCCACAGCGCCCTGCGTGCCTGAATGGCGAATCCTGAATTCTTCGCCGTAAGTTTAGTAAGATGTACTACGGCCTCCGAAATGAATGAATTAGCTAGTTTAAGGACTCTAAGCCTGTCCGTAATGTCGTCCAGAGTAGCTGAACCAATGTTCTCTTCCAGAGACTCAATCCAGAATGCCGCTGCAGCCGTGATCGGCGCAATGCATGCAAGGGGTTGCAATATAAAACCTTGTTGAACAAACATTTTCTTAAGGTAACCCTCTAACTTTTTATCCATTGGATCTGAAAAAGCACAGCTATCCTCCACCGGGATAGTGGTACGCTTAGCTAAGGTAGAAACTGCTCCCTCCACCTTAGGGACCGTTTGCCATAAGTCCCTTGTGGTGGCGTCTATTGGAAACATTTTTCTAAATATCGGAGGGGGTGAGAACGGCACACCGGGTCTATCCCACTCCTTAGTAACAATTTCAGTAAGTCTCTTAGGTATAGGAAAAACCTCAGTACTCGTCGGTACCGCAAAATATTTATCCAACCTACACATTTTCTCTGGTATTGCAACTGTGTTACAATCATTCAGAGCCGCTAACACCTCCCCTAGTAATACACGGAGGTTTTCCAGTTTAAATTTAAAATTTGAAATATCTGAATCCAGTCTGTTTGGATCAGAACCGTCACCCACAGAATGAAGTTCTCCGTCCTCATGTTCTGCCACCTGTGACGCAGTGTCTGACATGGCCCTAATATTATCAGCGCACTCTGTTCTCACCCCAGAGTGATCACGCTTACCTCTTAGTTCTGGTAATTTAGCCAAAACCTCAGTCATAACAGTAGCCATATCCTGTAATGTGATTTGTAATGGCCGCCCAGATGTACTCGGCGCTACAATATCACGCACCTCCCTCTGAGCGGGAGATGTAGGTACTGACACGTGAGGCGAGTTAGTCGGCATAACTCTCCCCTCGTTGTTTGGTGAAATTTGTTCAATTTGTACAGATTGACTTTTATTTAAAGTAGCATCAATACAGTTAGTACATAAATTTCTATTGGGCTCCACTTTGGCATTGCAACAAATGACACAGGTATCATCCTCTGAATCAGACATGTTTAACACACTAGCAAATAAACTTGCAACTTGGAAATACAATTCAATTAGAATAATATTAAAATGTACTGTGCCTTTAAGAAGCACAGAAGATCTATGACAGTTGACAATTAATAAATTGAAACAGTTATAGCCTCAATCCTTGTAAACAACACAACTTTAGCAAAGGTTTAATCCCATTAGCAAAGATAACAAATTCTGAAAGCAGGAAACAAATTACAGAATAAACGTTTTTTATCTCAGTCAAACTATAATTCTCACAGCTCTACTGAGAGAAATTACCTCCCTCAAAATAAGTTTTGAAGACCCCTGAGCTCTGTAGAGATGAACCGGATCATGCAGGGAATACAATGAGTTGCTGACTGAAATATTTGATGCATAGAAAAAGCGCCAAAAAACGGCCCCTCCCCCTCACACACAGCCGTGAGGGAGAACAGAAACTGTCAGAAAAACAGATTAAGCAACTGCCAAGTGGAAAAATAGTGCCCAAACATTTATTCACACAGTACCTCAGCAAATGAAAACGATTTTACATTCCAGCAAAAACGTTAAACATAATCTCTAGTTATTAAACAGCTTTATGTATTTCTTACAGTGTAATTCTAGTGAAGTACCATTCCCCAGAATACTGAAGTGTAAAGTATACATACATGACATATCGGTATGGCAGGATTTTCTCATCAATTCCATTGTCAGAAAATAAAAACTGCTACATACCTCTATGCAGATTCATCTGCCCGCTGTCCCCTGATCTGAAGTTTACCTCACTCCTCAGATGGCCGAGAACAGCAATATGATCTTAACTACTCCGGCTAAAATCATAGCAAAACTCTGGTAGATTCTTCTTCAAACTCTGCCAGAGAGGTAATAACACACTCCGGTGCTATTTTAAAATAACAAACTTTTGATTGAAGATATAAAACTAAGTATAATCACCATAGTCCTCTCACACATCCTATCTAGTCGTTGGGTGCAAGAGAATGACTGGGAGTGACGTAGAGGGGAGGAGCTATATGCAGCTCTGCTGGGTGAATCCTCTTGCACTTCCTGTTGGGGAGGAGTAATATCCCAGAAGTAATGATCTTTTCATACTTAGTGTGCCTAACATAAAAAGTGTATGTACAAACTTTATGCATGATGTGCTTAGCCTTATGAGACACTTAGATGTATGTCAGTAATACAGTGGTGACACATATATATACATCAAACTACGATGCTCTCAGCCCACTCACTGTGAAATATAAATTTTACTTTTTATTTTGTATGCCCTTGCTAAAGGAATATTCCTTTAGGTGTGTTCTATGTTAAGGCTTTGACTATAGCTAACACGATGTAACACAGGCGGTCACGATCGCATATTGCCTAACGCTCTGCTGGGTCACCATGACGACACGCAGATACACACGCATACGTCATCAACTTATGTAAATTAGCCATGCGCTATGCTAATGAGCAGTACGGGCGCCGGAGCAGCTTCTCTGTGCGCCTAATACAATTTAGTGGCCCGTTCTTTTAGCTACGTTTTTGTTCATGCAACAATCTTTCCTACAGAAGATTTGGAGCCTAATCTGACCTTAAAACACAATGTATATACAGACAAGTTACAAAGTAATACTTAAGGTAAGAGTGATAATGCTGCTTAAAGGGTTTACAGTACGAGTCCCTAAATATGATAGTGTATCTGCAGCTGATCTCTATACAATCACCTAGTGGGAACGGCTCATCATAAACTGTAATATGAACTCACAGTTCAATACAATAAGAGGGTTACACAGTGCTATTCTGATTTAATGACTAATACATGTATAACCTATGTGACTATATGTAATGCACTGCTGTACTGCCATATATGTCTATATATCACATATGAAGGTTTAATTTACACCAATATGAATTGTTTTGGCAGTCATATGTCTCTTATCTAATGAATCCATTTATGTATGTACTGGAACACATGGATGTTTAGCCTTACATTTAGTAATATGCATATTTTGTGGCTCATGCATTTATTGTACCACCTATACAACTTTGAAGCTTTTATGAATTATCCTAGGAATTGTGTGATTAGTAGTATGGTAACACTGAGGGGGTTAGGGGTTATCACTATGACAACCCCAGTTTTGGCGCAATTCACAGTTGATTTGGTGGTGGGTGGGGCTTAATATGTTTATAAGACACAGTGTTTAGTTGCATGTTTTGTACTGGTCTGAGGAAGGGGCCTGCGTGCTCCGAAACGTTACCTAATTAAAGAGATTTTTACATAAATCCAGTGAGTGCAGTCCTATGTTGCAGATTACTATATATATATATATATATATATATATATATATATATATATATATATATATATATATATATATATATATATACATATACACATACATACATACATATACACATACATACATACACAGTGGATATAAAAAGTCTACACACCCCTGTTAAAATGTCAGGTTTCTGATGTAATTATTTCAGAACTTTTTCCCCCTTTAATGTGACCTATAAACTGTACAACTCAATTGAAAAACAAACTGAAATCTTTTAGGTAAAGGGAAATAAAAAAATTAATTAATTTAGGTATGAAGGCTACAATTATATACCCTGCAACACTTAAAATTTTTCTAGAAAATGGTCAGATGGTATTGAGGGAAATGAAAGAAGTGAAAGAATATTTTAAGCAACAAGGGATTCCCTTTTAATCTGATGGCAGGCCAAGTATACTTATTGTATAGGTATCATTATTAAAGACTAAAATGAGGGATAAAGTAACAGTCAAGAGTATAGTGGTTATACCTATTAGGTTTGTTGAAAACTCTGTATGGAATTTTATAATTTTTTATAAAGGTAAGGGTGTATTGTGTTTCATGCTCGCACACCCCACCTTTCCCCCTTTTTTTTTTTTTTTTTTTTTTTCTGCTTCTTTGTTGTTGTTGCTGTCAGGTACCCATGGGCTGGCCGTCCCTCTGGGAGATGATAGAGCAGAATGAAGGGGTAAACTACCGCTCTATATCTAATTTTAGGATAAGCTGATGAAGGGCCACATAGCTATGGCCTCCTGGAATGTGGGAGGCATCACATCACCTCAAAAGCGGAAAAAGATACTAGCACAACTTAAGAAACACAAACTTGACATAGCCTTCATACAGGAGACTCACCTAAAGGAGGTAGAACTAGCTAAATTAAATATAGGATGGGTAGGTGAAGTGGTGGGAACCCCCTGCACACAGAGGAAGAAAGGAGTCGCATTTCTATTGAGTAAAAATTTACACTATAAAATCCTACAGAAGGAAATGGACCCAGGGGAAAGATTTATTATTCTCCAAATAGAGGTAGAGGGAATAGTCTTAACATTATGCAATATCTATGGGCCAAATAAACCGGACACAGCATTTTGGGATAGGTTACAAGTCAAACTTTTACCATTCTGCATGGAAAATTTAATTATAGCCGGGGACTTCAACAGGACTCTATACCCTGCATTAGATAGACTGTCACAGAAGATAAATAGAAACACACGAAGGGAAGCTAGACTAGCTAAACTGTTTAATAAGACACTCAGGGTCAAAGATATATGGAGGTCCCAGAACCCAGATGTAAAAATGTATACATGCGAATCCCAGGCTCATCAGACAATGTCTAGATTGGACTATTTTTTGATAGCAGAGAAATTGTATAAGTATGAGATAGTGACAGATATTAAAGAAATTTCAATTTCAGATCATGCTATTGTTACCATAGATATAAAAACGCGGAGTATCCAAGCAGCGGGCAATAGATTTTTTTTCCCTAAATACTTGGCGTCTAATGTGCAGTTTAAAGCCTGGCTTAAGATAAAATGGAAGGAATACTATAATTTTAACTATGATCCAGAAATTCGCACTGAAACTTTATGGGAAGCATTTAAAGCTGTGATAAGGGGAGAAATTAAAGGATATCTAGTTACACAAAAGCGTCTGTTCCTAGCTAGAGATACACAATTGGCGAACCAGCTCCGCAATGCATGTAACAGTTATATTAGTGACCCATCTCAGATAAGATGGGACTCTTACCAGAGGAAGAAGAAAGAAAGGGAGATATTTTTGGCACAAAAACAGGCACGAGAAGAGCTAAGGACTAGGTTCCGCTTCTATAGATATGGGGGTAAAGCAGGTCAATTTCTGGCCAACTTAATCAAAATTAAACAAAAAAAACCTTTGATTGAATCTCTTAAAACCCCCCAGGGCAAAATTACTAATAGTAAAAGAATAGACGATTTTATAATACAATTTTATAAGAATTTATATGCAGCACAAGATCTAAATTTGGAAAGTAAAGAGAATTTTTGGAGAGGACTAAAAACCCCCAAACTAGAGAGAGTGAACTTGGCAGAATTAAATAAGCCTATCTCCCTGCAAGAAGTCTTGGCTGCCATTAAGAAAGCACCAGCTAATAAAGCTGCTGGACCAGATCAGATCCCGGCAGAACTTTATAAATGTCTTAAAGATGAAATTGCTCCAACGTTGGTAAAATTATTCAATAATTATTACATAGATGGTATACCATGTTCTAAATATTTCTCAGCATCTCTAATAGCTCTAATTTTAAAAAAAGGAAAAGATAAAG